>NW_027507758.1:293695862-294895862 GCF_037356315.1 Lithobates pipiens
AAGAGAGAGAGGGGGGAAGAGAGAGGAGGGGGAAGAGAGAGAGGGGGGGAGAAGAGAGAGGGGGGAGAGAGAGAGGGGGGAGAGAGGGGGGGAGAGAGGGGGGGGGAGAGAGGGGGGGGAGAGAGAGAGGGGGGAGAGAGAGAGGGGGGAGAGAGAGAGGGGGGAGAGAGAGAGGGGGAGAGGGGGAGAGGGAGGGAGGGAGAGAGAGGTGGGGAGAGAAAGGTGGGAGAAGGTGGGGAGAGAAAGGTGGGGAAGAGAAAGAAATAAACAAACCTCCAATCAGTTCACTTGTATGTATAATTTAGATTTAAAAAAAAAAATCTATATCTTAAATATTAAATACACAAAAAGAGGTAATCAAAACTTTTGGACAGAAAAAAAAAGGGCTAACTACTGTTTTCGTTTTTTAATTCATAATTTTTTCCAAAAAATTGCGTTTGAAAGACCTCTGCGCAAATGCCGTGTGAAATAAAATATTGCAACAACCGATATTTTATTCCCTAGGATCTCTGTCAAAACAAATATATAATGTTTGGGGGTTCTAAGTGATTTTATAGCAGAAAATATTGGATTTTTACTTATAAGCAATAAGTGTCAGAAAAGATTTAGTCTTTAAAGAGGAATTCCCCTTTAAAAAAATAAAAATAAAAGTCAGCAGCTACAAATACTGCAGCTGTTGACTTTTAATAAAATCGGACACTTACCTGTCCCAGGGTCCAGTGATGCAGGGGAACGAAGCCCCGCTCGTTCCCCCCTCTGCTCGGTGGCGCCGGCATTCTAACTGTGGGCACCCGTCTGTGGCTTCAAAGCGCATGTGCGAGTGGTGCTGCGTGCCGTGATTGGCCGCGCAGTCATCTGGGACCTGTCACGTGTCCCAGATGACTGACAAGAGGGAGGGGGCAGAGCTGAGAAGGGCTCAGGCACTGAAGGAAGCAGACTACGAGGGACCCCCTAGCAACAGGAGGTGAGTTAAAAAAAAAGAATCCAAATGTTTTTTTTTTTTGGAATTTTAATGATTTTTTTTTTTTTTTTCTGTGGAACGCCACTTTAAATGGTTAAACTGAGAACTCCTACACACAGAGTTCAGTTCATTGATAAGAAGAAATATTGTATCTCTTTGGTTCCTCTCAGACTTGGCAGGCTGCCCAGATAGGAGACACAAGTAACTTCTCCAGAGGAAGACTTCAGGCAAATTGAATTGACTTTTATTACAGAAGTCATTTGCAGGTCCTGCTGAGGTTTTAAATCAGCCTTTTTTATCAGCACAATGGGCCGATGCTGATTAATTAAAAAAACGGCAAGTATCGGCCGATATATCGGTCGACCTCTATTTGTGTGACCGTGTGTATGCAAGACAAGTTGGAGCCAACAACTTTCAAACAAAATTCCACAGTTTTGTTGTCAGAAAGTCTGATCGTGTGTACGGGGCATTAGGCTAATTTCTTTATTGGTCAATAAGGATGATCTTCGGCATGTTCGCACAGTCCACGTGCAGAGCCCACCAGGAAGTCGGCACTGCGCTGCGCTAATCACAGGCAGAGAGACATTGCCCAATTTCTGCAGCAGCACACTGGGACAATGTCTCACTACCTGTGATTAGCGCAGCGCAGTGCCGACTTCCTGGTGGGCTCTGCACGGGGACTTCACACCAGGAGACATATGTTTCCCAGACTCCATAATATATAATTATGGAGGCCGGCTCCCTTGCATTAACCAAGGTAGAAACTACTGAACCTGGCAGCCCACGCTTCAGAGTGTGGGCCTCAATAGCCAGACCGTTAAATTTAGCTTTTGTAAAGTAGGATGGAACTCCAGACCTTGCGAGAGAAGGTCTGGCCATGAATGTAGGGTCCATGGGTCCACTACAGACATCTTTACGATCTCTGCATACCAAGATTTCCTGGGCCCCGCTGGGGGCCACAAGAATCAACGACTTCCCTTCCCGCTGGATCCTGCGAAGAAGTCGTGGATGTAGGCAGAATAGGAGGGAATGCATAAATCAGTGAGAAACCAATTCCACGGGAATAGCAAGGCATCTGTTCCACATGCTAGCGGATCCTTTGTTCTTGGCACAAAGGTGTCGATTTCTTTGTTGAACCTGGATGCAAACAGATCTATGTCTGAGATACCCCATTTTTAACATATTGACAGAAGATATTGGGGTGAAAGAACCCATTCTCCCCAGGAACAACTGCTAGTGACTCAAGAAGTCCGAATGCCAATTTTCTATTCCTAGAATGAAGACTGCCGATAGGCAAAGTACATTGTTTTCTGCCCAAGACAGGATATGATTCACCTTTCTCTGGGCTGCACAACTTCTGTGTCCCCTTGGTGATTAATATAGGCCATTGCTGTGGCATTGTCGGATTGAATCCTGGCAGGACAATACCGTAAACTGAACATTCAGGCCCTCAGGACCAAGAGCTCTGCCTGAATTTTCTAAAATGTTAATGAGGCCATTTCTGATCTGGGCCACTTCTCTCGGAAAGTTTCCTCTTCCAGGACTGTTCCCCAATCTAAATAAGAAAGGTTGGCATATGTTGTTACCACTTCCCAGGTAACGGAAGGAAGGATTTTCCCTTTTGGGATTTTTGGATATTAACCAGAAACTGAGGCTCCAGCGCACACAGCCTACAGCACCTGGTTTTTCCAGGTGGTCGCTCATCCTGTTACTAACCAGGCTTGACCCTGCTTAGCCTCCAACATCAGATGAGATCAGTTGCTATCAGGGTGATGTGGCCATAGGCTTTGGAGTCAGACACACTAGGAATATAGAGCTTGATTAGATTTGGTGTGTATCTACCACAGGGTGGTCCTGAGGATACATTGCAAAATAAACATGCCACGTCCTGATATTTGGATTTCCTAGAAAACACAACAACTAATGTTGATAGTGATGGACTTTTTAGGCATAAACGTAGATAGATAGATAGATAGATAGATAGATAGATAGATAGATAGATAGATAGATAGATAGATAGATAGATAGATAGATAGATAGATAGATAGATAGATTTATCTATGTTTATGCATTAAAAGTCCATCACTATCAACATTAGTTGTTGTGTTTTCTAGTAAATGTAGAGCTTGAACCCTTTGTTCCAAGCCGAATAGGAAACAGTTTTGCAGCAGTCCCGAATGAAACGGAGCATAAGGAACGGCCTTGAATGAAGCCACCATCTTTCCCAATCACCTCATGCAACGTTGAATAGAATAAATTCATCTTGCTTTGACCACCTAAATCAGTTCCTTTATGGCGCTGATCTTAGCCTGGGGTAAGAATACCCTTTTCTGGGTGTACCTATGATCGGACCCAGGTATTTTAGCCTTCTTCATGGTTTTAAAGAAGATTTCTCCTAGGTTGAGAATCCGACCTAGATATTCAGGTAGTTGAATGTGGTGACCATACTTTGGTCTAAGCGGGCTACCGACTGTTCTATGAAGAACAGATCGACTAGGTAAACCATAATCGTTATACCTTGGGCCCTTAATCAGGCTAGAAGAGGGGCCAGAACCTTTGTAAACACTCAAGGTGCAGTAGCTGGACCAGAAAGCAGAGCTACACACTGAAAATGAAGATTTTCCACCTTGAAAAGTAGATATTACTAGTGAGTGAGGAAATAGGCATATGGAGGTATGCATCTTTGATGTCGATTGACGCCAGAAGGTCTCCTCCTTGTAGGATGGAGATAACTGATTTGGATTGACTCCATAAGAAAAAACACTGGTTATATTCAGGAACTGAATTTAGATTTTTGAGATCCAGAATGTCCATTCGGATTTGGCACCGTGAAAAAAAAGAGGTTTGAATCAAACCCCAACCTCTGTTCTTACATGGGGACCCCCATGATAACTTTTTCTTTTTCTCTGGATCTTTAGAAACGTTGGATCAGAAAAAACGAGGAGACAGGAACTCTTGGAACTCCAGTTTGTACCCTGGAGCTATTGAGGAAGTCCCCCATTCGTCTCAACACTCTTCCTGCCAGATCATTGAGAACTGCAGAAGAATTCCCCCTATTCAATTGAACCTGACGGTGGAAGCCGCCGTGACTGCCTGGAGGCTGATGCCTCTGGCACAGGAGAAGTAGCTTTAAAATGAAAATACATTTACTCCTTTTCTTAAATGGCAAAAAGGGGTGCTTTCCACTAGAATTTCTTTGGCTGTATTATCCAAAACATCCCCAAATAGCTGTTTGGCCGCAAAAAGGAAGACTAGCCAGGAGCTTCTTACAAGGCGCTTAGCGAAGGATCTATAGCATCTATTGCAAACATAAAGCTGCCTCCTGGGCCTGCTGAGCAGGATAACCTTGAATGTCTGTTTAAACTGGTCTCCCAATGATTAAGCAATTACTGTCAGCGCAGGCTGAGACACTCAATCTGCCAGAGAAAAAAAAGTGTGTTTTTTTTCCCAATAGGAATTCCACCTTTTTATCCGTTGGATCCTTAAGCATTGTCTGCCGGACTAGTCAAACTTATTCACAGAGGATATAGCAGGGTTAGTTGCTGGTATACCCTACTTAGTGAATTTCCTCCACCATAGGATAAAGTGTGAAAACTTTTTAGGAGGGGGAAAAAAAAAAGCTTATCTGGGTGATCCTTTCAGATACAAAAAAGCTTTTCCAGCAATGGACAGGAAAAGGCATGCACAGCTTGAGGAGGCTTTAGTGAACCCAAACACTCAGTTAAGAGTACATAAATGTGGAGCCATCATTCAGCAAGAAATTGCACCATCAGTCTTAAGATTAGAACAGCTGGTTCTCCCGCATTTGACACCTCAGAAGAGGAGTCATCAGCCTCACCACGGCCCCCCTCTTTGCTCTTATGTCTTTCCGACAATTTTTCAGCCAGCATAAACTGAGTTTTTCTTTTTTTTAAAACACACTCCCGCATTGGAGGACGGCAATGTCATGCTAAGCCCCACCCCCACCATCCTTTTTTTTTTTTAAAAAAAAGGAGTTTTCCCTATCGGACCTCCGATCCGATGGGATCAGCTGAGTGAGGGAAGGATGGTGTGGAGGAGACCTGGAATGGGCCGCTGTGTAGGGGCTGTGAAAGAAAACGGCATTGCCGATCGTCTTTAGTTCTCCCTTATACTCAGGCTCTTGAAGAGGAAAAAAGTAAAAAAAAAAAAAAAAGCTCAGGTGGGGGGGTCTGGAGGAAGCAAAACCTTCTAAACTTACCGGAGGTCTGACTGCTAGCCAGAGGAAAAAAGTCTGCTGCTTCTGTGACACAGCGTGACTCTGAGCAAAGCATGAGAATGTACATGCTCCATACAGCCCCCAGTGCTGACACTTAGGCATGACAACATTTACTTTAAAGCGGTTGTAAACCCGCTGATGTGTTTTTGTTTTTTCCCACCTGCAAAGGAAAAGGCATAATGAGCTGGTATGCACCGCATACCAGGTCATTATGAAATACTTACCTTAGAACGAGGCCCTGACATCTGGCCCGATCCACGGCAAGGGAACATGTCAGCTCCGGGTATCGCAGCTCTAGCGCTGTGAGTGGCCGGAGCCACGATATCGTCACCGGAGCCGCGATATCGAGATTTCTTCCCGGCAGGGTCCGGAGTCTGTCGGGCTTTCAGCCGAGAATCCCCTGTGCGCATGCGCCTCTGCAGTCAGCGGCGCATTGCGAGGGGAATATCTCTTAAACCGTACAGGTTTAGGAGATATTTTTTTTTTGCCTACAGGTAAGCCTTATTATAGGATTTCCTGTAGGTAAAGTCCCAAAAATGACATCCATAGGGATGAGTGGACCATCCAATCTGGTCCACCTGAAAAACTGAGAGGTGGACCTGATCGAAACACCCCTCTGAAGGGGGCTTTAACCCTGTCTTCAGTCTTCACAAGACCTCCTGTTCCCCCCGACTTCTCCCGAGCCTCTCCCATCATCTAGAACTCTTTATCAAAATATGTCTGACTATCTCTTTCTCTGTTCTCCTTTAAGGGATCCCTGAGAACCCTTCTCTTCAGAAAAGCCTATCCTGCCTCTAACTAATAAATTGTCTTTTTACTTTCTCCATCAGCTCATCCCCACGGTTATTACAGTTATTTTGTATCACTTGACCCTCCCTCTTTGATTGCAAGCTTTAATGAGCGGAGTCCTCTGATTCCTCTTGTATTGATTTTTATTGTAACTGTTCAGTCTACGTTAATTTTGTAAATCGCTGTGCAAACTGCTGGCACTATATAAATCCTGTAAAATAATAATAATAATAACCTTATTATGTCAAATTGACTAATTAAAATTTTTACCAAAACAAAGTTACCCTTCAACGCCTTTCTCTTAGAAATAGTTATACTTTTTCTTATTGGGGGTCATGAGTATATGTGTTTAGTCTAAACGCCATAATGTTGTTCGAATTGTCTCTGCGGAGTGTATATACAATGATAATATTACGGGGGTTGAATTGACCTGCGCACTTTAACGGCTTGCTGACCAGCCGCCGTCATTATACAGCGGCAGGTCGGTTTGATCCCCCGAGCCGTCGTAGCTATATGTTGGCTCGCGGGATCGAAATAGTAGGCGCACATGTGCCCGCTGCACTGCGGGGGTGCCGATGCTCGTGGCCGATGCTCGCGATGACCGCTGGCTACGAGCGATTGCGGGCACGAGAGGCAGAATAGGGATGGGTTTGTGTAAACACACAATTCCCTGTTCTGTTCGGAGTGACAGATCGCAAGTTCCTAATAGATAGGAACCACGATCTGTCATCTCCTCTAGGTCATACCCCTCTACAGTTAGAAACACACATACACAGGGAATACAGTTAACCCCTTGATGGTCCCCTAGTGTTAACCCCTTCCTTGCCAGTGACATTTTTATAGCACTGATCGCTATATAAATGCCAATGGTCCCAAAAATTGTCAAAAGTGTCCGAAGTGTCTGCCATAATGTTGCAGTCCCGATAAAAATCACAGCTCGCCGCTATTACTATTAAAAAAAATTATAATAAAATTGCTATAAATCTATCCCGTATTTTGTAGATGCTATAACTTTTGCGCACACCAATCAATATACGCTTATTGCGATTTTTTTTTTTTTTACTAAAAATATGAAGAAAACATATCGGCCTAAACTGAGAAAAAAATTGCTTTTTTTAAAAAAAGGGGGATATTATAGATAGCAAAAAGTACAAAACATTGTGTTGTTTTTTTTTCATAATTGTCGCATTTTTTGTTTATATCGCAAAAAATAAAAACCACAGAGGCGATCAAAGACCACCAGAAGAAAGCTCCATTTGTGTGCAAAAAAAGATGTTGATTTTGTTTGGGTGCAGCGTCGCACAAACGCCCAACTGTCAGTTAAAGCGACGCAGTGCTGAATTGCAAAAAATGGCCCGGTCATCCAGCAGTCAAATCTTCCAGGGCTGAAGTGGTTAATGTGTCTAAAACATTTCAGTAGACAAAGAGAACATAACCCTACGGCTAATAATGTCATGACCCTTCTTGACTAGTTATTTATTCCAACCAGGGGCGTAGATAAGAGGGGGGTCAGGGTGATCAAACCCCCCCAGAGCATCCTGGCAAAATACCCAGGGAGTGTCCCTGCAGCTGTGCTGCTCAGCTTCGGCAACAGCACAGTAGAAGCAACCAAGAGTTTCGGAGTGCAGCAGCCAGTCCCCCTTCTATTGTGCCCAATCCCCAACAGTTTATTAAGGGGTCCCCCCAAAAGGCATGAAATTCCTGTGAAGTCCTGATGCTTGATATACCGCCAAACAGGTCTCGGATACCTGCAACTGACAGCGCATGGTCGAGGGAACTCCTAGATTCCTCCTCGAGGTACATATGACACAGCAGAAGGGAGACTGGGGCTGCAGACGTTTTCCTGCTTCTGTACAGCACTGAATCTGAGGTCTGGCAAGTGGAGAGGAATAAACTTTCTGTTTGGGAGAAGGAGGGGGAGAGAATTCCTGCCTGGGGGAGATTGAGAGGGGGGGGGGGGTTTAAGGAAAGATAGGTGGGTTTGCTTTTAGAGAAGGGGTTTTTTTTTGTAGAGAAGTTTACAGGGATGGTTAATGGTAGGGATTTGCTTTTGGGAGGGAGTTTGTTTGACGAAGGGAGAATTTGTTGATATTTTTGCTTTGGGGGTAAGTTTAGAGACGGGGGTTTAATTTTTGGGGAGAATATTTGAAGGAGGAAGTGCAGTAGAAATCTTTGCTTGAGGAGGGAAAGGGGGGGTTCTTATGAGACCACCCCCCATGCTCACTGGAGCAGTGGGCTGTGGAAGGGGTAGCTGGCTCAGGAACTTAGCAGCTCTCTGAGAGGCTGAGCCAACTGCCGGTCCACGGATCTGGGTGAATCCCGACTCAAATGTTGGGGTCTTTCCCCAGGCTGGACCTGCTGAGTGATGTAGCAGCCTTTATCCAGCTGTCAGCCAAAAACAGATCACAGAAGTGCAGAACAGGCTGCCAGATGACCAAAACGGTATGCCGTCCCTTCAGAACACATGCATGGGTGACGTCACCTGCTGCTTCCCATGTGAATATCTCCTAAATATCACATGTTTAGGAGATATTCACTGTACCTACAGGTAAGCCTTATTATAGGCCTATCTATAGGTACAAGTTCAAAAGCAGGGTTCACTACAGTATAAGACTGAATACAAGCCAGCCTTATTGACCAGGTGCACCTGTGGTAGGCAGTGCACTATTTGCATAATTTAATTTTTTTTAAATCTCCTAAAACATTTCATAAAACTTCTTAGGACACTGTTTTACTGCCTACCACCATATGTTGCCCCTAGCACCTGCTCAGGTTGCACAGTAAGGTTAGCTAAAATCCAGTCTTCTGTCTCATTCACACATCCTACATGACCATGGTGCAGTAAGTATACTGCAAATACCTGCACCCGGGATCAGATGTGCCAATCCCTGCTCAGCCTGTACACCTGAGTGACAGGCTGAAAAAAGCCAAGGTTGTCTGCTGCTGTAAACATGTACCCACATATCCAGTAGTTACCCGCAGGTAGACATACATTTTTGCCCTTGGACAAAATCTCTCTGCATCCAGGGTCGGAAACTGGTCCCTAACAGCAGTTAATCACTTGATGTGATGTGCAGATATTGTACCCCCCACCCCCTCCCACCAGAACACATCTGTCAGTGCTTGCAGCCATTGGCTGAGAGTACTGATCGGATGCTGGTTGACTGTTGGTTTTCAAGCATGCTCATCTGACAAGAGGTGGCGGTGAGATCGGTTTCCGTTGGACAAGTACTTATACACATGGGCCGAATGTCAGTCAGTTTCTACTGTACCAACGGATGTTGGGCGCTTAAAGGGGTTGTAAAGGTTCATTTTTTATTTTCTAAATAGGTTCCTTTAACCACTTGCTTACTGGGCACTTAAACCCCCCTCAGTCCCAGACCAATTTTCAGCTTTCAGCGCTGATGCACTTTGAATGACAATTGCACGGGCATACAACACTGTACCCAAATGACATTTTTATAATTTTTTCCCACAAATAGAGCTTTCTTTTGGTGGTATTTAGTTACAGCTCGGAGTTTTATTTTTTGCTAAACAAACAAAAAAAGATGGAAAAAAAAAAAATCATGTTTTAATAGTTTGTTATAAAATTTTGCAAATGGGTAATTTTTCTCCTTCATTGAAGTGCGCTGATTAGGCGGCACTGATAGGCTGCATTGGTGGGCACTGATAGGCTGCATTGGTGGGCACTGATAGGCTGCACTGGTGGGCACTGATAGGCATAGTTAAGGCGGCACTAATAGGCACAGATAAGGCGGCACCGATGGGCACAGATAAGGCGGCACTGATGGGCAAAGATGGGCACAGATAAGATGGCACGGATGGGTGGCACGGATGGGTGGCACGGATGGGCACTGATAGGTACCACTGATAGATGGGACTGATGGGCACTGATAGGTGGCACTGATAGGTGGCACTGCTGGGCACTGATGGGCGGCACTGCTGGGCACTGATGGGCGGCACTGGGGTGCAGCACCTTTGAGGCAGATTGTGGGCACTGTGGGTGGCACTATGGGCACTGCTGGGTGGCACTGACGGGGGGTACTTACTTTTTATTAGGGTGGCACTGCAGGGGGCAGGTTGGCACTGGCAGGAGGCAGGTGGGCGCTTGCATTGCTGGCCGTGATCGGGACTGATGTCCTGATCGCGGCCGCCGGTGATCGGCTTTTTTTTTTTCTCCTCGCGCTGTCAGCGCGAGGAGGAATACTAGCCAATTACCGGCTCCGTTATGTCACCTGATCAGCTGTCATTGGCTGACAGCTGATCACGTGATAAGGGGTCGGGATCGACCCCTTGCACGGATCGGTGATCAGGCGAGTCTCGCGGACTCGCCGATCACAGAGCGCGCTGCGCGCGCCCCTCAGGGGGCGTGCAGGCCGCTCGTACACGGGACTACGTCAATAGACGTAGTCCCGGAAAAGGAGATCCGCGCTGTAGCCGTCATTTGGCTATAGCGTGGATCTCAAGTGGTTAAGCTAGTGCATTGTTGGTTCACTTACCCTTTCCTTCGATTTCTCTTATGGTTTTTTTCTTTGTTTTCTTTGTCTGAATTTCTCACTTCCTGTTCCTCCTCAGTAAGCTGTTCTGGCTGACTAAACACCGCTCGGATGATGGTGTGAAGTTTACTGAGGAGAAAGAGGAAGTGAGAAATTCAGACAAAGAAAAAAAAACATTTAGAAGGGAAATCGGAGGAAAAGGTAAGTGAACCTACAATGCACTAGCTTAAAGGAACCTAGTTAAAAAATAAAAAACTAAGCTTTACAACCCCTTTAAGCCATTTGGATAATAGGCAATCTTACTGGACAACTTTAGCAGGTCTTTGTGAAGTTGGCTCAGTTTCTTTTATTTAAAATAAAATATTTACCAGGTACATGCTGCATATGTTACACAATGAAAATATGCAGTAAGTGCCAATTATAATTATTTTTCTAAATACTATATAAATGTTAAAGGAACAAAATCGGTATGGATGCAAGTTAAAAATTTAGCTCAGGAAGGACATATTTAAAAACCTTAGGATGTCAGCTACATTTAAAGCGGAGTTCCACCCAAAAATGCAACATCCGCTTTAAGCACTCATCGCCCCCTTACATGCCACATTTGGCATGTCATTTTTATTGGAGGGGGGAGTCGTTAGGAGGGGGACTTCCTATCCCACTTTCTCCTTCTGCCCAGGGACCGCCAAGGCGACTCCTCCTTACGCCTTAGGCGGTCCCTCCCTCTAGGCAATCTCCTGGGAAATGTGGCAGGTCCCAGGAGATCGCCTGTCCACTCCGGGAGCGCAGTGCGACTCGCGCATGCGCCGTATGTGCCCAGCCGTGAAGCCGAAAGCTGTCATGGCCAGATGCCCGAAGTTGCAATGGAGGTACCAGCGGAGAGGAGTGGGAAAGGAGCAACGCTCTGTTCGGCCGCATCGCTGGACCGTGGGACAGGTGAGTGTCTGTTTATTAAAAGTCAGCAACTACACGTTTTGTAGCTGCTGACTTTTAATAAACATAAAAAGCCTGGAACTCCACTTTAAGGCTAGTTTCCACTAGTTTTGCACTCTGAAGAGGATCCGTTTCCAGATTGTTCTTCAAAGATCATTTTGCAGGCAGCGAGGAGGCGCAGTATTGCTTCATCATCATATATTTTAATCCCTGCACTACTGCACCACAACCGCATTCAGTTGAATGGAGATCATTTTTGCTGTGCTGCATTGCAAATCCTCATGACCTAAATTATGCCTTTGCGTTTTATAGCAAGCTCCAGAGCCTACAAGATTTGTCACATCTAAAACCAATGACCTAGAGTCAGCATTTGAACTTTTCATACCATAAACCATCAAAAAGGTGATATTAGATTGGAGATGCACCACAATCTTGGCGGCTGAAAATTGTGTTTTCGGCATTTTGCCGATAGAGAAAAAAAGTGGCAATAATGTAGGTCATGTGACTCAAAAACCTAACATAGTGTGTTATTGATGCATTTTCAATGCATTTCAAGGGGGAGGTGGATTTTTGGTGTCTTTTTTTAACTGACCAAAAATGCAGCAAGCAAGATTTTTAACACCGGAAGCGCAACAGACCAGTGTGAAGACATACATAGAATTTAAAAAAGGGATGCATTCATGATATTAATTAAAAAGTCGAATATAATACAATTATATATTTTTTTTAAACTGTCAGTTTCGGCACCAAAATTTTAATTCGGTATACCTCTATATTACTAGATAAACCAACTTAGTGGAAATGTGTTTCAGGACAGATAGAAACCACATGATCAGACTGATTTTGCAAGCTTACAAAGGATTTCTAATGTACCAAAGCAAATCAGAAAAAAGTAGCAAGATTATGTAGCACAAGGAAGTGGAAAAGCATTTTTTTTCCAGCCGCTGTGAATCATTCTTCAAACTCTCAGGAGTTATCAGCTTTGACAACTGCAATACTAGACCTGCTGAGACAAGTTGATAGCAATCAAGGATGTGTGGGATAAATGGATAAGGATCCCACCTCTAATGTACAATTCCGGACCTCACATCACAGGGGATAAATGAGGATACTGTCCCTTGAAGCAGTATATACATAATAAACCTGGAATATACACCGATCAGTCATTACTTTATGATCACAGACAAGTTAAGTAAATAGCATTGATTATCTCCTTACAATTGCATCTGAAAGTGAATGGGATATATTGGGCAGCAAGTAAACATGTTAACCCTGAAGTTGAGGTGCTGAAAGCAGAAAAAAATGGACATCCTGACGCAGCTGCAGGCAGGTCAGGATGCCCATGCTGACCCGTGCCCACAACCAAAAGCGCCTGCAATTTTTTTCTTACATCATGTGGATGACCGGGTGTGTGTACGTTGCTTACCCAGGGAAGGGGGGGGGGGGGGAAGATGTCGCCAGGATGCAGTATGGAAAAAAAGGCAATCCGGGAGAGGCAGAGTGATGCTTTGGACAATGTTCTGCTGGGAAACCTCAGGTCCTGCCTTTCATGTGGATGTTACTTTAACAAGTAGCGCCTACCTAAAACACCGCTGCTGACCCCTTCATAGAAATGATATTCTCTGATGGCAGTGGCCTCTTTTGGCAGGAAAATGTGCCCTGTCACACTGCAAAAGTGGTTCAAGAATGGTTTGAGGAACACAACAATGAAGGAGAGGTGCCGATTTGACCTACAAATTCTGCAGATCCCAATCCAATCTAGTATCTGTGGGATGTGCTGGAAAAACAAGTCTGATCCATGGAGGCCCAACCTCGCAGCTTACAGGACTTAGTGAACCTGATACTGAAGGCTTGGTGCCAGATACAACAGCACACCTTCTGAGGTCTAGTGTCGTCCATGCCTTAGGCCTGATTCAAACTTATGTAGGTTGCAGTTTGAATATTGCAGGTGCATTTTGTGTTTTTCAATACACGCTTTTCATCTACGCTGGAAGTGTGAAGGGTATGACCGCTGGACGTACAGTTAGGGCCATATATAGTTGGACACAATTTTAGATTTTCAGGTATTTACCAAAAAGTTTTCAAGATATAGTTATATAATAATTATCGTCTGAAAGTGCACCCTCTCAGGTTTAATTTAAGAGTATGTAGTTCTAAATCGAATGTAGGGTTTAAAAATTATGCCGCATACACACGACTGGACTTTTTGACAGCAAAGGTCAGACGGAACGAGTCCGTCGGACAATTTGATCGTGTGTGGGCTCTATCGGACCTTTGCTTGCCAAAAATCCGGCGGACTTTAGAAATAGAACATGTTTTAAATTTTTCCACCGGAACTCCGCCGGACCGAGAAATACGTTTGTGTGTATGCTAGTCCGATGCTAGGGCAGCTATTGGCTACTGGCTAGGAACTTCCTTATTCTAGTCCGGTCGTATGTCAGCACGTTCAAATCCGTCGGACTTTGGTGTGATTGTGTGTGGCCAAGTCCGTTAATTTGGAAAGTCCGTCGGAACTCCGCCGAAAGTCCGTCGGAAAGACCATCGGACCTAGTCCCTCAAAGTCTGGTCGTGTGTACGCGGCATTACAGCTCTTAAGAATAGCCACCCCGCCCCTTTTTCAAGGGACCAAAAGTAATTGGATAATTGAATCAAAAGCGGTTTCATGTACAGGTGTAGACTACGCCTTCATTATTTTTTCATCAATTAAGCAGGTTAAAGGTCTGGAGTTGATTCTAAGTGTGGTATTTGCATTTAGAATCTATTGCTGTGAACCTACATCATGCGTTCAAAGGAGCTGTCCATGCAAGTGAAACAGGCCTTTGTAATGCCCCGTACACACGATCGGACTTTCCGCCAACAAAATCGAAGGGTGTTGGCTCCAACTTGTCTTACATAGACACACAGTCACGCAAATGTTGGCCAACAATTACAAACGTAGTGACATACAAGACGTAAGTGATACCTCCATTATGAACGCTAGTTTTACAAGACCGAGCGCTTCTGGCTTGTCCTTGACTCTGAGCATGCGTGGACTTTTGTGTGACAGACTTGTGTACACATAATCGGAAAGTCCGACAACAAACATTTGTTGGCGGAAAATGTGAGAACCTGCTAGCCAACAAATCGGATTCAGGTTTGGGCTCTGGCTGGGCCATGCCAAAACTTTAATCTTCATCTGGTAAAGCCATTCTTTTGTTGATTTAGATGTATGCTTTGGGTTGTCATTTGAAAGATGAAGTTCCTCTTCATGTTCAGCTTTCTAGCAGAAGCCTGAAGGGTTTGTGCAAATATTGACTGGTATTTGAAACTGTTCATAATTCCCTCTACCTTGACTAAGGCCCCTGTTCTATCTGAAGAAAAACAGCCCCAAATCATGATGCTGTCACCACCATGCTTCACTGTGGGTATGGTGTTCTTTTGGTGACGTGCCGTATTGTTTTTGCGTCAAACATATCTTTTGGAATTATGTCCAAAAAGTTCAACCTTGGTTTCATCAGACCGTAACACATTTTCCCACATACTTTTGGGAGACTTCAGATATGTTTTTGCAAAATTTAGCCAGGCATGGATGTTTATCTTCGGAAGAAAAGGCTTCCATGTTGCCACGCTACCCCATAGCCCAGATATATGAAGAATACAGGAGATTTTTGTCACATGTACCACACAGCCAGGACTTGCCAGATATTCCTGCAGCTCCTTTAATGTTACTGTAGGCCTCTTGGCAGCCTCCCTGACCAGTTTCTTCTTGGTTTTTTTTCATCAATTTTGGAGGAACGTTCAGTTCTTGGTAATGTCACTGCTGGGCCATATTTTCTCCACTTGATGAGGATGACTGGTAATCTTCACTGATTTCCATGGTATATTTAATGCCTTGGAAATTATTTTGTACCTTTCTCCTGACTGATACCTTTTAACAGTGAGATCCCTCTGATGCTTTAGAAGCTCTCTGCGGACCATGACTTTTGTTGTAGGATGCGACTAAGAAAATGTCAGGAAAGACCTACTAAAACAACTTTATTTGGGGTTAATCAGAGGCACTTTAAAATGATGGCAGGTGTGTACTGACTCTTATTTAACATGAGTTTGCATGTGATTGATTCATTCTGAACACAGCTACATCCCCAGCTATAAGAGGGTGTGCACACTTATGCAACCACATTATTTACTTTTTTAATTTTTACTTCACTCACCCTAAAATATTTCAGTTTGTTTTTCAATTGAGTTGTACATTTTATAGGTCACATTAAAAGGTGGAAAAAGTTCTGAAATTATTTATCTTTGTCTCGTTTTTTACATCACAGAAACCTGACATTTTAACAGGGGTGTGTAGACTTTTTATATCCACTGTATATGCACAGTGGTAATGTGGAGGGTATGACAGCAGGCAGTAGGTGCAGGAAAGGAGTGTAATGGGTATGACAGCTGGATGTATATGCACAGGAGGAGTATGGAGGGTATGACAGCTGGAAGTATATGCACAGTAGGAATATGGAGTGTGACCGCCGGACCTTTATGCACAGGAGGAGTATGAAGGGAATGACCGCAAACAGTGTGTTGAAGAATTGGAGGAGTATGGAGTATGGAGTATGGGAATGACGGCAGGCAGTAGATACAGGGAAAAAGTTTGGAGCATATGACAGAAAACAGTAAGTGCAGGCGAGGGATGGGGCAGATATGACAGCAGGCAATAAGTGCAGAGAACTAGTATAGAGGGTGTGACAGTGGGCAGTAACTGCAGGAGAGGAACATGGAGGGTATAATAGCAAGCAGCAACATACAGGGAGAAATGTGAAGGATACAACACTGGGCAGTAAATGCAGACAAGGGGTGTGAATAGTATGGCAGCATCTTCAAGGGAGGAGTGTGGAGGGTATGATTGCAGACAATAAATATCCCAGTAGTGCAACTGAAGCAAACAATCAACTATGGGTGGCAAGGCACTGTCAAATGATCTCTGGGATAAAGTTGTGGATGGGCACAAGTCAGGAGATTTGAAAAAAAATCAAAGGCTTTATCAATGCCTAGAAGCACAATGAAGTCTATTAAGAAGTGGAAGGTATTTGGTACAACACAGCTCCTCCATGGATCAGAACGTCACTCCAAACTGGATGAAAGAGGCAGGAGGAAACTGGTCAGAGAGGCTACCAAGAGGACTACAGCAACACAAAGAGTGGTCATTGTGAGCATGTGACAACAATAATACAAATTGCAGGGTTGCAAGAAAAAAGCCACTCCTTAAGAAAGGCCACATGCAGTCAAGACTGAGCTTTGTCAAAACGCACCTTGAAGATCGAGGCAACATAGAAAAGGGTGTTATGGTCAGATGAGACTGAAATTGAACTATTTGACCTCAATACCAAACGATATGTCTGGTGGAAATCCAATACAGCTCATTATCCAAATAACACCATTCCTACAGTAAAGTATGGAAGTGTTTCTCTGCAGTAGGGACTGGAGCACTTGTCAGGATAGAAAGAAAAATGGAAGGGGCAAAAAAAATTTTTTTAAATCCATTTATCATTTTCCTTCCACTTCACAATTATGTGCAACTTTGTGTCAGTCTAACACATAGAATCTCAATAAAATACATTTACATTTTTGGTTGTAACATGACAAAATGTGGAAAATGTCAAGGGGTACGGATACTTTTTCAAGGCACTGTATATGCAAAGTATAAAATGTGGAGGGTATAACAGTGGGCAGTAGGGGCAGGGAAGGGTAGGGTATGACAATGGGCGCATGTGAAAACAAAGAGCTTCGAGAGTATGACAGCTGGGCCTATATGCATAGGAGTATGGGTGGTATGATGATAGGCAGCATGTGCCATAGTTTAGCGAAGAGTGTATGATAGAGGGCAATATGTTTTGGGAGAGAAGTATGTAGAGCATGAAGGCAGGCAGTGTGTGCAGGAGAAAACTGTTTCATTTGTGCATGAGATACGCTGGACAGACTATGTCAGCTACTAGTCATGGATGGGTGAGTGGGGAGAGCTGCTCCAATAGACTGGGCCCAATGTAGGATAAATGCGGCATCCCCTTTTGGTGTATGGGCTGCTGCCTCTTTGGTCCGACTTTATTGTCGTTCCCACACGTAGACTAGAAAAAGTAGGGGGAGAATGAGCCTGGTTTCCAAAGGCATACAAATTTGAAGGTAGACTAAAATAGGTTTATTGATAGTAACAACAAGTGTATCAAGCCAATGCGTTTCAGGGTAATAGACTCCCCTTTCTTCAGGGCTTTGGCTAC
Source organism: Lithobates pipiens (assembly GCF_037356315.1). NCBI lineage: Eukaryota > Metazoa > Chordata > Amphibia > Anura > Ranidae > Lithobates > Lithobates pipiens. The sequence continues at coordinate 293,713,524 of NW_027507758.1, forward strand.
CAACTTTTACAGGTTTTGGCTGTGCTTCTTAATAGCTGTATTTCTATGGATCAAAGGAGTGCAGTTCATTCAGCATTCCTCTTGTGCCCCTTTTTTAGCTGACAGTGAGCCGAAGCCCGCTGTCAGCAGACTCCACAGAGCCGGTCCAGATTTGCCAAGATTGTGACCATATGGTCTGGATCTGCTCACATGCCTGGACCGGCACCTGGCTAAGTCTCTCAGTGAGCCACTGAGAGCCTGAGCCAGACAATCCCACCCCCTCCACAGCTAAGTGCTCTAGTGAGAGCAGAGGGGACTGACAGCCACCAGCTCTCTGCTGAGGGAGCTGTGAGGACAGAGCGACCGGGGGTGTTTGATCACTCGGTTCTCAGTGTTAGAGCCGGTGGGGGACCGATGCAGCATCCAGCTAGGTATGTATGATTAAAAAATAAATAAATGATTGCCATACTTCTCTTTTAAACGTGAAAAATTCCCAAGCCGGACAATTGCGAGGTTACTGAGACCACACTGGCAGAATGGCAACTAGGATGAGCTCTGGCATGTTCGCATGATCCACGTGCAGAACCCGTCAGGAAGTCGGCGCAGTGCTGCACTAATCACAGGCAGTGAGACATTTCCCGATCTCTGTAGCCGCATGTCGGGGAAATGTCTCACTGCCTGTGATTAGCGCAGCGCTGCGCCGACTTCCTGGCGGGCTCTGCACGTGGAGTGTGCGAACACGCAGGAGCTCATCTTTAATGGCAACTGTAAATGCAAAGTTGGGAGGTAAATATTTTAACTCGAAATCAGGGACAGTTGGGAGCTATGTATATGTTACGATTTAAGTGCAACATTCAAACCTTTTCATTTATACAGATCATCTACACCAGAATAAGAGGGAGCAGCTACTGGAATAGGATCCCCCAGTAGAATGTTTGCTGTGCTCTGATCCTTGTTCTATATCACAGATGAATGAGATCACTCACCTGCTACAAGCTGACATCACACTCCCCGGTCCCCGATCCCATACACTCTCTGTGCAGTAGTCACAATATCGCTCACAGTGGCTAGAGAGTAGTTCCGTGTTTAGCACATGACATGTGTCACGTGATGTACGGGAGCTGACTGTAGACAAAAAGTATCCAATCACATGTACGCCCTCCTATTTATCACCCATCTAGTATTATTGTATCTATACTGGACTCTTCCCGGGTACTCCGATCACTGTATACAGTATATGATCACTAGGATAAAAACAAGTCCAATGACATGTGTCACAGAGCTTGTCATGTGATTAGTGGAAGAGAGGCGTGGCTGTAGCCATGGAGACGCTGTACACAAATCAGTGCTGTGCTATACAGGAAAGTGAGAGGAGAGCTGCAGTGTAAGTATATACAAGGCACCCCACATCACACATCTATGGGGGGATATGGAGGCAGGGGAGAGCTTAGGATCAAAGATGTCTAGAGATTTTTATTTTTTTTGTTTAGTTTTGGATGAAGTATAGAGGGATTAAGAACCCCTGCCAGGTTTTACTGTTATCTGGGCCACCTTTAGGCTCCATTCAAACCGATTGCAGGCACATTTGTGCATGTCGTGTTTAGGGCAGCCCACTCATTTCAGGGGCTACCAGATGGGTGACAACCACGCAAAACAAACCCCCTGACCCTTTTAACCACTTAAAGACCAAGCCTCTTTTTCAGACTCAGTGTTTACAAGTTAAAAACAATTTTTTTTGCTAGAAATTTTTTTTCTAACACCCTGGTAGGGAACCTCGGCTCTCCGGCTGTTTTGAAACTATGGCGGTCATTGTAATACTTTTTGTCACACCGTATTTGCGCAGCGATCTTACAAGCGCACTTCTTTGGGAAAAAATTCACATTTTTGAATAAAAAAATAAGATAATAGTAAAGTTAGCCCAATTTTTATTTTGTGAAAGATAATCTTACGCCGAGTAAATTGATACCCAACATGTCACGCTTCAAAATTGCGCCCGCTCGTGAAATGACGTCAAACTTTTACTCTTAAAAATCTTCATAGGCAACATTTAAAAAGTTCTACAGGTTGCACGTTTTGAGTTACAGAGAAGGTCTAGACCTAGAATTATTGCTCCCGCTCTACCGATCGCGGCGATACCTCACATGTGTGGTTTGACCACCATTTTCATATGCAGGTGCTTCTGCGCACGAGCTCTTCGGGAGGGAGCATTTTAAAAAATGTATTTTTTTTCTTATTTATTTGATTTGATTTGATTTATTTTTACACGTTTTTTTTTTTAATTGGGTTACTTTTATTCCTAGTACAACGAATGTAAACATCCCTTGTAATAGAAAAACGCATGACAGGTCCTCTTAAATATGAGATCTGGGGTCAAAAAGTCCTCAGATCTCATATTTGGACTAAAATGCAAAAAAAAAAAAAAAAATGTTGTCATTTGAAAGAATGACAACAGAAAAAGGTCCCTTTAAGAGGTATGGGCGGAAGTGATGTTTTGAGGTTGCTTCTGCCCTGCTATAGTATGGAGATGGATTCCCCTCACTCGTCTCCATACCCAGCCAAGACGGCTCCAGTAAGTGGCGGAGGGCGCAGGAGAGCGGCAGGAGGAGGGGTGGCCCCTCTCCTGCCGCCAATAACGGTGATCTCATGGCGAATCCACCACAGAGACCACCATTATCGTAAACACGACCGCCGGCTCAAAAGATGGATACCTCGTTGTGGCAGCAGCTGCTGCCATTACCGAGATATCCATCTTTAAACTGGCGACGTATATATACAGGAGCCAGTCGGTAAGTGGTAAAAATAGCTCCACACCAGAACACGCGGTACTTTGTTACTGTGCGTCTTGGCAAACACGAACCCGCAAGATGCATGGGGAACCCATTAAGCCTTACAGGGTTGTCAAACTCAATTTCATCGCAGGCCACATCAGTATTATGGTTGCCCTCAAAGGGCTGGTTGTGTCCTATCTGTAAGATTAGATGTCCAAAGCACATCCCTACATCAGTAGTCAAGAGTGCCCCACCCTCCCTTACATCACAATGCACCCCCGCTTACCTTATGCAGCTGCTGAGAATAAGCTGGGAATCAGAAAGTGCAGGATCTGGAGGAGGACCAAAGGAGGGCTTGAGTCTGCTGAATGACGAGACCAGCTGAGATGGAGACGACGGGGTGCTGCAGCTGCAAAGAGAGGTGCAGGATTTGTAGGATGACTCCCCTCTGTTTCCTCCCCTCTGTTTCCAAATGCTAAGACAGGGGGCAGAGATGAGCCTCTCCACAGCTGAACCGAGAAGCACAGGATCTGGCAGAGGAGTTCTGTCCTCCTCTCTGCTGCCAACTGCTGAGGCGTGGTGGGGGCAGAAACAAGGGGGTTGCTGCAGCGGCAGGAGAGGTGTGAGGGCCACATGAAATGGCCTGGAGGGCCGAATTCGGCCCGCGGGCCTTGTGTTTGACGCATGTGCATTAAGGAATTAAAGTGGTTGTAAACTTCTGACATAAAATATGGACAAAGCATATCCCTCTATAGTGTGTACTTGTCTCCATTAAAAGCATTTAGCCCAGGTTCACACTGACAGCGGGAATGAAATTGTGCGAGGTCAGCTGAACTCGCACAACTTCATTCCTGCATGTCAGTCCAACTTCAGGAGCCATTTCAGAGACATCTGTGCGGGTTGCTCCACAGATGTCAATGCAAATCGCACCCCAAAAATAGTACAGAAACTGCTTTTGGGAATCGAGCAGCGCTGCAAATGAAGCGTCACACCAATTAAGACGGTGCAATTGCCACCGATTTGGCATGCGATTTGACAAGCCAAATCACTCCAATGTGAACCTAAGCTACGTGTCATTTCTGTCTTCTGCTTTCAACATGAGTCACTTCTGACAAGTTTTCCTGACACCAAGAGAAAAATGGTGACAGGGGAGGAAGCTTCAGCTGATTGACAGCCTCAATCCTGTTCCTGTGAGCTGTGTGAAGGGGAGGTGTGTTCCTTGCCTCCAATCAGCTCTGCGCCCTGTAATTTCAGCTCTCCGCCAACTATTTCCTGAACTCTCAGACAAGCTTTATAAATTCAGCACTTTGATCTGATGTAGAGAAGAGAGTGCTGCAGACAGACAAGTAAAACTTATGTATGAGGATTCTTTTAAACTCTGTGTATCACCTAAGGATTGTCCCTTCAGTGGGAATATGTAAGGGTTTACAACCATTTTAATGGCGATGCCATGCATCAGCAATGGACTGCGCCCTTTGTGCATTGCAGGAATGCGTGCATTTTTGCACCGATGTGAACATAGCCTAAGGCTGGATTCACACCTATGCAGTTTTAGTGCTTTTTGCATTTTGCAGATTTTCACTACAGTCCATTTAACATGATTTCCTATGGAACACGTTCTGTAGAGCAAATCTGCAAAATGCAAAAAGCACTAAAACTGCATAGGTGTGAATCCACCCTTAGGCTCCATCCACACCTGAGCATATTGCAGCGACCCCTGCTGCAGTGCATTTTTTTGTGGTGTGTTTTTAGAATGGTACCATTCATTTGAATGGGCCTCCCTGAGCTCCCTCCCTTATCTCCAAAAACACGCCAAAGAAGCTCATGTGCCAAATCTGGTGCTGTGATTTTGCCACAATTTTAGCGTGTTTTTTTTCGCTTGAAAATCATGCAAAATTGTACTGTGTTAGGGGTGCCGCTAAGAAATAATGGCATTGCAAACGTGCCCGTGTTTTGCTGCGATTATGGAATCACGGGCAGAATCGCATGATTCCGGAATCATGGGCAAAATCGCACAATGTATGTAAAAGCTGAAGGTTTTTTTACCTTACTACATTGTATGCAGTAAGGTAAAAAAAAACTTCTGTGTGTAGCTATCACTATGACATATTTATTATTTTAATTAAAAGGAATCCAGCCTTTAGACCCCTTTCACACTAGGACCGTGGCCCTGTTTGTGGTAAAGCACCACTCATTTTCAGGGTGTTACTGCTGTTTAAGCGGCACTTTTGCGCCATTATTAGGCCTCCAGCGGGGCGATTTTCAGGCTCTTTGGAAGCACTGCCCATTCATTGCAATGGGCAGGAGCGTTTTGTGGGCACTGTATACAGGGCTCCCAAACCATCCCTAAGATGCTGCTTGCAGGACTTTTTCTAACATCTCATAAGCACACCACCCGGGTGTGAAAGCATTCATTGCAGAGAATGGGAAGCAGTTTTCAGGCACTTTACAGGAACTAGTTTTAGCACTAAAATGCCTGAAAACTTGCTCTGTGTGAAAACGGTCATAATATGACTTTAAGCCATCCATACAAGAATTGAAATTCTTCCAGTTCGTCAGGGACCAGGTGAATTTAGATCCATGTAAAGAGACCCTTGTTGTTCAGAAGCCAATCTATCGATCAACTGCTGTGTCAGCCCCCTTTCTGTTTTTTCCCCGAACACTCAGTGCTGTTAGCTATAGCCAGCAACACATTGGGGGTTATATACTAAAGGCAAATCCACTTTGCACTACAAGTGCATTGGAAGTGCAGTCGCTGTAGATCTGAGGGGGACATGTAAGGAAAATATAAAAAAAACAGCATTTTAGCTTGCACATGATTGGATGATAAAATCAGCAAAGCTTCCACTCGTTTCAGATCTTCCCCTCAGATTTACAGAGACTGCACTTCCAAATGCACTTGAACCCGACCAGACTTTTTGATGGACTGAATTCCGTTGGACTTTTTGACGGACTTCCGTTGAATCGGACTTGTCTGCACACAATCACACCAAAGTCTGGCAGATTCAACCGTAATGACCGGACTAGTATAAGGAAGTTCATAGCCAGTAGCCAATAGCTGCCCTAGCGTCAGTTTTTGTCCGTCAGACTAGCATACAGACGAACGGATTCTTTGACCGGACTCAAGTCCGTTGGAAAGATTTGAAACATGTTCTAAATCTAAATTCCGTCTGATTTTTAGACAGCAAAGGTCCGATGAAGCCCACACACGGTCGAATTGTCCAACGGATTCGTTCCGTCGGACTTGTGCTGTCAAAGTCTGGTCGTGTGTATGCGGCATTAGTGTTCTGATGGCAGGAAAGGTTCCCCGCTGCCAGAATACAATGGTTAATTTGGGAGGATTGCCCCCAATCCACCCCAATGTGTGGATGGGAGAATCAGCACTTTTTCTTTTGTTTAATTCACTGGTAAAAAAATAAAAAAAGTATAATGTATGGCCTGCCTTAGAGTGATTTACCCTCACTTCCTGTCCTGCGGACACATTTTTATAGACAGGAAGTGAGGGAAACCCTCCAAAAGGGACAAAGACAGAAGTTAATACTTTTATAAAGGCATAACTAACATCAAATATGAAAATCACAAGAGCAGGCAACTATTTGTTGCAGAAGGGATATGCTATGTCTCTTCTCCAAAAAAATAAACCTACCTTTCCCAGGCTTCTGTAGAGTGTAGACTAAGCTGGGCATGGTGCCTGTTGACTGAACTCCTTCACATGCTCAGGAGTTATGTCATCCCTGTACCCAGTTAGTCCAAATGGCTGAAGAACTGACACCCAAGATAAACTGGGTAGAAGATGCTGGCACCAGCAAAGGACCTCACATTCATCAAATCACTGAAGAAGAGAAGTGTATTGGGACTTTTTATGTAGAGGAAGGCTATAGCCCCTGTCGGATTTTATTTTTTTATTGTTCTCTGTTTCCCTATTGCAGATTTTCCCTCACTTCCTGTCTGAGAGATTTCCCCTCACTTCCTGTCCTGGTGTCACCTTTTTTACCAGAGTGCTGGATAACTGTAAAACCTAAAGGATTTCTACCCTTTTTCTACTGAAAATTGTTTGAGCTATAGATACACTTTAGGCTCATTGACACTAGCAGCATTTTACCACGTGAGCTAGTGTCAGTGTGAGGACTGGCAAGGGGGTAATGTAATACACATATCAGAGAATCACAATTATGATTAGCCATTTGCTATTATATTTTGTTCTAGCTCCTAACATTCTAGGTGCATTTGTTTAAAATGCAGTGTATATTCATTTCATTTTAGGATTCTATAATGGCTACTCAAGATAACAGCCACCTCCCTCCTCTTGCTGATACGTTTGATGAGGATGAAGCTGAAAGGGATTTTCTCCTGTCCAAGCCCACTTGTTTCCTTATTGTTGGAAAGCCAGTAAGTAATGTCTTAATGACTAATTATAATGCATGATAAATATTATATGCTTATCTTTTTTTTTCAGAATTTCAGAAGGTACTTTTCTATACAGTAATGCATAAAAGTGTGGTCCATCGCCTTAGTTCTGGAAGCCTTGAATATGACCCAGACACTACTGCAAGAGCTCATACGTTACTAATTAGAATTTGATAATTATAAAGAAAATAGAAAGGGCATCTTCTTTTCTCTTATATTCACCGACCGACACAGCTCCTCTCTTAGCCATTGGGTTGTTAGCCTTATCACTAGGAGAATACTAGGCATTAGTTGTAACACAACACTCAGAACTCTTAGTTCCGCCCCCCCTGTCAGGCAGACCTCAGTTTTATTTTGCCTAGTGAAGGAGAAGGAACTAGGCATCCTGCAAGTCCATCGGTCTGTGCTTTTTAAAGCAGAAGCTTGTCTTTTTGTGCAAGATGACTGATCCTGTGATCTACTATCAACAGCCAGCTGGATGACAGGCTGGATACCCTTATCCTTGTAGTCTCCCCAGTCCGGCCATCGAGCATGTGAAGGTCACAGCTACGGCTCGGCAGGCCACGACGAAACTTCAGTTCCAGAGGTGGTCGGTGAGTTTTTATGCTCCGGGGCCCACATATGACCGGGCTACTGATGTCTGCGTCACAGTGGGCCGAGGCCAGCAGCCACCCTGTACTGATCAGTGAGTGGTTCAGCAATGGAATGTCTCCCAGCTCTTCAGGACTGGTAAGTACAGCTCTCCCTGCCTCGGTGGGGCTGAGCAGCTGGGCATTCCCTGGGAGGTCGATTCGGGGGTCCCTCACCTCCCTCTCTTCTCTCCCTGTCCCTATCTTCCCTCCCCCCCTCAACTGGGGGGGATGCTGCATGTGGCTGCTGAGCGGTGTGTGTGTGCATGTACAGGGGCTCTCTGGTGGGCTGTCACCTGGGATGGGGGGGCTGACTCTAGCGATGTCCTGGGTCCTGTGTTTTATGCCCCTGGAAGGTGCTTGTGAGGTTATGCTGTTGTCTGGTGCGGCGCTGTGTTCTCTGCCATCATTTTTCTTTCTGTACCTAATGGAGCTGCTGGCGGCCATTTTAGGTGTGGGCGAGGGCAGCATGCCTTCCTGGGCTTCAGTGGCCATTTTCCCAGTGATCTCCTATTCAGGACACTGGCGGCCATTTTCTAGAAGCCTGAACACGTTTTCAGTGTTCTCTTGCAGCAGCATGACTCATGTGCTCTCACAGCCTGTCTTTGTACTGGACGCTGGGCGGCCATTTTCTTGAAGCCTGAGCACATGTCTAGAGCGGTTTGGTGCTATTTCTGGTGGTTACCACTGACACAGTTTTGGTTTTCTCTGCACTCGGGGGCACTCAGGGACTACAGGCACTACTTGTGGGACAGCACAGAACTCCACAGGGTGGTGAGTCCAGCAGGAAAGAGCCCCTCAGCCAACGACAGCAAGGATGGTGGGACTGTCACTGTCCTAAGTCCCCTTCGGGTGGCAGACAGGGTAGGGTCAGCATGGCTTCAGAAACTGGTGTTTCTTCCTCCGAAATCCAGGCAATTGCAACCGGGTCACCTGCGGACTGCGCAGTGCCCATGGACACCCTGACAGTGGTCCTCAATTCGTTCGTTGCCAAGATGGAGGTGGTGCGTGGGAAGAAAGGTGCACTGAAGTGGCCCCAGCTCCCCGCCCCCCCCCCCCCCCCCCCCGTCCTCTGGGGAGAGCTCTGACGCAGATTCGGGTCCTGCTGAGGCAGCTGACCCTTGCTCTGTTTTGTCAGTTGACGCTGACCAGGACCGTTCGGACAGTGAGGATGAGTCCCCGTCCGGGTAGGGTGCGACAAAGTGTTTGTTGGAGCACTTACCACAGCTGTGCATGATACCATGAAGATTCAGGAGCCAGCGGATCCCTCTGCTAATGTACCGGTTCCTTTTGGGTCCCGCAAGCCAGCACGTTCACCTGAGGTGTTCCCGTATCTGACTTATTTTGACAAGTTAATTTACAAGGAATGGGGTCGCCCGCAATGCACCTTTTCGGTCCCCAAATACATGGCGGTGCGTTACCCTTTTGAGGAGACCCTTCTCAAGAAGTGGTCCACTCCTCCGGTCGTGGACCCCCCAGTATCCAGGTTAAATAAAGTAACCATGATCCCGGCTGAGGGGACGCCTGCATTCAAGAATCCCACGGACAGGAAGGCAGAGGCAGTGGCTCGTTCCCTGTTTACGATTGAGGGGTCAGCCGTGCGACCAGTACTGGCATCCGCACTTGTGTCACAGACACTGACTGAGTGGGCAAAATGTTTGCACCGCGAAATGGGAGAGCAACAGGCTTCTCCTGCCTGCGTGGAACTAGCAGACCAACTAGTGCAAGGGCTTAAGTACGTCTGTGACGTGGCCCTGCATACTCTCCCTCTGTTATCCAGGGCTTAAGTGTCAGCTGTGGTGCTGAGGCGCCTAATTTGGCTAAAATGCTGGTCTGCTGACCAGGCATCCAAAAAAGCCCTGACGGATCTTCCCTTCCTTGGCGACCGGCTCTTTGGAGCCTCTTTGGATGACATTATTAAAAATGCCACCGGTGGTAAGAGTACCTTATTCCCACAGGCCAGGAAGGCTAAGGAGCCACGCCATAGGCAAGGGCCCTCTTTTTCTGCTCAGAAACTGCTTTTTCATCCGCCCCCAGCTTCAGCGAAATATCCCCAGCCCCGACAGGATGACCACGGATGGCCAAAAATGTCCCTGGAACCGCAAGCCTACCAAGCCTGTGAATAAAAGTGCTACCGCATGAAGGTTTGCCCCCACCCATGTCTCGGGTGGGGGGTCGCCTTCGACAGTTTTCAGCCCGGTGGTCCTCCCAGTTATCTGACCAATGGGTCTGCAATCTGAGTTCCACAGGTTACAAGATAGAGTTTCTCTCTTGGCCACCAAACAGATTCTTCCCCTCCAGCATACCTGTATCCCCGGCTCGCCGGGAGGCCCTCTTGGGGGCAGAAAGGGACTTGCTGAATCGCGGGGTGATTGTACCGGTTCCAGACTCAGAACGCTTCCAGGGATTCTACTCAAATCTGTTTGTGGTTCCCAAGAAGGAAGGGGTATGTGCAATCTTGGACCTAAAAGCCCTCAATCACTTTGTAAAATTGCAGAGGTCTAGAATGGAATCAGTTTGCTTAGTAGTCGCTGCACTCCATCAAGGGGACTCCCTGGCATCCTTAGACATCCAGGATGCGTACCTGCAAATACCCATATGCCTTCGGCATCAAAAATTTCTGCCGTTTGCAGACGGGGAAGCCCACTACCAGTTTGTGGCTCTTCCTTTTGGTCTGACATCAGCCCCCCGAGTCTTTACCAAGGTATTGGCTCCAGTTTTGGCATTGCTACGGCAATGTGGGATCAAGATCGTGGGATACCTAGACGATCTCCTCCTGAGGGCATCTTCCGCCTCAGAATTAGAGGAGGATGTGGCGATCACCATGCGGACCCTGCAAGAATTTAGGTGGCTGTTGAACCTAAAGAAGTCGGTGATCGTACCGACCCAGCGTCTGGAGTACCTAGGCTTGCTGCTGGACTCCATGGAAGCGAGAGTGCTTCTTCCTTCAGACAAACTGCAGACTCTCAGATCCACGGTAAAACTGCCGATGAACTACACGGGGTCATCGCTCCGCTTTTGCATGTGAGTACTGGGCCTCATGGTAGCCTCCTTCGAGGCAGTACCTTATGCCCAGTTCCACACCAGAGTCCTGCAGAAGGATATTTTGACAAAATGGGACAAATCTCTGTTGTCCCTGGATCGACAGATCCAGGTGAGCCAGTCAGTCAGAGACTCACTGATATGGTGGTTGAGGTCCCCGGTGATTCAGTCAGGAAAATCATTCATACCTCTGAGATGGACAGTGATCACAATGGATGCCAGTCTATCCGGCTGGGGTGGAGTGATGGGGGTTCAGTCGGCTCAGGGCCTCTGATGGACAGAATAATCCAAGTTGCTGATCAATCTGCTTGAATTGAGAGTGATCAGGCTGTGCCTCTTCACATTGTCGATGAGACTGCAAGAGCATCCGATCAGGATCCAGTCGGACAACACTACTGTGGTGGCATACGTCAATCATCAAGGGGGCACAAGAAGCTCAGCCGCTGCACGGGAGGTCGCTCACATACTTTGGTGAGCAGAGTGACACGTACCGGCCCTGTCGGCCATTTACATCCCGAGAGTGGAGAACTGGCAGGCGGACTATCTGAGTCGACAGATGCTGGACCCAGGAGAATGGGCATTGCATCTGGAGATATTCAGGTTACTGTGCCTGAAGTGGGGCACACCAGACATGGATCTGCTGGCCTCCTGTCTCAATCGGAAGGTGCCAAGATTTGTGTCCAGGACAAGAGATCCGTGGGCAGACGCATCGGAAACGCTGGTGGCTCCCTGGGATCAGTACCAGCTGATCTACGCCTTTCCTCCACTGAAACTGTTACCACATCTGCTTCGCAGAGTGGAAGCCGAGGGGATGCCAGTGATACTGGTTGCCCCAGATTGGCCTCAGCGTCCTTGGTACGCAGACCTGGTGCGTCTGGTGGCAGACGTTCCCTGGCAACTGCCATTGCGAGAGGACCTTCTGTCTCAAGGTCTGATTCTCCATCCTGCTTTACCATCGCTGGCTTTAACGGCATATGGCTATTGAGAGCCAGGTGTTGAGGTTACCGGGGTCTGTCGGACTCTGTGATCCCAACTATGTTAAGAGCACGAAAATGTTCCTCTCGGAAGATACACCATCGTACCTGGAAGGTCTACATCTCCATGTGTGGGGAGAAAGGATGGCATCCGCACTCCTTTTCTATATCCAGGATCCTGCTGTTTCTTCAGCAAGGAGTAGACCGGAAATTGGAGTTAAGCACCATAAGGGTAAATTTCAGCCTTGGCTGTCTTTTTTCAGCGACCCCTGGCGTCTCACTCATTAGTGAGTACCTTCGTTCAGGGGGTACGACATGTAATCCCTCCGGTGCGTCCACCGTTACCCCCTTGGAATTTTAACCTGGTGTTATCGGCGCTTCAAAAGCCACCGTTTGAAAATATCAGGGAGATTCCCCTGCTGACTCTTTCCCAGAAAGTGGTCTTTCTAGTGGCCATCACATCAGCCAGGAGGGTTTCGGAACTGGTGGCCTTGTCTTGCAAGTCACCCTATCTGGTTATCCACAAGGATAAGGTGGTGTTGCGTCCGCAACCGTCTTTTCTACCAAAAGTGGTTTCGGCTTTTCATATCAATGTTACCAAGGTCTCGTCGGCCACCATTTCCAGGTGGATCAGACAGATTGTGGTACAAGCCTGCGCCTTGAAGGGGCAGGTGCCCCCCTTTCCGGTCACGGCCCACTCCACAAGGGCAATCGGAATGTCTTGGGCCTTCCGACACCAAGCGCCTGTCGCTCAGGTGTGTAAAGTGGCGACTTGGTCGTCTGTCCACATGTTTACCAAGTTCTACAAGGTAGACGTCAGTACATCGGCTGATGCCTGTGTTGGCCGCAAAGTTTTGCAGGTGGCCATATAGTTGCAGTTGAATATGCAATATATATTTCCTGCTGAACTGGCTAAGATTCGAACCGTGTATGGCCGGCCTTAGAATTTGGTTATTGAAGGCTTAAACTTGACTTGGACAGCTCTGAAGGACCTCACATAATGCTAAATGTAATGTGATAATTTATAAAGGAATTATGGAGAAATATTGACTCTATTTGTTAACGATTGACCTAAATAAAGCAGAATTAAGTGTATCCGAGCACCATGAACTGCAAACACAATTTAAGCAATTCAATACAGGGCACTTATACACCCTTCCTGCCAAGACCAATTTTCATCTTTCAGTCATTTAACACTGTACCCAAACAAGATTTTTATAATTTCTTTCACACAAATAGAGCTTTCTTTTGGTGGTATTTAATCACCACTGGGGTTTTTTATTTTTTGCGACATAAGTGAAAAAAGTGCAAACGTTTTCTATAATGAAATTTTGCAAATAAGTAATTTTTGTTCATAAATTTGGGCCAAAATTTATACTGCTACATATCTTTGGTAAACATAACCCAAATCAGTGTATATTATTTGGTCTGTGTGAAAGTTATAGAGTCTACAATCTATGGTGCAAATTATTGAAAATTGATCACACCTGATGCACTGACGGCCTATCTCATCTCTTGAGGCCCTAAAATGTCAGGAAAGTACATATACCCCCCAAATGACCCATTTTTGGAAAGTAGACAGTCCAAGATATTTAGTAAGTGACATAGTGAGTTTTTTGAAGTTGTAATTTTTTCCCACAATTCTTCGGAAAATAAAGAAAGTCTTTTTTTTTTCTTACACAAAATGTTCATAATAACAAGTTATTTCTCACACACAGCATATGTATACTTTCAATCACACCCCAAAACACATTCTGCTACTCCTCCTGAGTATGGCGATACCACATTTGTGAGACTTTTACACAGCCTGCTGCATAGAGATGTCCAACATGCAGGGAGCACCGTCAGGGGTTCTAGGAGCATAAATTGCACATAAAATTTCCTAACGACCTATCACAATGTTGAAGGCCCTGGAGCACTAGGACAATGGAATTACCCACAAAATAACCCCATTTTGGAAAGCAAACACCCCAAGTTATATTCTATGAGGCATAATGAGTCTTTTCAACGGTTCATTTTTTTCCACAAGTCTTCGGAAAACGTGGAAAGAAAGTGAAAACTTTTTTTTTTGAACAGAAAGTAGACAATTTATAAGATGTTTCTAACAGGCAGCATGCACAAAGCAAAAATTACACCCCAAAACACATTCTGCTACTCTTCCTGAGTATAGCAATACCACATGTGTGAGAATTTTACACAGCCTGGCCACCATTGAAGTAGAACCTTCAGGCGTTCTAGTAGCATAAATGACACATATAATTTCATTCCTACCTATTACACTTTTGAAGGTCCTGGGGCACCAGGACAGGGGAATTACCCACAAAATGACTCAATTTTGAAAGCTAACACACCAACGTATATTCTATGAGGCATGGGCTGCAGATAGGTACTTGGGTACTCTAATAGGCTGGTGACAGGTACTCGGATACACTAATGGGCTGGTTACAGGTACTCAGGTACTTGGATGGACTGGTGACAGGTACTCGGGTACTCTGATGGGCTGGTAAAAGGTACTCGGGTGACAAGTACCCGGGTACTCTGATGGGCTGGTGACAGGTACTCGGGTACTCTGATGGGCTGGTGACAGGTATTTGGGTACTCTGATGGGCTGGTGATAGGTACTTGGGTAATTTGATGGGCTGGTGACAGGTACTCAGATACTCTGATGGGCTGGTGACAGGTACTCGGGTACTCTGATGGGCTGGTTACAGGTACTCGGGTACTCTGATGGGCTGGTGACAGGTACTCGGGTACTTTGATGGGCTGGTGACAGATACTCGGGTACTCTGATGGGCTGGTGAAAGGTACTTGGGGTGACAGGTACTCAGGTACTCTGATGGGCTTGTGACAGGTACTTAGGTACTCTGATGGGCTGGTGACAAGTACCTGGGTACTCTGATGGGCTTGTGACAAGTACCCGGGTACTCTGATGGGCTGGTGAGAAGTACCCGGGTACTCTGATGGGCTGGTGACAGGTACTCAGGTACTCTGATGGGCTGGGAACAGGTACTCGGATACTCTGATGGGTTGATGACAAGTACTTGGGTACTCTGATGGGCCGGTGACAGGTATTCGGGTACTCAGATGGGCTATGACAGGTACTTTGATTGTCTGGTGACAGGTGCTTTGATGGCTGGTGACAGGTCTTCTTTATTGGGGGGGGGGGCAATCAGTGTGTTTGGTGTATACTGTAGGTGGTAACAAACTGTTACCGCAATCTCCTCCTCACACACGATCAGTGTGTGAGGAGGAGAACCCGGTAACAGCTCGTTACTGCGGTTTGTTGATATTCTGTGACCGGCTGTGATTTGACACAGCTGGTCACGTGGTAAAGAGACAATTTCATTGGCTCTTTACCGCGATCGAGGATGGGCTGTGTCAGTGTGACAAGCTTCTTCCCCAATCGTCACTCGTGTGCGCCCCTGCACGAGGACAATGCATGTGACTGTCTGTGATTGGACACAGCCAGTCACGTGGTAAAGAGTCAATTTTTATTGGCTCTTTACACTGCTCTAGGAGGGGCTGCATTCTGAGGGACACGCCTCTAACCCTGATTGCCGCACTGCGGGCCCCTGGGGGCTGCAGGAGTGGTGAGGAGCTCAGGATGTCATATGATGCCCGTCCGGAGGGACAGAGTGTTCCTGTGGACATCATATGACAATGGCCTGGTATGTAAGTGGTTAATTTATTTTTAATATTCATAGCAAACTCAGCCATCCATCCATGTCTCCATGCTTTATTTTGTTGAGAAATCACTTTGAAAAACATGCCCCTAGCATTTCTAGCTGCAGCCATCTCAAATAAGGGTAGATAATTCATGTAGCATTTACTTCCTGGAATCCATCTGCCTTAGCTCAGGCAGGAGAGTGTGCTTCGCTAAGAAAACCCCTCCGCCCCTCCTCCAGGTGAAAGAAAAAAAAATGCCCATGAAGACTGATGCCAGGACAAGGTGATCTAGAGCCCAGGACGAGCATGCCAAAATGAGCCCCCTACCCTCCAAGATGTATGAGCATTATGTGTCAGCAAAAATCCCCCACCCCCAAAAAAATCAAGCACTAATCTGCATGCTTACCCCCTAACCGCCTCATTCCACATATGCTCCCAGAACTATTCCTCCCCCAAAAAAAAAATTCCCCCTTCCTAGCACAAATCTTCAACCCCTCACATTTCCACTCTGAGCACAAATCCCCCCCCCCCCACTCCAAATCCTCCCTCCCAGCACAAATCCCCCTTTCCCAATCCTTTTTCATAGCATAAATCTCCCCCAGTGAAAAAAAATTCCCCTCCTAAAACAAATAATGCCCCCCAAACATCCCTACTAGCACAAATCCCCCTCTCAAAAAAAAAATAGATGTCCATCCTAGCAACCATTGTAATAATAACTAATATTTAAAAAAGGGCCATGATATATCCCTGGAAACTATGGACCAGTCAGCCTAACACTGATAGTATGTAAGCTAATGGAACAGATGATAAGGAACTATATCCAATATTTTGCTAATGGAAACAGTATCATTAGTGGTAATCAGCACAAATTCATGAAGAATCGTTCTTGCCAGACCAATCTATTAGTATTTAATGAAGAAGTGAGCTGCCATCAAGATAAAGGAAGGCCTGTGGATATGGTATATCTGGATTTTGCAAAGGCATTTGATACAGTTCCCCATAAACGTTTACTGTACAAACTGTCAGCATAGACCAAAGGGTGAGTACCTGGATTGAAAACTGGCTATGGGGGCGACTCCAAAAGGTGGTGATAAATAGTAAGTACTGGGAATGGACCGGTGTGGTAAGTGGGGTCCTCCAAGGATCTGTCCTGGGACGAATTCTGTACAATTTATTCATAATCTATATAGAAGATGGGATAAACAGCTCAATCTCAATATTTGTGAATGATACAAAGTTAAGCAGGGCAATAAACTCAGTGCAGGATGTGGAAACCTTACTAGAATACCTAAATAAGATAATGGGGTGGGCAACTACATGGCAAATGAGGTTTAATGTTGAAAAATGTAAAGTAATGCAAATGGGTTCTAAAAATACGAACACAAGTCACTCACCAGGGGGAGAACCTCTGGTGGAATCTGGGATAAAAAAGGACCTGGGGGTCTTAGTAGGAGACAGGCTCAGCAATGTCATGCAATGCCAAGCTGCTGCAAGCAAAGCCAACAGAATATTGGCATGCATTAAAAAGGGGATTTACTCCAGAGATAAAATCATAATTCTCCAGTCCTCAGGAAGAATGTCCTGGAACTGGAGAGAAGGGCAAGGAAGCTAATACAGGGACTGGAGGATCTCAGCTATGGGGAAAGACTACAAGCATTGAACTTATTCTCTCTGGAGAGGAGACGCTTGAGAGGGGATATGATAATGTACAAATACCATACTGGTGACCCTAGCATAGGGAACAAACTTTTCAGTGAAAGGGAATTTAAAAAGACAAGCGGACAGTCACTTAAATTGGAAGAGAAGCAGCTTAACCTTAAGCTACGTAGAGGGTTCTTTACTGTCAGAGTGGTAAGAATGTTTAATTCTCTTCCACAAGCAGTGGGAAAAAAAAGGAAGTTCAATAGCCAGTAGCCAATAGCGTTGTATTTGGTCTGTCCGACCAGCATACAGACGAACGGTTTTCCCGATAGGAATTGAATCCATTGGACAGATTTGAAACATATTCTATTCCTAGATCCGTCTGATTTTTTATTTTTTTTTACGAAAAACTATCAGATTAACCCACACACGATCGGATTGTGCGACAGACTGATTCTGTCAGTGTCCTGACTTGGATAAGCTACAAAATGTCTTCAACATTACAGAGCAAGTCTAGTTGAATGTTAATAACTACTACTAGCTATTTTTTATCAAAATGTGTTTTTTAATGTATGCCCTGGGATGTGTTGCATTGTGTGTGAAAATGCCATGGCCTCCCTTAGACTGCAGTGATATATAACAGTAATTTTATCTTTTGAAGGGCACTGGAAAGGCTACATTAGGAAAGAAGATCTCACAGTCATGGAACTGCAAATACATTGAAGGTAATATTTATGATATGCTAATGCTATAGGTCTATAAGCATACATTGGTGCCAGATATAGATTAGTGGATAGAACACATAAGTCCTTATCTAGGGTGAGAAAATGTCAACGTGATGATAATCTTAAAGTAAACTTCTGAGAAAAGAAATATAAAAGCTGATGTGTGTCTTTTCTGTGATCTTGGCCTGCCTTTACTACATAGTGAGTCAATGACCTGGAACAAGCATGTGGTCAGGACTCTAAACTCTCATGCTTGTTCAGGTGAACATACACAGTGCCGAATTTATAAGGGGGCAAAAGGGGAAATTGCCCTGGGCCACCCTGCCAGAGGTAACCTCAGACTTCCTTTATAAAGAAATTAAACTTATGTTCCCTCGAGACTCCAGTAGTGTGTTCGTTGAGGAAATTGTCTAGTTTGTAGCCTTTACCAAGCTTCGGTCATGTCTCATTCAATTTCAATAGGCAGTTTTACATGATGAAGGGCTTGCTGATACCTTTTTCAGGTGTTAATGTAGTTCTTAGAATATATTTGAGCATGATGGTCACTAGTTGTTCAATGAATGAATGAATGAATGAATGAATGAAATACTTGTATAGCGCACAATGCGAACTGAATCGCCTCTAGGCGTTCAAGAGAAAAGTTGTTCAGCAAATTGGCACTGATTAAGAATTATATGAGAACCAGGATGACCCATGAAAGACTAATGCCTCGTACCCACGATCAGACTTTCCGACAACAAAACCGTGGAATTTTGTTCGAAGGATGTTGGCTACAACTTGTCTTGCATACACACGGTCGTGCAAATGTTGGTCAACAATTACGAACGTAGAGATGTACTAGATGTACTATGTGTTTTTCAGCTCTTTAGCGCCACCCTTTAGGCTACTTCTGCTAAATTCGTGTTAGTAGAAGTTTGGTGAGTGTTGATTTGTGCTTTTCTTTTCACATTTTTCATTTAGCGCTTTTCAGTTCATGCTTTGTAGTTCATTTCTGAACAGCCGTTCGTCAACCAGACATGTTGCGAAATTGGAGGAGATAACATGTTATTTATTATTGGCCTTGGAGTTATTGCTTTGACATTTTTTTTTGGTTGAATAATGATTTGATTTTGTATATTTTCTATATTTTTGGATGCATAGAATGCACTTTTCGTTAAGTTCTATTGGCAGATAGCATGTCTCTTTTTTTTTTTTATGCACAATAAAAAAATTTGTGTAGAATAATACTTGGCTATGCGTTTTACTTCAAATTACAGTTTGGGAGCAGGCATAGCAGGCATTGTATTTTTACAAATACAATGTAAAATTAACAAGGGACACCAATATAGTTGTTTCTTTGTTCTTAAAAACCATGGGATAATGGTGTTGTGGTAACTTGCACAAATAATTAAAAAAAAATAATAATAATATTATTCTTGATATCACTAGAAAAAGAAAGCCTTTTAAAATTATTTTGCAATAACTCCATCACTATCACCAGCAAAGCAGCTTCATTATTATCCCAATAAAGAAGAAGAGAATTGTGCGCTGCATTTGGAGATTTCAAATTTGCCACGTCACGAATGGTAATTCTCCATTACAAATGCTAGTTTACAAGACCGACCGCTTCTGGCTTGTCCTTGCTTCCGAGCATGCCTGTTTGTACTTTGGACTTTTGTCCAACGGACTTGTGTACATGCGATCGGAAAATCCGACAACACACATTTGTTGTGGAAAAATTTGAAGACATGCTAGTCAACATTTGTTGGCAGAAAGTCCGACAACAATTGTCTGATGGAGCATACTCATGGTCTGACTTACTGCCAACAAGCTCACATCCAACATTTCCCATCAGAAAATACCATCATGTGTACGGACATAAGTGTTCTGTGCCTACTGGCTGTGGAGAGCAATGTCCTCAAGATAATACAGTTTGATGAGTTAGTTAAAGATTTTTCAGATTCTAGGTGCAAAAAAGGAAGACTTTTTGCAAGTATTAGTAGTGTGATGTATAACTGCTAGTTGCAATTACCCGTGTATTGTGTATTCTTATGCCCCGTACACACGATAGGATTTTCCGACAGAAAATGTTTGATAGGAGCTTGCTGTCGGAACTGTGTGTAGGCTCCATCGGACATTTTCCATTGGAATTTCCGTAACACAAAATTTGAGAGCTGGATCTCAAATTTTCTGACAACAAAATCCGTTCGCGTAAATTCCGATCGTGTGTACACAATTCCGATGCACAAAGTGCCACTCATGCTCGGAATCAAGCAGAAGAGCAGCACTGGCTATTGAACTTAATTTTTCTCGGATCGTCGTACGTGTTGTACATCACTGCGTTCTTGACGTTCAGAATTTTCGACCAACTTTGTGTGACCGTGTGTATGCAAGACAAGTTTGAGCCAACATCCATTGGAAAAAAAACATGGATTTTGTTGTCGGAAAATCCTATCGTGTGTACAGGCATTACAATCAATAAAATTGAGGGGAAAATATTAGGTCAGTGTATTCTTCAGAAGATAACTTTTTTTTTAGAACAAAAGCAGTTTATCATTCATTTCAGTTTACTTTTTGATTTTACATATAATTTAATTTATATGGTGAAGAGCTCCAGAACTTGAGGTGCCCCAGGCCCCCCAAGGTCTAAATCTGGGACTGAACACAGAATACTTATTTATTTTATACAATTGGGTGGATTTACTAAAGGAGATGAGAATCATCATACAATAAACTGTGGGGTTATTCAATCCAATTATCCAGTCATGGATGGATGAAGTAAGAAAACAAGAATTTGCTTTTCACTCCTTTAGTAATTTAGCTCTAATGCGTTGGGTTCTACAGTCATAGCAAGGTACCATAATCGCCTTAAAGTTAAAATATAGCCCTGGGTACAGCAGTTGGCTTCCTTTATGAAAATGTCTCAGAAAAGTTCTCTAATGCAGCCAACCGGATTCTTATGACGGTCTTCCCGACGGATTTTCGGCGGAGGTCCGACGGACTTTCTGAACGAAAGGGAGTTGGCCACACATGACCGGACTAAGTCCTTTTGAAAGTCCATTCGTTTTGAACGTGATGACGTAAACGGGACTAAACAAGGAAGTTCAATAGCCAGTAGCCAATAGCTGCCCTTGTGTCGTATTGGGTCCGTCGGACTAGCACACAGACAAACAGTTTTCCTGATTTTTAGTCCGTCGGATAGATTTGAAACATATTTTATTTCTAGGTCCGCCGGACTTTTGGGAAAAAAAAGTCTGCTGGAGCCCACACACGATCGAATTGTCTAACGGGTTCCAATCCGCCGGACCAAGTCAGAAAGTCCAATCGTGTGTACGCGCCATTACTTTTTTTTTCTTCCAAATTCAATTGGAGAATCTGGTTGCAAACACTCTCCTAAATAAGTCCCCCGATCCCTAAAAACAATGTCAGATGGGTCCTTATAGCTCCGTGATATATAATCTTTTTTTTATTGAAAAGCGCATAAAAATTTTAACACATCTTCATTATGCAAAGCAGGGCTGCTTAACGCATCTGTAAGAACTCATTAATCCCAGCACTACATTACTATGAGAGATAGTTTTTACTAACTAGCCCCATAATTGTGTTTTGTAATTATCTCCAGTTAATTATTGTATTTTCTAATTATCTCCTGTTAATTAATGTATTTTTTAATTGTCTTCTGTTAATTTTAATATAAGCTGTTAAAGAAAAGTGGTGTAAAATGCACATTTATTACACATGTTAAACGTGTTTAATAAATGTTTTCCAGCCCAAGAATTGATAAATGAACACATAAAGAGAGGAACCGAGCAAGGAAATATGGTTAGTATATTCTGTCTAAACACAAATTACACAAAAGTATACAACCAATGTAAAGGTTCCCATAAACATTAGGTGGCAGTCGTCTGATCTTATTTTGGTTGGATTGTCAATGACTCAGTGTCTAGAAAATATATAAAACTAAGAAAATCTGCTCTAAGGAAAAAAATTGATATATGGAAGCTGCTAGCACAGTAATAAGGTACCTAATATTATAAACAAAATGTGCTCCAAAGTGCTGTGCTATTCCTTAAAGGAAACCTCAATATACCACAATGACAGGCACATTTTTTTTATAAATAAATTAAATCAATTAATTGCACTCATGGTTTGTGTTTCACAATGGATATTCATTATTCGCACTTGTACCGATGTGCACACTAATATATGTGTTTATATATTTATGACCATTTTTACCTGTCGTTGTGGTACATTGAGGTTTACTTTAAGGAGTAGCACAGCACTTCGAAGGTACATATTGAAAAAGTACAACAAAGTGTAAATGCAGTACTGCAATCTGCTATATGACTAACTTGGCCTATAGTTCCTAACTTTTTCACGCCCAAAGGTCATTAATGCTTAAAGTGTTACTAAACCCACAACAGTAAAATCAGTCTGTATATGCAATAAAGCATGCTTATTATACTCACTGTGGAACCTAAGGGGTCATCAGGATTGTGTAAACAGGCTGTTTGATCCTTTCTTCTCTGATCATCTCTTTCTTCCACTGTCTCCAAAAAAATAACCTGATATTTACAGAGCCAGGAGACAGGCTGCACATGCTCAGTTTGGTGTGTCTTGCTAGAGAGGTTTTTTTTTCTTGGTAGAGTGCATGTGATCAGCACAGGGCCAACCAGCACTGTGCAGACAGGGTCAGGGGTCCTGCATTCTCATTGGACAAATTTGGGAGAAAACTCCTACAAGCTTTAACCAGGCACTCATAGATGTCACAAGACTGCTCTAACTGCCGAAGACAATAGGTATTTAGCAGTTTATATTTACTAAAATAATTGCATTTCCATGTTCTGTGCACTGTGGGGGACCAGATATAGTGATTGCAGGATCCTGGGTTTAGTAACACTTTACATGCTCAGATCAAATTTAGCAGCAACATCGTCTGTTCATTGGATACACAATGACTTATTTTCATACCTTCATTATTTTTTAAGGACATATACAGCTTTTTGGTGCACTGTTTAAACAAAAAAAAGTAATTTAGGTTTACAAATGAATAAACCTGTTAAAAAAAAAAACTACTTTATATGCTTTAATAAATTTTTTGTTCTGTTATTTGATTTGTAAGTACTATAATCTGGTAATTACAGCATTAAACCTGTAGCACCGCAACCTGAAGTTTTTTTTTTTGTTTTTTTTTTAATAAGCCTTCAGCATGCACATGATTACTTTGTCATAACTGACATAGTGATTACATGATCGGGAACTATGTTGATTGCCCAGGCTGTCAATGACAGCTGATATGTTAAGTGTAACAGGGTTAATCAAAGCTGCTTTATTTCATTGTGTGATCATATCCAGTCTATATTGGAAATATAATACAGTATATCCCCTTAATTAGGGCAAAAAACAACAAATTGTGTAAGAACCATATATATAAAGATAAGAGCATGTAGAAAATTGGATTACATAAAAAAAAATATATATATATTATACATATCTCTTGTATAACGGTGCTATAAGCAGTGGCGACTGGTGCTCAATATTTTTTTTGGGGGGGGGGGGCAGCAGCAAGCCAACACTTAAGACTCCCTGGCCGATCAGATTTCAGGAACTGTTTCTTGATTGGCAGGGAGGAGAATCAGGAAGACAATAGCGAATATTTTACATAAATGTATAAATACACTCTTTTTTAGAGCCTCGGACTCTCATTGAAAATCATGTGTCCTGCGCCCAACATATAGATTAGGGGGATGGATGGATGGATAGGAGGGGCTGCGCCCTTGCACCCTGCATTACAGGCCGCCATTATCTATAAGTGTGTGTATACACCGCACTTGATGTGAATGCATATATTATATACATACAGACACATATTCAGTATACTGTACATGCATAAAATGTATACCTACACACATTCTACGTATATAATGCATATGTGCATTCCCTAGTCCAGTGTTTATAGGGCAATATTCAACAGCCCTGAATGAGCTCTCACTGTTTTTTCTTGCTGGAGGTCACGCAGAAGGAAACAGTGGTTAGATCTGCAAGGGACGCAGGTGACTGACACTTCCAGAAGTCTAGGTTTCCTAGTTGACTCTTTTTATAGGCATAGACTCTTTTTATAGGCATACGCCCAGGGTGTGCCAGGTGTGCCTGGGCACACCCTAATCACCCTACTTAGTGCAGATTCCTCCTGTTTAGATCCCTGATATTTCACCAAAGCCCCTGAATAGGGCTCCTAAAAAGATCACCCTACGTGGTGCAGATTCCTCCTGTTTAGACCCCTGATATTTCACCAAAGCCCCTGAATGGGGCTCCTAAAAAGATCACCCTATGTGGTGCAGATTCCTCCTGTTTAGACCCCTGATATTTCACCAAAGCCCCTTAATGGGGCTCCTAAAAATAATAATAATAAATAAAAACCTGTAAAAAAAATAAAACTGCAGACACCATCCACTGTGCTAATGACACCAATCTCTGCCATCTACTGCTCTATGGACCCTGTCAGTATATACAGTATACACATGCACACACATACTTTATGTGTTTGAGCTTTGGGGTGCACACCTATGCAGGTACTGTATGTGCTTGGTTGAGTTTTTTTTTTTTTTTGTGACAGTGGGGGTTATTTACTAAAGGAAAATCCATTTTGCACTGCAAGTGCACTTGAAAGTGCACTATAAGTGCACTTGAAAGTAAAGTCGCTGTAGATCCGAGGGGGACATGCAAGGAAAATAAAAAAACAGCATTTTAGCTTGCACATGATTGGATGATAAAATCAGCAGAGCTTCCACTCATTTCAGATCTACCCCTTAGATTTAGAGCGACTGCACTTCTTAGTGCACTTTCAATGCACTTTCAAGTGCACTTGCAGTGCAAAGTGGATTTGCCTTTCGTAAATAACCCCCAGTGTCTTGTTATTGTTAATTGTTATCCACCTAAATAACTTTTTGATGAAGGCTTCCATTGTCTGATCCAACAGCTTAATGCTAATTCCAGGGCAGTAACTATTTAGTATCATCACAAGCATGGTCCGCGGGTATGGGCAAGAAGGGGGTTAAAGTACCCCCCCCCCCCCCCGGAATCAGGGATCGGATCGGCAATGTTAAATTCAGCACAATGACGCTATGGGGGTGCGGGCAGCCCGCATCAGTGTGACATCCGCCAGTGGGGTGACACCATCTAGGTGCTGTCAAGCCCCCCCCCCATCAGTGTAGTGCGACTGCAGGCTCTTTTCCCCACTCAGTCCAGCAGAGAACTCAGCAGCACTGTGACAGGCGAAAGGTGAGCTTTGGGCTGTCAGAGGTTTCCCCCGCTCTCCCAGCCTTTCTCCTGTCAGGGAGAAGAGACGGCCGCTCTCACTAGGTTCTCCACCCAGCTTCCTGCCCGCTCTGTTCCTTCCCCATTGGTTATAACTGAGGGTCAATCAAAGGAGACTAGGAGAGAAAAGCATCATTGGACATGTAGTCCCGAAGCTTGACGGCCTCATTTTATACAGGGAGGAGGCTACAGATTGATCAAGAGAGAGAGATTGAGAGACTGCAGCCTGGAAAAAAGCTGAGGGCATGAGTGCTACAGGACAAAGAAAGAAGAGTGTGCTGGGCAGAAGCCAGAGAGAGCAACGCTGCCCAGCGCCACCAGAGCGAGAGCCACACTGCCCAGCGCCTTTAGAGAGAGAGCCAAGCTGCCCAGCACCACCAGAGAGAGAGAGAGCCACGCTGTCCAGGACCACCAGAGAGAGAGAGAGCCATTGCCAGAGTACAGACATGCTACACTACTGACCAGAGTCGCCCCTGGGGAAAACAGAGTGAGTGATCTCCAGCCGGAGGGATCACTTCTGTAGTTTCGCTGGGTCTGGTAAGAGGGCCTGTCGACATTGACATTATTCATTACTTATCTTAGCGACTGTACTAGGTCTGCAGTCTCTGACCATGATAATGACATTGTCGAAAAGGGGAGGAACATGGGTGACCCTAAAATTATGCCCCCCCCAAAAAAAAGTTCTGCAGACGCCCATGATCACAAGTGAAGTGATTGCCTAGGAAATAATATACAATAATATGCAACTTGTAAGTCAGATAATTGCAGCTTCCAGCACAGATATTACCTTATTTACAGAATCCCATTTTTGAACGAATAAAGGTGGAATCAGGAAGACCTTGCAAGTTTTATTGTCCTAAGCTCTGCACTTTAAACAACCTGTCCACCAGTGGCAGCCCGTGCATTGTGGGCACACAGGCACCCCCCCCCCCATCCATACCATACCCTAATCTGTATACCCCGATCTGTGATGCTGAGCTGTATACCCTAATCTGTATACCCCGATCTGTGAGGCTGAGTTATAAACTCTGTCCTGTGATGCTGGGGCTGTATACTCTGTCCTGTGATGCTGAGCTGTATACTCCTGGAACTATGGGTGGAAGCAAGTGGTGTACAGGGGACGGAGTGGGTGGATTCTATAAGGGGTGGGGCTTATGAGAAGTGGGAGGGGTCAAAAAGGAAGGGCAAGGTCTGGCACCCCAATCCTAAAACTTCACCAGCCGCCACTGCTGTCCACCAAATTAATATTTCAGTTTTGCAGATTATAATAGTTGATTTACTTACTAGTTTCTTATATCTCTTTTCTTGAAGATGCCAGCGGCATCCCTCCCACTTAAAGTAACTTAACAGATATTGTAAAAGAAAAATGGTAGGACAGTTGGCACCATAGGTGTGCGCAGCCTATTGCATTAGGGTGTCCACTCCAAAGCTCAAACACACAGTGTCAGTACCGATTACTCATTGTGTTCATTCAGAAAGGGAAGGGGCCAATAAATTACTTATTTATAGGCCCCTTCCCCCACTCATCCTAAACACCATCCCCCTGTGTGTGCCCGCAGCAGCAGCCGGGGGGAGAGAAGAGGAGAAAAGCCACCAGCGCTGCAGGTGGTAGGGAGAAGCCAGAGCAGTAGAGGGTATCGGCGCTGCATGGGCTAATTAGGGTGTGCCCAGGCACACCTGGCACACACTTTGCGCACACCTATGAGTTAACAATCATATACTCATTGTATTGGTCAAAACAAATGGGTAGAGCAGGAAACCTGGCATAAGAAATCTTACCACAGTCAGCTCCGATATATAAAGTTGGGTGGTTCAACTTGTCTGCATGAACCTCAAAATTATTATTATTTTTTTTATCCAGACAAATTGTACAAAGGAAGATTCACGTCTATACTATATTGTTTTCAAACAATACAGCTGTGCAAAATGGCCACTTTCCTACTAAAATTGCTGATATTAGAGAAGGAAAGCTTAACACCCTCATGCAGAATAA
Organism: Lithobates pipiens; assembly: GCF_037356315.1. Classification (NCBI taxonomy): domain Eukaryota; kingdom Metazoa; phylum Chordata; class Amphibia; order Anura; family Ranidae; genus Lithobates; species Lithobates pipiens. The sequence goes on from NW_027507758.1 coordinate 293,740,644, forward strand.
ATTTAAGCTTGAAAAAACCTTCCCAAATCACACAGATAAGATTAGGAAGACCAGTTTGCTACATTTGGTTCAAATTAATATATACAGGCATACCCCACTTTTAAGTACACAATGGGGTTTAATTACTAAAGCTGGAAAGTGCAAAATCAGGCTCATTTCTGTATAGAAACCAATTAGCTTCCAGGTTTTATTACCAAAGCTTAATTGAACAAACTGAGGTTAGAAGCTCATTGATTTCTATGCATTGGTTTCTGATTTTGCACTTTCCAGCTTTAGTAAATAAACCCCACTGTGTACTTAAAAGTGGGGTATGCCTGTATAGTATTTCACAAAAGTGAGTACACCCCTCACAAAAATAAAAGACCCTTCATTTCTTTTTAATTGGGCAAACTTGCAAAATCTGCAGGGGATCAAATTGTTTTTCTCACTGTATACAGTGCCATCAATTTATGCAGCACTTTACATATACCTGTATACAGTATGTGTAAAAGGAAAAAAAAAAAAAGATTCATATTTCTTTGGAACTCCAGATCCCTGAGTTACTAGGTCAACACAATTAATGTGTCCATAACAAGGTGGTCTTACTCTCATTATTGGACTAAAATTTGACATCAAAGAGAATGCATCTGGCAGAGTGATATGTTTTCTACTGCAGCAAAAGGTAGAAGTCCAGGCAATGGGGTGTTATGCCGCATACACACGACCGGACTTTCCGGCAGACTAGGTCCGACGGTCTTCCCGACGGACTTTCGGTGGAGTTCCGGCGGACTTTCCGAACGAACGGACTTTGCCACACACAAGCACACCAACTGTGACGACCGGAATAGAATAAGGAAGTTCATAGCCAGTAGCCAATAGCTGCCCTAACGTCGGTTTTCATCCGTCAGACTAGCATACAGACGAATGGATTTTTTGACTGGACTCGAGTCCGTCGGAAGGATTTGAAACTTGTTTTAAATCTAAAGTCCGTCTGATTTTTAGACAACAAAGGTCCGATGAAGCCCACACACGATCGAATTGTCCGGCGGATTCGTTCCGTCTGACCTTTGCTGTTGAAAAGTCCGGTCGTGTGTATGCGGCATACCAAGCAGAGATTAGACATGGGAAGCTAAGAACATTCAGACCACTAGCATCTGAAGTATCTGTTTTGTGTGAATCAATCAAAGGTAGGTACGGGTCAAATGTAAAAAAAAAAGATAGTTTGTAAAAATCAGTTTGCACAAATTCTGTTATTAATGATACAAGCAGAGTTTAATAAATAGACTGCTTAATGGCAAGAGCTGTTACACTAAAATCCTTCTCGTGTTAAAATACAGATTCTAGAACTCTTGTACAAGGGTCAAAGTGTTCAGGATGAACTAATAGTACAGATGATTGTGGACAAGATTAATTCTGAAGAAGTTGCCCATTATGGTATGTATATGTATTTGCTTTCTGTTTAAAATGTTTATACTGTACAGTACATGGCTGCTTTCCCTACACCTGTCATGCATTAAATACACCAGGAATGTGCAATTAATTTTTGGGGTTCTCATTCGCAGACTAGAAATTAGAATATTTCATATGGCACTAAATTGTACAGTTCATGTGATGTATTCTTGTTTCAGTGAGCATAGACTAGATCACAATGGGCAAACTGTGAATAAGAACTCAAAATACATTTTTAGAAATATAGGTGTTTTACTAAAGGCAAATAGACTGCAGTTGCACTCTGCAAGGGCAGTTGCCCCAGAGCTCAGTAAGGACACTTTCACACTGGCAGCGCCCGGGCGTCGGAGGTAAAGCACTTTACTGATGGTTTTGCAGCGCTTTTCAGGCGCAAGCGGGGTGCTTTTGACGGCCAAAAAAGGGTTAAAAGTGTCCTATGGCGACAATGCTGCTCATCCATGTATACAGTACAGGACACCTAGGACAGGAAGCGTGTTACTGGCGGGATCACTAGGTGAAAGAAACAAAGTTTAAAAAGGACAGCTTGGTCCTGGAAAGCTGTGGTATACTACATTTTCTTCTTGAGTTTAGACACCTTTCATTAAATGACACCCTAAGCAGCCAAGGTGTTTTGCTAATAATTGCTCAGAACAATTCCCATGTCTTGTAAACCCTATATCCATCTTTATGTTAACGTCTTGTATTTATAAAGTTAATCATGCTTTTAATCACAGGTAGGGCTTTAAGTTGGAATTAAATTGGAATTATTGACGTTATAATTGAAAGTGCCAATATAGGGAAAAATGTGAATCTTTTTTTTTGTTTAATATATAATTTTTCCATACTTAGTTTCCTTAGCTTTTTTTTTAAAAGCCAGCAGCTACAAATACTGCAGCTGCTGACTTTTAAAATAGTGACACTTACCTGTCCAGCGCGCCCGCGATGTTGGCACCCGAAGCCGATCTCTAGGTCGTCTGTCAGGTCCTGCCGCCGCCATCTTGGGTATGGGAATCAGGAAATGGAGCCTTTCGGCTTCATTTCCCGGTTCCCTACTGCGCATGCGCGAATCGCGCTGCGCAATAAGGACGCTCCCCGCTGCCTCTGGGATCTGTGTGTTTCCCAGCAGGCAGCGGGGCACTTGCGGGAAGGGACGGGCACTTGCGGAAAGGGGCGTAAGTTACACCCCTTTCCGCAGAGAGCTATCCCGGAAGTGGGTGCAGTTACCTGGATTATCCAGGTAACTGCATCCCCCTCCCCCCTGAAAGGTGCCGATTGTGGCACCGGAGGGGGGGAGGGTTCCGATGAGCGGAAGGTCCACTTTAGGGTGGACCTCCGCTTTAACTAGCCCTACCCCAAACCTAATAGTTATCTTAACATTGGCCTAAACCCTAATTTCAAAGAATGCTCATCTGCGCTCAAGTAATATTCTTTAAGGCTTATAGTGTCAAACGACCTAGTGCATTACCATAGTAGAAAAGATGTAGCTGGATAGCCGCACTCAAAATGATTCAAATTTATTTCAAAAATGTAGTTAAAATCATAGCGGCTGTGCAGTTAGTCTGTATACAAGCCTAGATGCTATGATTTTAACTACATTTTTTAAATAAAGTTGAATAATTTGGAGTGTGGCTATCCAGCTACATCTTTTCTACTTCAGTTCCTGTTGCAAACAGAGCCGGCACCCTGTAGGATTGTGGAGACAGCTGTTTTGGGAGAAGTCATTACCTTGGAGCGGTAATTCTTTGTATTTCTAGTGCATTACCATATTAACATTTTTTGAAAGATAAAAAGCAGCCAGCGTGATACTCACAAACACATGATATAGATATGCATGTCATAAAAAGTAAAGTGTTGTGGGAAGACTAGACAGCGTCTGTAATAGTTAACGCGTTTCAAGGGAGAACCCTCTTCATCAGAGCCAAACAAGTGATTGACCAAACCCTAATTTATATACACAATGTTATACCCATATTGGTAAATTCCACCCCTAGATAATTACCTAGGTCCCACCTCATAAATATCTAGGGGGTGGAGCTTACCAATACGTTTGTATGTTTCGCTAAACTTAATTTCACCCTTAGCTCTAAAGTTAAAGTGATTGCAAAGGCTGATGTTTTTTTTTACCCTAATGCATTCTATGCATTAAGGTAAAAAACTTTCTGTGTGTAGCAGAGCTTCTCTCCTCTCTCTCTCTCTCTCTCCTCATTGGCTCAGAGACAGCAGTGGGAGCCATTGGCTCCTGCTGCTATCAATCACAGCCATTGACAGGGGTGGGGCTGAGCCACACTTTGTGTGTCTTTGGACACACAGAGCCAGATAGGGAGTGAGCCCACATGAGTGCGCCAATAGCAGACGACGGGGAGGAGGAGTCAGGAGCAGCGATGGGGGACAGCAGAAGAGGAGGATTGGGGCTGTTATGTGCAAAACTATTGCAAAGAGCAAGTCTCACATGTTTGTTATTTTTTTTTTAAGTTAAGTTTAATCCTTTACAACCACTTTAACTCTAATGCCATGTGCACACAACCGGACTTTTCCTCGGACTAGGTCCGGCAGTCTTCCTGATGGACTTTTGGCAGAGTTCCAACGGACTTTCTGAATGACCAGACTTGGACACACACAATCACACCAAAGTCTGACGGATTTGAACGCGATGAGGTACGACCGGACTAGAATAAGGAAGTTCATAGCCAGTAGCCAATAGCTGCCCTGGCATCAGTTTTCGTTCATCGGACTAGCATACAGATGAACTGATTTTTCGACTGGACTAGAGTCTGTCGGAAAGATTTGAAACATGTTTTATTTCTAGGTCCGTCAGACTTTTGGGGAAAAAAAGTCCACTGGAGCCCATACACGATTGTAATATCCGACAGATTCATTCCATTGGACCTAGAACGTCGAAATGTCCAGTCGTGTGTACGCGGCATAACTGGACGATAGCCAAAAGTATACTGTAGTCTAAGAGGCTGCTACAGAAATCAGCTAGTTGGTTCCTGAACAATATACCTGCAGGGGCAGTAAGACTCCATATTTTCCTGTTATTATGTTTTCCTTATTTGTTATTAAACTCAATAAATCACATTAAAAAAAGCAGAAAACACAGTAAAGGCACCTGTTTGCAATGTAGGAACTATCTGAAAGGGAATTCAAGCATACACGTTTTTTTCAAACTAAAATGTATGTGCCTACACTGCTGCTTTGCAATTCACATGAGGGGGTCTACTTAAAAAAAAAAATGTGACAGCATTCACACAGCTATCACAAATAATCCCCATCATCTGTCAACTCCATCTAGTGGTCATATTGTGGTACTTTCCTGACTAAGGTATTTCAGGAGAAAATACCACACTATGACCACTAGATGGAGCTGACGATCATAGGAAATAAACATATACATTATGGGGATTATTCACAATGTGTGTACAAATGCTGTGACGTCCGTACAGTAAATCTTTTGTATAAATAGACCAGTTACAATCAGTTACATTTTAAGACCAGCTTTCCCATGATATTTTTGCTCTGGACATTTTCTTTGTGCTCTCTGGCTTGAGTTTGAACAGATTTTGTGCTTTGACCTCCTCGGTTCTCCTGACATACATCGAGAAGGAAAATAAAAAGGAACTTGATACATTTAGAAGAGAAAACATGGAAATATAGAGGCTGATTTACTAAAGGAAAATGGGCTGTTCACTTTGCAATTGAATTTTTCTTTTTTAGCTTAGTGAAAGTGGTGAATATTCACTTTGCAAACAATACCCAATCACACGCAAGGAAAATAAAATAACATTCTTTTTGTTTGTACATGATTGAATGATGGAAATCAGCTGAGCTTCACCTTATTCACTAAGCTGAGGGGATTTTTTTTTCAAAGTGAACAGTCTATTTGCCAATCAACCACAAAATCTAATGAAGACATTAAAAAGTCTCCAAACTGCAGCCCTAGGGCAAGATGCGCCCCTTTGCATGTCTTTCTCTGGCCCTTGGGGCACCATTCCATCCACTGACACAAACAATGGGGCATAATTCCTGTTGTTGACACCAACAATGGGGCACAATTCCTCCTACCGACACCAATGATGGGGCACATTTTGTTTCCACTGACACCAACGATGGGGCACAATTCCTTCCATTAGGCTCAACAATGGGGCACTATTCCTCCTATTAACACCAATAATGGTCACTATTCCTCAAACTGACACCAAAAAAAGGGAACAGTTCCTTCCACTGACACCAACAAAAGGGCATAATTCCTCCCAATGACATCAATGATGAGGCACAATTTCTCCCACTGACACCAACGATAGAGCATTGTTTACTCCCACTGGTCGCCAGGACATTTTCTACTCCCATTGCCCTAGTCTGGCCCCCCAAAGTCAGAAGTACAGTAAACTGGCCCTTTGTTTAGAAATTTTGGAGACCCCTCTTCTATTGGAATAATGCTCAACAGCAGAGAGTGACATGGTAATTTCTGGGGGATACCATTCTGAATGTTTATATGCCTACCCTTGTTTTTTAGATAACAAGAGGTTCACAGAAGTGTTTGATTTATCCCAAGAGAAAGTAAAAAACTCCTTTCATTTTAATGTGCGTTCCCATGCATTTGTAATGTGTTTTTGGTACGTTTGCAGTGCTTGTGTGCTGTGTTTTTTATTTAAAATTTTATTTTTTTATTGTTATTTACGTGCATTTGTGGTGCATTTACGTGGATTCCAGTGTGTTTACATGCAAAAAATACAGCACGCTTTACATTTTTTAACCAAACATAATAACGCTGCAATGGTGTAAACTAAGCTCATTCAATTTTTCTTGCATATGCATTCGTACTGCACTTAAAACCATATTTGACTGCATCTGGTGTAAACCCATAGGGCTACTGGGGATAAAACCAAGATGGAAATTTGTCCGCTTTTAAACGTAAGTTTTTTTTTTTTTACTTTACAATGTTCTGTCCCTGTAGTGGCCCCATCATTGACCAGTAGGCAACCCCCAGCACTGGTGTCGCAAGCCGCACACGAAGCCTCTTTTGCTGGCACTCGACTCCCTCTCCATCAGCAGAGCAGCGCAGGGAAGTGTCAGTGAGACACTATGCATTCCTCTGAAAATTTGGCTGCTCAATAACCAGGCCATTTTTTGCGATAACCCACTGCGTCGCTGACATTTGCATGGTTGTGCGACGCTGTAGCCAAACAAAATTTACGTCATTTTTTTCCCACGAATAGAGCTTTCTTTTGGTGGTATTTGACAATTTCTGCAGTTTTTATTTTTTGCGCTATAAACAAAAGAATAACGTCAATTTTGAAAAACAACACAATGGGGGTTATTTACGAAAGGAAGTGCAGTCGCTCTAAATCTAAGGGGTAGATCTGAAATGAGGGGAATCTCTGTTGATTTTATCATTCAATCATGTGCAAGCTAAAATGCTGTTTTTTTTTTTCCTTGCATGTCCCCCGCAGATTTACAGGGACTTTACTTCCAAGTGCACTTTCAGGTGCACTTGCAGTGCAAAGGGGATTTTCCTTTAGTAATTGACCCCCAATATCTTTTACTTTTTGCTATACAGGCATACCCCACTTTTAAGTACACAATGGGATTTATTTACTAAAGCAGGCTCACTTCTGCATAAAAACCTTTTGCACTTTCCAGCTTTAGTAAATAAAACCCATTGTGTACTTAAAAGTGGGGTATGCCTGTAATAAATATCCCACATTTTTTTCCCAAAAAACAAATTTTTCCTCAGTTTAGACTGATATGTATTCTTCTACACCAGAGGGGTGACACCACTGGCATAGCGTCAGGGGTCGCAGGAGTCTCAATTGCAACCCCGCTTATGATAAAGGGGGGGGCCATGCAGCCTCCCTCTCACATTGAGTTTTATATTACTGTGTCATAGAGCAGAGCTCTCCCCTCCATGCAGGTGCCAGGCAGGATGGAATCACTAAGTCTAGGAAGCAGGTCACATGCGGAGGGAAATTATGAAGGGGGCAGGGAACTTTCATCCTTCCTGCTACACAGATCTTCTCCGACTTCTCCCCACTGCCTCCCAGCCCCATGTCCTTCCAGTCCCTGCCCCATTGTGAGCGGGTCCCATCCCTTTTGCCTATTCACCGCTGCCTCCAAGTCAGTTCACGTGGAGCTCTTTTTACCTCCCTCTTTTCTTATGCCCCCTCTCCCGACCTGTCCTCAGTCAAAAAGTTATTGGGGTGTGACACCATGTTTTACCACACCAGGTGACACCAACCCCAGTGATGGCACTGCATCTAACATATCCCAATCAGATAAAGCTTTACACTGCATAGCTATTGGTTGATCTAAAGAAGATTGTACTATCCAAATGTAATGCACATGGCCAGATTGAGGTGAATACACTGATACATCTTTCAAAACTGTACTGCCAATTGTTTTGTTACTTTGAATAAGGGAGGTTCAAGATTCCCTTTCAATATATTTAGATGCAACTGGTCCAAAGCAAATGAATGTGCTAACATTACCTCTTTAATTCATGCTTTAGGTTATGTACTTTGTGGACTTCCATCACTGTGTGAAGAATATATGAAGATTGTAGAACAGATTGGGCTAATAAAAAATTTAAAATTAAAACCGGATGTCATTATAAATATTAAGGTAACATACAGACACAGAGAACTGTTTATGGTTACCTATGTAATTCTTCCCTGAGTATTCATGTTATGTTCTGCTATCTGTTGGTATACCGTTTTCTAGTAACGCTCCATAACCAGAGATTGCTGGGACTGGACACTTTGATACCACGACAAAGCCCAGTTTATAATGTGCTTTGCTCAATAATAGCTGAAACCCCTGTAGCCACAAAAAGGATCACCAGCAAACAATTAGTATTTATGCCAATGTTTGTAACAATTTAATTTTAAGTTGAAAGAGAAACTTTCAAGTTAAGACTTTTTTATGGTAATTTTAAGGGTTAATTAAAACACATCGCTGCTTTTTTATTTCTTATAAATGTTAGCTGATTCATTTTTAAAGCACCATTTAAAAAGCCACATCTGCAAATCATGAGCCACTGAAATCTATATCACATGAAAATTGTGCACATGCTTGTACAACCTGGGCCCCATTCACACTTCAGCGTTTTGTAGCTCGTAGCTCCAAGACGCTGGAGGAGAAAAAAAACAATTATTCTCTATGGAGGTTGTTCACATCTCCACTCCAATTTGTCTGAAGCTCAAAAAAGTTTTGTAGCTCAAGATTTTCTGCTCAGATGAAAATATCAAAAAAGTTAAATAGTAATAATATATAAAGAAATAAATGTAAAATAAGTACACAAATAACTAAAAATCATCATAAATAAATGAATATGTAATAATACATAAATTAATAATAATGAACCCCTAACCATTATATATATATATATATATATATATATATATATATATATATATATATATATATAGAAGTATTATTATTATAATAATAATAATAATAATAATACATAAACACCCAAACCTGAACAAACAAAATAAAATACCACTAATAATAATTATTTTATTTATTTTTGTTAGGGTGTTTAGTTCTTTATTATTTTATTTTATTTGTTTAAGGGTTAGGGGGTTAAGGTTAGAGGTTAATTATTTATTTATTATTACTTAGTATTCATTTATGATTATATTTTATTTGTTTTACATGTATTTATTAATGTATTATTATTATTATTAGTAGTAGTAGTATTAGTAGTAGTAGTGGTAGTAGTAGTAGTAGTAGTAATAGTAGTAGTAGTATTAACACCCTAACAAAAAGAAAAATAATATCCCTAATCCTAACCCCAACTCCTAATCCTAACTCCAACTCCAACCCTTACCCTTACCCCTTACCCTAACGAAAAAACAATATTAAATGAATAATAGGTAATAAGAAGAAGAATAAATAAATAAAATCTAATGGAAAAGCTAAAAAAGCTGAAATACCTAGCAACAAATAATGTAACATATGATAGTTTTCTCTATTGGCTAATAAAAAAAATGGCAAAGCTCAAAAATATTGTATAAAAACGCACAAGTCACGCATAAAAGCATGACAAAATTTCTCATAAAAATGTGCAAAAACCCCCAAAAAATTTGAAAAAGGCGCTACACTTAGGTTTGAATGCAGCCTTAAGGACACCGATGCTTGTTTTTCCTGTTTTATGCCTTATTGTTCTTGTGTATAACCTGAGATGCTGCTAAACTGTCCTACATGGACTACACCATACAGTGCACTCATTCAATGTCTATTTAATTAAAGTGTCCAGACAAGGATTTGAGCAAAAGACTGACTGGACAGAAGCAAGATCCAGACACAGGTTTAGTTTATCAGCGTGAAGACTGGGATCCTGTATTTAAAGAGAAAAAGAAAAAGTCTCAGGAAGGAGAAGAGGAAGGAGAAGAAGAAGAGGAAGAAGAGTTTGAAGAAGAGGTAACACTGTAAAACTGAATTATTATTATTATTATTATACAGGATTTATATAGCGCCAACAGTTTGCGCAGCGCTTTACAATATGAGGGCAGACAGTACACTTACAATACAACTCAATACAGGAGGGATCAGAGGGCCCTGCTCCTTAGAGCTTACAATCTATTAGAGCTTTTTATTTTATTTTCAATGAATGGCTTTGTGTTTTCACCTATAATGATGTCAGATTAGTCAAATATAAAGAACATCAGTACATCTAAAGGCTCCTGTGTGAAAGTCTAAACAGGTCCAAAATTAATTACTATGCAATAAAAAAAAACCCTTAAAGTAAAATAAGAAAATACATTCTGCCATTACCACCTCTGATTGAGCCTTTATATATTTACACGCTCCCTTTCCAAGACAATGCAGCTCACAGTGGAAGGGTTTCAGTCCAGAGGGCGGGACTAAGTGTGGCTAGGTGATGATTGACAAGGTACAGTTTTGTAAATCAGCAGTGACCCTGCTGATAGCCATGCACCCCTTCAACATCTGTTTATCTCAATGTAGTGAAAGCAGGTACAGCCTACATGAGGGTGACAATACTGAATGTAGAAGCAGTGCAGCAACATTGTCACCTTATCATAAGTTGCATAAGGAGGACTTTGTGTGCAAGAGCACTAAATATTGTGAGACTTGGCAGGAATATTAAAGTGGATGTAAACCCTGACATATACCCAGTGCAGTGAACAGCCTCAGATGATACACAGAGATTAAACAAATCCTCCTACATAAGTTTTACTTGTTTATCTGTGGTCTTCTCTTCCTTACACCCCTTCAAAGGGGCAGGAAAGTGTTAAAATCTTTCTTCATCTGTCAGGAGCAGAAAGGAGGGGGCAGAGAGGCTGCAGTAACAGCGTGTGAGAACTGATTGGAGGAAAGGCACACCCCCTTCCACACAGCTGAAGAACTGCATTCTGAATAGAAAAGCTGTCTGCTAAGCTCCCCTCCCCCTCCAGACACAAATTAATCTCATGTGTCAAGAAAATGTCTCAGAAGTGACTCATGCTGACAACAGAGGAATGAAGGACCAGAGAGAAACTACACTTAGAGCTTTGAAAGAGATAAGTAAACACTAGAGATATATGTACTTCGCCCAGATTCTATGACTGAGGTTTACAACCACTTGTAGGTAAAACAGATGCATTTACAAGTAAGTGCTGCAGCACTTTTTAATGGGATGCAAAAGTTCCACTTGGGTTCTGAGACTGAAGTGTTCCTTTTTCCAGTATATTATGATCCAACCTTTTTTTCTCCTTAATTATAAGAAATGCAGTCATGTTACGTAAGCTTGCTGATAAAGTCACACTTGTCTACACAATTTTTTCCTCCTACAGGATCCAGTAATACAAAATGCAGCCCTGGTTGCTACCAAGTGTTGCAGATTGTGTTAGTTCATATTGATAAGCCTTTTAATGTAATCTTTTCAGATGATTTATTGCCCTCAGGCCTGATCAAAGTCAGAACCACATGGCTCATCAAAACGACCAGTTTTAATAGGAAATAAAGAATTTCAGCCAGACACCAGAAAGTCATTGCTCACAACAGTTTATTGTGACAGGTGATCCAGTTTGTAATTAGCTTTTATCTCTGATGCTTTTAAGTCTATAAAAGGCTTAGCTGTATAGCTACCAGAAGAGGGAGAAAGTTTAGGTACTTTCGTGAACTGTCAAAAGAGAAGACTTCCTGCTGTGTATCTGAAAATCTTCCTTTCCCAATGTACAACTTGACTAAGTGAATTAAATGATTTGTTGCTATGCATTTATTATTTTAGGGAGAAGAAACTGAGAACTTTAAAGAAATCTTTGATCGTCTTGTGTATAGACCAGAGGACTTCCCAGAAAATGTTGATGAGCGTATACGACTTTACAAAGACACTATTTTACGCCCTGTGGAGGTAATGCCTCTGTGTGCTTTATTATCATATGTATTTGCAATACAAAGATGTGTGTTACAAAATACCTGAACCCAAGAATAAAAAACAAATATGGGATTTGAAGTTTAATGATGCATGCAAGCCTGTGAGGTGTGCACCCTGCATTCTAGTCAAAGCAATTCCCACTGATCTTGGTGGAAGGCTAATCCATCAACTACTTTGAGTAAATAAAGGCAGTTGCTTTATGAATTTAAATGTACTGATTTGGTGGTGACAATATGTCAGAAAGCACAATGACTCTTAAGGCCTTTGTTGGAACATATTTGTGAAGTTCTGAATTCCAAATCTTGAGTTTCGAAATTCTAATCCACAGAACAAATAGAGAGAAATCTCAGCTGACGCACACCATACAAGCCCAGTGTGTAATAAGTGATAGCAGCCTCAGCCTAACTCCATCCAGGCAACTCCCTCCTGACATGTTTCGCCCCACTCACAGTCATGGAGGTAAGGTTATTACACGCTGGGCATGTATGGTGTGTGGTGGCTGAGATTTTTCTCTTTTTGTTCTGTGGATTACATGGAGTCAGGGCAGACTCCTCGCCTGCCCTGTACCCTCAGTGGAACACACAGAATGGGGTGGAGAACATAGATGCCAGAACGGAGGTCCTTAGAGTCGGTTTAGGTTCCATATTCTAAATTCCAAATTCTGAGTTCCGAATTCTAATGTTCAAATTTCTTAATCCCAACATCCAAATTCTGAGCTCCTGTTCTGCTTCCCCAATCTAAGCACTGCAAGTGTGGTCTCTATAACGATCCAGTTTTGGTGAGATAGCTTTAAGTTACAATCTCAGCAGCATTGGCAGACAGTTACTTGATCCAAATGATATTTTGCAGATCTTCCCAGAAGAACATCAGATAGGTCAAAAAAATTATAGAATGTCTAGCTCCAGCAATTACATGTGCTCAGGACAGAAACTAAACTCACACTGAAAGGGGGGTGGGGCTAGGAATGCATCCTTGCTAAGGAGTGAGAAAGGGACACAATTATTTAAAGGCAAACAGACAACAATGCATGGCGTTCCAAATTCTAAGTTTCAAGTTTCAAAATCCAAGTTCTGAATTCTAAGGTAAGAGTTCTGAAGGTGTCATGGGGGCTGGAGCAGTTGGAATGCGTTGGCGGTAAAGAAAAGGAGAAAGTGTGTTACTAAAGCATTTGAACAACATAGGGAACAATTTATTCTGACTTTTAAGGTTCCGCCATTGGATGGTTACAATGTTTAATGCAGTTGGGAAGGGAAGATGACTCCTACCGCTGCGTGGTACAATTCTTTTGGTATATGTAAGTAAGATGGAGGTTTTTTTTTTAATTATTTTTTAGGAAAGGGATGTAATTTGTATTAAAAGAATTGAGGCCAAATGATGTCAATGGGTTGAGAATGCCTGATGCAATGCTTGGACGATTTTAACTGATGATAAAGCAAAAAGCTTAAACCAGCTGTATGCAGTTTGGATATATGGCTCTATAAAGCCTTGTTCACACCATGGGCAGAGACATGCTTTTTTTGCAGCTGTCTCTGCAAGGGCACAACGAGATTAGTTGTACCCCATTCACACCACAACACTGGCATTGTGTGTATTTTTTATGTGCAAAAATATGCAACATCTATGTTTTTTTTTGTGGGGGGAAAAAAAAAAACTCACGTGACACGAACATCGTGGTGTGACCAGGGCAGATAGAAAATAATTGTTTTCTTTGTGTTTTTGAAAGAAACTTTGTTAGAAAAACACATGTCTCTGCACATGGTGTGGACAAGCCCAAAATATTCTATGCAAATCAAAACTTCATGTTTTTACATTCGTTTTTATGCATATATGGTGTGAATGAGGCCTTAGACCAGTGGTTCTCAACTTGGGGGTCGAATGATGATTTTCCAGGGGTCACCAAACCCTGGGCTGTTCCTGAAGCCCGTACCTCTCTCCCAGTATTTTTGCAGCCACCCAATCAGTTCACGGCATGGCTGGGGGGCATGAAGGTCAGCTGACTGAAAAGGAATGTGAAGTGGGAGGGGCTGGAGGAGATCCTATATCCTGATTTTGGCATAGGTGTCACTGCTGCGAGACACCACAAAGTCAGAGACACAGAGAGTAACACTACCTGTGATTATAGTTGCCATTAAAAGTCCACACTACATTTCTCGGATCAGCAGATGATCTTGATCAAAAGCACCTAAGTTGGCTGATCAGAACTCCCCCCAGCACTGCCATTGATCCCACCCCCTGCCAGCACTGCCTCTCATCCCAACTCCTGGCCAGCACTGCCACCCATCTCAACTCCCAGACAGCACTGCCACCCATCCCAACTCCCGCCAGCACTGCCACTCATCCCAACTCCCCGCCACCATCCCCACCAAGGAGTAAGAGAAGGAATAAAAATAGAGAATACATGGAAAGGAGAGGAAAAGAGGGGGAGGGTCAAAAAAAGGGAGAGAAAGAATAAGAGGAAGAACAAGAAAGACAGCTAGAATGGGATGGGGGAAAAAAAATAGGAAATTACGATAGAGAGATATAAAAGACAAAGAAAGGAGAACACAGAGTGGTACATCCTAAATTGTACCATAAGGGGTTTTAATAGTGTATGAGTGAAAGGGGAGCAAGGGGAGCACTAAATGTCCGTGGGTTAGGGGTGCAAATTACTTGTCTTGCCTTGGGTGCTGACAACCCACGTTACAAAAATTATTTTTCTGTTAGGGGTCCCCACAACTTGGTAAATGTTATCAAGGGGTCACAACACTAGAAAGGTTGAGAACCACTGCCTTAGACCCGTATGGACTATTCAAGTGAAAGTTCCAAAGGACAAAAAAGTAAATGTCATATAGCATTTGTAGATTTTAAGGAGGTAAAATATATGTGCTTGAACTGTAGGTAGAGCTGTTTGCCTGGAGTTCAACTTTACAAAGTAAACAGTAACCTGCAAATAAAGCAACCAAACAAATCTTTTTTCATATTAAAGTATAATTTTTGTGTTTTTTCAACAAGACAATAAGAAATTTGCAAAGTGTCCTTCCATACCCGTTAACAACCAATACAATTAATAATGCTCTTTGCACTGCCTTTATGCTCTTAAGAACCCTATGACAATGATGTATGCCAAAGATAAATCCCAAGTTCTGCTTTAAGTGAGCTTCTAAGTATTCTAAATGTACAGTATATTACAGCAACCTATCAAATTCAAACCTGCACTTATAACCATTCAGAGGAAAGTGGTGTACCCTTCCTTCACCCAGCCAATGGCTAAAAAAATAATGCACACTGACAGGTGAAAATTACATATAAAATATTAAATATGAGTGGTAACAAATTACACTGTTCAAGATCAGTGTAAATTGCCAGGCACTATTTTTTTTAATCCATACAATTAATAAAATCAAGCAAAAAAGTGTCTTGCGATGTCTGACAATACTCATCAAACCTGACTAGTGGTCCCTGATATCTAGATGCCCAGGGCAAAATAAACAATCTGAGCATGTATCTATTAACTTGAATATACAACTCTGTGACTAATATGCCCAGATAAATCTTTTTTTTTTTCTTGGAACATATTCGTTTTTTATTTGGTACACTGTTTTGCAAAAAAACTTTTTTTTTTCTTAAATATAATTATTATATAGACAAATGTACAAATGTGGAGCAAACATTTCATTGAATCTTTTAATTAAATTTGACATTTAATGAAAACTTTGCATTGTTTCAATTTTTTTATACAGTACTTTCAAATATATTTAATACTGTAATTATACTGTATATTTACATGGCTATACAGCAGGCAGCTCTGGGTGCCAGTGTACATATTTGACTTCTAGGGTCCTCTTTAACTTTACATGTTTTGTTTATTTTTACAGTATGAAAGTCAGATTTGTACTTGCGTTTACTTTTACATGTTACTTACTATTACTTCAACACAAGGAAGATTGGCACGAATCAGGCCATGCTCTTTTCTTTCCTATTTTTTTTTGCTCTTTAACTCTACATGTTTTTACTTTTACAGTATGAAAATTAGATTTGTAATTGTGTTTACTTTTACATCTTACTTGCTTTTACTTTAATACAAGCAAGATTGGCATGAATCAGGATGTGCTTTTTTCTTTCCTATTTTGATTGTGTACGTTAAGAATGCAAACATTACAATTCTACAATATCTAAAATGACTACATATTTTAGGAGAAATAATATTTTGTTGCATTATAGGATCTAATGATTGATCATGACCCTCAATATCTAATAGAACTTGATGGAAATAAAAAGCCTGAAGAATTATTTGTGGTAAGTTTTCCATTATTATTCAGTAAATGGTTAATAAACCAGAGACAGAATGTACTGATGTCCACATTTTGATTTGTATGTAACATTTGTTATATAATTCCTTGTCATTTTTTGGTATGCACTTGGATATTTTCTGCCACAATTCGGAGTAAGACAGCTAATCTTTTACTTATTGCTAATCTCCAATATTCAGTATAAGACTTCTGTCACACAAATGTGCAGTCAATTAATCTAAAATAAGCAAATAAGCAATGCATAAGCTTTGATATTTCTACTCAGCAATATGGGTAAGTCATATCAGATCTGATAACAACATTTACAGTGACACCCGCATCTTATTAGAACTGTAGGTGCTATGGTGGGTGTATTTTATTTCAGACATCTTATTTGCTGTCAGTAGTTTCACTAAAGGATTTCTGCAATGCTGATGTTTTTAACAACTGAAGCTTGGTGCCCCTAGTTTTTGAAGCGGGTGGTCACAAAGAGTAATACCATATCCTAAAGCTAATTTCACCCTAACCATCCCTATAATCTTTACCCTAGCTCAGTGATGGCGAACCTTGGCACCCCAGATGTTTTGGAACTACGTTTCCCATGATGCTCAACTACAATGCAGAGTACATGAGCATCATGGGAAATGTAGTTTCAAAACATCTGGGGTGCCAAGGTTTGCCATCACTGCCCTAGCTCATACAATAACCCATCCTTATATATACAGTAGGTATAGCTGCCCTGTAAATGGTAAGATGTCTCAAAGTTTTACTGGGTGATTATGGAATGAAGCACCCACTGGGTTTTCATATTCCTTGTTAGCTGTTGTAATGAGCTCTTCCTACTAGGATTTCTGGCTCTGTGTCCCCCATAAAAAAGCTTTTCTAAAGTCAAATAAGTGGAACTCGCTATTACTGATTCATTCTCATTTTATCTAAAACACATAAGTAGAGGGAAAAAGCAGAATTCAGTGAACACCCCCTTAATAAAAGGTATTCAGGGCCAGGAATTCAGGTTCCAGGTACCAGGCTCTCGAAGTGATATAAAAAATAAAAAAAATTAAGGTGAATTTGCTTTAATTTTTGCTTATGGTAATGCATTTTTCCATATATGTGTGCCAGGCCATGTTTTCCGGACTTCAAGACAGGAGCACATCTGTTGTAACTATAACATTTTAGAAGCAGTGCATTCATTGGGGTTGATTTACTAAAACCAGAGAGTGCAAAATCTGGTGCAGTTGTGCATGGTAGCCAACCAGCTTCTAACGTCAGCTTATTCAATTAAGCTTTGACAGTAAAACCTGGAAGCTGATTGGTTTCTATGCAGAGCTGAACTCTGTAGTTTCAAACCCATTATGTCACATGTATCTGTGCATAAAACTGGAAAACATGCATTTATTATGGGTATATAAAGACTGGTTTGCAAAATACTCCTTTAGTGTCTTGTTTAATAGATTATCATACTGAATGTCCACCTGCAGTTTGCTTTTTATGACCATAATTTTAAATAAATAAATAAATAGATAAATATTTTTAAGTAAAGATAAATAATGGGAATACACATTATTATATTATGGAAAAAGCTTCACAATGATGATGTCAAACAACTTTATTCCAGCTAGAGAGGGCAGTTTCTAGGTGGGAACCATCACCATGTCTTGCCATGTGGAATAATGGTGTTTGACATAGGGACATCATCAGTGTTTGGCTACTATTCTTTTGCATAGCACCTGGATGGCTTATTTTGGCCTGATACTCTATCCTCAGGAGACTACAGGAGTTTATTAGCTTCAGATTGCTGAAAACTTTCCTGTTCCCTACATATTATTACGGTATATGCTTTCATACATAATTTATGTTGCAGTCTATGTTGGCTCGTCTGGAATATCTGGGTCTGCGTCATGGAGCTGTGGTGATGAAACTCTACAACCCTGAAGAAGAAGAGTCAATAGAAGGGCTGGATGGTGTGAGTCAAGGGTCTTTCAGCTTTTTACTCAAAGGGCCAGTTCATTGTCTACTGCATCAGGGATCATTGGAAGTAATAAACGCCCCTGTGTTGGTGGTCAGTGGGAGTAATAAATGTCTATATATCAGTGGTCAGTGGGAGTGATTAATCGATAGTACCCCATTGTTGGTGTCAGTGGGAGGAATAGATTTTTATCATTGGTGTAAGTAGGATTTGGAAAGCACACCTTCACCCCCTACCTGACACTGGTGTTCAGTTGCACTTATATTTATGAAAGCTCTATGTCCCGTGGAGACCCTCATGATGACTCCATGCCACAATGTTCCAGAGCCAAAGACTCACTACCACTCTGCATTGAGTAGCACCCTCCAGCTTGCAATAAGAATTCCCTGTATGCAGGGCCTGGTTTACGGGCTATAGCGTGAGGTACTATAAAGACAATGCCAATTCTTAAATGTCAGAAAGGTCAGTATGATAACCTTGTATGGTATATGTAATCACTGTGATTTTGTGACATCATCAAACATAAATTTAAAACTTTGAATGATCTGAGGCTGTATTAACATAGACATGGAGCTATTGCCCTATCAAATTATTGTAGCTGAATGAATTTGTTTTGGCATATTAAATTCAATTAGAAGAAGCAGACACTGGGCTAGCGTCAAAAGAGGATAGAAGGATTGTGGTTTTTAGCTAGCCTCAAAACTGACATCTTGCAAGGTCTTGAGATTGACATTTCATAGTATAAACTAAAAAACATGCTTTCATTTGTAGGATGAGCTGTTGCGGACCCTTTCAGGTAACCATATAATCGCTCCAAGATATAGGTGGCGTAGAAGCAGATGGGGCACACTGTGTCCTGTGGCTCTGAAAGAAGGCAATATACAGAAAGGGTTACCGGAGTTTGCTGTTAGGTGAGTTGGAACCTAAAGAGTTTACAATGTTGCTTTATTTTCTATTATTGTATCAACATTTCTATTGTACCTGTTTATTTCAGTTTTCTAGATAAAATGTATCTAATGTCATCTGAGGAATCACTTAAAAAGTTCATGCAGAATCCTCGTCCATTCCTTCTACCTCCTATGCCTCTGCCTCCTTGTAAAGTTGCTGTCATGGGGCCAAAGTCTTCAGGGAAAACCACCATTTGTAATTTACTAGCCCAAAAATATTCAGGAAAGGTGAGTACATATGATATTTAATTTCATTAGCTGTGCAAAGAAAGTGACATATGCAACACTTTTTACATCTGTGGCATACTTAGGACATTAAAAGGTAACAGGTAAGTGTCCTTTTATTAAAAGTCAACAGCTGAAGTATTTGTAGCTACTGATTTTTAATAAAAGGATACTTACCTGTCCAAGAATCCAGTGCTGTTCCCACCCTGGCCGGTTCAGCGCTGGCATGTTTAGTGTGGAAAGCCGGCTGTGGCTCCTAGCAGCCTCACAGCCGGCTTCACTCTGTGCATGCATAAGCCGATGCGCGAATGGTCCCGCATAACTGGGTACAGACTCCCCCACCCCAAAAAGTAAAAATGTCCAAAAGTGTCCCAGTAACTGAAATGTTATATACATTGAATGGATATTATACATGTTACATTACTTATTTGTAAAAGCCTTCCTTGTGTGGAACTTAAAAAAAAACACCTTGAGACAGCTGACATCATGTACGTGGTATTGGTAGCATCAGTAGACTCTGTCACTCAGGGGATGCTTTATAGAAGGGGTCAGCAACCCATAGATCGTTGCCAGGTGACTGGCAAATCGCGGTCTGGGCTTCCTAACCTGCCATTCTAGAGCATTAAATAGAGTGCAAGGCTACTTGTAATGTTGGAGCTGTAGTAGGGAGCAAGACAAGCTGATGCCTCCTCTGTAGCGCTGGCTCCTGTCCTATGCAGAGTGATACCAACTGCACTCCATCTCTTATCCTGGCTAGCAGTCTCCAGAGTGGTGCCAGAAGCAAGAGATCTTCAGGTCAGTATTAAAGCAATACACTGGGCATAATAGTATAGTGCTGCTTTCTTGATCATACATCACGGGACACAGGAGCTCATTACATAGTGGGTTATATAGGTCACCTCTGGTGATTGGACACTGGTTAACCCCAATTAAGGAGAATTCCTCCCCTATATAACCCCTCCCATATGGGAGGCACCTCAGTTTTTTCGCCAGTGTCTATGGTGGTTGGTCACATAAAACATGTGCTATGAAGAAAGCTCTGTGCAGGTCCCTGCGGGGGCCTAAGGGCTACAAAAAACCGGATCCATATCTCGGGCCGATATTTGACTCCCAAGATGGTATGGTACCCGGGCCTCGTCACCCGAAGAAACGAGGTTTGGCCTGTAAGTCCTCTCCTGTTGGAAGACTGGGCTCTGGGAAAACCAGACTTGGTGTACTGTTTACACAGAGCGCACGAAAGTTTCTGGCAGAGTCTTTTACAAGGTCCAGGTAGGAGGCTCTTCTGAGAAAGAGCCCCAGATAAACCTGAAGGTTGGCTAACACTGCTCGCCGTGATGGGTGAAGGCTGGAATTGGTCTGTTTCAGCAATTCCTGCGGCGAGGACAGGTAAGGGAAGTTAATACTATATATATAATTATATGATGGATTTCTTCATTGTGAGTAGTTGTATGTCTTACCTGGTTTCCACCACTAGAGGGAGTAAGAGCAGCCTGATGCATACTTACATGCCTTTCAGTACACACGCTCAGTGAAGCCTGGTTCTCCAGAGGTCTCACGTCTCCACTGCAGTCCCTGCCACAACAAGGTAATACAGGGGTCCCTCGTAGTCTGGGGGTCCCACGCAGCTCTGATGAGACTCCCCCCCCCCTGGATTCCGGTGGTCCTCGTGTACGCATGCGGGTGCGCTCCCGGGCTAATGGAGGAGGGGGGAGTGTGGTTGTGAGCCGTGCACGTTGGTGTGCATGGCGCTGTACTGCGCAGGCAACAGGCGGCAGTTTTAAAAGCCCAGAGCGTCAGGGGACTGTAAGTGAGAGGCACAGGAGCTGTGGGCAGTAAGCATCCCACGGGATTGGATCCAGGCAAACCTTAGACACCTACTCGGCATCAGGTTGTGCAGTATTAAGCATATATATGTTATTGTGAGACTTTTAGCACAACAGTGATTGCACTTTGTACTAGTACCTTTGCTTTGTAGCTTAGGACTATGTCTCCTCGTAAGAGGGTCTCAGGGGGAGGTAACAAGGGCACTGGTAAATCACTGCCTAGGTCCAGGGGTTCTAAAAATGCCTGTAAGTTACCATCCCCCCCTGCAAGACTGGAGCCAGCCTCACAGGACGAGTCAGTGCCCCTGTCAGGTTTTGCAGCCTCTCCTAATGTCCCAGCCCTGGTATAAGTCACTGAGGACTCCCTTAGGGCTACATTGGAGGGTTTTGAAGGGAGAATCATGAATTTTATTTCTGCTTCCCTGAAAGATAGCAGGAAAAGGGGTAGATCCCCTCCCTCTGCTGAGATTCCTCTCTCAGATGATTCTTCTGACAATGAGGAGAGATCCCTATCTTGGGACAGGGATCTTGAGCAGTCGGAGGAATCAGAGGAAGAGGAGAGAGTCCCCTCCTCCCAGGCGCTCAGAAAACAGGTGCAGTATTATACTGAATTGGTGCGTACCACATTCAGAATGCCTGCTGCTGAAGTCACTACATCCTCTGTTTCTTCCCTAGGAGTCAGGAAAATCCCACAGACTGCTTTTTCCTTCCCAATTCATCCTTTAATGGATAAATTGATGTATGAGGATTGGGGACATCCCGATAAACTGTTTACTCCTAAAAGGTTTTCTATGTATTATCCTCTGGAGGAAAGTTTCACCAAGAAATGGGGGGTCCCATCTGTTGATGTGGCTGTTTCTTGTGTGAATAAAAACCTGACCTGTCCTTTGGATAATGCTCAGATATTTAAAGATCCAACTAATAAGAGGTTGGAAACATTATTAAAAGCCTCCTTTTCCATGACTGGCGCTGTAGTGCAACCTACACAGTCGCAGCCGTGGGGTTGTGTCAGTTCCTCAAGGAACAGGTTAAGCGGATGCTTGGCCTCCTTCCCAGTGATGAAGTGGAGAATTATGCAGAAATACCTCAAATTCTGTGTTTCATGATTGATGCGATTTTGGATTCTGTCCAACAAGCATCTCGTTTATCTCTCCTGTTGGTACACATGCGAAGGGCCCTATGGCTAAAGAATTGGGCAGCTGAGCTATCGTGCAAGAAGCATTTGATTGGGTTCCCGTTTAAAGGGGAACGTCTGTTTGGAGAAGAATTAGACAAATTCGTCCAAAAAATTTCAGGGGGTAAATCTACTCTCCTTCCAGTCAAAAAGAGCAAACGTCCGTCATTTAGGCGTTCTCTCTCTACCGGAGCATCAAGCTCTAAGCAGTGGCCATGGCCTTCTCAACCCTCCTCTACAGGAAAGGCTCAGGGCCGGGCCCAAGGGCAGAAAGACTTGGGGGCGGAAGCCTGCCAAGCAGAGCCCGAAAGCTTCCTTGTGAAGGGGCGCCCCCACTCGGCCGAGTGGGGGGAAGGCTTCGACAGTTTGCGGAAGCCTGGCGGGAAGAGACCCGGGACAAGTGGGTGATCTCTTCGGTGTCTCTGGGCTACAAGCTAGAGTTTCAGGAGATTCCACCTTCTCGCTTTCTAAGGTCAAGGATCCCCAAGGATCCAGTAAAGCAAAAAACGCTATTTCTGGCCTTGGATCACTTACTATCCCAAGGGGTGATAGTAGAAGTGGACCCAAAAGAACAGGGTTCAGGGTTTACTCGAATCTCTTCACCGTTCCGAAGCCAAATGGAAGTGTCAGACCTATCCTGGATCTGAAGGATCTGAACCGGTTTTTACGCATCCGGTCCTTCCGAATGCAGTCAATTCGCACTGTGGTCTCCTCCCTGCAAGGGGGAGAGTTTATGGCATCAATAGACATCAAGGATGCATATCTCCATGGGCCAATTTTTCCCGCACACCAAAAGTATCTAAGGTTCGCGGTAGAGCGGCGTCATTTTCAATTTGTGGCCTTGCCGTTCGGGCTCGCTACGGCCCCTCGAGTCTTCACAAAGATTCTGGACCCTCTTTTGGCAAACCTAAGAGCTCAGGGTATAGCCGTCATGGCTTATCTAGACGACTTGCTTCTCATGGAGAAAACAGTAGTGTCCCTGAACCACAGAGTTTCCAGAACACTAGAACACCTGGAACGTCTAGGTTGGATTATAAACCTAGAAAAGTCGTCCCTACAGCCTGCTACCAGGTTGGAATACCTGGGTATGTTTATCGACACCGCTCAGGGCAAGGTGTTTTTTCCAAGGCCAAAAGCCTTGGCCATCGGGGATCTGGTGCGCCTCATTCTGGGCAGAAGATCTTCCCCCATTCAGTTATGCATGAGACTGTTAGGGAAAATGGTCGCCTCCTTCGAGGCCGTTCCATTTGCCCAGTTCCACTCAAGGCTTCTGCAAAGATGCATCCTTGCGGCCTGGAGCAGGAAGCCCCAATCTTTGGATCTTCCTATGCGTCTATCCCCAGGGACACGCAGGAGTCTCGTCTGGTGGTTACAAACCGAGAATTTGCTGAAAGGCAAAACCTTTCTTCCTCTTCCAGGGAAGGTTATTACGACAGATGCCAGCCTGATAGGCTGGGGAGCAGTGTTAGAGGAGACATACTCGCAGGGGAGATGGTCTGCGATCGAGAGGCTATTGCCCATAAATGTCTTGGAGATTTGTGTCAAGAACAAGAGATACACTTGCTCAGGGATCAGATGCTCTGACAGTTCCCTGGGATCAGTACAATCTGATTTATGCTTCCCCCCCGTGCCCCCTTCTGTCGCGGTTCCTGGGAAGAGTCAAGAGGGAAACAAAGTCGGTCCTTTTGGTAGCCCCGGCTTGGCCCAGGCGACCATGGTACGCAGAGATCATGAAGTTGGCCATAGGCAGGTCATGGATCCTCCCTCTCCGACCAGATCTGCTCACACAGGATCCAATCTACTATCCTGCTTTACACAGTCTGAATTTGACCGTTTGGCTGCTGAGGTCCTTTCTACTCTGGTTAATGCCAGAAGGCCAGCCTCCAGGCTTATTTACTACAAAATCTGGAAGGCTTATGTTTCCTGGTGTGAACTCAGGGGATGGCATCCTAGAAAGTATGTCATTAGCAGGATCTTGGCCTTTCTCCAGTCAGGCCTAGAATTGAATTTGGCCGTAAGCACTATCAAGGTGCAGATTTCGGCCTTGTCAGTATTTTTTTCAGAAGCCACTTGCATCGCATTCCCTGGTGCGGGCTTTCATCCAGGGGGCTATGCGGATAAGGCCGCCAGTCAAACCTCCGGTATGCCCATGGGATCTAAATTTGGTTCTCTCGGCTTTGCAGGGGCAACCTTTTGAACCTTTGCATCTGGCTTCATTAGTTCTTTTGACCAAAAAATTGGTTTTCTTGGTAGCCAATTCCACGGCTTGAAGAGTGTCAGAACTAGCAGCTCTCTCCAGCAAAGAGCCGTATCTAATTGTTCATAAGGACCGGATGGTCATGCGCCCCAACAGGTCCTTTCTACCTAAGGTGGTTTCGGGATTTCATTTGAATCAAGATGTAATCCTACCATCCTTTTTTCCGGACCCACAGTCCACAGAAGAAGAATCCTTGCACACTTTGGATGTGGTTAGGGCAGTCAGTATCTATCTTCAAGCAATGGCTCAGATAAGGAAAACTGATTGCTTATTTATTTTGCCGGAAGGCCCTAGGAAGGGCCAGGTGGCATCAAGATCCACTCTCTCAAGGTGGATCAGACAGATTATTTCTCAGGCCTATAGTGTTAGAGGGAAAATCCCTCCTTTTCAAGTGAAAGCGCACTCTACTAGGGCTGTAAGTGCTTCTTGGGCAGTGCATCACCAGGCCTCCCTGGCTCAGATCTGTAAGGCTGCAACTTGGTCATCAGTCCACACATTCACCAGATTCTATCAGGTGGATGTCAGAGGGCAAGAGGATATCGCCTTTGTGTCGCAGTGTACTGCAGGCTGCAGTTTAGGTCCTCTGGCCCATGGCGGTCTATAATTATGATCTGTGTCTCCCTCCCCTCAATCTGAGCATTGCTTTGGGACATCCCACTATGTAATGAGCTCCTGTGTCCCGTGATGTATGATCAAGAAAATAGGATTTTTATATACAGCTTACCTGTAAAATCCTTTTCTGGAGAGTACATCACGGGACACAAGGCTCCCGCCCCTCTTGGGTTTTACGTGGTTTCCTATTGCTTTGCTACAAAACTGAGGTGCCTCCCATATGGGAGGGGTTATATAGGGGAGGAATTCTCCTTAATTGGGGTTAACCAGTGTCCAATCACCAGAGGTGACCTATATAACCCACTATGTAATGAGCTCCCGTGTCCCATGATGTAATCTCAAGAAAAGGATTTTACAGGTAAGCTGTATATAAAAATCCTATTTTCACACTGATGTGCTGAAGTTTACCCACACTGTGGGTGCAGTGCAGTGTACTAGCAGCTTTCCTGTGGGTTTGCTGCGCTTAGCCATATACTATAATATCCTGTGTGTTTGGTGCTCTTTCTGAAAGAGCAAAAAAACTCCTAAATGCAGTTTTGGTGCACCTTTGGAAAGTGCACCACACCTGCAAGATATCTGCAGGATATAATAGACGTCTATAGCAAAGCACAGCTAACCCATGAAAGTCACAGATGCACTGTGCTGCACCCACGATACAGGTAAACTGCAGAACATCAGTGTGAAAGCAGCCTTATAGGGGGCTCAGAACAGTAAGGATTCATTTAAAATTGAATTTTGGGGGTGGTAAAACCCCATAGTTAAGATGTGTTCTTACCACCCCCTCCCCAACCTCACCCCTTTTAGCTGCAGTGGCCAGGGTGTACACATGTCGCAGCCTCAGCAGGAGTTATACACCGTGTTTTGGTTGGTGGGTGTAGCACCTGGCAAGCACGACTCATTCAAATGAATAAAGTCGCTTAGCAAGTATACTGCAACCTTGTTCAGTACAGCAAATGAGGGGTTAAAGCAGGCAGCGTTGTGTTGCTTTCTCACCACCTGCTTTAACCCCTTGGACCCCGCAAAAGCATGCATTCACAGGGCGCTTGCAGAGTGGCTCCATTTACTTGAATGGGTCCCGATTGGCAGGTAGTAGCACCCACCAAAAGCAACAGGCGGTTTAATTCCTGCTGCGGCATATGTAAACCTTTGGCTGCTGCCTCGGCAGCTAAAGGAGGTAGGGATTTGGTGTTGTAAAACCATGAATCCACTACAGGGTTTTATCACACACACACTTTATGTGTGAACGAGTCCCAAGAGTGCCACTTCTGAATGCAGCTAAGGGCTATTTCACAAGTGCAGCAGGCATTGCTACTCCCCTGAAAAGCGATCAGAGTGTGTTTGACAGATGGTGAGGAGGCAATATGTTGCCTCCTCACCACCTGATTTAAAACCATGATTGCCGTGCAATGCACACGATTGTGACACGGTAGTACAGCAATTAGAGGTATAAAACAGGTGTAAGAAGACGACACTGCACGATGATCTTTGACTTATTCCAAGTTGTTCAGGTAGATCTCCACCTCTTTAAGGTTACCTACCGCTGCTTTATAGTATTTCACTTTTCTCCTTCCCTAGCACCTACATACAGTATATATATATATATATATATATATATATATATATATATATATATATATAATTACAATACATTGCAAAATTGTACACGTCATTGCACAATTAATAAGGATATTTAATTGCATATTGCTTATGTATATTTGTGTGTTTACTGTCTAGTATGACTGCCGATTGGTTCTAAGGATACCTTTCCTGGTTTATAAGAGGAATTTGGGTCCAGGTGAGAAGAGAAGGAAAGAACGAAGGAAAAATAAAAGAGGGTGGTTAATGAAGAGGGAGAGAAAGATAGGGGTCTATTCCATTTTTAGAAGATGTCTAAAAAAATCCCTGCAGTACAGTATGTAAGAAATTACGTTGTTTTACTTTCCTCAAGTAAATAAATTGTGTAATGCAGGCCATACACGGTCGAATTTCGAACGAATTTTCTTCTCAAAATCAGAAAATTCGTTTTTTTTGTGATCCGATGATGCCACCATTGATTTTCGAAATTCGGCCGACCTAGCCTTCAATTTCACCTCATGTTGCTACAGAAAAGAATTTTCTTGGCTGGGAATCTTCTTTTCTCTCTGTAAATTTTCTTTTCTCTCCGTACATTTTCTTTTATCTCCGTACATTTTCTTTTCTTATTACGTTTCTCGCACGATTCTCCCATCATTGATTAGAAAATCGTTTGTTTTTCTAAAAATTTCCAACATGTCCGATTCCTCAAATTTTATTTCTGAACGAAAATCGGCTGTTGCTGCAGCCCACTAATGGTGCGAAATTCATACGAAAATTCTTAGATACGATTTTCGAAAGAAAATTCTTTCGAAATTCGAACCGTGTATGGCCGGCATAAGATTTAGGGATTGATTCCATTTTTTAGAAGATGTCTAAACAATCCCTGCAGTGATTTATTTTCCTCCAGTAATTCAATTGTGTAAGATTATGTTCTGTAGATGGCCTTTCCAGGTCTTTTTTTAAGGAAATAAAATGTTCCAAACTCAGGCTGGGTATCCCTGCATCCAATTCGCATGACAGGAGGGTGTGACCAGCTCTCAATAGAGACGGTTCACACATCTCCGTTGCAGATGTGGAGCGGCTTGCATAGGAACGCTGTGCGTCTTTTGCTCTGTTTCAGGGCAGAAGTCAGGCACAAATTCGGCCCTGATTCGTCCCTGAAATGGAGAACAGGGATGCGCCAGACTCCTGCTGCGAGCTGCATCTGTCAGAGATGTGAACCCAGCCTAAATGTTGACTTTTCTAATCACCTTTTAAGGATTTTGTCAGTGAAACCTATCTATAAATAGATTCTTTAGCCCCCCCAAGAAAAAATGAAACGTCAGCAGCTACAAATGCTGTAGCTGCTGACTTTTAATAAAAGTACACTTACCTCTTGGAGTGTCCAGTGCTGTCCAAATTCCCCAGCGCTGCAATGCTGACTGTGACACCTTCACAGCCAGTTCCCCACTGCGCATTGCGTGAGCCGCATTGAGCCCTGTAAAGGGTCCCACAGCCTCCCGGGACATTCGACATGTCCCAAGAGGCTACAGGCAATAGGGGGGGAACTCACGTTTGGATTGCCTAGGCAATCCCAGTGGGAGTGGGTACCCGAGATATCGTTTTTCAAAACCAGGTACCCAATCCACTAGCCCCTCCGTGAGCCACACTGAGCCCTGTAAAGGGTCTCGTGGCCTCCCAGGTCATGTGACATGTCCCAAGAGGCTACGGACAGTGGGGGCGGAGAACTTACACTTGGATTGCTTAGGCGATCCCAGTGGGAGTGGGTACCTGGGATATGATTTCCAAAACCAGGTACCCAATCCTCCCCGCCCCCCCCCCCCCCCCACACACACACACACACAAAAAAGTAAAAAAAAGTGTCCAAAATTTGGAGAGGAGAAGGGGAGGAGGCAGAGAAGTGGAACTTCCCTTTAAGATAGAGATCCTGCTGTAATTAGTTCCTATAAGGGGATGTTTTTTAAGGGATAAAAGTTCAGCTTCTGACATCCATGGGGCTTCTGTAAGGGCAAAGGGGGATAGGTTATATTCCAATACTACTATCCACTGTTTAGTTTCATTTTATCTACACCAGTCAATAAGCCTGTCTAAGTATGTCACTTTATGATAAAATATTGGGTCTAAGAGCCCATTCTACCTTTTTTTTTCCCATTGGTTCACCCATTTTGCCTTTTAACTTAGAAAGAAATATGATATTTTCACTGAGTCTGAGGGCTTCATTATTCCACATAAATTTAGGAAATTCTGTTCGGAACAGTTACGAGGTAGTGTCTGTAAAGCCCCATACACACGGTCGGACTTGTACAAACTTTTCCGTGGACTTTTGTACAAAGTGTGTTGTCCACAAGTTTGTATTGCATACACACGGTCGGACTTTTTGACAACAAACACGAACGTAATGACGTCACAACGTACTGACGCCGCTTCAAAAGAGGACGTTCAATGACTCCAGCGCCACCTTTGGTCAACTTCTGTATTGTAGTCTGATCGTTTGCAATGGTTCTGAGCATGCGTGTTTGTACCTTGTACAAAAGTCCGATGCTTTTGCGTACACACGGTAGGACTTTGCTCCATCGGACTTCTGTTGTCAAAAAGTTTGTCCGTTCGCAGAGCCAACAAAAGTCCGATGAAAACAGAAAAAGTTTGTCCGATGGAGCGTACACACAGTCGGATGTTGCTCCAAAACAGCTAATTTGCATGTTTGTTGTCAAAAAGTCCGACCGTGTGTACGGGCCTTAAGAGGTGAAGTGACCTATCCATGATGTTAATTTAATATAATACATCTACCAAACCATGTGAATGTTGGTTGTTTTCAGTATTGTGAATCCTTCCAGACTGATTAAAGTAATGGAAGAAAATATAATTCCATTACATGTGTTAGGTCTGCTGGGATATGGTTTCCAAAGTATTTAATGGCGTTAGGAGCTCATTTAAATGGAAATGGCGTTTCATTATAATTATCAGTGTCTTTGAGAAAAAAACATTGAGAGCCTTCTGATTTTTGTAGGTGTATTTTGTAGTTTGACAGTTGGACAAATTCTTTGATTTCCTTCAAGAGATTTGAAAAAGGGTAATTATAGGTTTCGTCATGTAGAAAAGTAAATCAACCGCATATGCAGCAACTTCATTATATATATATATATATATATATATATATATATATATATATATATATATATATATTTATTTTTAAACCAAACATACATCTTCTAGGTCTTTGACATGTCTGTGCTGATTTTACCACATGTTGAGGAAGCAAAACAAAGTGCTCTTGCAAAAGCCCATGAAGAAGCTACTGAGAAAGCTATAGAAGCTGTGAAATTCAAGCTGCAGCAAGAGAAATTGCTTAAAGAACAAGGTATGTGCATTGAAATGACTTGTGATCTATAGGACACCACTGTGCTTCTGAAAGGGGTTTACATTTTTTCTTCACGGGAATTGACACTTTATTTATTTGGAAGAATCTGTAGGTGTTCAGTTTTCTTTATTCAAGAGTGTATAGCAGAGCCATCTATATACAGCAATAATTTATAGAAATCCAGCTGAAGACCCCCATATGTTGCCAACATCCCAATTTGAATAATATTAGAAAAGAAGTACCCCCCAATGAATACTAAGGGACTTTAGAGGTGACTGATCAACAATTAATGAAAAAATCATAGAAATTTATTAATATAAAATTGTATAAAAAAAATACACATGGTGCATATGACACCATACAGGATTGCATATACAACATAAACAGAGTCATGTAATATAAAAATACAAATCATTCAATACTGAGTCCAACGCCTCCAACACGTATGTAGAGACCTTTTTTCAGGGGCATTTCGTACAGAGTAGTGCTGTTGTATTGATATTCTATAATGAGATATAGTTGCACAACAAAATCATATCACAGTAACAGGAATGAGCATCGTTGAAGCCAAGTAAAATCAAACATACCAGTCAAAGTTGAAAGAATGCAAAAGAGAGAGGAAAAAAATACCACAATGGGTATGGCCAAGCATGAATACACGTACGGCTGGTGCAGAGGGTCGGGATGGATGTAAAACATAAGAAAGTATTATTCCTCCAGATG
This sequence comes from Lithobates pipiens, assembly GCF_037356315.1. NCBI lineage: Eukaryota > Metazoa > Chordata > Amphibia > Anura > Ranidae > Lithobates > Lithobates pipiens. The sequence continues at coordinate 293,771,378 of NW_027507758.1, forward strand.
ACAGGGGAAGCGTTTAGCAGGGATGGTAGGCAGCAGAAAACCGCTATTTCACCCAGCATGTAAACCCGACCAATACAATGCTGCTGTATGGTAATATCTGCCAAAACCCCTAGAGGAGAGCAGGGACCCTAAGAGAAAACAGCTATATTCAATAAATCAATAAAATGCCTGCAAGCATATAATGAGCCAAAATTCACAAGGGAAGATGTTTACTGTTCAGTATTAACCACTTGCTTACTGGGCACTTAAACACCTCTTCCTGCCCAGACCAATTTTCAGCTTTCGGTGCTCTCACACTTTGAATGACAATTACTCAGTCATGCAACACTGTACCCAAATGATTTTTTTGTCCTTTTTTTCCCACAAATAGAGCTTTCTTTTGGTGGTATTTGATCACCTCTGGGGTTTTTATTTTTTGCGCTATAAATGAAAAAAGACCGAAAATTTTGAAAAAAAACGCATATTTCTTTGTTTCTGTGACAGAATTATGCAAATTATTAATTTTTCTTCATAAATTTTGGCCACAATTTATACTGCTACATATCTTTGGTAAAAATAACCCAAATTAGTTGATATTATTTGGTCTTTGTGAAAGTTAGAGAGTCTACAAGCTGTGGTGCGAATCGCACAAAATTGATCACATCTGATGTACTGGTGGACTATCTCGCTTCTTGTGACCCGAACAAGTCAGGAAAGTACAAATACCCCCCAAATGACCCCTTTTTGGAAAGTAGACATTCCAAGGTATTTAGTAAGAGGCATAGTGAGCTTTTTGATGTTGTCATTTTTTCCCACAATTCTTTGCAAAAATAAGATTTTTCATTTTTTTTTTCTCCACAAAATTGTCATTGTAATAGGTTATTTCTCTCACGTGGCATGTGTATACCACAAATGACACCCCCCAAAAAATTCTGCTACTCCTCCTGAGTATTACAATACCACATGTGTGGGACTTTTTCACAGCCTGGCCACATAGAGAGGCCCAACATGCAGGTAGCGCCATCATGTGTTCTAGGAACATAAATTACACATCTAACTTGTTGACTATTTATTACACTTTTGAAGCACCAGGACAATGACACGTGGCACTGATGACAGATGGCACTGATACGTGGCAATGATGACACTTATACGTGGCACTGATGACACGTGGCACTGATGACAGATGGCACTAATATGTGGCACTGATGACAGATGGCACTAATATGTGGCACTGATGACACGTGGCACTGATGACACGTGGCACTAATACGTGGCACTGAAGACACGTGGCACTAATACGTGGCACTGATGACAGGTGGCACTAATACATGGCACTAATACGTGCCACCGATGACAGATGGCACTAATACATGGCACCGATGAAGCAGGACACTGATGACAGATGGCACTGATAAGTGGCATTGATGACACGTGACACTGACAACAGATGGCACGTGACACTGACAGGTGGCACTGATGACAAATGGCACTGATACGTGGCACTGATGACAGATGGCACTAATACGTGGCACTGATGACAGATGGCACTATGTGGCACTGATGACACATGGCACTGATGACAGATGGCACTTATACGTGGCACTGATGACAGATGGCACTGGGGACAAATGGCACTGACAACAGGTGGCACTGGGGGCAGGTGGCACTGGGGGCAGGTAGCACTGGGGGCAGGTAGCACTGGGGTGGATGGCACTGGGGGCAGGTAGCACTGGGGTGGATGGCACTGGGGGCAGGTAGCACTGGGGTGGATGGCACTGGGGTGGATGGCACTGGGGCGGATGGCACTGGGGCGGATGGCACTGCTGGGGGCGGATGGCACTGCTGGGGGAGGATGGCACTGCTGGGGGAGGATGGCACTTTTTTTTTTTTTTTCTTTTACTCGAGGCAGAACGGCTGCCGCTGCAGCCGTTCATCTCTCCCCTCTCACACTGTCTGTGTGAGGAGGGAGAGCGGCGCTGAGAGATGATCTCATATGTTTACATATGAGATCATCTCCCATTGGACACGCTGTAAACGGCCGCTGTGGTTGGCCATTTACAGCGATCTGTGTTTGCCTGTCCCCGGGGGACACGGCGAACACAGAACTTCCGCAAAGCGCGCCCGCGGCGCCGCGCATTGCGGAAGTAAACATCAGGACGTCCAGGGACGACCACCCGGACGAACGCGCCTGCTCTACGGCCGTCATTCAGCTATAGGGCGGGCGCGAGGTGGTTAATAATAATGATTACAAGCATCATAGACAATTAGATTAGATGAAGGTAGATGACTATGGCTAACATATATAGTACACAAAAGATCACAGCAAGGATAATAATTCTTCTCAAAGTGGATAGACATTGCTCCAAGTATAGCAACTAATTCTGCTTGGAATGTAAAAATACATCTAGTGGCTATAGGAGACATGTACAGTATCTCACAAAAGTGAGTACACCCCTCATATTTTTTTAAATATTTTATTCTATCTTTTCATGTGACAACACTGAAGAAATGACACTTTGCTACAATGTAAAGTAGTGAGTGTACAGCTTGTATAACAGTGTACATTTGCTGTCTCCTCAAAATAACTCAACACACAGCCATTAATGTCTAAACCTCTGGCAACAAAAGTGAGTACACCCCTAAGTGAAAATGTCCAAATTGGGCCCAAAGTGTCAATATTTTGTGTGACCACCATTATTTTCCAGCACTGCCTTAACCCTCTTGGGCATGGAGCTCACCAAAGCTTCATGGGTTGCCACTGGAGTCCTCTTCCACTCCTCCATTATGACATCACAGAGCTGGTGGATGTTAGAGACCTTGTGCTCCTCCACCTTCTGTTTGAAGATGCCCCACAGATGCTCAATAGGGTTTAGGTCTTGAAATATGCTTGGCCAGTCCATCACCTTTACCCTCAGCTTCTTTAGCAAGGCAGTGGTTGTCTTGGAGGTGTGTTTGGGGTCGTTATCATGTTGGAATACTGCCCTAAGGCTCAGTCTCTGAAGGGAGGAGATCATGCTCTGCTTCAGTATGTCACAGTACATGTTGGCATTCATGGTTGTGTGTGGGCTTCATCTGACTTTTTTTTTGAAAATTCTGACGGACCTAGAAATAGAACATGTTTTAAATCTTTCTGAAGGAATGAATTCCTATCGGGAAAACCGTTTGTCTGTATGGTGTTCCGACAGACCAAAAACGACGCATTGGGCAGCTATTGGCTACTGGCTATTGAACTTCCTTTTTCTAGTCCCATCGTACTTGTTGTACATCACCGCATTCTAGAGGATCGGACTTTGTTGTGATCGTGTGTAGGCAAGACAGTTTCAGCGGAACTTCGTCAGAAAAACTGTCAGCGTTTATTCTGAGGGAAAAACCAGTAATGTGTATGAGGCATTAGGAAAGAATCCCAGGTCTTTTTTAATCCCCCTGGCGGTATTCCCGAGTCTGGCTCGAGGTGAAAATTCAGAACCATTAGCGGTAACCCCGAGCCAGACTCAGGATTGCATTGCAGTGTGCTTACCTTATCCCCTGGATCCTGCGATGTCTCCCCGCAGTGCGAGCGGTTCGTCCTCCGCTCGATCTATCACGGAGCTGAGCTCCATTCCCTGCGAGCGTTGCGACGCACGGGGGCGGAGAATGGTGCCAAATTCAAAAAGTGAAACACACACATTACATACAGTATAATGTAATGTTACAGATTACATTACAGTATGAAATTATTTCACATCCCTTTTGTCCCTAGTGGTCTGTCCAGTGCCCTGCATGTAGTTTTATATTATAAAAACTGTTCTTTCTGCCTGGAAATTGTCCATAGCAACCAAAACTGTCCCTTTACATCAAAAGTGGTTTTAGACCAGCTAGAAAACAGCGATAATAAATTAGAATCACTCGCAGAATTGAGAGATAGTGATTTATGGGGAGATCCACCATCAAACACTGAAAAGAAATGACAGTGACAATTCTGCAACTGAGCAAATTTCACTGTTTTTGATTTGATTACATTATTCAATAATTGTTATTATTATTATTTGGTATAGTTATTTATTATATTTATATTTATTTATGATTTTGTTTTTCAAATTTTATCATATCCGGGATGTCTACTAGACTCTGGTTTGGACAGATTTAAGTAAGTTTTTCCTAAGAATTACAGGCCTACAATATAAAACGCCAAATTTCCATGCAAAATAATTGTACCACTTTCAGCACCTAAAATCCGTCATAATCATACCGCCAGGGAGGTTAAAGCAATCTACTGAGCTGGCCAGAACCACCTCTGGAGGGAGTCTATTCCACATTTTCACAGCTCTTATTGTGAAGAAACCTTTCCGTATTTGGAGATTAAATCTTTTTTCCTCTAGACGAAAAGAGTGCCCCCTTATCCTCTGTGATGACCTTAAAGTGAATAACTCAACACCAAGTTCACAATATGGACCATTTATGTATTTGTACATGTTGATCATATCCCCCCTTAATCTCCTCTTTTCAAGAGGGAATAGATTTAGTTCTTCTAATCTTTCCTCATAGCTGAGCTCCTCCATGCCTCTTATCAGTTTGGTTGCCCTTCTCTGTGCTTTCTCCAGTTCCCCGATATCCTTTTTGAGAATTGGTGGCCAAAACTGAACTGCATATTCCAGATGCATTCTTACTAATGATTTGAACAGGGGCAAAATTATATCTCTCTCTCTGGAGTCTATACCTCTCTTAACCACTTAATGACCGCCGCATGCCATTGTACGTCATCACAATGGCATGTACAAGCACGTACATGTATGTGCTTGCCTTCCAGCGGGTGGGGGGTCCGATCGGACCCCCTCCCGTTGGATGCGGCGGTCCGGTTCGCTATAGGAGCGATCTGGGATGAGGGGATGGCCGTTGGTTTCTGGCCATCCCCTCTCGATCGCTCCTGGCGAATGAGAAGCTTCCTCCCACTGTGTATTGTATACACAGGCAGGGAGGAAGTGATGTCATTCTCCTCGGGGCGGTCTTATTGACCGGACTACGAGGAGAGGACACAGTAAGTCTGCACCAAACACTACACTGACACTAACTAAAACACAGGCACACAACAAGGTAGCTAGTTATTTTTTTAGGTTCACCGCCAGGTTTTTATAGCGCTAGGTACCCCGATATACTACCCAATAATGGTTTTAACCCCCTGATTGCCCCTAATTAATCCTTTCACCCCCTTTTGCCAGTGTCACTAAGCGATCAATTTTCTGATCGCTGCATTAGTGTCGCTAATGTCGCTAGGTAGCTGGTTATTTTTTTAGGTTCACCGCCAGGTTTTTATAGCGCTAGGTACCCTGATATACTACCCAATAACGGTTTTAACCCCCTGATTGCCCCTAGTTAACCCTTTCACCCCCTTTTGCCAGTGTCACTAAGCGATAATTTTTCTGATCGCTGCATTAGTGTCGCTAGGTAGCTAGTTATTTTTTTAGGTTCACCGCCAGGTTTTTATAGCGCTAGGTACCCCGATATACTACCCGATAATGGTTTTAACCCCCTGATTGCCCCCAGTTAACCCTTTCACCCCCTTTTGCCAGTGTCACTAAGCGATCATTTTTCTGATCGCTGCATTAGTGTCGCTAGTGTCGCTAGGTAGCTAGTTATTTTTTTAGGTTCACCACCAGGTTTTTATAGCGCTAGGTACCCCGATATACTACCCAGTAATGGTTTTAACCCCCTGATTGCCCCTAGTTAACCCTTTCACCCCTTTTGCCAGTGTCACTAAGCGATCATTTTTCTGATCGCTGCATTAGTGTCACTAGTGTCGCTAGGTAGCTAGTTATTTTTTTAGGTTCACCGCCAGGTTTTTATAGCGCTAGGTACCCCCATATACTACCCAATAATGGTTTTAACCCCCTGATTGCCCTAGTTAAACCTTTCACCAGCGATCACCGTATAAGTGTCACTTCTGACGCTGGTTAGCCAGTTAGTAATTTAGGTTCCCCGTCAGGTTTTTATATAGCGTCAGGGACCCCCATATACTACCTAATAAAAATTTGAACCCCCTAGTTAACCCTTTCACCAGTGATCACCGTATAAGTGTTACGGGTGACTCTGGTTAGTTCGTTTGCTTTTTATAGCATCAGGGCACCCACCATTTATTACCCAATAAAGGTTTAACCCCCTGATCACCCGGCAGGTGATATCAATTAGGTTTTAGGGTCGGGTCTGTGTCGCCCCAGGCAGCGCTAGGTTAGTGCCAGTACCGCTAACACCCACGTGCAAAGCATACCCCTCCCGTAGTGGTATAGAATCTGAACAGATCAATATCTGATCTGATCAGATCTATACTAGCGTCCCCAGCAGTTTAGGGTTCCAAAAAACCGCATTGTTAGCGGGATCAGCCCAGATACCTGCTAGCACCTGCGTTTTGCCCCTCCGCCCAGCCCACCCAAGTGCAGTATCGATCGATCACTGTCACTTACAAAACACTAAATACATAACTACAGCGATCACAGAGTCAGGCCTGATCCCTGCGATCGCTAACAGTTTTTTTTGGTAGCGTTTTATATTTAAATCCGGAAGGCAGTGCTTGGTTTTCCAGTACGTGGCTAGGCTCCCAAAAAGTCCCCCACATGTGGTATCCCCGTACTCAGGAGAAGCAGCAGAATTTATTTTGGGGTGTAATTTGACTTATGCCCATAGCATGTGTGAGCAATATATCATTTAGTGACAACTTTGTCTAAAAAAAAAAATTGTAATATTCCTGCAACTTGTGGCAAATAAAATATTTCATGGACTCAACATGCCTCTCAGTAAATATCTTGGGGTGTCTACTTTCCAAAATGGGGTCATTTGGGGGGGTTTTGTGCTATTTTGGCATTCTATGGCCTTCGAAACTGTGATAGGTAGTGAGGAGTGAAATCAAAAATTTGCACCCTTAGAAACCCTGAAGGCAGTGATTGGTTGGTTTTCGGGGTGCCGTACGCAGCTAGACTCCCAAAAAGTCCCACATATGTGGTATCCCCGTACTCAGGAGAAGCAGCAGAATATATTTTGGGGTGCAATTCCACATATAACTATGGCATGTGTGAGCAATATATCATTTAGTGACAACTTTTTGTAAAAAATTTTTTTTTTTTGTGTCATTATTCAATCACTTGGGACAAAAAAAATATATTCAATGGGCTCAACATGCCCCTCAGAAATTTCCTTAGGGTGTCTACTTTCCAAAATGGGGTCATTTGGGGGGGTTTTGTGTTATTTTGGCATTTTATGGCCTTCGAAACTGTGATAGGAAGTGAGGAGTGAAATCAAAAATTTGCACCCTTAGAAATCCTGAAGGCAGTGATTGGTTTTCGGGGTGCCGTACGCGGCTAGACTCCCAAAAAGTCCCACATATGTGGTATCCCCGTACTCAGGAGAAGCAGCAGAATATATTTTGGGGTGCAATTCCACATATAACTATGGCATGTGTGAGCAATATATCATTTAGTGACAACTTTTTGTAAACTTTTTTTTTTTTTTTTGTGTCATTATTCAATCACTTGGGACAAAAAAAAAAAAAAATATTCAATGGGCTCAACATGCCTCTCAGAAATTTCCTTGGGGTGTCTACTTTCCAAAATGGGGTCATTTGGGGGGGGGGGGTTGTACTGCCCTGCCATTTTAGCACCTCAAGAAATGAGATAGGCAGTCATAAATTAAAAGCTGTGTAAATTCCAGAAAATGTACTCTAGTTTGTAGACGCTATAACTTTTGCGCAAACCAAAAAATATACGCTTATTGACATTTTTTTTACTAAAGACATGTGGCTGAATACATTTTGCCCTAAATGTATGACTAAAATTGAGTTTATTTGATTTTTCTTATAACAAAAAGTAGAAAATATCATTTTTTCTCAAAATTTTTGGTCTTTTTCCATTTATATCGCAAAAAAAAAAAAATCGCAGAGGCAATCAAATACCACCAAAAGAAAGCTCTATTTGTGGGAAGAAAAGGACGCAAATTTCGTTTGGGTACAACATTGCATGACCGCGCAATTACCAGTTAAAGCAGTGCAGTGCAAAATTGTAAAAAGACCTCTGGTCCTTAGGCTGTTAATTGGTCCGGGGCTGAAGTGGTTAATACAAGAAAGGATTTTGCTTGCTTTGGAAACCGCAGCTTGGCAATGCGTGCTATTATTGAGCGTATGATCTACCAAAACCCCCAGACCCTTCTCCACCATTTATTCCCCCAGTTGTACTGCCCCTAGTATGTATGATGCATGCATATTCTTAGCCCCCAAATGCATAACTTTACATTTATCAACATTAAACCTCCTTTGCCACTTATTTGCCAATTAGTGCATTGAGGTTGGTTTGTAAATTGGAGACATCCTGTAAGGACTTTATTCCACTGCATAGCTTAGTGTCATCTGCAAAGACAGAAATGTTACTTTTAATCCCAGACCCTATATAGTTTATAAAGATATTAAAAAGTTAGGGTCCTAACACTGATCCTTGGGGTACACCACTGATAACTTTAGACCATTCAGAGTCATTAATCACTACTCTCTGAATACTGTCTTTTAGACAGTTTTCTATCCATTTACAAATTGATCTTTCCAAGCCTATAGACTTTATCTTACACATGAGCAGTGTGTGAGGAACTATGTCAAACACTTTTGCAAAGTCCAAGTATACCATGTCCACTGCCACCCCTCTGTCCAAGGTTTTACTTACCTCCTGCTGCTTACCTCCTCCTATTTCTAGAGTTGTTTTTTTATTATTTGTGAGGGTACATGTGATCAGCACAGGGCCTATTAGCACTGTTCAGATAGAGGGTCAAGGGTCAAACAGCCTCATAGGACAGTCCGAGGAGAATGAAAGCTCCTCCTACAAGCTTTAACCAGAGCTCGGCTGGACACTGATAAGTCACAGGACTGCTATATACTGCTGATGATAAAAGGTATTTAACTGTTTATATTTACTAAAATTATTGCATTTCCACATTTTGTGTACTGTGGGAGACCAGATATAGTGAATGTAGGGTCCTGGGTTTAGTAATGCTTTAACTCACAGAAGGATCTTCTATTGCTCTTAGCCTCCTCCAAATTTCCAAATGCCTTTTGTGTTTTTTTTGTGTTGTGATCCAACCTTCTGTTAAAGGATGGCTACATTCCTACATACAGTGGGACCATGGAAAACAAATGTAGCTTCTGAGATGGACTAACGATTATGGACTATGAGATTTGTAGTGTTCATAGAACAATGAACATAACTGCAACTGTCATGCGCTGAGTGTTCTAAACATACATAAATTAGGGTTAAATACAAGAAGTTCAGGAGATCATGGAGGACATTATACAGAGGGAGAAAACACAGTAAGAAATAATTTTATCCAAAAGAGATTATAGAGTCATTAAGTATAAGAATATCATTTAGTGTTACTTTAATATCATCATTACATGTACCTGTATTTACCACACACAGTTTCGGTATAGTTTTTTTTTTTTTTTTTTATTGTTTATTTATAAAGTTTTTTCCAAAAAAAGAAAAAGGTACAATACAGTATAAAGAAAAAGCATTTCAACTTTCGATAATACAAAGCCATGTATATAGAAACGTACAAAATCGAGCGTACATACAGGCATGTTCATAAAGTAAGCATCTTCCGACCATGGATCATTCAAGTGCAATTAGCATACCATATCATGTGGTAAATGAAAGCGGAAGAGGATATATAGTTACGTATAACAACAATACAGGAAAAAAAAAAAAAGAAAGAAAAAGATAGCAGGATACAACTTAATCAGACGTTTGCATCCTGGGAATCAGGAGGTTTAAGGGTTAGCAGACTCAAGGGGGAACTCAGAGTCGTCCCATTTCTTCCATATTTTATAAAAAGAGGGTAGTGTATCTTCCGTTTTAGCAGTCAAGTGTTCCATCCTACGTATATCTGCCATTATGGAAAGAAAAAGATGGAATGTGGGGGGAGTGGTGGATAGCCAATGTCTAGGAATTGCTCTCTTAGCGGCCAGAAGGATAAAGGACATCAGGTTGCGCGAGGGTTTAGACAGTCTCGGTAAAGGAAGGCCTAGAAGGAAGTGCATGGGATTCAGAGGGATAGGTGACATTAGTACCTTTTGTAAAAGATCCTGAATTTTAGTCCAATAAGGGCTAATAAAGGGGCATTCCCAAAATATATGGAAATGAGAACCTACAGACTCGCCGCATCTCCAGCAAATATTGGAGATGGCTGGGTTGCGAGCATGCAGCAAGTCCGGGGTCCTGTACCAAAACATCAAGATCTTGTTTCGGTATAGTTTTTGTGACAATGATTCTTTAATTTCAATTAATCAAACCACTTTTCATTATAACAAAGCATTTACTAATTGGGGGAAACATATAATACTGTATACTGAATTTACTGGTATAATAAAACATCTAGATTTGCAAGTTTAGTAACTCCTATGCTTATGTTCCCTGACTATTGTGTTGTGCATGATGACGCATCAATCATACTTTCTTTATTAATCCACCCGCTGCAAACAGCAAGATATTATGTTATGCCTATTTTTATGAACCCTACAAAAGTACAGTATATGAGTATGTAGCCAATCAACTTGAAAGGAACTATTTATATCTAGCACAAGACAGGATTGCTTTGGAAAGAGGAAATTAATAGCCCACATTCCAGCTAATTCTGGTAAAATTGCCTGGTAATGAATATTAGTTTAGTCCAAAAAAAAGGCTGTTAATATTTTGCGCACAACAGATACACTTCAGGTAATTATAAAATATGGCCCTGGTCGTAATGTATTTTCTCCAGCTAATATTAATAAAGAAAGTCTAGACTACAGCCAGTATTTGTAAATGTTCTCTCTTTACAATTACTAAGTCATTTCAAATCGACGACTTTCTCTAGAATCTTTCGTTACCTAAGGTATCTAATAACCATAATTCGACTTGGGTAGTACTATTTACAAGCCGGGCCTTCAAAAAGTTATAAAACCACTATGAATGTATTAGTCTGGCAAATCAATTGAAGTAGCCAATGGCTAACATGGTACAACATTCTGCTGCTACTAAAAAAATAACACTTGATATTTAATGACTCCTATAATAGCAATGGCAGAGGTTCACCAAGACATAGACATAGAAGTAGGAGCAGACGATATTTCCTCAGCTCAGACAGATGAAGAGCACAGTGTAAAAGGTAAGTGATTCTTAAAGCATAAACAAGATTTTTTGACTGATTTATCAACAACAGTAGGTGATCAGGCCAAGCCACTTATCAGATATCAAAGATCCCCAAATTACAGAGTGGTCATAAATGCTCAAAAGATTTAGTATGCAGATCTCCCAATCACTCCATATGTGGATGGGGCCTGAACCCCAGAAGAACTAGGCGCGCTCCCTCTACCTCCCGCATTTGAAACGCAAGCTTATTTCCTGTTTTCTGCTGGAATTTATAGCATGCTGCTGTCTTGCCGCCACACACTTCAATATTCATGTGAGTTTAAATTTTTTAATAAAATTTGGTTTTAACTTATTTCACTATGGAGGCTTCTCTGTTTTATGAGGATATGTCCATTATATCCCTATTGATTCATGTTGGCCATTTGGTGGCTAATTGAGTCCTGGAATATCGGTAACATCGGAGTGATTGGGAGATCTGCATATTATATGTTTTGGGTGTTTATGACCATGCTATAATTTGAGGGTCTCTGATATCTGGTAAATGGCTTGGCTTGAACACCTGGGTGCCTTGTGGTGTCTTCTATTACATCTAAAGCTGGCGTCAGGCTCCTTTGTTTCACCCTTATATGGAGCCACTAGTTTGAATTATGATCGTATTACAGTATTTATGGACTCGTTATAAATTTTTAGCGCTGCATACTTAGATTTTTTCATTATTGTAGTTCAAGATCAAATTAACTTTTTTTCCTGGCTGCTATTATTGATTATGTACTGTAGTGCATGTCAGTTTTGTAACCTATCTTTTCCAAGAGTAGATACGCTTTTTAGTTTTTTTTTAACAAAGACATGTTCCCTAGAGAATTAAACAATAAGGCTGAATTCGCACAGGCGTTTACCACAGTGTAAATCCAAGGGCAAGATTTTACTGATACCTGTGGCTGGAATTAACAGCTGTGCCTCCAAGCCTGTACAGTGCAATGACAAGCTGTCAGCCACCGCAGCGATTCGTGCCTGTTTGCACAGACAGTGATTGTCTATGCAGCTGGATGCACACAGAGCGCAGGAATCAATAGATTTTTGCCACTGGGATTTGCATCATGATTAATCGCCTGTGCAAACACAACCTATTGCCCCGTACACACGATCGGAAATCCCACCAGCAAAAGTCCGATGAGAGCTTTTGGTCAGAAATTCCTTCCATGTGCATGCTCCATCTGACATTTTCTGGTGGAATTTCTGCCAGCAAAAGATTGAGAGCAGGTTCTCTATTTTTCAGACGGAAAAAGTTCCGATCGTAAATTCCGATCGTCTGCTGAAATTCCGTCACGCAAAATTCCTACGCATGCTCGGAAACAATTCGATGCATGCTTGGAAGCATTGAGCTTCATTTTCTCGGCTCGTCGTAGTGTATTATATCACTGTGTTCTTGACGGTCAAAAGAGAACTTTTTTGGGACCGTGTGTATGCAAGCCAAGCTTGAGTTGAATTCCGTCTGAAAAACCATCCAAGATTTTTCCGAAGAAAACTCAGATCCTGTGTACGCAGCATATGTCTTGAGATACATACATGGAAAACAGGCTACATACAGGGTCATTTTGTTTTTCATCTAGGTATTGTTGTACTGCACCTTCTACTTCACTCTCTTTTGTCTGTAATCCTGCAATCTTGTAACACAGTAGCTTGGGATACTGGAGTACTCAATACAAACCACAAACAATAGTTTTTTGTGTGTCGTGTTCACATTACAACACAGTGTTTCTCAGAGTTCCAGAGCTGTGTTTGCATATTTGCATAATATCACACTTCTCTGGATGGCCCAGTATCTCACAGCGCTGTTGTGCGGGGAAGTGAATGAAGTGAGCCCCACTAATACTTACCTAAGCTACATCTACATCCAGCAATGTTGCATAAGAAAGGGAGAGATGAGGGCGCTTTGGTGAGGCTGGGTATCCATTCCTTAGATGCAGTGGAGAGATGGCACTGAAGGCAGCACTTAGTAGAGAAGAAGCAGCTCTGGAGGGTCATAAAGGAAAGAGAAAGGTGCCTCTAAGTGCAGTGGTTAAAAGATCTGGTCTGACAAAGAAGCTGTGCATGCTCCGAAACGCATTAAAGCGGCCGTTCCAGCTTGGTTTCAGAACCCGGGCTGCCTCATCGTATCTTCACCTACACGCCAATCCATGTCACCAGGGACTCTGACAGCTACAGGACAGCTCTCTCTCTCCCCTAGACAGATGAGGATTACAGTGATCTGCAGGAGGACTAATCATTATATGCCTATGACCTGTTATTGACAATCTTGTAAGTGTTTTTAATCCCATTGTACCTGTAATAAATCTTTTAACCACTGCACTTAGAGGCACCTTTCTCCTTAATGTTGCACGAGAGACTTTCGCTGTATGGGACTCCCCTCCTCATTGGCTGAGACAGCAGCGTGGTGTCATTGGCTCCCGCTGCTGTCAGTCAAAGCCAGTGAGCCAATGAGGAGAGAAAGGGGGCAGGCCATGCCGTGGCTCCATGTCTGAATGGACACGGGGAGCTGTGGGTTGGCTCGGGTGCCCTTATAGCAAGCTGCTTGCTGTGGGGGCTCTGAACAGGAGAGACGGGTCAGGAGCACCAAAGAGGGGCCCGAGAAGAGGAGGATCTGGGCTGCTCTATGCAAAACAACTTTACAAAGCAGATAAGTATAACATGTTTGTTATTTTTAACAAAGAAAAATACAAGACTTTACTATCACTTTAACCTTCTTTGCTTTATTCACGAGTGTGGCTTAGAGTGAATTTTCCATACCAAGAGCGGTAACCCCGAGCCACACTTGGGGCTGCATCGCAGTATCTAGGGAAAGTAACTTACCTTGTCCCCAGGATACTGCAATGTCCTTCCACTGTGTGCGGTGGCTGTGTCTTCCACCTGATGTACTGTATGCTGGGCTCTGTTGCCTGTGAGCAGTGCGACGCACGGGGACGGAGCCCAGAATATCAAATTATTTCACCTCCCTATTGTCCCTAGTGCATTGTCCAGTGCCCTGCATGCAGTTTTATGTTATACTGTATGTGCTGTTCTTTCTGCCTGGAAACTGGAGAAGGTCCATGGCAGCCAAAAAGTGCCCCTTTACGTCAAAAGTCATTTTAGACCTGCGGGAAAGCAGTGATAATAAATGTATGATTTTGTGTTTCAAACTTTATCATACCCAAGATGTCTAGTAGACTCTGGTTTGGACAAGTTTAAGTGAGTTATTACTAAGAATTACAAGCCTACAATATAAAACGCCAAATTTCCATGCAAAACAGTGTACCGCTTTCAGCATCAAAAATCTGACACAATCATACTGCCAGGGAGGTTAAGTTAACCGGAGTGTGTTGTGAATAGTTTTAGTTTCTCCCTGGGACTTGTGGATTTGCTCCTTACAAGATGAAAAACACATGTGCACATAATATTTCATGTTCTTTAAAATCAACTTTTTGTCTATCCAATATGTGCTAGTGCCTATGCCCATAATATGTTTTTCACAACTGTCTTCTATGGTAGTGGATCTTTATAGTGTATACATGTGCAAATGATAACTGGAATTGTTTTAAATTAAAAAAAATTAAAGTTTGGCAACTGGCTGTCCTATGCAGGATTGATGTGTCTTTATCTGGCTAAAATGTAACATTATTATTATTAATGCTATATCTTGCAAACAGAAAATGTAGAGGAATCGGGCACAAAGGAAGAGGACTCAGCCCAAAAGCAGGAAATAATAGAGAATACAGAGGAGCAAAATATAATTCAACAAGATGGTAAATTTGTCATTTCAATTAAAAATGACTAATAATTATGAAAGAATACTTCATGATTGGCTGTGCTATTGCCTATTGCAGTGATCTCCAAACTGTGGCCCGAGGGCCAGGTGCAAGCTCTTTGCTTGCCTTTATCCAGTCCTTGGGGCACTATTCTTCCCACGGACACCAAGAATGAGGCACTATTACGTCCACTGACACCAACTATGGAGTACTATTCCTCCCACTGACACCAACGATGGGGCATTGTTTACTCCCTCTGATGTCAGGACATTTTTTATTTCCACTGGACACACTCTGGCCCCCCTAAAGGCTTAAGGACAGTAAACCCGACCCTTTGTTTTGAAAGTTTGGAGACCCCTGGCCTATTCAATTAGGAACTGAGGTGTAATGATGAAGCTTCTTGTTCCTAGTAGGTTTAATAGGCATGGTTTTAATTTTAAAGCTCCTGTTGACTCAACATTATTCATATCAAGTGGTCAAACATCCTCGGCACCTCTGTGACACTCTTGAGAACGCTGAACCATAATGTATAACCTCCTTATTGCCCCGACAGATAACACACACCTGACCTTCGTATTATAATGTTTGCCCTAAAGTCATCTATTTATACGAAAGTACAGGAAACCAATTATAAGCTCCTCCTAACAAGGTGGTATTTAACACCTCAAGCTTTACATACTTATTACCCAAATGCCTCAGCACTTTGCTGGAGGCGTTGGGCGTAAAGAGGCACGCTGTTGCATATATTTTGGTCCTGTTCGAAACTATCCTATTTTTGGTCTACAGTTAGGACAACTATCCAGAAGTTTACGGATTATAATATGCCAGACGACCCGGCCTTCCTCCTCTTGCATGTAAACACAATGTCCACTAAAAGATACAAAAAGTCTGTTATAGGACACTTGGTAAATGCCGCTAGATCCTGCATCCCACTTCAATGGAAAAGCCAAACCTCACCATCAGTGGCGACCTGGATCCGGAGAGTAGAGGACATTAGTAAAATGGAAGACCTGGTGCTCACTGCGAGACAACATCAGGAAAATATAAAAGGACATGGGCAGTTTGGCACCATTTCATTTTCTCTTCAGAGGGTATCACCCTTAGAACCTCTTGATGAGGCCAATTCTCCAGCGAATGCAGAAGCCAGGGCTGTCCTGAATCAACCAGAACCCTTCAATACCCTTCCATCCCTGTAACCACACCCCTTCCTCCCTTCCTCCTCAGTCTCCCCTCCTTATCCGTATGAGTTCCCTTGCCTCCTTCTGACACCCCCCCCCCCCCCCCTTCGCGCAATGAGGTTTCGCCTGGGTGGGATGGAGGGTGATCGAGGGATGAAGGTAGGAGGTAGAGGATAACTGAGGCTTTTCTTCATCTACCGCCTCCTATTGGAGGCTTTTCCGTTCAGGAGGGCTTTGGCCTTTCAACGATTAGTTAGGAAGTATTTGCCACTTGATGTGTATCGATAAGTTTGAAATGTATGTGAACTCTGCCTCTCCTTCTCTCCATGTGATAAATTTAATATGTTCCTTCCATTCCCTCCCCAATTGTTTCTAATGTATATGTGTATGTATTGTATTGTCTAAGCCCATGTTGGGCATTTCTACAACAAATAAAATTTATATTTGAAAAAAAAAAAGGGAGAATTTGATATATATTTATATTACAGACAAAGTAGAGGAGGTGACTGCTGACCATCCAGAAGTGCAACAAATGGTTGAGGAAGCTATGAGAATTGCACAGGAGACTCCAGTGACATTAAGTGCAGATGTTTATGTCAGCACCCTGGAGAAAGCTATCACAGAGGTATGAGTAATAGCTCATGTATACATTTCCTCTGACAGATTAGATCAGATTGTTCTGCTATATCAACAAGTAATAATATTAGTTGTGTATCAATCTGATTACAGTGTCACATCTTTGAATATTTTGGCTAATATCCAAACACTGGAATTTTGTCTACTAAGCATCAGTGTGTGATTTGGCTTTCAAAGGAAGTTCCCCGAGGAACTTAGTGAATGGGGTATAGCTCTGCTGACTTTCATGATCCAATCAAATGAAAGCGAAAATTCTGTGTTTTTTTGTTGTTTTTATTGTATATGATTGGGTAATCTTTGCAAAGTTAAATTAAACCACATTCACTAAGCTCTGGGGAAAGTGTCCTTGCAAAATGAACAGCTTATTTGCCTTTAACAAATAAACGGTAGGTGTCCTTTTTTTTTAATGCATGTTGAAAATGAACAAAAAACTTAAATTTAATACAAGAAAAGTTAATAAACAAGAAAAGTTAAACCAAAGGTCTTTTAGCTTTTCTCAATTTGTATACCTCAAAACTGGTGCCTATTAATACATTTCATATTCCTTGTACCTACAGCTGTTGTTATATGTAATTGGTACTTTGTCACATATTGTGACCTTTTACAAATGAATTTGATTCTGGCACTTTTAAACAAGGTAATTCCTTTTTATGTAGTGCTCATGTCATCAAAATGACTAGGTGAATTTCCTCTGTTAAATCCATCTAAAAATCAATTTTTATGTTCTGTACTCTATAGTAGAGTACCACACTAATCCTAGGCCTTTATCAGCCTCTTAAACTTAAAGCGGTATTAAACTTCAAGCCAAAAATTTAATATATTGCAGGTTACCAATCATGAGATGTGATGGCTGTATTTGTTTTCTATTGTAGGTTTTTTCCCCCTCGGTTTTCACCTGGTGACCCAACCAGTAACGATAGGTGTGTACAGGGGGTGTGCCAGGTGTGCCTGGGCACACCCTAATCACTATGTGCTGTTCCTATTCTCCCTACTGCCCGCATTTCCCCTGTGTCTGTCCCCTCCGCCCCGCAGTTCTCCTGGCTTCCCTCCTCTCCCCCCAGGCTGCTGCGAAGGATGTTTCAGGATGGAGAGCGGGGGAAGGGGCTAGTAAATATGTAATTGACCAGCCCCTTCGTTTTCTAAATGAACACAGTCACTCACTATGTCCATTCATAACTGAAGCACAGTTTGTGAATGAACAGGAAGCTACTGAGCACAGAGCACTTCCCATTCATTCACTGCTCTGTGCAGCTGAGGCTGCAGAGAAAGGAATGTGTGTTAGAGCATTGGGGTACACACCTATGCCAGTAACACCTCCTGTAATAGAGTTCCTATACTCTGGATGCAAAGCATGACAGCATATACATATGGGTAGGCTCCACCCCCTGCCCTATCCCAGGATCGGTTATACTATATAAGTAAGTTTCCTCCATGCAGGCAGCATTCTCACAATGTAGTATCACTGCAAAGCCCTTTCGGGAGGGACCTATATGCAGTGTCATCTTAAGAGCATTATAGGATCCCGGGCAATACAGTGCACTGGGGCCCTGTCTACACATTCACGCACGATTGCGCAAAGTTTGCACATTTTCTCTTTCTCCTCTGCAGCCTTTTTTCTCTTCTGTGCTCCACTCAAAACATTACATTTCATTGCTGCTCTAAAGGTTATATTCACCAATACGTAATAAAGTTTATTTTTCCTCACCTTTCTTACACTTCCTCAAACTAGTGGCAACTCTAGGATTGATATATAAGGGGAACACATAAGATATTACAGTCAAAATTTGAGGGGGCCCAGGCACCAATAACGTTCACCACTAAATCATACAACTAAATAAATATATATAAATGTACACACTTATACTCTGGTGCTGCTTAGAGGGTATTAATGCTGGAGCCGCATCGCAAAGCACTGGTACAATGCGGCAGCAAACTTTTTGACATCTGAATGATGCTTGGCTGGGGTCGCTGGGCAGGTGGGGCCTCTCAAGCAAGTGGGGCCCCCGGGCAACTGCCCAACGTGCCCATGCGAAAAGATGGCCCTTCCTATATGCTGTCATGCTTTGCATCAGGAACGGAAAATTACCGACAGGTAAGTATAGAATTTTCCTCTTTCCTGACACAGCATGACACCATATACATATGGGATGTACCAAATCACCAGACTTTAAGAGTGGGTAATACTGAAGTGTTTAAATCGAGGATTAGCTCTATCCCCACTAACGACTGAAATGTATTGTTGCTAAGGCTGCTTGGTCCAGTTTAAAATGGGCCCCCAACATGTTGAATGTAGACCAGGTCTTAGTTTACATATTAGTTCTGGAGGGACTCCTTTGGAGTTCCATCCATGGATGCACAATCCATCTGGGAAAACAGTCTCTGCCCTCAATTGATGGATTTGTCCTAGCCATCTAAGCCCCTTGACTAACTTGAGCCGCACCACTGCAATTGTCTTTAATGGACAGCGACTGTCTTCTTCTGATGCCTGAAGAGCTCCTTGTAGAAGGGCCAATTCTATGTCTCTCTTCAACCTTGAATCTATTTCCAATGCTTGTGGTACTTCAAACACTTTAGTTTGGATATGCCAGAAGGATGATGTTCTAACCCAGATGTAAAGATGCAGACCTCTGTATAGTGCTGAGGAAGAGACTAGAGCCATTTTGCCTGATAATTTCAGCAACAAGATAGTTTATGGCTTGACACTTGGATATCTGAGATCCTTCTAGACCTATTAGCCATACAAAATACTTCTTCAGTGTTACTGCCATATTGAGGAGGACTTATCCCTTTGAATGGAGAGTCAATGTGTCCCACACTATTTGGAAGAATCCAGAGGGGGAAAGAACAATCTGCCCAGTCTTTCGGAATTGGTTTGTCAAGATGTGCAACAATTACTGGATCCCAGAGAGTGAGGACACGACTGAGCCTCATCTATCCTTTAATGCCGTCTCTAGGTTTACTTGTATACAATTTGATCCTAAGCCCTTGTACACATGGTCAGAGATTCCGACAACCAAATCCGTCGGATTTTGTCCGACGGATCTTGTCCGAAACTGTTGCATGCACACGGTCGGACAAAGTTGTCGGAAAATCCGATCTTTCAGAACGTGATGACATAATTTCGTTACGACGGGACTACGTTCAGGCTAGTAGCCAAAAGCTTTGATGTAGGAATTAGATGTGAGCATGCGTGGCACTTTGTCCAATCGGAATTCTCTACACATGATCGGAGTATGTCCGATCGGAGCAGTTTGTCGGAAAATATTTCCAGCAAGTTGGAAAATTTGGTCCGACGGATATTCCGACGGAAACATGCATACCACACACAGTCGGAATATCCGACAAACCGCTCTGATCGGACACATTTCGACGGAATCTCTGACCATGTGTACAAGGGCTTACAGCAGGGAACATCCTTTAAATCCTGTAGGGTTTCCTATGATCTAATGTACTTGAAGTTGGGAGTAGGCGCCCTGACTTCCATAGGATTTCAAACACTAAGGCTGCTTTCACACTGGGGCGGGAGCAGCGTCGGCGGTAAAGCGCCGCTATTTTTAGCGGCGTTTTAGCGGCGGTGTGCGGGCACTAGCGGGGTGGTTTTAACCCCCGCTAGCGGCCAAAAAGGGGTTAAACCCGCCCGCAAAGCGCCGCTGCAGCGGCGTTTTGCCGGCGGTATTGCCGCGGTGTCCCATTGATTTCAATGGGTAGGAGCGGTATAGGAGCGGTGAATACACCGCTCCTTCACCGCTGCAAAGATGCAGCTAGCAGGACTTTTTTCACCGTCCTGCCAGCGCATCGCTCCAGTGTGAAAGCCCTCCGGGGCCGGTTTTTTTCAGGCGTTACACAGGCGCTATTTTTAGCGCTGTAACGCCTGAATACCGCCCCAGTGTGAAAGCAGCCTAAAGGTGAGACCTCCAGATGAGCCTTCACTTCTTGCTCTCCAGATGACAGATCTAGATATAACTTGTCTGAATTTGGAAGATACCGTAGGCCGCGCTGTATGAGGTATTGGATCTCAGGAAGAATAAGAGGTTCTCAGATCTGAGACTGAAACCCACGGATATCATGGCCTGCAGGCCCCCGGGCAATTATTGTCCTCATCCCTACTGAACAACTGCAGATCCTGATAAGGATCCTGGAGACTATTAGGTTTGTTCAATATACATATTGGCTAATCTGCAGCTCCAGCTGGATATCAGTAGTTTCACTGCTTCCACCTATGGGAAGCCACCAAGGTTACTGTTAGATCAATATCCTGATAGCCTTATTTGTTGCCGATCCCTTGAACAGCTTGTTGGTTTGGAGACCATCCCTTGGCATCCAACAGCTTTGTACCTTATGCCTTCTGGCAGGAAGTTCTAGGAAAACCGAACTTAAAGGGCTGGCAGACCTAACTGGGAGATACCTCTGACAGAAGTTAACTAGTCTTGCATTTCTTTTGGACAGCAAAGATAGGACTTCCCCATTTTGCTGAGTCTTTTGCAACACAACTGATGCTCTTTGTTGCATTTTCAGAAGAATTTCAGTCTGCGACGACTGCAACTCTGACTTTTGGCAACTTGTCCTCCATTGGCATGAATACCCAACAAGTAATAGCTTGCAATGATTGGTATGCCTAGTAGCTGATAAGTTGAAAGATTAGCTACCTTAGCTACCTCCCTCTGTGGAGTCACTGTTCCTGGTGCAGGGAGCAAGTCTTCCCTTACTATAAAACCTGTTAATTCCTTTGTTAATCTTTCATTGGGCCGCTCGGACCACACGGGTTACTACAAGCTACCTCTTTACCCTTTTTCAACCGTGGGATGCAACCAATGGGAAAGCACTATAATTTGTTCAAGTGAGATACTTATACTGTTGCTCTCTCTGTGGGTAACTCTACTGTATTCTTCAGAGATTCAGAACTGCTTCTAGGCAGGTAATTGCTATAATGAGACTAGTTGGTCTCTCAATGATAGTTCCTCCCAATTCAATCAGAGTCTGAACTAGCCAGGCTGGTGCCCAAACAAGGCTCACCAGAAGTCCTTGCTCTCGCAAGGCGGCCACTGTTGTACCTAATATTCTGGGAAATGCCCAGAGTTTGTGGAAAGGCCAAAGTCTGCCAGATGAACTTGTAGTGAACTCTCAAACGGCCAAGCGAAGGTACTTGCAGAAGCATGGGTGTCTCAAAGTGTGTATACAGTATAGACACACACACACACACACCTTCTAGGTCTAAAGACAATCTACAATCTTTGCCTAGGTTTCCACTATTAAGACCTAAAAGTTGTGTGATTTTGCTGTGACTTTTATGAGACTTGAAGTAATGCATGTGTATTCTTGAGGTACTCCTTGGAAATCATTGGGTACAATTTGTGGAAGTCAAGCCTTACTGATGGCTGGATAGATTGATTGCAACAATGTCATATGCAGTTTTGGATATGTCTTACTTTTGACTAAAGAACATGCAGTCATAACCCTTCTGCTCGAATGCATCATGGAGGAAATGCAATGAGTTGGAGGAGAGGAATGAAAATTCCAATGGCTTCCTTAATGCACAGGACCCACGGATCCTAAAGCTCAAATTTACATATAATTCTGCCAGCTGACCCTCTACTGCATTGGTCATCAACCCTGTCCTCAGGGCCCACTAACAGGCCAGGTTTGCAAGATAACTGAAATACATCACAGGTGATATCATTTGCTGCTCAGTAATTTCAGTATTCTAGTCTACATCTCCCCAAGGTAATACATAAAACCTGGCCTGTTAGTGGGCCCTGAGGACAGGGTTGATGACCACTGCTCTACTCAGCGACTTGGGTCGACTTGGGTTTAGGCAGGCAAAAAAATATGATAATTGATTCTTTATTCTCCTATATAGTTTTTCCAGGTTTAACCTGTCATTCAATCTTCGTTACTTTACCTTTTGGCTAACCTCTGGTCATTGGCGATTAACATGAGTAATAAATCCCACTTCTAGATATCACCAGATCCGATTTACACAGTCAGTCACCACTCTGACTTAAAAGGGGTGTGTGTTACTTGTGGGATGAGCCATAAAGGTTAACTGACCACAACGGACTACCAGAGAAACAGCATACAGTCTTGTATCCAGTGGCTGAACTGCATCACTGGATACTTCATTTTCACTCTAGGATCAGCCATCATAGAGAGTTTATCACTGGCCAGAGCTCTGTTTTCATCTTGTCTGAGATCCTGACAGTCTGGCTACCGAAGTGAGCTCACCCGCAGGTCGCAAAACACTACTTAATAGTAGTATGAACCTTCTTCATCTCCAGATCCATTTGCTGTCCCTGGCCCTCTGCAAAGGATATTGCATTTCTGCAGGTAGAATGGCACTCCGGGCTAATCTGATGAAGCCTGATTGGTCTGCTGCTTTTGAGGCAGAGGTATCTTTTAAATGACTTAGTTAGTTTAGCTTAGTACCTGAGCATTATTGAATAGACATCCACACAGTCAGATTGGACAGATTTAAAACATCCACTTTTTGCTTCTGATATACCAACTTGCCCTAGCAACTTCCCAAAAGCAAGCTAAGGCTGACCCATCTGGCCAGTCTGAAAAAGACTCCCTGTCCAACTGCTTCTGAGGTAGAGGTTGCCTTTAAATGCAGCTGTTTGCTTAGGCTTGGTATGGAACCATTAGGGATTCTGGGGCTTCTCAGTCTCTGCCCATTTGCCACTGCCTCTGGCCTGCAACTTGGCATGCATTTTGACCGACACACCAGCTACCACCAGTCCACTATTGCCCCTTATTATTATTGTAGAGATTTTCTTGGTCTGCCTCTTCTGGCAGTTAAATACATAGTGGTTCCTTCGGCGCTAATCAGGACCGGTCCCTGTTGCAGAGGCAGGTTGACTCTCCTATTCCTGAGAAGTGGTGTTGGTGTTGAGGGCTTGGAGAGATTTAGGAGGTGGTCAGAGACTGGGGACATGGTACAGGAGGTGGTCAGAGACTGGGGACATGGTACAGGAGGTGGTCAGAGACTGGGGACATGGTACAGGAGGTGGTCAGAGACTGGGGACATGGTACAGGAGGTGGTCAGAGACTGGGGACATGGTACAGGAGGTGGTCAGAGACTGGGGACATGGTACAGGAGGTGGTCAGAGACTGCGGACATGGTACAGGAGATGGTTAGAGACTGGGGAGGTGGTCAGAGACTGCAGACATGGTACAGGAGATGGTCAGAGACTGGGGACATGGTACAGGAGGTGGTCAGAGACTGGGGACATGGTACAGGAGGTGGTCAGAGACTGGGGACATGGTACAGGAGGTGGTCAGAGACTGGGGACATGGTACAGGAGGTGGTCAGAGACTGGGGACATGGTACAGGAGGTGGTCAGAGACTGGGGACATGGTACAGGAGGTGGTCAGAGACTGGGGACATGGTACAGGAGATGGTCAGAGACTGGGGACGTGGTACAGGAGGTGGTTAGAGACAGAGAACATGGTACAGGAGATGGTCAGAGACAGAGAACATGGTACAGGAGATGGTCAAAGACTGGGGACATGGTACAGGAGGTGGTCAGAGACTGGGGACATGGTACAGGAGGTGGTCAGAGACAGAGAACATGGTACAGGAGGTGGTCAGAGACTGGCGACATGGTACAGGAGGTGGTCAGAGACTGGCGACATGGTACAGGAGGTGGTCAGAGACTGGCGACATGGTACAGGAGGTGGTCAGAGACTGGCGACATGATTAAAGAGATAAGTGCAGCCAGTGTTGCCCCCAGTGTTGCCCCCAGTGATGCAGCCAGCGATGGCCCCAGTGATGCAGCCAGCGATGGCCCCAGTGATGCAGCCAGCGATGCCCCCAGTGATGCAGCCAGCTATGCCCCCCAGTGATGCAGCCAGCTATGCCCCCCAGTGATGCAGCCAGCGATGCCCCCCAGTGATGCAGCCAGCTATGCCCCCCAGTGATGCAGCCAGCTATGCCCCCCACTGATGCAGCCAGCTATGCCCCCCAGTGATGCAGCCAGCTATGCCCCCCAGTGATGCAGCCAGCTATGCCCCCCAGTGATGCAGCCAGCTATGCCCGCCACTGATGCAGCCAGCTATGCCCCCCACTGATGCAGCCAGCTATGCCCCTCTGCAGTGAAGAGAGCCGTCTGGTTGAATAGAGCGCCGGGAACATCACAGCTTTAATTTCAAAGACCTACAAGGACTTTAACTATGGCTTATTTGGGGGGTAGGGCTTATATTGCAGCCATCACCGACAATCACGCTAGGTCTTATTTTCAGGGAAATAGGGTAACAAATGTTACCCTATTTAGGGTAGGGTTAGGGTTAGTTTGGAGGACCCCCCCCCCCCACCAAAACATTGCATACTGACAGTGGAATCTGCTGCTGTCACAATACACTGACCAGTAGCTTCAGCTGCTGTCCCTTCAACAGAAATCAATCAAACATCTGACTTCTACTCCAGTCTGCGCTGAACCAGACAGCTTTCAATCAATGTATTGTTTGATCCTCTTACAGCATCAAACAACATTTAGTAAAAAAAGTTTTTAAGTAGACAATATTATTTTAAAATAATATATTGTTTTGATGTTCCTTGAACTCATGGTTAGAGGAATCCTATCCATTGCACAGACAGACAGGTAGGCTGCTACTGCAAAGAATATACTGCTTGCATATATGTTGAGGACAATATGTGACTCACAAGCAATTGACTGAGGGGTACTAAATGTCTGACTAAATGCATGAATCACAATTCTAATTTGCAAGCAAAGGTTGTTTTTTTTAAAAATCTTGATTTATTTATTTTTGTCAATATTTTATACAGTTCAATGAAGAAAATAAAGAGCGGTTTCCTGGTGCCCCACCTGTTGGAGGATGGGTATTAGACAATTTCCCAAATTCACCAAATTATTGGATACCTCTTAGTGAGAAGGGACTTGCTCCTGATATTGTCATTTGTTTAAAAAATTCAACAGATAACGGTAAGTGCGATACAATCTTCAAAAGATAACAGAAAATAAAAATTGTTTTTAGGTTCGATATCGCTTTAAGTTGTACTCTTATTACTTGTAAAGTTTCCCACGTGTTCACTGACATATTCTTGTATTTCAGGAAAGTGTCTGCTTAATAGACTGTACATGCTAAATAAACAGGAAATAAATAGTAATATATTGCAAAGACTTGAGAAGGAAAGGGCAAGGAAGCTACAGGAAGAGGAGGAAGCAAGGTATCGTTGTGTGTTTTTTGTTTTTTTTTAGTGTGTTTTTTTTTTAACACGTGGCCACAATATGGGATATATTATTGTATACATTGTTAAAATTCTACAGTAGTAATGGGGTATATGGCGCAATAAGTGTTGTGTGTACATAAATGTCTATGCAGAACAGCAAAAAGTTCATAGAGCCCAACTGGAGCGTTAAGGGTAACTTTCTGCTGATCTAGATGCATCAGATGCAGCACCCCCCGGTGTGCTTTCTTGGTCCTGCAGATGTATCCTAGTATGGTCTGTGGTTCCCTGTTATGAGACTGATCGGAAGCCCTTACTATATGATGAGCCTGATTTTAACTGTCACGATATGAGTTACCATTTGTCTTTTTGCCATAATAAATCTGTTCATATACTACACTCAGATTGCGCGTTTCTGTTCTTAATTGTTTAAATTATACATTTAATTTTCCTAGGGTTCACAGTCACCATTTTCTACAGGAAAAAAAATTAAAAATCTTAGCCATAGATATGCTGTCACAGCATAAAATCTAAGTAGCCTGTACTAAAAACATAGGATTAGTGCTAAGCAGTGTAACCCTGTAGCTTGGAGATCCTGGGTTCAGTCTCCACTAGTAATTTTGACTGCAGGGAATTTATGTGTTTTCCCATTGTTTGCTTGGATTTTCTCTGAGTACATTCGTTTTCTCCCAGGAACAAAAAATGTCACCCTAGACAGTGGGTATATCTGTATGACTTTATTAGGAAAATTAGGTCATACATTTATGTTATATAGATTGCAGCAAACAGGGGGAGGCAGAAGCTGGAATTGGGTTTAAAACGTATGCCGTGTACACACGATCGGATTTTCCGACAGGAAATGTTGGATGTGAGCTTGTTGGCAGTAAGTCCGACCGTGTGTGTGCTCCATCGGATATTTGTTGTCTGACTTTCTGCCAACAAATTCTGGCTAGCAGGTTCTCAAATTTTCCACCAACAAATGTGTGTTGTCGGACTTTCCGATTGTGTGTACACAAGTCCAAAGTACAAACACGCATGCTCAGAATCAAGGATGAGCCGGAAGCGCTCAGTCTTGTAAAACTAGCGTTCGTAATGGAGATATCACATGACTATTGAATTCCTTTTTATCGGCTCGCCGTACGTCTTGTACGTCACTATGTTCGTAATTGTTGGCCAACATTTTTGTGACTGTTTGTATGCAAGACAAGTTGGAGCCAACAACCTTCAAACAAAATGCCAACGTTTTGTTGTTGGAAAGTCCGATCGTGTGTACGGGGCATAAGTGTTACTAAACCCTCAACAGTCAAATCAGTCTGTATATGCAGTAAAGCATGCTTGTTATACTCACTGTGGAACCTAAGGGGTTAATCCTCCGCATTGTGTAAAAGGGCTGTTTGATCCTGTCTTCTCTGATCCTCCCCACCTTCCACTGTCCCCTGATAATTTCCTGATAACACAGAGTCTATGGAGTCAGGCTGCACATGCTCAGTTTGGTGTGTATTGCTAGAGAGGGTTTTTTTTTCCTTGGGAGAGTTTGTGTGATCAGCAGAGAGTCAGTGGTTCTGCAGCCTCATAGGGAAGTTAGAAAACTCCTTCTATAAGCTCTAACCAGAGCTTGGCTGGACACTGCTAGAGGTTACAAGACTGCTATATAGTGCTGATGACAAAAGGTATTTAGCAGTTTATAATTACTCAAATAATTCCATTTACTCGTTCTGGGTACTGTGGGAGACCAAATATAGTGAATGCAGTGTCCTGGGTTTAGTAACACTTTGAGCTGGCCATACACTCATAGATTTTTAAAATTCAAACTTTCAAACAGACTCCTTCATCCATGCTAAACAGCACAGATGAACAAATCTCCTGTTGCAGCAGCTGTCAGAATATCCAAACAGTACTTTCACCGGATTAGGTTGTTGGGTGGTTTTGCACAGAGCAGCTTGCTATGGGGGCAGCTGAGCCACAGCCCCCTGTGTCCATTTAGCGGCCCCTTTTCTCTCCTCATTAGCTGACTGACTTTGACAGCAGTGGGAGCCAATGGCGTCATGCTGCTGTCTCAGCCAATGAGGAGGGGAAACCTGGGCAGACCAGACACTCCTGCAACATCGCTGGATCTAGATGGGCTCAGATAAGTATTGGGGGGGGGGGGGGGGCTGATTGTTGCTGCTGCACACAGAAAGCTTCTTATCCTAATGCATAGAATGCATTAGGATAAAAAAAACTTCTGTCTTTACAACCCCTTTAAAATGTAAACCCTAACCCTGTAATGCATAAGCCAACCTTTGACATTTTAACCCCCCCTCCAACATTTAAAGCGGGATTCCACCCTAAAGTGGAACCTCCGCTGATCGGATCCCTCCCCCCCTCCGGTGTCACAATTGACACCTTTCAGGGGGGAATGGGGTGGCGATACCTGTCAAAGACAGGTATTTTCACCCACTTCTGGGCATAGACTCCCGTGGGAGTCTACGCCATTTCCTGCCCTGCCGCGCTGTCTGCTGGGACACACACGGGTCCCAGTGACAGCGCGGAGATTTCCTATTGCGCGGCGCGGCTCGCGCATGCGCAGTAGGGAATCGGGAAGTGAAGCCGATTCGCTTCACTTCCTGATTCCCTCACCTAGAATGGTGGCGACAGCAGCCGAGAGCCGAGCGATCGATCGGCCTCGGCTGCCGGCATCGCTGGAACCCAGGACAGGTGAGTGTCCATTTATTAAAAGTCAGCAGCTGTAGTATTTATAGCTGCTGGCTTTTAATATTTTTTTTTTGGTGGAATCCCTCTTTAATTCTTATCCTATACCTTAACATTTACCCCTTAATTACTAACTCTTAACCTAATGCTAATACTTAAAACTCAGCTTAGCACCCTAGATAACCCCTAAAATGATCGTTTAACACTTACTTTTCTATAGAAAACCTAACCCTAATATTAACTTTAAAATGTCAACTAAATCTCCTAATCCCTTACAACAACCTCCTATTCTGTATACTCACCTTCCCCTGAGCAAGAAGCAGTAGCATATATTTCTCAAATGTGTGCAAACGTATGCAATTCAAAATATAGTATTTCACAAGATATACATAAATATATATATATATATATATATATAGTGAGGAGAAAAAAGTATTTGAACTCCTGCTGATTTTGTACGTTTGCCCACTGACAAAGAAAGGATCAGTCTATCATTTTAAAGAGGAAGTAAACCCTGATGGGTTTACTTCTTCTTTGTCTCCCTGCAAAGGTAAAGCATAATGGGCTACTGTGCATCGCATAGTAACCCATTATGTGTCACTAACCTGACAGAGGAGCCAACGATGTCACCGCAGTCCCCTGTAGTACGGAGCATCCATCTTCTTCCCGGTGTCTCTGCTCCGGCCACTCACAGCGCAGAGCAGCGATAATGACACTCCCACGCATGTGCACGGGAGCTGCCACTAATAACATATCGCCGTTAGCAGCAGCATGCTGCTAACGGTGATAGTGCGCCTGTGCCTATCTTTTAGTAAATATCTCCTAAACCCTGTAGGTTTAGGAGATATTTCTTGTACCTACAGGTAAGCCTTAATCTAGGCTTATCTGTAGGTCAAAGTGGTTTGTAAGGGTTTACAACAACTTTAATGGTAGGTTTATTTAACAGTGACAGGCAGAATAACAACAAAAATATCCAGAAAAACACATTTCAAAAAAGTTATAAATTGATTACCCATGGTGGAGAGATTGGAATCTGATTGATTGCTTTTGTGGACAGGTGTCTTTTATACAGGTAACAAGCTGAGATTAAGAGCACTATCCTTTAAAAGAGTGCTCCTAATCTCAGCTTGTTACCTGTATAGAGGACTACTGGGAGACAGAAATCTTGCTGATTGATAGGGGATCAAATATTTATTTCATTCATTATGCGCTTGCCAACAAGCCGCTATCGTTATATGCAGGGCCGTCTTTAATTTTGATTGGGCCCTGGGCAAACATTTTCTTGGGGCCCCCCCTCCATTCTGAGACATATAAAAAATAGCAGGTAGACTCAAAATCAGTTTACTGCAGCAGATCACGCAGTGATTGCAATTGTTTGCCAGAAGTTACCGCCTATCCTTACTGCTCGCTGGCTGGTTGCTAGAGGTTACAACACATAATTTCTGCTTGCCGATTGGTTGCTAAAGGTTAATGCACATCATTACCACTTACTGATTGGCTGCTAGAGATTAAAGCAGATCACTACTGTTCGCTGATTGGTTGTTACAGGCTAATACACATCATTACCTTTCACTGAGCAGTGGAGCAATCCTAAATAATTGAGCAAGTAAAGGGGCACATTAATACACATACTACAGGAGAGTGTCAGAGAGTGCAGACATACTACAGGAGAGGTTCAGAGACTGCAGACATACTACAGGAGACAATCAGAGACTGCGGACATACTGCAGGGGACAATCAGAGACTGCGGACATACTGCAGGAGACAATCAGAGACTGCGGACATACTGCAGGAGACAATCAGAGACTGTGGACATACTGCAGGAGACAATCAAAGACTGCGGACATACTGCAGGAGACAATCAGAGACTGCGGACATACTGCAGGAGACAATCAGAGACTGCGGACATACTGCAGGAGACAATCAGAGACTGTGTACATACTGCAGGAGACAATCAGACACTGCGGACATACTGCAGGAAACAATAAGAGACTGCGGACATACTGCAGGAGACAATCAGAGACTGCGAACATACTGCAGGAGACAATCAAAGACTGCAGACATACTGCAGGAGACAATCAGAGACTGCGGACATACTGCAGGAGACAATCAGAGACTGTGGACATACTGCAGGAGACAGAGACTTTGTACATGCTACAGGTGATGGTCAGAGAACTTTTAGCAACGCATAGCTTGACAGTTGAATAACACAGCTCAGGGTTTAAGCAGTCAGGCATTTTATGGGTGCAAGGACATACCTGAGCAGCCAAACACACTACATACATTTAGAGGTATGTGGGCGGGGCTTCCATTCTCTGATCTCACTGCGCTAAATACGGCCCTGGTTATATGGCAGCAGGACGGCTCTCCTGTACAAATCGCTGTAGTTGTACGGCGGGTCACGCAGGCATGATAGCTGGGTGGCGCGCGCTTATGTCTGCTGCATGCTGCAGGAGCCTGCCCATGGGTCAGACAGACTCGATGTCCGCCGGCGACCTGCAATCGCCTATTACAGAGGCGGAACGGGGAACTGCCTTTGTAAACAGGGTGATTCCCCATTCAGCCTAGTGACATGACAGGGATCTATTGTTCCCAGTGATCAGGAACAGTCATCTCTGTCATGTCCCTGGTAGCCAACCCCCCAACAGTTAGAACACACCTAGGTAACACATTTAACCCCCTATTTATAAAAATGACAAAAATCTATCCCCTATTTTGTAGACGCTATCATTGTTGGGCAAACCTGTCAATATATGCCTATTGCGATTTTTTTTTTAACCAAAAATATGTTGAAGAATATTTATTCGTTTTTTTTTCTCATTTTTTGGGGGATATGTACTGTATTTTAGCAAAAAGTAAAAAAATAAATATTTTCCTAAATTGTCGCTCTTTGTTTATAGCACAAAAAATAAAAACCGCAGAGGTGATCAAAAACCACCAAAAGAAAGCTCTATTTTGTTTGGGTAATTGTCACAATTGTCGCTCGACCGCGCAATTGTCAGTTAAAACAACGCAGTGCCGTATCGCAAAAAATGGCCTGGTTATTAAGGGGCAAATCCTTCCGGGGCTGAAGTGGTTAAAATGCAAATCAATTTATATCTTTTTCTAAATGCGTTTTTCTGGATATTTTTGTTGTTATTCTGTCTCTCGCTGTTAAAAAAAACTAACATTCAAATTATAAACTGAGCATTTCTTTTTCAGTGGGCAAACGTGCAAAATACACTTTTTCTCCTTTATCCATGGCAGTTGCCTCCAGCATTTTCAGAGTGGGCTAGTGTCAGAGCTCAGAGGGAGCACCGACTTTTACCCTTCCATTGTGTGGCAGTGTTTATCTCTAAAAGATGGCAGCTGGGCTCGAGCATTACATAATGGGAGGGAGTCGTTTGTTTCCCCATACCCAGAAGCGCTAAGTATTTTGCAGAGGGAGAAGCAGGGGAGCACTGGAGAAATGGGTATATATTGGTTGGGGGGCAAAGATGACTGTGTCTGTTTAACCAAAACCAGAGTGATAATGAAAAAAGATATAATATTTATCATTCCCAATTGTTCATTTTCAGAAAAGAACAGGAGGAGATAATGAGATTGCAGCTAGAACAGAAGAAACAGCAGGAAGAGATGCAAGGCCCCTCAGAAAATATTGAAGATAAGCCACAAGGTAAGTACTGGGCTTTACTGTGAGGATATACTGTATAGTCTATAGAGGTTTTCTTTCTGAAATATAATGAATCATATACAAAATTGGTGAAAAGAAAGGGGCTTGTGCTATCTGTGCCAATTAACTTCATTCCGTATTTTTCTAATGTAGGGGCAAAAACGCAACTGACATATGCACATGTACTGTAAATGATTTTGGTTGCTAAGGAATTTGGTATTGTGTCCAGCCACGTTAGCTATTTATACATCCCAGCCAGAAAGCACAGTCAGGAGGTTGATATGATTTTCTCTGTTAGAGTTAAAGTGGTTGTAAGCACTTATATACAGTATACCCAGGGAAGTGACTCTAGCCCAGGTTATACACAGAGCTAGAATAAACCCTCCTACATAAGTTGTACCTTTTTTATCTGATGCCTTCTCTTCTCTACATCTGTTCGAATTGCAGAATGTATACAGCTTGCCTGAGCTTTCAGAAATCGGGGTGGGATTGACTGAAGTTACGCTCTGCAGGGTTTAGTGGGAGCTGATTGAAGGGAAATGACACACCCCCTGCACAGAGCTGAGGCTGTCAATCACAGGCTATGTGCTGGAACTCACTCCCCGTCACCTTTTTAATTCTTGGTGTTAGGAAAACTTGCCAGAAGACTCATGCAGATAGCAGAGGAATGAGGCAGCAGACAGACATTTAGTGCTCTGGACTGAGACAAGTACACACTGTAGAGGGACATTTGTTTACATTTCATGTCTGAGGTTTACAACCACTTTAAGGAATAAATGGGTGTCCTATACTGTTCTGCAGACTGCTGCCACTGAAGGTGTAACAGCAACTTATGCCGTGTACACACGGCCGGACTTTTTTTGACAGCAAAGTTCAGACGGAACAAGTCCATCGGACAATTAGATCGTGTGTGGGCTCCATCAGACTTTTGCTTGCCAAAAATCCGACGGACTTTAGAAATAGAACATGTTTTAAATTTTCCTGTCGGAACTCCGCCGAACCGAGAAATCGTTCGTATGTACGCTAGTCCGACGAACAAAAACCGACGCTAGGGCAGCTATTAGCTACTGGCTATGAACTTCCTTATTCTAGTCTGGTCATACGTCATCACGTTCGAATCCGCCAGACTTTGGTGTGATTGTGTGTGTCAAAGTCCGTTCATTCGGAAAGTCCGCCGAAAGTCAGTCGGGAAGACTGTCAGACCTAGTCCGTCGAAAAGTCCGGTCGTGTTTACGCGGCATTAATGATGAACCATCAACTCGTCTCACCTTCTGTCTGCATGTTCCCTGTTAGTGCCTGCTTGCAGGAGAGGGGGGTGACTGATGCTGATAGCAAGATGGATTCAGTTAATTTTGCTATTTGCTTGAAAAATTTTTTTTTGTAAATGAATACACAACTGCATTAAATAGTGTAGCCGATCACTGTTTAAGGCTTGATTCACACCTAAATCATCCGCGGATCGCACAGCAACATTGTCAGTCCCTGTTCTCCATTTCAGGAATGAATCAGGGCAGAATCTTTGCCTGAATTCGGCCCTGAAATGGAGAAAAAGACACATAGCGTTTCTGTGCAGTGCGCTCCGCAGCCGCCCTGGAGATATGTGAACCGGCTCCATAGAGAGCTGGTCATATTCTCCTGCTATGCGAATTGGATGCGGGGAAAGCTGCATCTAATTCGCATAGGTGTGAACCCAGCCTAAAAGCCTATGAATATGAGTAATCCCTATGAGTAAGCTCTGTATGGACTACGTTGGTGTGTCTGCTACCAAGTGGAAAAGCTTTCATTCACTAACCTCACCATGACATAAAACTCTTGTTGTTAATGACATTCAGCACACAGAAACAGTAACAGGTTAACAAACTTGTGAACATGTCTTTAAATGAATAAAACCCTCTTCTATCACACATATGAAATGTCACTCCTCTGGGCCAGAAGGATGGATTATGAAGTTTCTTGTAATGTGTTAAATGAAATTGCAACAAGCACAGACGGGTCTTAGCCCTTGTACACACGGTCGGACATTCCGACGGAAAATGTCTGATCGGACCATGTTGTCGGACAATCCGACCGTGTGTGGGCTCCATCGGACTGTTTCCGTCGGAATATCTGGCCAACAAAGTTTTAGAGCAGGGCTATAAAATTTTCCGACAACATGATCTGATCTGACTTTGTCCGATCGTTTGTAGAGAATTCCGATCGGATAAAGTGCCACGCATGCTCAGATCAAATTCCTAGACCAAAGCTATTGGCTACTAGCCTGAACATAGTCCCATCGTAACGAAATAACGTCACCACGTTCTGAAAGATCGGATTTTCCGACAACTTTGTCCGACCGTGTGTATGCAACAGTTTCGGACAAAATCCATTGGACAAAATTTGTCGGGACAAAATCCAATGGATTTGGTTGTCAGGATGTCCGACCGTGTGTACAAGGGCTTAGAGGGAGGAACCCAGCCTTCACCTCTATATAGTATTGGCCAAATAATTAAATATTTCTCCAGGTGTATTTGGTGTTCAGGAGCAGCAGTATCTACATTTTAAAAATGGTGAGCATGGATATGATACACAACTCATATTGTAAGTACTGGGTGCTAATGTTGGCAAAGGTAAATTATATCTGAGTGTGATAATTATCTCATACAAGCAAACTTTACCCATATATCTTAATATATAATATCATAATCTATCTTATTAATGGTAAACAGATATTAAGATAATAAAGTCACCATGGGGTACCATAATTTGTTATATTTTTAAGTCATGCAACACATGCGTACCTAATGATATATTATAATAAGGCTGCATTATGGCTTTTTGTAATTATATGTGATTAAAGAAGTAGACCGCTAATATCACAACGATACTTAGTTCTAATGCAGTTTGTTATACTAATGAATAAAAAAGTAGTAATAATAATCATTTTTGATTTTTACATGATGGCCGTGAGATATGGTATGATGACAGTTTTTTTTTTTGGCAGACTCCAGTGACCAGCCTATGCCAGACACAGAACAAACAGACATGGCTTCTCCAAAAGATGCGTCACAGCCCAGTTTAGAAGATATTGAACCACCAGAACAGCCAGATCAACAAGTGGAACCAGAACAAGGTCAACTAATATGTGATGTTTTTCATGATGGCAATTTGTATTTGAATGTGTATTCTTTGGAATTGCACAAGTTAGTTCAGTGTCTTAACAATGTAAAGATGAATCCTACAATTTATTCTTTGTATACCACAATATTACCTGCAATATTGGCATGCAGTCTGCAGCCCCACACTAAAGTGCATCATACATAATGCAATATGATTGCACAATTCCCTTTGGCTTTATATTAAACTAAATAGAGCTAAGGCCTGTACACTTGGAGAATCATGTAATAGATTGTGTACATGAACCCTATAATTACATTTAGAGATTGTACAAATAGATTATAGCATGTATGACCAGCCTATGGGTTAGCTGGTGTTTGCTCAGCACCTATTTGTTCCACCTCTTGCCTGTACCAACAGCTTGACTGGAGGAAGGTGATAGAAGAGGAACCGAAGCTCTGTGACTAAGAATAAAGCCAGGGAAAAAAATTACATTTTGGGGGTGATTTTTTTTCTACTGGTCACCCTAATGCCCTGTACACACGACCAGTTTTTCCATCGGAATAAACTCTAAAGGTTTTTCCAACAGAATTCCGCTGAAGCTGTCTTGCGTACACACAATCACGCCAAATTCCGACCGTTAAGAACGGGTGACATACAACATGTATGACTGGACTAGAAAAAGGAATTTCAATAGCCAGTGGCCAGTAGCTTCTGTCTTGTACTTGCTTCGGAGTATGCGGAAAAATTTATAATAATAATTAAAAATTATTTGAAAATTATAGAACATGTTCTCTTTCTAGGTCCGTCAGAATTTTTGCCGTAAAAAGTCCAATAGGGAATACACACGGCCCTATTTTGCTCGTGTTTACGGGGCTTTACTCAATGCAATACCCACATAATCACATTGGGAGTCCCTATAAAATTGCACACCATGGGTCTTGCTTGCAGCAACATCTGTTCTAAAATTGTTTTTATTGCTTTAATTTTCTAATTTGCTCTAGAAAAAAAAATAAAAGTTGGAATCTAATTGGGTGTTATGAGCAACTCCTATTGTCCCTTTATGAAAAACATTTTTATTTATTGGATGTACCTATAATTCTACAGTGTCTTGAAAAGAATTCTTACCCCTTGAAATTTTCCACATTTTGTCATGTTGCAACCAAAAACGTAAATGTATTTTATTGGGATTTTATGTGATACACCAACACAAAGTGGCACATAATTGTGAAGTGGAAGGAAAAGGATCAATGGTTTTCTAATTTTTTTTACAAATAAATATCTGAAAAGTGTGGTCTATCACATAATATCCCAATAAAATACATTTACGTTTTTTGTTGTAACATGACAAAATGTGGAAAATTTCAAGAGGTATGAATACTTTTTAAAGGCACTGTATATTAAGATCCCTTTAGATCGCCTTAAAAAAGCCCAATAACAATCTGCAATAATAATTTCTAACAGAAATCGTCTTACCAGAAGTTCCTGATGGAGGATTTCCAGATGTGCCAGAGATGGAGCCTCTGAAGGCACTCATAAACAAATTTAATGAGGACTGGCATCTGCTGGAGCCTGTGTTCAGTGACGCATCTCTGCTAAATGTTACTCACCTGGAAATGGCCGATAAATCACCAGAAGCTCTTCTACAGGAGGCAGTGACTGCTATGGAAAGTGAGTTTGTATTAATGTTTTGTCTTTTCATTTGTACCATGAAACTATAGGGTATCCTTCACAATATTGATACTTATTTTTATTTCACCCATGTTAACTCTTCAAAAAGTAATTTTGGACAATAGCTTTCATGATGCACTTAATAGACAGTCTTCTTGCTGGTTTATGAATACATTTTGAAAATATCTCTCAGCTATCTGAACTAAAGTTTAATTAAAATCAAACTTTTTTTTAGTTTTGGGCAGAGTGGAAGAGAGTTAGATACACAAAGATTTTTTTTTTGGGCTGTCTGTTGCCCTGTTGGGGAACTTTTTCAACTCTTTGCAATTAATTGCACAATTGTAAGGGGATATCTCCAATATAAATTAGGCTGTAGCTTTATTCTGTTCTAATACTACAGTATTTTTACTGTCGCCATTTAAAGAAACCTAATATCACTCCTAGTGACAACAATGTCATTGGGCAAGGAAGTGAGGAAAAAAACTTCCCCATTGGGGCCTTGAGCAATTATATAAACCTGGCAGAGATTTTAACCTTTTCTCACACTACCCAAATCTAAAAAAACAGTTTTGGTTGCAAATTCACTTTAGCAAAGAGAAGATCCATGTCATTTACACCTTAAATGATCTTCTTCCTATTTTTTAATATACTGTAGAACTTTAAAGACAAATGCACTTTTAGTCACTAGATCTTCCTAACCTAAACTATGCCACCCACCCAACCTAAACTAACCTAGAAAACTTTCAGCCAGAAGTGTTCTTACCCCAGCATGGCAGCAATAGCCTCCTCCAGCATTTACATCATCTAGCTCAGTGGTTCTCAACCAGGGTTCCTCCAGAGGTTGCTAGGGGTTCCTTCAGCATTGGGCCATTTCTGCTTCTAGGATAAGTTCCCACCGACACCATTGATCTTTTTAGCTATCTGTAAAGAGGTAATTCTTCCCAATGACCACAAGTGTAAGCACTATTGTTCCTACTGATCATCACACTAATGTATCATGAGTTGTAGATTTCAAATTTTTAGCAGGGGTTCCCCGAGACTGGAGAACTATTTCAAGGGTTCCTCTGTGTTGAAAAGGTTGAGAAAGGCTGATCTAGCTGGAAATCTTTAAGAGTGACCATGCCAAAACAGTGAAGCCCAAAGCACAATACACTATATTTTGTATACTTCTGGATTATTGTTTGTCATAACGTCTGTGAAATAAAGCAATGATCGTGACATAAGTGGGATTTAGTATGGTATATATGACGCATCAATTCTGATAGAGCTTAACTTCATTATCTTAGGTACACAATTTGGAGGATTATCACACTTGTACAGACTAAAACACAGGTTTTGTCAGTACTTTACTAAAACTCTAACAATTTTGCTAATAATATATCTAACAAAAATGTAAAAGTTGTGCAATTTTGTTTGACTAA
This sequence comes from Lithobates pipiens, assembly GCF_037356315.1. Classification (NCBI taxonomy): domain Eukaryota; kingdom Metazoa; phylum Chordata; class Amphibia; order Anura; family Ranidae; genus Lithobates; species Lithobates pipiens. The sequence goes on from NW_027507758.1 coordinate 293,809,800, forward strand.
AAAAGTGTTTGACAAAAATGCTTTACCTTTATCCTTTGGTTTTTTTAATGTCCACTACAAATTTCACAAATATAGGATAACACTATATTACTTGTACAACATGTCCAGTTTTGCTGATGCCATGAAATATATCCACAAGGGATTTATTGTAACTAACCCTCTCATCAGAACCATTTCAGTATCAAGGATGGGAGGTAACCTCTCAGGACATAGATGAAGAAGCAGAAGACATGCAAGCAGAGCTGGATGCTGAGGAGCAAGAAAGGGAGGGAGAAGTAGAAGAAGAAGAAGAAGAAGAAGGGAATGAAGATGCAGAAGTAAGTTTCAGCTAAATACAAATGTCATAAAGATTTTTTCAGTGCGATAAAGCAGAGAGCAATGATTGCAATACCCAGAGTAAACAATTACATTTCAAACCACTATTGTCTACATGATTATCCTTTTTGTTGCTATGGTTTATTGTGCAATTTACTTTGTTCTGTACCCAACTGACTAAGGCCAGTAGTGTTTATTAGCATAAATAGTTGTTCAAACTTTGTGATCTTGCTTCACCTGTATACAGTGAGATAGTGACTACACACCATTTAATGACAATAATTAAGAACCTAATCATTTTTTGTATCATAATATTGGTTTGCCGGTAAAAGCAGCATAAAAACCCCCAAATAAATTTTCCCTACATAAGATATGCAGTCATACAACAGTAGGGAATAGAGACGTCTACTAAGACAGTTTTCAGTTATCTACTGAGATGCCTGTCCATGAACAACTTGCACCTATTTGAAGAGGCAACCTTATTAAAAATGCCAACAAATTAGTAGCCAAGCAGTGATACAGTTTCAATTAAATCAGGATTAATAAATGAAAGATAAAATTGCTGACTTTTTTTTGCAAAGTAGTTCAAAAAGTATTTATTATTTAAAGTTTTATTGTGTGCACCAGCAGAGACAATACAAATTCAGCATTAATAAAGGGTACAGTAAACATAGACTGTTACACAAATCAATAATGAAGTAAAATAATATGCTATGTACAAAGCATATAGGATGATGCCAACATGGCAACAAAGAAACTACATTAGTCTGACATAGAATGCAACAGTGTAAGACACTAAAATCACCCAGAGGCTGGTGTACACAAAAAAAAAAATTCCAATAGAAAGAAAAAGGTGTTACGTCACAAAAGTTAGAAGACAAGAAGGCGAGACAAGAAGGAAAAGAGAATAACCATGCTCAATAGGGGAAGACGGGAACGGAACAGGAAAACTTAGGAGGAAGGGGAGAAAAAAAGGTGTTGTAGTCTTGTGAGTACCGGAAGCCGTGCCAGTAAAACCAGGTTTCATTGAATTGTTCCTCTTTTCATTTTTTTTTGTTTTTTGTTTGGATCAAAACTTCTTTTTATTGACAAAGATCGTAAGTGACATAATGTATACACATATGTAGAAAAATATATAAAAGACAGTCATCTGTTAAGTAGCAAATATATTAGGGCTGTTACTGATTAAAATTTTCGTGTTCAATTAATCGATTTTTTTTAAATCGACTAATTTCGATTAATTATAACGCATATACAGATCCAACTACTTTTAGCTGATCTCCTTGCACTGCAACTCTGCATTAGTCAGTGGTGAATGTGGTATACACTATATACAAACACCCTCCACTAGTTTGTTTCCACAATCCATAACTTAACTTCACAGTTCACACAAATAAGTTTTAAATTCAAACTGTAGCACTGACGTAAGTAGTTTTTTTTCCCTCCACCTCCGGTCTAACTAATCACTCTCACCTTATGGCATGAACCCCTGTGCAAACAGGTAGTCATGCAAGCGGGTATCAAAAGGGTAAATACAGACCAAAAACTTCTCTCACGTCTCCTTAGATTTCAGAAAAGATCGAAGTGCTTACCGCTTAAGTATAAGATTTCATTTTTGTGTTCAAACACACACTACTCACATAAAGATGATAAAAACACAGCATGTAAAGCCGACAATCGTGTTAGTTCTATAGGGCAGCAGCGGGTGACGTCATTCGTAGCTCCTCCCCCGTATGTGCTACGTTCAATCGGAACGTCGGTGTCACCAGACTCCTCCCCCCTTCCCTTTGTTAGCAGATGGAGGCACTTGGGGAAGGGGGGAGAAGTCCAGTGACGTTGATGTCCGTGACGTCACCGGAACTCTGACAGAAATCCCTAAAGACCCGGAAGCTGTCGGAGAGGTGAGTACCGATCAAAAGAATTTTGATCGATCACAAAAATGTATTGATTAATCGAGGAATTAATCTTTAGTTTTCACAGCCCTAAAATATATCACATTTTTATGCAATAACCTAAAAAAAAAGAATGAAAAAGCTTGTTAACGCTAATGTATAGAACATGAGAAAGGCCCCAAGCTCAGGCAAACACTACATGAAGTTTTGCTGGGTTTAAAATCACAACAATCTATCCATGACTAACTGTGTAGGAACGAGACTAGGGTTGTCTACCCAGCTCTGTCAGATTAGGTTACATTTTTGGACTGCATTGCGATGGTGATAAGCCAGTTGTTCTCTAAGTAGAGTAGCGTTAACATAAGTAATCCACTGAGCCTTGGTAGGCACGTTGGATGCCACCCAAAATTGACCTATTAGCTTACTTGCTAAGGTACTAACCTAGTTACCATGATGTTCTGTAGTTATCTTTTGGATACATTTCAGCATCAATCGCACCCAACAGACACACCAATGGAGTGAGAGGTATAGGTGTTTGAGTTATCGGAGATAATCCGTAAAACCTCCGCCCAATATCGTGTAAGTTTCGGGCATCTCCAGATCATGTGTATAAAGTCTCATTTCTGAACTGTGCATTTCGGACAGAAGGGAGAATCCCTCTGACCCCAATCAAACAGTTTGACAGGTGTACAATATGTTCTGTGCAAAATGAATAGTTGTGAGAGTTTATGGGAAGCCAATACTGACACAACTGGAAGAGACTCCAGGGCCATATCCCATTGATCACAATCTATATCTCCTATATCAGTAATCCAATGAGAGCTACATTTAAATAAAGCAGCTTCCTGAATGGTAGATAACAATATTAAATGCACTTCTGAGATCAGACCCCTGCGGGTAGTCACTTACATAACCTCCTGCAGCAGCGGGAAATGAGAAACAGTTAGAGTTAATGTTTGGTTCTGGGTCTGTATCGCATGCCGGAGTTGGAGATATTGATAAAATTGCTTATGTGTAAGCAGAATTTCAGCACATAAGTGATCATACGCCTTAGGAGTACTATCAGAATATAGTTGACTAAAGAACCAGATCCCCTGTTGCCTCCATAAGGAAAATCCCTACAGCTTGCATAGTTCCGGATAGTTAGGACTATTCCACAATGGAGTAAACACCAGAGGGCAGGAAATGGATAACGCCTGCCTGGTTGCATGCCAGACCTTCTTAAGTAGATTCACCATTGGAGAGAGAGGGTGGATACTTGAGATATCCATTTCCAGATGAGAACCGACAGTCACTTTAGGATTGAATAAAGACACTAACTGAGCATTAGGATCAGCAGTGTGCTTAAAGCGGTAGTAAACCCGCATTTTTTTTTTTTTTTTTTTTAAAACCTGCAAAGCAAAAGGCATAATGAGCTAGTATGCACCGCATACTAGCTCATTATGAAATACTTACCTTAGAACGAGGCCCCGACATCTCGCCCGATCCACGCCGAGGAAGCCGACATGCTCCCTCGGCGTCTCTTCCGGGTATCGCGGCTCCGGCGCTGTGAGTGGCCGGAGCCGCGATATCGTCACTCCCGCGCATGCGCGCGGGAGATTTAAATCCGGCCGGACGAGCGCTGCCGGATTTTCGCGGAGAGAACCCCCTTGTGCGCATGCGCCGCTGCAGTCAGCGGCGCATACCGAGGGGAATATCTCCTAAACCGTACAGGTTTAGGAGATATTTTTTTTACCTACAGGTAAGCCTTATTATAGGCTTTCCTGTAGGTAAAAGTTAAAAAAGTGGGTTTACTTCCACTTTAAGTCCTCGACCTGCAATTTGTTGCAATTGGGATGCCAAAAAGTACATCTTACAGTGTGGAACTGCCAAACTCCCCCTATCCTTGCCATATTGTGAGGTATTCAAACTGAAGCCTGCCTCTTCTTCCATATAAGATCACAAAATTGGGTATCAACATGCTTGAATCATTTGTTAGAGAGCCACATAGGTGAATTATGGAAGATGTATAGGAGCTGTGGGACCCAGATCATCTTTATTAGAGTAATCTGGCCCACTACTGACAGTGGTAGCCTGCACCAGCCTTGGCATTTAATTAATTGTCTGTCCAATAAAGGGGTTCAGTTAAGTGTCAGGTATTCTGACGGGCCCGGGGATATCACCACCCCCTGGTATTTAAAGGAACTAACAATAGCAATTTAAGATGCAAATATGGGAACGGGTGATAGCAGCGGATAAAGGGGCATAATAACTGATTTAGACTAATTTATGGTAAATACAGAAAAAGCACCAAATTTGAAGATAGTTCCCATTAGAGTTTATAAAGAGCGATCAGTATCTCCCAAGTATAGAAGTGCTTCGTCCAAATACAGGGATACCTTATCTTCCAAAGGACCCCTATGGAAGCCAACAATGGCAGGGTTCCCTACGGATCAACATAGCCAGAGGTTCTACTGCCATTGCAAATAAAAGTGGGGACAATGGGCACTCCTGGCGGGTACCTCTATGCAGGGAAAAGGGAGAGGACAGAGAATTATTTATACAGATCCAAGCACAGGAGCAGAATAGAGAACTCGCACCCAATTAACAAAGTTGTCCCCAAATCCAAACTGAGACAGAATTTCCCAGAGATAGGCCAATTCAACACTGTCAATCCTACCTCCAGGATTATCCACCGGCACCTGCAAATTAAGAAGTAGATGTCTTATATTGTCTGCTGTTGATACTATTTTGGTCCCTTAAATACATTTTTCCATAAAAATTATTATAGTGGCTACACTCAATGAGAATGTTATATCTCACATTTTTTTCTTTTTTTTCTTTATGACTACAGTAATATTTAATTTCATGCAAAACAATACTGTTACACACAGGATGAAGAAGTTATCAGAGAAAAGAAGAAGCACTATGGGGATTCCAAACATTTCTGCCCAGTGGCAATAAAGGACAACTTTATACTACAGCCAGGACTCCAGGATAATGCTGCTTTATACAGAGAGAAGACATACTACTGCTCAAGCCCTGAAGCAAGAAATACATTTCTACAGAATCCTGAGAATTATGTTGTCCATAAAGAACCATTACAAGTAATGCATTTTATATCAAGCTCAGACCTAGAGTTGCCACCTCATCCCTTTAAACCTGAACACCTTTGAATTACACAGGTTTTGAAGTAAATGCAGATAAGGCACCAAGTGAGTTTTTACCACCTTAATCAGCCACAGAACCTGTGTAATTAATATGTGTTTGGGTTTAAAGGGATGAGGTGGCAACCATACTCAGACCCTAATACTACTTATGAATAAATTTGAACTTACTGTATAATACCTTTTTTGATTTTATCGTGGCATTGTACTAGCTTCTGACATCTCACTTTTCACTGCTTTTTCAGGCTCCACCATTGAGAGTCCTCTTGATTGGAACAGATGGCACTGGGAAAACAGCTAATGCAAGATGGTTAGCCAACAAGCTAGGTATGTTCCACATCCAGTTTCAAGAACACCTGCAAGAGATCATGCTGTCTAAGCTGGAGAAAAAAGTTGGACCTCTCCATGAAGAAGAATTGGTTGAGGAAGACACGACTGATGAAGCCATGTTGCTTTTGTTAGAAAATGGAAACGCAGAGGAAAGTAAAAAGGAGGAATCAAAGGATTCAAAGGTACTTGCATCTGAACCTGTTAACACAGAAAGCAATGAGATATGGATTGTGAGCACTGCTTCTTTGTTATATTGCTTCAAGTGTATGTAAAGCCACAACTTTTTTTTTATCTTTAAATAAAAAGTTTATTTGTCAACTTTTTTAAGGGACTTTGGAAGATTTAGAACCTTTTGTCTGTTTTTTTAATGCCCTCTGTGTCCCCACTCAGGATATTGACCTCACTATTGGTCCTGGTGATCAATGTCTTCACCTCAGAATGTAGCGGCCACAACTGTTCTGGTGATGACTGTCTGGGAGGGAAAACCCCTAACTTTGAAGATATCTCTTACTTCCTGCTTTTTTCAGAGACTTTTAATTATCTCTAAAGGGGTAATTCTTCTCAATAATCACAAGTATAAGGAGCATTTTTCTCACTAACCATCACACTAATATATCATGAGTTTCAGATATAGTGATTTTTAGCAGGGGTCTCCTGAGACCAGAAAGTTATTTCAAGGGTTCATCTGTGTTGAAAAGTTTGAGAAAAGCTGAACTAGAGTCTTCAACATCTGACAATTCCAGTTTTTTCTAATGCTCTGCATGGACACACTAATTGCATAGCAGCTGGTGTGGGGTGCCAGAGTGGATCGTGAGGAGAGGCAGCCATCCAACACACTCGGGAGTGTCATATGCTGAAGATTGTAGTGCCAGTGTGCTAATTCGTTTTTTATACATGTATTTTCTAAACTTGCCTCTTTTAAAAGGAAACTATGGTGATTTTAATGTTTATGAATGGTCTATGAATGGCTATGGGTTAATGATGCAAACAATAAGGCTCGCTTTACACTAGTGCCATTTCGGATTCAACTTGAGTAGGACATAGAATTAAATGACAATGAAAACGACATTGTTTTTAATGGTGCCTGTTCACATCAATGCAACTCAGAAAGGCCACGATTTTAGAAAAAGTTCTTGTTCTACATTGGTGCAATTGCAGCATGGTTTTGGCCCCATAGAATATGCAAACCACTTTAAAGTAACATCATAGTAGCATCCAAGTTGCATTACATAAGTGCACTGAAAGTTGGATCAAAATCAGATGCAACAGTGTGAACCTAGCCTAAAAATAAGGAAAGATTTCTAATAAATATGTGAAAATATAAAACTATAAAATAGAACCTGCTTAGGTTTCAGGGCTAAGCATAGTACCTATGTCTGTTTGAGAAAGCTATTTCTTGTAAAATCTCAGTAAAGTGCCACAGAAGTATACATGGAAAAGAAAGGTAGAAAAAGGAAAATGAAGAAAAAAGGAAAAGGAATAATTAAACAGATGAAACAATTCCTTCCTTTCCAATAGCCAAAACAGGAAGTGAGAGGAAATCCCTGCAAATTAAAGGAATTCCTCCAGGTCACCAGAACTAGTTTCCCCATTGGAAGATTTCCCCTCTATTATTTTTCTAGGGACAACTTAAAATTTGGGATTTTCTTTTACTTTAACTTTCAATGATAATGGTAAACAGGACAAGTGGAGCTGGTGAATCTCTCTAATGGGGATACAGACAGCAATAAAAACCTGCCAGGACTTCTAATCACTCTCAATTCTGTCCAAAACTAAAACATGGTTTGCCCTTAGTTATACGTTAATATGAAAATAGTAATAAGATACTCTCCTTATATAATGCCTTTGTTTGTTAGATGCATAGACATGAACCACGTGCACTAGAGCTGATAATAAGGCAGTACAGCCTGCCCTCCTGTACCAGGCCAGGCCCATGTCCTATAAGTTCAAAAGGGGGAGCCTGGGCACCTGCTGAACAGAAGAACTGGCTGTACTTCCTTATTGCAGATACCAATACACTTGTTCCTCCCCCTGCAGCGCTACCGGCTTCTCCTCCTCTCCCCTCCTCCGGTTTCACTGCGGGAGAATCAGTTTTAGCATCTCCCCCCCCCCATCCCCCCATCCTGTCCTCAGTCTTATTCTCAGTCTTAAATGTAAGACATCAGGGGTCTGTTTAGAATTGATTTTTCACCAAAGCCTTGAAAAAGGGCAGTTAAAAAATACAAAAAAGAAAATAAAAAAAAGAAAGAAAAAAAAATATATATATAAAAAAAAAAAAATTAAGAACCCGTTCACAGTGCTTTGCACTCTGTAATTTCTGCCATGTTTGTGAAGCATATCACACATGACATGTGTACACCCTTATCTACTGCCTCTGTTGCTCTGTGTTTGAGCTTAGGGGTGCACACTAAGCTGTAAATGTCTATGGCTAGATGTCTTTAATTTTTCTTTTTAGCAAGAGCTGTAATGTTATATAAACATTCCAAAAATGTAAAAAACAAAGGGCTGCATGCTGATGATGTCATTCAAAGTAGAAAAATGTACTGAACAATAAGGTTCATAGGTTCACAAGCCTATAATGGTGAAATGTGTCAGCAGGTGCAGTTCTCAGGCAGGGAATCACAGCGTACCTTTTTATTTCAATAAAGTTTTGTACCCCGATTGATGTCATCAGCAATGCACCATTTCATTTCTTGCATTGAAGCTGGGGCAGGTTCCCCTGGCTAGCACCCTGGTTCCCCTGCAGTTGAAGAGGGTTCTAGAGTGGTGTGGTTTGCTTTTGTGGAATCAGGAGTCTTCACTCACTTTTACTTCAGAGTTAAAGAATAGGGAGTTATGTTTTCAAGCGGGTCAGTAGTTGATCGCTCACATAGCCCTTACTTTGCAGAATTTAGCCATGTTATGATTACATTTTGCTGTCAGTTTTTCATAAAACACACACATTCGAGTATTTAGGTCATCATATGAGCATACAGGGGTTGGAAATAAGGACTGGAAAGTACTTTGCAATATTTTCTTGAAATCATATAAGTAAGTCACTTAAATTGATTTTTGGTGTATCGTCAAACAGTTCCCTTCTATTAGATTGACTCAAAAGTGTGTAAATCAGTCTATATAAAAGGGACCTAAAATATATGATTTTTGAACAGTAAATTAGATGTGTTAAAATGTGTCTGCTATGTTGCAGGCACAAAACAGTTTGGAAAATAACCAGGGACCATTTTGGAGATATGGGCTAGGACAGTGCCAGCTCATAAAAAGCTTACATTAGTTAGATTCAACAACAGTTGCCTTGATATACATTAACATTTAAATGTGGTAGTGTGGTAGACCATTTTCACCTTTCAATTTTCAGGAGAAAGTTTAGAGCTCAATTCCCGTTTCCATTTGGATACATAGTTAGTAAGGTTGAATAAAGATACCAGTCCATCCCGTTCAACCTGAGTGAGTGTCTACAATTGCCCCGATCCCTGTACATTGCACACTCACATCGTTCCCTACCCTTAAGGAGGCCACAATTCAAGGTCCTCATTCATATACTAGGGCCAATTTGGGACAGAAGCCAATTAACCTACCTGCATGTCTTTGAATTGTGGGAGAAAACCGGAGTTCCCAGAGGAAACCCACGCAGGCACGGGGAGAACATGCAAACTCCAGCCAGGTAGTATCATGGTTGGGACATAAACAAGGATGAGTGGGGTCACACAGATGGATAATGTCAATAGCATACAGTATAAACTTAAACTAAATGTAATATCATGGTTTAGGGCCCTTTCACACTGATGGACCGATCAAGTCCACCTGACAGTTTTTGAGGCGGACCCAATCAGACCATCCATTGGAGCAGCGGATGTCAACGGACATGTGCCCGTTGACCAGTGTTAATTTTAGTCTTAGGACTAAAATGGCATTTTAGTTTTAGTCTCATTTTAGTCTTTTGACCAAAATAGCTTTTAGTTGTATTTAAGTCATCCCAATTGTTTTGATTTTAGTCGTATTTTAGTCATCTCAATTGTTTTAGTTTTAGTTGTATTTTAGTAGACTAAAATAGTATGCATTTAGTCGACTAAAATGTTTTAGTCATTTTAGTTGACTGAAATGTTTTAGTCGACTAAATTAACACTGCCATTGACACCCGCCACCATCCGATCCGATTCTGTCCACTAAAATCAGATGGATGGGGATTTGTTCCCTATCCATCTGGTGGATTGGATCAGATGACAGTTGGACGGAAACAGACAGGCGGTCTGTTCCCATCCGATAGCCCATAGAAGACAGCGGTCTGTGTCCACTTTGCATTAGTGGAGCGGACCTTTCATCTGCCTGCTCGGCGGATATATATATAATAATCTTTATTTAACAACAGATACAGTCAGTGTCCATTCATGACAAGTTTGCAAACCCTGCTGAACATTCTAAAAAGAAAGCCCAACACTGCCAGAATGCCTTTTGGAACTTTTTGCAGACTGATTTTTTTAGAACATTTTCATATTTGGCATTGAAATGTATGTTCTTACTTTGATTCATTCAGTTGTCTATTTTTAGCACAATAGTTGTAAGAAAGAGTCTTTATAGAGCATAGAGCTTGAATTTGTGATGTAGAATGACATTAACCTAATTTTATGTATTTTTTTTTTATAAAGGAAGAGGTTGTTCTCACAGTAGAGGAGGAGGCCATAAAGTCTTATTTAACTGACAATGAACCGCTACCAACTGAAGTGCTGGATAAGGTTGTAACAGAATGGTGGACGAAGGAACCTTTTCGGTAGTTTAAAATTCCACACTAATTCTTTTTTCAAATATGGAATGCATCTTTATAATTAATCACAAGTATATTAGTAGTTACAGTATTTACAGCAAAATAACTAGCGCAACTATTATGCCGCGTATACATGATTGGACTTTTCGTCTTGCATACACACGGTCACAGAAATGTTGGCCAAAAATTCCAAACATGAGAACGTGCTGAAGTACAAAACATATGATGAGCCGAGAAAAAGGAAGGTCAATAACCAGTGCGGCTCCTTATGCTTGATTCAGAGCATGCGTGAACTTTTGTGCGACGGACTTGTGTACACACGATCAGACTTTCCGCCAACAAAACCGTGTATTTTTTTCCGAAGGATGTTGGCTCAAACTTGTCTTGCATGCACACGGTCACACAAACGTTGGCCCAAAATTCCGAACGTGAGAACGCTGTGATGTACAAGACGTAAGACGAGCAGAGAAAGGGGAAGTGAAATAGCCAGTGCGGCTCCTTCTGCTTGATTCAGAGCATGCATGAACTTTTGTGCGACGGACTTGTGTACACACAATCAGACTTTCCGACAACAAGTTTTGTTGGTGGAAAATTTGAGAACCTGCTCTCAAACATTTGTGTGTAGAAACTCCGACAGCAAACTTTCGATGGAGCATACACACGGTCTGACTTTCCGACAACAAGCTCACATCCAACATTTCCTGTCGGAAAGTCCGACCTCTTGTATGCGGCATTACTCTAAAATTAATAAAACAGAAAAGTAAATATTCCCTGCTGTGCAAGAAACTATTGGCTATACAATGACCATAAAAAATTCCTATAATGAGTCACTAACCACAAGGTAAATGTAAATAATAGCATGTTTGTGAACATACTGTATGAAAAAGACAACAACATACAATGATTAAAATCACATAAAACATGGAATAACAATTCTCCTCTTTAAATATATTTAAAACAGGCATTCAGTTATGAGACTGATTACCCAATCTACATACTATGTAATTATTGACTAGAAACACAAGGCCAAACGAGCAGTAATATGTGAATATAAAGGGGGGGGGGGGGGGTTGCTATAACTCACTGCTGACCTTGTAGCTCATTCATGTCAGCCATAAATGGGCAGTGAGACGCTTAGTGACCTTGAGAACGGCAGCAAATCTAAATGTTTCAACCATATGTAAAGGCAAAATAAAGAAAAATCATATGCAGTATACAGTATATCTGCAATAAAAGTACATTACCCCATGTTATGGCCATTTAAAGACCCTGCAAGTACAAAAAAATATCAGTTAAACTGCCAAAAATGTGCTCAGCTCCTATGTCCTGTTGTGGGCTGACCACACACAGCTTTTTTGTAGACTGATGTAGATTGATGAGTGTTGTCAGCCCTCCCAGTTGTGTTTTCCTAAACTACTACTCAGTTACTCCCACTCTTCCATCTCCACAACATAAAGGTTAATCAATCTGTAATCCAAGATAAGATATAGGAGGACTCGGTGCACACAGGCCAGCTCTGCAATTCTGTCAAGTTAAATTGTTTTTTTTTTCTTGCACTCATTAAACAGATAAAACAATTAAAATTGAGAAAAGAAGATACATTAAAGCAGTATTAAACCCCAAACCAAAAATTAACATGTTGTCACTTACCAATCCTTAGATGTGGTCGCTGCATTGGTTTTCTTTTTTATGCTTTTTTTCACCTGGAGCTGTTATATTATGTAAACATTCCAAAAATCTAGGTCCCTTACACATGGGGTAGCTCCGTTGCAGTCTGCCTGCTCAGCGGGGAATCTGCCTGCTGATCCCCACTGAGCAGGCCGATGGCTGGTCTGTGTCCGCTCCGCTTATACAGAGCAGACACAGACTACTCTCCTCTACGGGAGGTCGGATATAAGTGGAATGCCTGTCCATTTACACCCAACTGGAACAATTCATCAACAGTAACACTAAGTTCACTTAGCTATCTCAACTCATTCTGCCCCCTCCAGCAGTGATTTGCAGCCTTCTTTAGTGTAAACAGTCCACTGCTGGACTTCGGTGGTTCTACCGTAAACTGAGGACAAATTGTTCTACAGTGGTTACAGCTACTTAGGTCAGTAGGTAGGCTTATTTGCTACATGTTAAGAATATGTACAGTAAATACTTGAACATCCATAGCTATATCTTGGCCACAGGTTTATGGTAAACTCATTTTGTTGTGTCATGTTATGTTAACATTCACATGCCACTGTTGGTTGGTTTTGGAGTTGGTTGGAGTTAGTTTTGGTATTTCCCTTTCTTCTTTTAGGTGTACTGGATTCATCCTGGATGGGTTCCCTAGCAATGTAGAAGAGGTTCAGTACATAGGAGAACGGGGTTTCTTCCCAGACATTGCTGTATTTCTGGAAGCAGATGAGAGTGACATCTGTGACCGACTCTTGCCACCTCGGCTAGCTAAATGGCAAGAGCGAAGAAGAAGAAAAGAAGACCGCAAACGGAAGTTGACAGAGATGAAGAAGAAAATAAGGGTACATTCTGAGTGTCAAGTTTTAAAGAAACATTGACATTGTTTAAAACGTATTGGTGCTATCTATAAATCACCTCAAAATAACAATAATGTAGTTAAAGCAGGACTTCAGTCATTTTCTCATCTTTCCATCTATAAAATCTTCTGTCCTTGTTGTTTTAACTTTGGATAGTAAAACATTTTTTTTCTACCAGTAAACACCTTGTACAGCCCACTTCCTGTTTCTTTTATGGTAAAAAGCCTAGGCTTATGACATCATGCACAGCTCTCTCTCACTCTTGTAAGAGTGTGCCATAAAGAGAAGGAGATGAGTCATAAGAGGGACAATGAGAGCTGCAAAGCTGGAGGTGTGCCTCTGTGTGTCTGTGTAAATCCAGGACGTGAATAGGCAGCAGCTTCAGCTGCCCACAGTTAAAATGATTGCAGCCAGGCTCAGTGGAGGGAGATTTTTACATCATATTTGGCAAATACACAATCACAGTATATATAAAATAATATGCAAAGTGGTTGGAGGGAAGCTTCAGAATGGCAAAGATGTTTTTATTACAAATTATGTGAGCAGACTGTAGGTCCTCTTTAACATGTTTTCTGTTGAAATGTTTTTCGTTTTTATTGAGAGCAATAGCTGCAAGGAAAACTGTAATTGATCTTAGTTATTGCTCTTTTTTTTTTTTTATTGTTTGCAGGTTTTCACTTTGACATTTTATATAATTTTTATATTACTTACATCAAATATTTATTTTAGAAATACACATTTAGTATGTGGTACTTTTATTATACATTATTTGCAGTGCACCTGAGCTTTCTACTATAAAAAAAAACCCTACAATGTTGCTTATATGGCCCCGTATCGATTTGCAGACAATCAAAAAATGAGCAGGCAGAGGCGGAGAGGGGGCTGTGTCCTTTCTCTGACTCATTATGTTGTGTGTATCTTGTGAATACATCTACACAGCGGGCGATCTTTTTACAATTTAACAGCATAGCAGTGAACTCCATCTACAGATGTGTATGTAGCTGTCTAGTGTGCACCATCTGCTGGCAGTGAGTGGATATGAAATATTTTTATACACTACTCATACGTTATTTGCCCAACTAAAATGTATATTTTTTTGTGTTTTCAGTCCTGACCATAAAAAAAAAATAAAACAAAGAAAATGTATATTAAGAATGCATGTAAATAATTGAAGCAACTCTAATATTTTTGATATGCTCTCAGGCCGCGTACACACGCGCGGACTGTTCGCCCAACTTTGTCCGTCCAACAGTTTCGGCAAACAGTCCGCTCAAAATTAGCATGGACGGACATGGCCACACACGACGAACGAACAGTTTGCTGAAACCGTGCGCGATGACGTGAACGGCACGTACGACGGGACGAAAAATACGACGTCCTATACACTGTATTATAACTTTCGGCGTGAAAATCCTTTCTGAGCATGCGCGCAACTTTGTTTGACGAACAAGCCTACACACGAGCGGACTGTTCGCTGAAACAAGGTTTCAGCGGACAGTTTTACGGAATTTCCGAAAAACCTTGTCCGTCAAACTGTCCGCTGAAACTGTCCTCTGAAAGCCCACACACGAGCGGACTGTCCGCCCAAACACTGTTCAGCGGACAAAGTTGGGCGAACAGTCCGCGCGTGTGTACGCGGCCTCAGTCTCTTTTACAAATGTATATTTTTTGCTATTTTACCCAGCCTCATATTTTATGGGTTGCATCAACTATTTTGGTGAATATACTCATGTAACTGTAAAGACCAGTATGGTGTCAATTGCTAAAATACACTATATTGCCAAACGTTTGTGGACACTGTATCATTACCCCTGTATGAGCTTGTTGAACATGCCAAAACTATGGGCATTAATATACAGAGAGTCCCAAAAGTTGCCATACATAAGGAAAATGTAAAACTGTAGCTAAATTTACCTTTACTTCCAAAATATTCATTACAAAATTTTAGGAAATATTTATAAAATATTCTCTATGTGTAGGCCACCTCTTTCTGCATATATACACACACACACATACAAAGTTGTATCCCCTTTCATGGCAAACATGTTCCAAGATATCTGTTGTTATGCATGTAATTGCATTACAAATGCATTCCTCTAAATCAGGGGTAGGGAACCTTTTT
Organism: Lithobates pipiens; assembly: GCF_037356315.1. Classification (NCBI taxonomy): domain Eukaryota; kingdom Metazoa; phylum Chordata; class Amphibia; order Anura; family Ranidae; genus Lithobates; species Lithobates pipiens. The sequence continues at coordinate 293,824,889 of NW_027507758.1, forward strand.
GGCTGAGAGAGCCATGAACGCCACATATTTTAAAATATAATTCTGCGAGAGCCATACAATATGTTTAAAACCATTTTTTTTTTTTATTGATTAATCGACTACCGTATATACTCGAGTATAGGCCGACCCGAGTATAAGCCGAGGCCCCCAATTTACCCCCAAAAAACTGGGAAACCTATTGACTCGTGTATAAGCCGAGGGTGAGATATGCCTGTCCATCCCTGTGTGTGTGTGTCCATCCATCCATCCATCCCTGTGTGTGTGTGTGTCCATCCATCCCTGTGTGTGTGTGTGTCCATCCATCCATCCATCCCTGTGTGTGTGTGTGTCCATCCATCCATCCATCCCTGTGTGTGTGTGTGTCCATCCATCCATCCATCCCTGTGTGTGTGTCCATCCATCCATCCCTGTGTGTGTGTGTGTCCATCCGTGTGTGTGTGTGTGTGTGTGTGTGTGTGTGTGTGTGTGTGTGTGTGGCCTTGTGTGTCCAGCCTACCTGTGTCCCGAGCCTCCGTCCGGTCCCGAGCCTCCGTCCGGTCCCGTCCCGTCCCGAGCCTCCGTCCGGTCCCGTCCCGAGCCTCCGTCCGGTCCCGTCCCGAGCCTCCGTCCGGTCCCGTCCCGAGACTCCGTCCGGTCCCGTCCTGTCCCGAGCCGAGCCTCCGTCCGGTCCCGTCCCGAGACTCCGTCCGGTCCCGTCCCGTCCCGAGCCGAGCCTCCGTCCGGTCCCGTCCCAGGATCACCGCTCTTCGTCGGCGCCCATTCCCCTGTTCAAATGCCGCGCCTCCCTGTCTGTGATAGGCGGAACACAATTTCCCAGCAGCCTGTGTTCCGCCTATCACGGACATCGTCTCATCCTCGTCCGTAGTACGAGGATGAGACGATGTCCGTGATAGGCGGAACACAGGCTGCTGGGAAATTCAGTGTTCCGCCTATCACAGGCGAAGGCGGAGCCGGAGGCGCGGCTTTTGAATTATAGAATGGCCGCTGTCTGTCTGCTCGACACGCTGATCGAGCAGGCAGACAGCGATGACTCGAGTATAAGCCGAGGGGGGCACTTTCAGCCTCAAAAAAGAGGCTGAAAATCTCGGCTTATACTCGAGTATATACGGTAATTTCAATTATAACTGTAATATCCACATCATCTCCCCCACTGTAATATCCACATCTCCCCTACGATTGTCTGCTTGCTTACCACTACACAGGCAGGCAGATCCACGAGCAGTTGAGGCGGGTAATGATGACATCAGCGCGCCGCTCACCTAGGCCGCCGCCGGGTGTACCAAGATGGCCGCAGCTCCGGAGCTAGGCTGAAGCTGCGGCCTTTCCTATGGGCTCAATCCATGGATCGGCACACCACGCGATCCGCGGATTGAGAGGCGAGAGCTAGATGCAGCCATCAAAAGAGCCACATCTGGCTCGAGAGCCATAGGTTCCTTACCCCTGGTCTAAATGATCCATGTTTCTAAACTTTTCCTTGTACACCATGGATTTGAAGTGGCCCCACAAGTAAAAGGCAAGTGGGAAAAGGTAAGGGGATGTCACAGGCCATTCTACAGGGCTGTGGTGACCAATCCACAAACATGAAAACTGTTGATCCAACCATTGCTGTACGCTGATACCATAATGAGGTGGTGCCCTATGTATGGAGACTTTTGTAGAGTTTGCTGTAACAGATTCCACTCTTATGGAAAGGCTTTCCATAAGATTTTGGAATATGTTTATGGAAATGTTTACTTATTTAATTAAAAAAGTGTTTGTCAGGTCAGGCATTGTTTTTGGATCACGAGCCTTAACTTGCATTTGGCATTCCAATTTATCCCAAAGATGCTCCGTAGAGTTGAGGTCAAAGCTCTGTGCAATGCCACTTGAGTTCCTCCACACCAAATCCATCAAACCCAGTCTTTATGGACATGGCTTTGTGCACATGGGCACAGTCATCCTGGAACAGAAAAGGGCATTCTCCAAACTATTTCCATAAGATTGGTAGCATGCAACTGTCTAAAACATCTTTGAACGCTGTAGAATTAACAGTATCGTGCACTGAAACCCTGAACCTGAACGCATACATTTGAAAATTGTTCACATACTCCTAGTTTATAATGTAAGTGTAATGGTCATGTATTTACAAACATTTTACCATACAGTGTATACTTAAGTACATTCTACCCTATTGTACAGAAAAAATATCAGTGTTATAGACTATTCTGTTCGCTGTTGCCTTTCGAACTGCACATAGTTTTGTGTGTCTTTAGTACAGTTAGGATTAGGAAGAAAAAAATCCCCAAAACCTAAGGCCATCTGCAGCAGGAATAACATAGAAGCAGATTAAGCCCTGCCAAAACCCAAGAAAAATTATTTAAAAATTGGGCTTTTTCACTTTAAGAATACCACCATTTTGAACAGGCGCATCTAAAAAAAAATTGAATATCATCAAAAAGTTCATTTATTTCAGTAATTCAATTCAAAAGGTGAAACTCATATATTATATAGATTTATTACCCATAGAGTGATATATTTCAAGGATTTTTTTTCTTTTAACCACTTCCAGACCGGCGCATGACGATGTACGTCGGCAGAATGGCACGGGCAGGCAAATTGGCGTACAGGTACGTCCATTTCTATTTGCCACCCTGCCATCGTGTATGCGCTGCCGGCGGCACGCTCGCGTGCTGGTCAGGACCCCCGTGAGTCCGGTCGCGGGTCCCGCGGACTCGATCGCCGTGGGGATACCCACGATCATCTCACGGGGAGGTTGAACGGGGAGATGCCGTTGTAAACAGCATCTCCTCGTTCTGCCTAGCAACAAGTGACACTGATCTCTGCTCCATGTGATTGGAGCAGAGATCAGTGTTCACTACCACACAGCCCAGCCCCCCACAGTTAATAACACGCCCCTAGTTACACTTAACCCCTACACTGCCACCCCCTGGTTAACCCCTTCACTGCCAGTGTCATTTACACAGAAATCAGTGCATTTGTATAGCATTGATTGCTGTATAAATGACAATGGTCCCAAAAATGTGTCAAAAATGTCCGATGTGTCCGCCATAATGTCGCAGTCACAATAAAAATTGCTGATCGCCGCCATTACTAGTATAAAAATTTTACTAGTATAATAAATTTTGCGCAAACCAATCAATAATCGCTTATTGCGATTTTTTTTTACCAAAAATCTGTAGAAGAATATATATCAGCCTAAACTGAGGGAAAAAACTTTTTTATATATATTTTTGGGGGATATTTGTTATAACAAAAAGTAAAAAATACTGTGTTTTTTCAAAATTGTCGCTCTATTTTTGTTTATAGCACAAAAAATAAAAACCGCAGGGTTGATCAAATACCACCAAAAGAAAGCTCTATTTGTCGGAAAAAAAGGACGTCAATTTTGTTTGGGAGCCACGTTGCACGACCGCACAATTGTCAGTTAAAGCGACGCAGTGCCAAATCACAAAAAGTGGTCTGGTCTTAAGCCAGCAAAATGGTCCGGTCTGAAAGTGGTTAATTTGAATGATTATGGCTTACAGCTAGTGAAAACCCCAAATTCCGTATCTTAGAAAATTTGAATATTGTGAAAATGTTCAATATTGTAGACTCGTAGTGTCACACTCTAATCAGCTAAGTAACTCATAACACCTGTAAATGTTTCCTGAGACTTTAAATCTCTCAGTCTGGTTCAGTAGGTTACACAATCATGGGGAAGACTGCTGATTTGTCAGCTGTCCAGAAGACCGTCATTGACACCCTCCACAAGGAGGGAAAGTCACAAAAGGTCATTGCTAAAGAAGCTGGCTGATCAGAGTGCTGTATCCACACATATTAATGGAAAGTTGAGAGGAAGGAAAACGTGTGGTAGAAAGACACAAGCACAAGCAGCAGGGTTAATCGCAGCCTTGAGAGGATTGTGAAGCAAAGGCCATTCAAAATTTTGGGGGAAATTCACAAGTAGTGGACTACGGCTGGTGTCAGTGCTTCAAGAGCCACCACACAGACTTATCCAGGACATGGGCTACAACTGTCGCATTCCTTGCGTCAAGCCACTGCTGAACCAGAGAAAATGTCAGAAACGTCTTACCTAGGCTAAGGAGAAAAAAGACTGGACTGTTGCTCAGTGGTCCAAAGTTCTCATTTTGGATGAAAGTACATTTTGCATTTCATTGGAAATCAAGGTCCCAGAGTCTGAAGAAAGAGTGGAAAGGCACAGAATTCAAGTTGCATTAGGTCCAGTGTGAAGTTTCCGCAATCAGTGATGATTTGGGGAGCCATGTCATCTGCTGGTGTTGGTTCACTGTCCAAAGTCAGCGCAGTTCTCTACCAGGAAATTCTAGAGCACCTAATGCTTCCCACTGCTGACCAGCTTTGTGGAGAAGCTGATTTCATTTTCCAGCAGGACTTGGCACCTGCCTTCACTGCCAAAAGTACCAAGGTTTAATGATCATGGTATTACTGTTCTTGATTGGCCAGCAAACTGGTCTGGCCTAAACCCCATGGGGAATCTGTGAGGTATTGTCAAGAGGAAGATGAGAAACCCCAAGACTCAACAATGCAAACGAGCTGAAGGCCGCTATCAAAGTAACCTGGGCTTCCCTAACACCTCAGCAGTGCCTGATCACCTCCATGCCACGCCGCATTGATGTATTATATTATGCAAAAGGAGCCCCGACCAAGTATTGCGTGCATACTGTACATGGACATCATTTTCAGTAAGCCAACATTTCTGTATTACAAATCCTTTTTTTTAATTTGTCTTATGTAATATTCGAGTTTTCTGAGATACTGAATTTTGGGGTTTCACTAGCTGTAAGCCATAATCATCAAAATTAAAAGAAAGAAATGCTTGAAATATATCACTTTGTGTGTAATGAATCTATATAATATAAGAGTTTCACTTTTTGAATTGAATTACTGAAATAAATTAACTTTTTGATGATCATTACATTTTTGAGATGCACCTGCAGTGTTGGGAACTGAATGGGTTTTTATTTAGGTTTATCTAGTCAAATTTGTAAAAAATCTCATGCTACGATTTCCCCATTTTAGAAATGCCAGTGAAAGTTAAGAGAAATCAGTATTTTATGCTTTGTCAGTGAATAATATTATGTAGATTAATTTACTCAGGAGGGGAAATGTGGTAAAGGTTTTATAATTATTAATTTTTTCAAGTAAAACATGCTTTTTGGAAACATCTGCTTTATTGCTATCTCAGTATATATTTAGGATGTAGAAGTCCTACATATTTAGGATTTAATAATGATTTTTTATGTATCTTTCTTGTTTGTATTTGAGATGATGCACATAATTGCACACTGGCGAACAAATCTGTTGTAAATTATTTATTGCAGGATGAACAGATTGCCAAGAGAAGAGCTGAACTTTTAGCTGAACAAATGATAAATGCAGAAAAAGAGGTGATAGAAGTTCCATTTTAGTTACCTCTGTGTGAAACTGGTCTATTCCACTTAACAGGTTGCTTTATCTTACAAATAACGAAGATTCCATTTGATTGTATCTCTATATAATACAAACATATTACGCAACACTTTACAAAGAACATTTTAAACATTCATATTAGTTTCACAATTGGACAAATTATGCTAGAATGATAGGCTGTCAGGTTGCGGGTCTGAACCTGCAACCTCTGATGTGTCCGGCGGTGTCACTTCTTGCTGAGCCACCTAGGATGTTGGAAAGCAGTCTGGACAATTTCTTGAACAATCTTGTCTTGAACCTTGTTTCTCTTGAACCCTCTGCTCCTCCAATGAACTTCCAATTTTAGCCATGCCTTTGCACTTTCACAGTCCTTAGACTCTGCACCTTGGGTGAGCCTGTGTCATTCGCCAGGGTGGCCTGCTTCTGTACTTATCCAGCTGATCAGTGGGAGACTCTTTACTGCTATAGCTATTGGTCTCCGAGCCTGACCCATGACACATACATTCAATAACCATGTGATATATTAGCCGTTTAAAGTGACTCTATTATGTAAGAAAATATAAAGCAAGAACGTACCCGCAAAGTGAGGAAGGAATACTTAACTCACCACTGAACTCCACTTTTTTTTTTAAGCAAGACTACACATGCTCTTTCTAGTGGCCTACTGTGTAGATGACAATTTGTCATTGTATTTTTAAACATATATAGATAGACATTCAATTAAAAGGAACCAGAATATTACAACTTTTTATACAAATTTTAGCTATGAATTTTTGCTTGATAAGAGTTGTTTTATTTATCAGAAGAAAAAGGATCCTGACGCCAGTGATGAGGAAGATGAAGAAGAAGAAGAAGAAGAGGAAGAGATAGACCCTATTGAGCAGATTCTTTCTGAAGAATTTCCAGAAGAAGAGGAGGAGGAGCAAGAGGAAGAAGAGCAAGAGGAGGATGCCATAGAGAGAATGAAATCTGAGATTGGAGAAAAATGTGAAGCTGATGGTGAATCACTTCAAGTAGTAAAGGTAAGGAAAATACTCCTGTACTTTTTAGTTTTTAGATTTCTAATAAATAAGGTTGACTTTCCTTACTGTACTTGCAATATTTTTAAACTCCTGCATATTATCTTTACCTCCACTTCTCAGTTCTTTCACATTTTACTTGACACAGCAGCTCTGTGACCCAGTGGAGGCCCATCCATAGGGGGCACCCGGGAGCCCCCCCCCCCCCCATGTAGTAAAAAAAATAAAAAAATAAAGTAAAAAAAATAAATAAAACATTTTTTTTAAACATGTCCCTTTAAAAAATATATATATATATTTTTTAATTTCCCTCCCTATGGGCACTGTATCCTGGCGCCGGGCGTCGGGCGCAGTGCAATATAGAAGGCTCCACGTCTATGCAATCACAAGATTGCAGACGAGGCACTTCATTTGGCCAAAAAAAGCGCTCTGTGGCGCAGCTGATCACGCCACAGCTTCTGGCGCGATGGACTGGCCGAGCGAGTGCATAGACTTGCACTTTGAGTGAGCAGTGGGCGGTGCTTCCGACGTCACTCAAGGAAGTGACGTTGGCACGGCCCACCGCCGTTGGCGCCGCCGCTGGTACCCCCTCCACATCCACAGGGTTACTATGGTGTTCGGCACTCAGCAGCATCCCCCCACCACCCCCTTGCTAAACAAGATTTTAAAAAAGAGTGCTATTATTGGTGGTCGGCATACACCCCCCCCCCCCCAAAGAAGCTTTAAAGAAAAAAAAAGAACCCTTTTTTAAAAAAAATCTTGTCTAAGGGGGGTATGCTGCCGACCACCGATAATAACCCTTTTTTTTAAAATCTTGTTTAGCGGGGGGGTTAACGCTGCCGACCACCAATAATAATCCTTTTTTTTTAATCTTGTTTGGGGGGGTATGCTGCCGACCACCGATAATAATTATCGGTGTTTGGCAGCATACCCCCCCAAACAAGATTTAAAAAAAAGGGTTATTATCGGTGTAGATATGTGCGATTTACAGGTTGTAGATATGTGCAATTTACAGGTTGTAGATATGTGCGATTTGCATGTTGTAGATATGTGCGATTTACAGGTTGTAGATATGTGCGATTTACAGGTTGTATATATGTGCAATTTACAGGTTGTAGATATGTGCGATTTACAGAATGCAGATATGTGTGATTTACAGGTTGTAGATATGTGCGATTTACAGAATGCAGATATGTGCGATTTACAGATTGTAGATATGTGTGATTTACAGGTTGTAGATATGTGCGATTTACAGAATGCAGATATGTGCAATTTACAGGTTGTAGATATGTGCGATTTACAGAATGCAGATATGTGCGATTTACAGAATGCAGATATGTGCGATTTACAGGTTGTAGATATGTGCAATTTGCATGTTGTAGATATGTGCAATTTACAGGTTGTAGATATGTGCGATTTACAGGTTGTAGATATGTGCAATTTACAGGTTGTTGAATGCAGTTATGTGCGATTTACAGTTTGCAGATATGTACAATTTACAGGTTGCAGAATGCAGATATGTATGATTTATAGGTTGCAGAATGCAGATATGTGCAATTTCCAGGTTTCAGATATGTGCAATTTACAGGTTGCTGAATGCATATATGTGTGATTTCCAGGTTGCAGATATGTGCAATTTACAGGTTGCAGAATGCAGATATGTGCGAGTTACAGGTTGCTTTAGTAGAGCCATGTGTATAATGTGCAGCCTGGTATATGATGTGCAGAGCGCCGTGCATAATGTGAAGCCTGGTATATGATGTGTGATATATGAAGGGGTGTGGCTTATGAGAAGTGAGAGGGGCCAAATCGGGAGGGGCAGGGTCTTGCGCCCCCCATCCTAAAACTTCACCAGCCGCCACTGCTGTGACCATAACATAATCAAAATAATTATTCATACCAGCCACATTCTTAATTTCCAAATGCACGTGTAACTTGACTTCTCCATTTCTTTACTATACATTAAAGTGGAACTGAGCCACCTCAGGTCTCCAGGAACACACGCCATAATCTGCAAGTATGCACAATACACTTTTACATTATGGCAAATTTACCTCTTAGTTTTCCCTCCTCCAGTGTTCCCTCCTTCTTCCAGAGCAGCATCTACTTTCTTTGACCATTGGGTATAAGGGGGACTTATGATGTGATTAGCCAGATATTGGTGTCAAGATGTATCAGTCCCCCCCCCCCACTTCTTGGATAGAGTACCTACACCCTTGCTTTGTACCCACCATATTGAACACGTTTCCTGGCCAGAGATCCACTAATGACATCACCGGCCAGAGGCACTATGTAATATTAAATTCAGAATAAAGGAAAGTCCACACATGAATGAATTTGCAACACTTTACTGCAACTTTACATTACTTCCTGTGACATTTCACACTTGACATATTACCAAAACCTTCGGCATGGAACCCCATGTGCAAACATTCTGTAGGAATCATTTTAGTGCAGAGCAAAAGTACACATCTTTTAGTTAAGGCCATCTTTCTTCCATTCCTCTTCTTGGGAGCACCATAGGATTGGGACCACCTCCCCATGTATACTATTTCTCTAAGCGTTAGACTTTCCAGAACTGAGCCACAGGACCCACATCTGAGGGTCGGGGGGGGCAAGGTCCTTTCATTAGTATACTGCCACTCTCTTCCAAATGTCCCATCTATAGCTTTGCCCAGCTGAGCACACTGCCTGATGACATCTATTCCCAGGTTTCATTGTCCCTCATATTTAAGAAGACTCTGTCCAGAACTCTTGGACCATATGCACCATGCTACAAGATCTGCAGAGAAAGGTCAGGGGTAGATCTGTGCCACTTCACCTGGGAATTTAGCCCTACACAGGGCTCTTTGGATAAGCTCAGTACAGGATTACATCTGTGCAGCTTTGGGGTGTCTTGTTCCAATACCCCTTCTCACCGGGTCCCACCCATACTGGCATTTATATGGGCACTGACTCCACCCACTACATCACCAGAGGAGAGCTTTCTCTAAGTGGAGCTATCACCTTTTTAAAACTTTCCACCTTACCATACCAACAGAGCCATCTAGTGGCAGGCAAGCTAACTGTACCTGACAAAAGAGTGACCACTGATAATTTTTCTCCCTCACATGCCCACTGGAATTACATTGTCCTGCCACTAGAGTGTAATCTGAACTGTGCATGCTCCACAGGCAATCCTGAAGACTGACCCAAATGCTCTGCTAAATTTTTATCCAGCCAGGTTTGGCCTCTCACTACATAGTGTTGATACATTTAAAGGATACTTTACAGTCAGATTATAATGTGTTTAAATTGTTTTATCCCTGAAGGCAGAGATGTCATGTTTGAATAACAAAGGAAAACTGGTGCTAATAAAAAAGTTTTCTGGCTAATTAAAGTAATATATCTTGAAATCTATTCTAATGCCCCACACACGGTCGGACATTCCGACCATAAAATCCATCGGATCTTTTCAGATGGATTTTGGCTGAAACTTGTCTTGCATACACACGGTCATACAAAGTTGTCGGAAAATCCAAACGTTTGGAACGAGGTGACATACAAAACGTACGACGGGACTACGTAGAGGCCAGTAGCCAATAGCTTTCATCTCCAATTTTTTTCTCAGCATGCGTGGCACTTTGTGCATCGGAATTCTCTACACACAATCGGAAAAAGTCCGATCTGATTTTGTTCTTGGAAAATTTTAGACCCAGCTCTAAAACTTTTTTCCGTCGGAAATTCTGACAGAAAAAGTCAGATAGAGCTTACACACGATCAGATTTTCCGACAACATAATCCGATCAGACTTTTTCCATCTGAATTTCCGGCTGTGTGTATGAGGCATTAGACTTTACATTTAAGCTTTAAAGTTTACTGTAAGTAAAGAGGACCAGTGCTAGACCAGGGATCGGACTGTGGGGGACAGTGCTGAGGAGACGGTGAGAATTGCAGTTGGATTAAAAAATGATTAATTACATAATACACATGCCTGGGTAAAAAAAAAAAGGAATTGGGCTTTAAAGGCAATACACTAGTTGTTTCACACCAATAATTGTAAAATAATAAAATATATATTATAATTTGTAATATAATAATATTCGTACCATATTTTTTTTTTTTAAAATGACAGGATGAACTTCAAAGCCTAATGATACCATGCGTTACAGTCAATACAAGCCGTAAATTGCACATTGTGCATTTCCAGCTATATGAAAAACTAAAGAACCTGGTGGAAAATCGAGAAAGTCTCTTTGAAAAATGTTTTCCTATTAGCCTGTCCCTTGCAAGCAAGATGCTTCATATGTCATATAAGCATCCCAGTGTCTTTAGACGATGGGACCCTGTCAAGGTATTGTTAAATCAAAATAGTATGGTACATACATTTTAGTTTGCTGTTGTAGATTCTGTGTTAAGGAAAGTGTCACTTGCTATTATTCCTTTCTAGAAGGTGATATGATAAGGAAAATCTTTTTTCTCTGCCACCACTTTCTGCCTTCAAAGTCCTCCACTGAAAACCTTTGTTCATGTCTGTATATCTATAGATCAAAAATGTCAATGTAAGAACCCCAAATGTGTGTACTTAGAAAGTACCCAGGCCATTGCATCATCATAACAGCCGGGATATGGTATTTGTGGAGGAATCATAGGTCAACAATGGCAGACTTCAAACTTTCCCACTACACATTTTTTTTTACAGCATTAATTAGATGGGACACAGTTATATATATATATATATATATATATATATATATATATATATATATATATATATATATATATATATATATATATATAAAAGAAAAAGCTGGTTAATTTGCACACCACAATAAATTTTAAAACCTACATTGGGAAATGAAACTGAAATCGAATTGGATGCTAGGAATCAAAGCTCTGTTGTCTTTTAGCACCCCTTTTAACCTTCTTCCAAACAACGAGGCCCATTGCCAAACCATAGATTAGAGAAGAGAGATAAAGTAACTGTCTTATTGCGCTAATAAAGCGATTCCTGTTTAGCGCTGCCATAATGTCTATGAAACCTAAATTATCATGCTAAGAGTGCCCATAGACTTTAGATGATAGTTTCTCAATTCAAACGATCTAATGTCTATGGAGCAGCCTCAGACAGACTCACACAATGGTTTTGGAAGGAGATGGCAATTAAGTGGGTTAAAGTAGGCTATCACAATTTTTCCCCCAAGATAAGTTGGTGTTGGCACTCACTGCCACTTGGAAAGGCTCATCTCCCCACCATTCTTGGTAGCCTAAACAGGAACCCTCATAACGTCCAAGTGCTCCTCTCTAGGGAATTATTAGGGAGCTGTGCTTGTGTGTGTGACTGTCCTATGGTCAGTTTTATATAGAGGTGTTTGTTGAATGGATAAAACACTGGGAAAGAGCTAGATATAATTAGATCTGTAGTCACAAGCTATTGCTGAGGTAGAATAAATAAAACCTGTTGTATTGTGTTAGTGGATCTGAATTCTCACAGCTACATTTAACTGTAACCCTAGTTTTCATACCCCCCCCCCCCCGTTCCATAACTAGATAGCAGGAAGATTAAAGCTTTCATTTTTTTATTTTTTTTATTTAGGCTTTAATTTTTGGAAAAACTGAATCCTTGCTTTTATAGACTAAATTGTCTAACTAAACTTTTTTCTATTAAAGCTTAGCCAAGGAGAAGTAATACAGCCTTTGCAAAATCAAGAAAATCCTAATTTCCCTTTGATTTACCGGCAATTCATTTACTTTTTTTCAACAAAAGAAAACAGAAACACATTTATGAAGAACCCTATTAAATTTCTCCATCAGCCAAAGCCTAAACCCTCAGTGCCTATTAGAATTGCAATCATTGGTCCTCCCAAATCTGGAAAAACCACAGGTAAGGCCTTTAAATGTATAGCGATTAATAAAAAAAAAAAAAAAAACTAGTGGATTTGGCTACTGAAAACACCACTGTTTTATATGACCTTATGCACATGGATGTCTAGAGGCTTCAGAGCCTTCTTGTGTAAAATCCCCAGAAATTTCCCCATAGCTGCCTATACAAGTAATTAGTTGTATGCCGCTGCACACTTGTAAATTCCAATAGCTTTACATCTGCAATTAACTGTGTCGCGAATATACAGTGTATTTCCTGAGACATGAAAGTGGAGTGTTCAGGGAAAATATGCTATTAGCAGATGCAAGAGTAAATGCCTATGCAGAACACATTGGCATTTACACAAATTGGCTTTAACCCTTCTTTACTGTATCCAATGCGAAAAAACGGCTTCCACACAGCCTTTCTAGTGAACATGTTCCCACAGGCCCTCCTTCATGGTGCGCACATGTACTGCAGCCCTATTCATTCTTATGGGTGACCGATTTTCCAGCTGTATGTGGAATATGGTTCACCCACAGGAATGAATGGGGCTGTGGCGTGCTCTTTACAGATGGGCTGGCATAGACTTTTTCCCTAGAAAAACTGTACGGAGCTGGGCAGGACTGAACTGTGATGATCATTGGAAAAAAGAAGCAAGTGATCTTCACCTTGCTGGGAATTGATTAACAGAGTGGGCTATACTAAGGGATGTGGACCATTACATACAGAACAAGGTCACTAAAAGTATTAATAGTTCAAGAGAAACTTTTATGGACTATAAGTATATATTAGGCCTCACACACACTGGACGTTTTGCTAACTCTCTTAGACTCTTTTCCTCCGAGCAGCAGAGTCCTGTCAAAAAAAAGCACTTGACGCTTGTAACCATGTGTAACAAGTTTACAATTAGGCGCATCAAGCACTTGGGCATCAATTAATTTCATTGGCCTGAATAAATTTATTCTAGCCATTGAAATAATTAAAGTACAAGTGCTAAATGTGCAAACCGTTAACCCCTTCACGCCAAGGGTAAAACAAATCTTAATGCCTAAGCACAATTTTGTAACTTTGACATGTGTTCAACCCCATTCACACTGAGGCGCTTTACAGACACTATAGCGCTAAAAATAGCACCTGCACTGGATCGGTGCACTGGTAGGATGTCAAAAAAAGTCCTGCTAACAGCTTCTTTAGGTCTCTAACGTGCCCCTGCCCATCAAAATAAATTTTCGGCCATTAGCGAGAGTTAAAAGCACCGCAAAAGCGACAGTCAAGTGCAGCTAAAAATAGCAGCGCTTTACCGCCGATGCCTGGGCACTGTGTGTGTGAAAGTGCCCTTAGTAAAACCACACCTATCATCACACATTGTGTGTCCAGGTGGATTTTACCACGTTTTTTTCAGGACAATATAAAAACTGGCCCAAAATAGTAAAAAAAAAAAAATAATTTTTATTTATCTGTATATTTCTTGTTACTGCCATAACCTTCCACCAAAGAACAACCTAAAATAAATTCTCCTGCTCCTGGTGATCGCAGAGATATCACGTATGTGTATGTTATTTGTTGTTTGTACCAGTAGTACAGCCTAGAAACAATAGTCCTACCTAAAACACACTAATACTAATTAAAAACAAAAAAAAATCCTGTCCAAAAAAATACTGACCCTGGCCTCTGACCCTGACCTTGACCCAAACACTAACCCTTGCACTGACCTAGATCAAACCTTAATATAGGTTTTTTTTTTTTGTTATTATTATTATTTTAACCACACTTTTTTTTCTCTCTGCAAGGACAGAGGAATACAATTTATCGCTCTCCTCCTTTCACAGAGAGAGAAAACATGGGGCCAGGTTTCACAGTGACTGATCACTGTGATAGCCAATCAGAGGTTATCACACCAGTCAGGTGACTGGGAATCTGAAGTTTTGGGTCCTAATAGTTAGTATGAGGCACGGAGGCTCTCGGTGAGACCCCGGTCTCTGTTGCAGCATAAAGGGATATATGCAAATATGCGGCCTCATGGAAAAAAGCCCAGTCCAGTGGGGCCGCATATTTTCTTATGCTCAGCGCCAAGGGGTTAAGATGCATTTAGACACATCTACATGCATTTAGACGTGTCAGGAAAACACAGCTGCTCCTAGACGTGCTGGCAGTGAGGTTTTTCTTCTGCCTTTAAAAGCCTCTGCCTCAAAATTCCTCTAAAAGGCTAGGTTTACATAGGCTATCATGCAGGGGCGTTTAGAGACAGGAAAAAAAAAAACGCCAAGTGCCCCTAGGAGCAGCAGAATAAACCTCCAGTGTGCCTGTGGCCTAAGATGTGTTATAAATATAAAATCACAGATTAAACTGCAAATGTGTTTACATCTTTTCCAGTTTGGTAACATCTGTTCCTTCATATGTTTCAGTTGCCAACATGTTTGCTAGCATATATGGCCTACAGCGTCTGTCAATGGGAAATGCCATTCGGTCTGTTCTAGATAATCAGCCAGACACAGAGCTTGCATTAGACATAAAAAGTCTTCTTGTGAAGGGGTTAACGGTGCCCGATGAGCTTGCAGTCAGATGTCTAGAAGTGACACTGATGGATCTTACATGTAACACTACAGGGTAAGTTTACTTTACACAAAAGATTCATGTTTTCTTGCTTGATGTGCCTGACTCAATATAAGAACCTTGATCTTTTCAATATTTAGCCAAGCAAACAAATATTCACACTTCACACTGTACTAGGGCCTAATTGTACAGCCCTTGTACATTATGAAACATGTTATAGCTGGAGGAGTCTGGTGGAGTATCCATTGTGCTGTGTTCCTGTTCCTTGTTTCCTTTGCCCTGATGGTAATGGTGTGATCGAGAAACAAATGATTAGTTATGGACCTACAGCAGCATCTGTGAACGCCTTGAACATGAAGTCTCGGAGGAAAAATCAATGATTCAAAATGGATTTTCCTGAATAATTACTAAAAAAAATTTTGCAATAATGCCAGCACTAAAAGTGTTTGCTCCTTGCATTATACGTGTTTTTAAAAAGATCTTTTGTAAGAAAAGCTTTTGATGATCAGATCCTCCAACTGCCATCTGATGTTCATGGCTAGCCTCAAATATTCCCTATCAATGGGCTCCATTCACTAAAGCATATCTCATGAGGTATTTAGGTGTTCTGGCTCATTTTTGCCAAATATCTCATAAATAATGAATATATCAGTCACGAGCGTCTGCTGAACTTTTTTGGGGGGGGGGGGGGCATCATTTTAAGGTCATGTATTGCAATTTGCAATACAAAAAGATGTACACAGTGGTGTCATGGCACAGGCACTGCTGTTACCTGTGGTTCTTTAGCGATAGGCCCAGAACAGGCACTGGCAGCTGGGCAGTGTATTCTCTGTCGTCTTGGCCACTGCACGCCATGCACCTGTGACCTGTGGGAGGAGTCGTAGATCGGCATAGGCATAACATACATTTACACAGACAGAGGCAGGCTGAGGCAGCAGCCAATCACGGAACAGCTGGGTCATGGTGATGTTAAGCAGAGGCCTAAGTGGCAGAGCCAATCCGAAGCTCGGGCCGGGGGTGAGGAGGGAGGGACGGATGTGTAGTCAGAAAAGACTGAGAGCAGCCCTCAGGCCAACACCAGACTTGGAAAAAAAAAGTCTACGACTGCCGCGGAGGCAGCCACGGCGGCCATTGCAACATGGGGGCAAGTGTCTTCACTCTGACTTCAACACTCTTACGATTCCAGGGGGGCGATTGACCCCCCCTTGCCCTATGGTGCGGACGCCCATGATGTCAGTTCACTATGCCGTTATGTGGTATTCACCTCAAAAAGCAAAAACGCTTGTTAAAGTCACTTCACTAAAAAATAAATAAATAAATGCATGAGTTAAAGTGGCTGTAAAACCTGAACTGGAAGTGCTCTAAGAAGTTTGACAAAGTTTGAATTGCTTGGATAGATTATTGACGTATTGGGGCAGCTGGACTCTAGCAGCTTGTCACTACTGTTAATGTTGTGCATTAACCATTCATTAATAGTTGGGTATTTCTGCTTGCTGACTATTATAGCGGTACCGCTGTATGCCCTCTCTCCACCTTGCCCCCTCTTCCTCTCATCCTCCTGTACCTTTTATCTCCCTCTTGTATGGACCTAGGAAACATTCTTGCCTCTTGTACAGAGTGGCCCCTGACCCTCATCTTTTCGGGTCCCCCGCCAGCACAACTGGCATCTCCTCTCTTGCTGGTGTCCCCAATAGGAAATCGATTCCCATGAGAGCACCCGTGCGGACTGGCTCCTGAGCCAATTGACACAGACAGGTGACTTGGCTCCCGCTCCCCTTTGTCACTGGAGTTGATTGACAGGCTCTCTCTGCTATCAATCTGCCCAATGAGGAGGGAGACCTTAATCCAGAGAATGCATTAGGATTCTTTTCTTTTTTATTGTGAATTCCAAAAAAAGTTTTGAAAAACTCTATGAGCTATTTTTCCTCAGATCTTAAAGTGGAAAACAACTATGTGAATTGAGCCTATTGTATCTGAAGGTAAAAGAGTTGCTTTTTTTCTCTGTGTCTCCAAATGCATGTTTTGTGATCTGTTTTTAAAGTGATTGTAAACGATCACCTTGTAAAACAATCCATTCAGTTTAAAATATAAATGAAAGTCAAAACTTTGTGTATAGATATAAAAAACATTATAAATACATTTTTCCCTTTTTTTTATAAGTTATCACATTTACTTTGTTCTTAGCTGCATGAGAGCTGGGGGGATATGCAGCAGTACACTGAGCTTCCCAGTGAATATCTGAATGGCTACTAATGCTCCATACACACGATCGGAAATTCCGCCAGCAAAAGTACAATGAGAGCTTCTGGTCGGAAAATGTGATCGTGTGTATGCTCCATTGGACTTTTGCTGGCAGATCGGCAAAAGATTAAGAGCACGTTCTCAATTTTTCGGTCGGAAAAAGTTTGGATTGGAAATTTCCGATCGTCTATACAAATTCCAGCGCGTGAAATTCCTACGCATGCTCGGAAGCGTTGAACTTCATTTTCTGGGCTCATTTTCTGGGCGTTCTTGACGGTTAAAAGTTCAGAGAACTTTTGTGTGACCGTGTGTATGCAAGACAGCTTGAGCGGAATCCCGTCGGAATTCCGCCGGAAAATCCATCAGAGCTTTTTCTGACCAAAATTCTGATCGTGTTTACATAGCTTAAGACAAGTCTTATCATTGGAGGAGAGCAACCTGAGTTCCCAGCACAGCCAGAGAACTGACCAGAGCGTGTTCTCTGGCTTAGTGTGGTCAGTTTTTAATAGGAAAGCAAATGGGCTGGTGGGAACACCAGGGGTTTCACACAAAGGATGCAATACAAAGAGACCAGGAGACTTTCTCATACAAGTACATGGTAGAACAGGCACATATCAGGAATATGAAATGTTGAGTTAACAACTACATTAAGCATTGCCATTGGGCTCATAATAATCGCTCCCATCATAGCACATATTTGTGTGACTCTACATTTACAATTGTTTTAACAATCCTCACTAGTACTGAATGTGAACAAGTACTAAGGACATTTTCAACCCACTTCTAGGGTGGTTCTGGATGGATATCCAGCAACTGAACAACAAGCTATCCTTCTGCAAGCCTGCAGCATAATTCCTATAAAGATCTTTGAATTAGAAATACCAATGAAGGAGATTTTAAACCGAGGACAACTGGAGAAAAAGGAATCAAAAAGGTACCAGCTTTATGTGTATTATTTCAGTTCTTATTGATGGTGCTTGTGAATTCAGATTAAAATGCAGGCATTGCATCTATTATCCCAAAACAGAAAGTTTGGGGAAAGTTATCCTTATCTTTGAAGTTCGGGTAATGGTATAAAAGAAAATCATTATTGCTTGCCCCATGGGCTTGGAAATACTTATAATAGTGCTGTTTGTGGCCCTAGCTAATTTTACTCTAGGTATTAAAGCTTAAAATACAGGAGGCTTTACCTATTACTTGTGTGGAGGGCTTCTAATGACCACAGTAATGATACACAGAAGCCTCATAATCCACAGAAAACTTGCTTGTTCTATATAAGCTGATGTCTTTGCAGAGGACTATATCCTAGAATGTCACAGGTACACCCATAACTATGCAATTATATACCATAACATTCCATTTATTTATTAACATTTAAACATTTCTATCTTAAAGTGAATATCGGTAGGCTGTTTTACAAGGTGAGGGTTCACATATACTGCTCCTGAGCCAGTATATGTGAACCCTCACCTTGTAAAACAACCCATTCAGTTTAAAATAGAAATGAAAAGCAAACAATTTGTGTATAGATATAAAAACATTATAAATACTTTATTTTTTCCTTTTTTATAAGTTATCACATACCCTGTGTTCTCAGCTGCATAATGAACTTGAGAGCTGGAGGAGAAACAGCAGTAAACTAGTCTTCCCAGGAGGGACAAGTCAGCACAAGTCTATTCATTGGAGGAGAGCAATCTGAATTCCCAGCATTCCAGAAAACTGACCACTCTATGCTCGCATGCTTAATGTGGTCAGTTTTTAATAGAAAAGCAGATTTATTGGCAGGAACACCAGGGATTTCACATTAAGGAAGCAATACAAAGATAACAGGATACTTTGACATACAAGTATATGGTACAGCAGGTACATATCAGGAATATGACATCTTGGGGTAACATATTTTTTTAAAGGCATGATATAAAAAGCTATTGCTAATTGTTATGACTGATACATTCTTAAGATAGCCAAGTAACTAGCACTTTAATGGGGTCAGCAATGGCAGACCTTTTTACTTTCGATAAAAGTTTATTTAAAGGGGTTGTAAAGGTTCAGTTTAAAAAAACAAAACAAAAAAAACAAACATGTCATACTTACCACTTCTGTGCAGTTGGTTATGCACAGAGTGGCCCAATTGTTCTCTTCTGGGGTCCCTCAGCGGCACTTCTGGCTCCTCCTCTTCTTGAGCGTCCCGTCGGAGAAGCACTCTCCCTTGGGGCACTCGTTGCGGTCATGCTCCCGTGTCCTGCAGCTGCATCTATTGACACAGACAGCAGGACTCGTCTGTGACCCCCGGCGCCCACGTCATTGGATTTAATTGACAGCAGCAGGAGCCAATGGCTGCACTGCTATTAATCTATCCATTCAGGACACGAGACACCGGCCGGAGCTGGCGTGCTCATTCCCGTCACGGGAATTACGGGACTCAGGTAAGTATAGGGGGGGCTCTGGAGCGCTGCTGCAGTAAAAATAACTTTTTTTTTTTTAAACGCAGAGGGTTTACAACACCTTTAAATATTGAGCAAGTACATGTACAGTATATTTAAATTATCAGTTGTAATCATTCACTACATCACCTTATATTGCTGGTTTGTTTTTCTTTGATAGGCCGTACCCTGTACATGACAGTGCACAGATATTAACTGTAAAAAACTCCAATTATAAGCAGGAGATCCAATGTATTAAAGAATATTATATGTTGCAACATCAAAACTGGTGTGAAGTAGATGCCACACGGAGCAAATGGTGGGTGGCCAATAAAATCCGTGAAGAAGTCCGGGCAAGCATCGATCAAGTGCAAACCTACATGGAAAGAATAAGGGAAGGTATGTACACACTGGGGTTAATTTACTAAAACTGTAGAGTGCAAAATCTGGGGCAGTTGTGCATGGTAGCTGTTAGGAACTTCCCTTGTGATCAGTCAAAACTCCAGATGTATTTGAGAAGCAAACAATTTATTTCTGATGTGGCCCACAACAGGGAGACATGCTTACAGGACAAGCTGCAGAAAAAAGTCCCAACAAAAGAATATCTCTCTCTCTCCTCATACCCTACAAGAATAACACCTCTATGCTTCTATTGGCTGAGGGAACATAAATAACGTTGTCATGGCACAGGATGGCACTTTATTTGCTATTCATGTTCCGTACATTCTTAGGCTATCATATTTAGTTAAATCTAATGATTCTACAACTTACTATGGAGTTAATTAAGACAAAACAATACAATGAGTTAATACAATAATGTGTTCAGAAGTAAGCTTTTTAACAAATCAGTCTCAGGACTATTGTTTTTCTAATAGTCACACAATAAACATTTAAAACTTTTCTAACATTCCCTCCTATTTGTGTGACTATTTTATCTCAACACATTTCGATGAAAGTCCCTGTGTTATACACTTTCGGACTGTATGTCAGTAAGTTGAGCTTCAATGTCCACATAGGTCTCCTCAGAGGTAGAGAGGGTTTGATACATTGTTCTTGAGACTGCAGTTTCAATGAGTTTTTGTGAAAGTCCTCGAATACAGGGAATGCAGCAGCATCCGCAAGTGACCAAAACAGCCAAAGCCACAGCGATTGAGATCAAACATGATGTGATAAATCCAGTCCATTTACCGAACCATCCTTCAAGCCAAGTTGTGAATGGATCATTAATACCTGAGTTTTCCGCCAATTCATTCGATAGCGCAGTCAGTCCTTCCAAGGCTCTGGTCACGGTCCCTCCAGGAGCTGTATTGTAGGGATAAAGGTACAACACATGCTACCAAACATTTTGCATACCCTCCTCTTTCAGCTAAGACCATATCTAAAACCATTCGGTTCTGCCAGGCCATTAGAGATGTGGGGGCTAACTGTTCTGCTAGGCCCTTCACAGCATCCCTAGTATAGTTTACAAATCGTTGTTGGTTATAATATATATAATTAATCCAGTCAACATTTTTATTTATAGTCACCCACCAGAGAAGAGACTCAAACCCAGCTGTCACCTGATTCCTGGCTTTAAACTCATCCGGCACCCCGCAAAGAACCCCAATCTCATCTATGTAGATCTGAGAGTCAAATGACCCCAAGGGAGAGGTGTCCCTATGATACTGTCGGTCACTCTTAGTCCACGGGTATTCTGACAGGATTCTCAGGGGCATAGCCAGCTGGACCATAGCGCAATCCCCTTGGGCATTGGCTGGTAGTCTAGCTCGCAGTTTCTTATCCCCAAACATCCACCAGACATCAGCTCTCTGAATGTCATGTCCAACCCAGTCACCGTTGTCCGTGTTAATCCTCTCCACACAGTAGTCATCAGGCAGTGACCCAAGATCCACCGCGCTACGGGTCCCTGGGAGTGCAAAACAAGTAAAGTTGCCCGGATAAGCGGTAACCGCTGGAGGTATCTGAGGTCTCTGTACTGGGGGAAACAACAAACTCAATGTGTGACAAGTAGAATTTGTTTCAGGTTTATAGCTCTTATTATACAATTGCAACATACATTTTAAACCTTCTGGATCTGTATTGTGATCTAGAGGAAAAGGAACTGTTGCTAAATGTGGTCTGGCTCCGGCACAAACTAAACAGTTTTCCTTTTTCAGAGTTTTAACCTCAACCATTGTAACCACTCATTTTTTATTCTTGGTCGCCCGTCTCCAAAGCTATGGCATCTTCTATTGTTAGTGAATCTTATAGTTATACTCAGAACTTCTATTTTAGTATGGCCTTCTTCTTTCCCTTCTGAGTCTACCTTTTCCTGTTGTCTAGTTTTATTAGGTGGTAATACCTCAAGGAAAAATGTTCCTGAGGGGTCAGTTCCTGACACCCATGCTCCCATGGAATACAACCGCTGATCTTCCTTCCTCGGCTCCTTTAATGTTATTAATAGTTGGTTACAGTTCTTACTATTGTGAAGGGGGAGTTGGCCGCTTTTGTGATTATGAGTCTCTCCTTTATTCCACTCTTTTTAGCCCCTGGTTGATTATACCCCCAATCTTGATGTGCTGTAGTCCACAGGGCCCGATCCCATGCTTGACATCCTGTCTTATTCCAGAGCCAGCAGATATATTTATCTGCCCATAGAAGTCCTCTAGCCCCAGTTGTATCCCCACAATCTGCAATCTGACAGAAGTCTACCAGTATAGTGCTAGTTATTCCCTCTATAAAGTTTTAGATTTAATGCTTTTCCTGTTCTTTCCTAATTCAAAGGTTCCTCTACTCTTCCATAATGTATAACCCCTCTTATGGATGCCTCTCCTAGAGTCACCAGTAACCCAAGGATAATTACTGTCCCTTTCATCCTAACCAGCTACAGAGTTCCAGCGGATAGGATAGGGGAGTTGGAAGGGGAGGGAGACTTCACCGGTTTGAGACAAGTCCCACCTTGTGTGAGACCTCCCTTTGTAGCCGGATTTTCTGAACCTCTAGTAGCCATCTGGCCCTACTCTGCCTGTAAAACCTTTTTACAATGGGACTGGTGAATCCAGGTAGACCTCTCTGCAATCCTTATCACAGTAGGGGTAGTTAAAAGGACTTTGAAAGGACCATCCCACCTTGGGGAGTACCACTGCTTTTTTCTTATTACTTTTTATTGAGACCCAATCTCCCACATGCACCTTTTTCATCTTCTTTTGGGGGTGTGATATACATACTGGTCACAGCTTCTAGTAGGCAATACATCCAATTATTTTTACCTATTTCTTCCATAGCTTTTCTCAGTTTGCTTTTTAGAATGCCATTATGTCTTTCTACCAATCCAGCTGATTGGGGATGATAGGCACAATGGTATTTCCCTTTAATTCTCATCACTTCTGTCAAATGTTGTATATTTTTTAATTACAAAATGGGGTCCATTATCACTGTAAATCCTTTCAGGGATTCCAAATCTAGGAATAATATCTCTTAGTAATGCTTTGGCTACAGTCTGTACATCTGCACTTCCTGTCAGGAATATCTCCACCCATTTGGTCAGGGTGCCTGGGTACCAAACAATATTTCTTCCTTTCACATTTGTCTAATTCAATAAAATCCATGCAAATGTGTTGGAATGGATATTGCGGTGTAGGGAACTTCCCTTTCTATGGTCTTATACCTCCCTGAGTATTGTGCCTTGCACATATAAGACATTGAGAGCAAAAAGTTTTTTGAGTAATTTGTAAATCCATAGGCTGTACATACTTTATTTAACATCTCAGTCATCCCCCTGTTTGACACATGCGTTACTCCATCTGTCAATACTGCTGCATACCTAAATAAAGATTTTGGTAATACCGGTTTCCCTTCAGGTGACGTGTAAATGTCATCAATTATTGTGTAACCCTTTGTTTTCCAATATTGTTTTTTCCCGGGGGGGGGGGGGCATTTTGCTGCATATCAGTAAGGACTGTATGATCTATCACTATGATTTCTCGTCATTATTTTATGTTTCTTGTGCCGCTATTTTGGCAGCTTCATCTGCCCTTTTATTTACCTTTGAGATGGGGTCCGTATATTTTGTGTGTGCTTGACATTTACAGATTGCAAGCTGTTTTTGGTAACTGTATTGCATCTAGGAGTTCTAAAATGAAGTCCGTATGTGAAATTGGTTTACCACTGGAGGTGACCATCCCCCTGTTTTTCCATTGTTGTGCAAAAACATGTACTGTTGAAAAGGCATATTGACTGTCAGTGTATATGGTTACAGATTTTCCTTCTGACAGTATACATGCTCTTGTCAGTGCTACAAGTTCTGCAACTTGTGCTGAATAATGTTTTGTTAGTGGCCCCGCTTCCAAAATCTCATCCTGTGTCACTACTGCATATCCTGTTGCATTTGTGCCATCTGGATTTTTCTTACTAGAACCATCAACAAAAAGTATCATGTCAGGGTTAGATAATGGTACATCTTTCAGATCACTTTGTGGCAGTACCTTTTCAGTGATGGCAGCAGCGCAGTCATGTTTTATGACCATCAGTAGGAAGTAGTAGTAGTGTGGATGGTTTTAATGTAGTACACCTCTGTGTACTACACTACTGTGTACTGTAGTGAGGTTGTGTCAAGAGTATTGTCATGCAGGAAAGGTGTCGTGCTGGGCTCAAATGTGATACCTTTTGTTGTAACAGGATAACAGACACTGCATGTGGTACCTTTTCAGTTAGTAAAGTTGAATAAAGACACCAGTCCATCCGGTTAAGCCTGAGTGAGTGTCCAGCCCCTACCCCTGTACACCCACATCGTTCTCCACCCCCAAGGATCCAACGTCCCCATTCATATACCAGGGCCAACCCGGGACAGAAGCCAATC
This sequence comes from Lithobates pipiens, assembly GCF_037356315.1. NCBI lineage: Eukaryota > Metazoa > Chordata > Amphibia > Anura > Ranidae > Lithobates > Lithobates pipiens. Next base: position 293,849,234 of record NW_027507758.1, read on the forward strand.
AACCCACCTGCATGTCCCCGGAGTGCGGGAGGAAACCAGAGCACCCGGAGGAAACCACGCAGGCACAGGGAGTACATGCAAACTCCAGGCAGGCAGCGCCATGATTGGGATTCGAACCAGCGACCCCCTTCACTGCTAGGCGAGAGTGCTAACCACTACACCACTGATGCTACCAGTGCTTGTACACAGGGTGGAAGTACTCTCGTTGCACTGTCTAATTCTGTAGAGTAATCCTTCCTCTAAAACCACCTGTGCCTCTTCCTCTATGAGACCCCTCTGGTTCTGCCTCAGCAGTGTACTCTTCTGCATCCTCCTCTCCTTCATCACCTTGCACAAAAACCTTTACTTTCACATTCTTTTTTTCCTTTGTTTTCAAATACTTCTCAGAATGCTTAGCATATTGTAAAACATCTAAAACTGAGGCAGTTCGGTAAGTAACCATGTTTTTAACAATGTAATCCTTATGATCCTGTTTCAATCCATTTAAAAAAAACAATCTTTAGCTGTTGTTAATATGCACTATACACATCCTCAGCTTCGGGGAGCCCAGAGAACACTCTAAAAATCTCTCATAATTTATTTAGGTAGTCACTGACACTTTCCTTGTCTTCTTGTACTGTCATATTTATTTTTTGCCAATCAGTCCGTTGTACCCATCTAAGCTGGCATCTGTTCAATAAGGCAGTCAACCTGTTCCCTAAGTCTGGGCTTTCTGGAGGCAATGGATCCCCCCCCCCCCGTCCCTGTGCATTGCTGGGGCACCCAGTGCATGAGTTATGGCGTCAGTTAATGTTTCAAGGATCGATCTGTTCATCTCCAGGACTGAACTACTGTCTGGAGAGATTGAGGAAGTGGAGTTGGGGTTTTGTTCAGAGGCGGTTCTTTTGACAGGGGTGGATGTCACAGGGAAGGTGTTACTCTGGGCAGTTACTTGCACCTGAGAGGGAGGACCATTATAAGGAGGTGGTCTCTGGGTATAGCAGATGAGATCATCCTCTTTGTCCACTAGGGACAATTGGGCTTGGCATTTTTCCTTTGTTCTTCCTTCTACCCTAATTCTAGCATGCTGAAGCCAATACTCGCCATTTCCAACCCATACCTTTTTTGAACTTTGGGTCCTGACAATTTAAGCTTATCCACAGGGCCCCAAAATAGAACTTTCTTTCTTTTTAATTTTTTTTTTTAGTATTCTGATTCAGAACTTAGCCTTTTGACTTTATAAATGTACCCAAATATAAACAGCATTGCATCATTAACACTTCACAGTTGAAAGTCTGTGAATTCTAAAAATAACTCCAATCCAATATAAATATTTACTTTAAGACTATTATTCAGACTTTCTTTCCCACCAAAAGTCCTAATATTTTCACAGATGCACAAATTGACCTCTGTCAGGCAATGTGCATTTTCTTGTTTCCGAGAAACAGCTTCTTGACCATCATAGTAATGAAAACATTCTCAGCCTTTTTTTTCTTTTCTTTTCACATTCATCAAGCCACCTGATAATAATTCTACAACATTCTATTCACTCCAAAGTGCAATCTACCTTTTCCCAGCTACTCAAACTATAAACAATTTCTGCCACTTGCTTCCTGTAACACCATGGCATGCTAAAATAATAAAGCAACTTGGTGTTGTCAGTGTACCTTCTTTTTCTTTTATGCTAAGTTTCAATATTTACAATATAACCCTTCTGTATTGTCATAGCTAATCAAGGGTTAACTTTTACAACTTCTGGCAGGAGCAATCCTTACATGAGGGGAGGGGGAGAGAGTTCAGTGGGTTGGCTTCTTATCTTCTTCTTAGAAATACACAGCACAAAAACATGTAAACGAACAAAGTTGTACTGTGGGGTAACAATACAAGAGCAAAAACATCAGCACTCCCCACACTATCGAGAGAATCAAAAAGGGTTAAACATGAACAAAGATAAAGTAAACACACACAGAAGAAAGTTAGCCTTGCAATCTTTTTAGATCACTTAACTAAACAGCGCTTAAATAGTCAGGCATTCAACCTCTGACATTCGGTATACCTCAAATCTTTTTGTTATCTTTTTTGTTATCTGTCCGGACAGCGGGCGACGTAATTTTTTACCTGAGACAACGTCCCCAAGTGTCTCTACGAGCACTGGACCACCTAGAATATTATAGGATCAATACCAATGTCGGCAATTACAACACATTAAACCAGAAGCAAAGAGAAAGAGAAGAAAAGACTCTTAGAAAGAATTAAGAATAATTTAAATTATCTTACCTCTCAAACACCTGGACTGGATCACACAAGGTTCGGAAACAGACAGTGGAATCCAGATCTTTTGCCCCCGCCCCTTTTTCACCAATAACATTGAATGGGGGGACTTTAATCGTTCGGTGAGCTTCAAAGTCCAATACTCACCGAAGTTTTGTCGGGGCAGTCTGATCTGAAAACCAGCGTGTTGCTTCCGACTCGGAGGACCAAAAATGTTAGGAACTTCCCTTGTGATCAGTCAAAACTCCAGATGTATTTGAGAAGCAAACAATTTATTTCTGATGTGGCCCACAACAGGGAGACATGCTTACAGGACAAGCTGCAGAAAAAAGTCCCAACAAAAGAATATCTCTCTCTCTCCTCATACCCTACAAGAATAACACCTCTATGCTTCTATTGGCTGAGGGAACATAAATAACGTTGTCATGGCACAGGATGGCACTTTATTTGCTATTCATGTTCCGTACATTCTTAGGCTATCATATTTAGTTAAATCTAATGATTCTACAACTTACTATGGAGTTAATTAAGACAAAACAATACAATGAGTTAATACAATAATGTGTTCAGAAGTAAGCTTTTTAACAAATCAGTCTCAGGACTATTGTTTTTCTAATAGTCACACAATAAACATTTAAAACTTTTCTAACAGTAGCCAATCAGTTTCTACCTTTAGCTTGTGCAATTAAGCTTTGACAAAAAAAAAAAACTGGAAGCTGATTGGTTTCTATGCAGAGCTGAAATAGATTTTGTACTCACTAGTTTTAGTAAATCAACCCCATTCTGTCTGTCTAATATCAGGTATTAAGCACAAGCTCCTTGACAAAGCTCATCAGAAAAATGTAATTTTTCTATCACATTACAAAGGGAAGTGTGGGACAAAGTGCACTCTGATAAAATTGTGTGTGTGCATATGTGTGCGATTACCAGTACCAAAACTGATCATATCATTTATTTAGGCCTAAGTTTTCCTCTACATAGTGTAAATGCAATAGCAATAGAAATGAGGAAGCTGGTTGGGCAGAGATTGGTAGAGACGGCTTCTCAGTAAGTCAGGCCATAGATTATGTGATTTTCTTTCCTGCAACCGTGGGTTGCAAGAAAGAAAATCACTGGATTCTCTCATCAACACTGTCAGTGTTGATGGGGGAACTCTTCCCGTGGAGCTATTGTGTTCTCCCAGTGGGGGATGTGGGGAGCTGTCCCTCCTGGGAACAGAAAGTCATCCCTATTGTGGGTGTCACCAGTACGGTATTTGTAAATTGAAATCATATCCCCTCTTCAAGCGGCTCTTCTCCAGAGAGAATAAGTTCAGTGCTCGTAACCTTTCCTCATAACTAATATCCTCCAGACCCTTTATTAGCTTTGTTGCCCTTCTCTGTACACGCTCCATTTCTAGTACATCCTTCCTGAGGATTGGTGGCCAGAACTGGACGCCATACTCCAGGTGTGGCCAGACCAGAGTCTTGCAGAGTGGGAAACTTATCATTTTATCTCTGGAATGAATCCTCTTTTTAATGCATGCCAATATTCTGTTTTGCATGCCATTGCTGATCCTATAATCTACTAGGATGATTCCCACGTCCTTTTCCATCCCAGATTCCCCCAGAGGTTCTCCCTCCAGTGTATAGATTGCATTCATATTTTTGCCACCCAAATGAATTGTTTTACATTTTTCTACATTGAACTTCATTTACCATGTAGTTGCCCATCCCATTAATTTGTTCAGATCTTTTTGCAAGGTTTCTACATCCTGCGGAGAAGTTATTGCACTGCTTAGCTTAGTATCATCCGCAAATACAGAGATTGAACAGTTTACCCCATTCTCCATATCGTTTATGAACAAATTAAACAGGATTGATCCCAGCACAGAACCCTGGGGGACCCCACTACCCACCCCTGACCATTCTGAGTACTCCCCATTTATCACTACCCTCTGAACTCACCTTTGTAGCCAGTTTTCAATCCATGTGCTCACCCTATGGTCCATGCCAACGGACCTTATTTTGTACAGTAAAAGTTTATGGGGAACTGTGTCAAATTTTTTTGCAAAATCCAGATACATAGGTTAATGGATTGGTTTGGCAAGAACAATTCTTCATGAATCCATGTTGATTAATGCTAATGATACCGTTCTCATTACTAAAATCTTGTATATAGTCCCTGATCGTCCCCTCCAAGAGTTTACATACTGTTAATGTTATGCCGCGTACACACGATCAAACAATCCGGTGGAAAAGTCCGGCAAACTCAAGTCCGCCAAACAATCCCCCCGTGTGTAGTCTCCGGCATACTTTTTTGACCCGACAGTACGGCGGACTTAGAATTTCGGTTTGCACAACAATCTGCCCGCCGTACTCGCATTTCGGCGGACAAACCGGCTGTGTGTGTGCCAGTCCGCCGTACTTTTGAAATGAGCGGACTTTTCCCGCCTGGAGAAAAGTCCGCTTATTTCGAGAGGGTCTCCAGGTAGGCGGGGCCCGCGAAGGAGACGTCGCTGGCCCCGCCGCCTGGTATGGACTTAAAGGGGAAGCCCCAACGCCGAAAAAAATCGGCGTGGGGCTCCCCCCCAAGTCCACAACAGACCCTTGTCCGAGCACGCTACCCGGCCGGCCAGGAAAGGGGGGCAAGCGAGCGCCCCCCCCCCCTCCTGAGCCGTACCAGGCCACGTGCCCTCAACATGGGGGGTGCCTTGGGGAAGGGGGGGCCGCGCGGCCCCCCCACCCCAAAGCACCTTGTCCCCATGTTGATGAGGACAAGGGCCTCTTCCCGACAACCCTGGCCATTGGTTGTCGGGGTCTGCGGGCGGGGGGCTTATCGGAATCCGGGAGCCCCCTTTAATAAGGGGGCCCCCGGATACCGGCCCCCCACCCTATGTGAATGAGTATGGGGTACAATGTACCCCTACCCATTCACCTGTAAAATTAAAGTACAAAAAAAAACACAACACACGAGATAAAATACTGTATTGCACAGCTCCGGGGGCCTTCCGTCTTCGGGGGTCTTCTCGCCGGACTCCTCCGCTATCTTCTTGTAGCTCTTTTGCTAGCGGAGGAGTCCGGCTTTCTTCCTCGCCGCCGGCCTCTTCTCCCGACTTCGGGGGTCTTGTCCCCCTCTTCGGTTCTTCTGCCGGGCCACCGCGCCTTCTTATAGCTCTTTTACAGGCGGTGGCCCGGTCTTCTGTCGCCGCTGCCGCCTTCCGTTCTTCTTCTTCTTCTCCTTCTTCTCCTGGAGACGTTGACTCAACGCTCTCTCCGGCCACAATGCCAGGGACGCGCTGCGTGGCCACTTATATAGGGACAAGGGGCGGTGTCACATGGCTTTATGTCACATGGGTTGGTCACATGGGTTGATGTCACATGGGGACTGTGACATCGTAAGGGGGCGGGGTCACCATGTGACACCAACCCATGTGACATAAAGCCATGTGACACCGCCCCTTGTCCCTATATAAGTGGCCGCGCAGCGCGTCCCTGACATTGTGGCCGGAGAGAGCGTCGAGTCAACATCTCCAGGAGAAGAAGGAGAAGAAGAAGAAGAACAGAAGGCGGCAGCGGCGACAGAAGACCGGGCCACCGCCTGTAAAAGAGCTATAAGAAGGCGCGGTGGCCCGGCAGAAGAACCGAAGAGGGGGACAAGACCCCCGAAGTCGGGAGAAGAGGCCGGCGGCGAGGAAGAAAGCCGGACTCCTCCGCTAGCAAAAGAGCTACAAGAAGATAGCGGAGGAGTCCGGCGAGAAGATCCCCGAAGACGGAAGACCCCCGGAGCTGTGCAATAAAGTATTTTATCTCGTGTGTTGTGGTTTTTTTTGTACTTTAATTTTACAGGTGAATGGGTAGGGGTACATTGTACCCCATACTCATTCACATAGGGTGGGGGGCCGGTATCCGGGGGCCCCCTTATTAAAGGGGGCTCCCGGATTCCGATAAGCCCTCCGCCCGCAGACCCTGACAACCAACGGCCAGGGTTGTCGGGAAGAGGCCCTTGTCCTCATCAACATGGGGACAAGGTGCTTTGGGGTGGGGGGGCCGCGCGGCCCCCCCTTCCCCAAGGCACCCCCCATGTTGAGGGCACGCGGCCTGGTACGGCTCAGGAGGGGGGGGCGCTCGCTCGCCCCCCTTTCCTGGCCGGCCGGGTAGCGTGCTCGGACAAGGGTCTGTTGTGGACTTGGGGGGAACCCCCACGCCGATTTTTTTCGGCGTTGGGGGTTCCCCTTTAAGTCCATACCAGGCGGCGGGGCCAGCGACGTCTCCCTCGCGGGCCCCGCCTACCTGAAGACGCGCTCGAAATGAGTGGACTTTCCTCCGCGTCTGTGGGCGAGTCCGTTCATTTCGAAAGTACGGCGAACTTAGTACGCCGTATTAGTCCGCTGAAAAACTGCCGTGTGTGGGCAAGTAGCCCGTTCGAAAATTCCGACAGACAGTTTGGCGGACGTCCGCCAGACTAAGTACGTCGGACGGACTGCTACGTGTGTACGCGGCTTTAGGCTAACTGGTCTGTAATTCCTAGGGATGTATTTTGGGCCCTTTTTAAATATTGGTGCTACATTGGCTTTTCTCCAGTAAGCTTCCATTCCAGTCAGTAGACTGTCAGTAAAAATTAGGAACAATGGCAATTACTTGACTGAGTTCCCTAAGTACTCTCGGATGCAAGCCATCTGGTCCTGGTGATTTATTAATGTTAAGTTTGCCAAGTCTAATTTTAATTCTGTCCTCTGTTAACCATGGAGGTGCTTCCTGTGATGTGTTATGAGGATAAACACTGCCGTTTTGGTTACTGAAGCCCCCCGATTCCCTTGTGAAGACTGAAGATAAGAATACATTTAATAGCTTCACCATCTCCCCATCCATTGTAACCAGATGTCCTTCCTCATTCTTTATGGGGCCAATATGGTCTGTCCTCCCTTTTTTACTGTTTACATACTTAAATAATTTCTTGAGATTTTTTTTCATGTGCTATCTTAGCCGTCCTTATTGCACCCTTACATTTCTTGTTGCATTCTTTATAAAGTCTGAATGCGGATGATGATCCTTTGCTTTTATATGCATTTTTACATTGGAGCTAAGCCATCCAGGACTTTTGTTCGCTCTTTTAAATTTATTAGCCAATGGGATGCATTGGCTAATGCCCTTATTTAATATGCTCTTAAAGTAAACCCATTTCTCCTCTGTGTTCTTTGTTCCTAAGATTTTATCCCAATTTATGCCTTCTAGCAAGGTTCTTAGCTTAGGAAAGTTGGCTCTTTTGAAATGCAGTGTCTTTGTATTCCCCTTATGTTTCCTATTTGTGGGATTTATACTGAAGCCAAGTGACCTGTGATCGCTCTTACCTAAATTGCCCCCTACTTCTACATTCGTGATCAGGTCTGTATTGTTGGTAATAAGTAGATCCAGTATCGCTTTATTTCTAGTTGGTGCATTTACCATCTGACCCATAAAATTATCCTGAAAGACATTTAGGAGCTTGCGAGCCTTAGATAAATGTGTGGTTTCCTCCGCCCAGTCTATGTCTGGATAATTAAAATCCCCCATTATGATAACACTTCCCATCCTTGCTGCTAATCCAATTTGTGATAGGAGATCTGTCTCCCCTTCCTCAATCAGGTTAGGGGGCCTATAGCATACTCCCAGTATTATTTTCCCCTTAGCTTCATCCCTTTGGAGCTCTACCCATAAGGATTCCACCTCTTCCCTAGCTCTCTTAGTAATGTAATCTCTCACATTCACTTGTACATTATTCTTGATATATAGCATACCCCTCCCCCTTTTTTACCCTCTCTATCCTTCCAACAAAGGGTATACTCTTGAATGGTTGCCAGCCAATCATGAGAGCTGTTGAACCAGTTCTCTGAAATTCCCACAAAATCCAAATCCTCCCAGTACAACAGTATCTCTAGTTCACCCATCTTTTCCGCCAGGCTCCTGGCATTGGGGAACATGCCACGTAGTTTAGACCGGTTGTATATTATCCTCTTATTGGCTGTTCTGAGATTGCAACTAGGACTTGCTATGCTGGTGATGTGGCTAGTCAGATGACCACAGCCTCCGGAACCCGGAAATAGAGCCATGAGAGGTATCATACACTCCCTCTGGTTATTGCAGTTATGCCCACGCTGCAGCTCTCCCCTATGGACATCCAGACTACACAGTTGGCCCCCCAAGTTCCTTCTCCTGGCGTCTGTGCTGTGAGGCTGGTGGCTGGTAGACAGTCCCTCGCCCCTGACACTCTGATACAGTACCTCATCCCTGAGCACCTCCGGGCTCCGCCACACCTCTGTCATTGTGGACCCTTCATTGGAGGCAGGTCAGTCTCCTCTCCACCCCTCCTAGCTCCTGTGTGCCCATGCAGTCATTGGTAGTTATTATGTGTATTCTCAAGCTAGTGGTTCTCAATATACACATATATATATTTTAATTTTATCAACTTTTTTAAGGATAATCGTTCTGAATTTTTTTGGGATTTTTATCAAGATTAATTTATCACCCCCAGCGCTTCACTATCTGGTTTTATATGTCCCTCCTTGGAGAACACAGTGATTATTGCTAGCAGTTAAAGTGGTTGTAAACCCTTACAAACCACTTTGACCTACAGGTAAGCCTAGATTAAGGCTTACCTGTAGGTCCAAGAAATATCTCCTAAACCGTATAGGTATTTACCAAAAGACAGGCACCGCTGTCTACGGGGCATGCGCCGTAGACAGCGGCCCACAGGCGCACTGAGCAGGTCGCAGATCACTGCGATATGCCACTCGTGTCGCCTCCCGTGCGCATGCGCGGGAGTGACGTCATCGTGGCTCCGGCGAATCACAGCGCCGGAGCAGCGAGACCCGGAAGTCGCTCCAGGATACATGGCAGCGGCGAAGAGGAAGACGGAGGACCGCTTTTGGGGGCTTCATTCTCAGGTAAGTTATTCATAAGTTGCATACTAGATTATTATGCCTTTGCCTTACAGGGTGTGTTTTTTTTTTATATTGCCTTTACTTCCTCTTTAAAGTGATGGATTGACTTGGGTACAATAAGTCTGCACATAGATGCATCGAATCTCGTCCGGTCCCTGCTGAACCGACTGTGATTCATCTATGGCTGGCTTTACACCCTTGACATCCTATATGCCTTTCCAATATGTATGGCCAAATTCAGATTGATGTAGGTTATGGTTATGAAGAGCTTTGTTAGGGTTGGTCCACATCGGATGCGTTTGGATGCGTTCAGAAAGTCATTCCAAATGCAATGACAGTAAAAATGAATGTCTCCCAATATTTTCTTTTACATCATTGCATTGTGGATACATGACTTTGAAAGTACAGCAGGCAGCATTTTTTTTGCAATGCAATTTACATGAACACATGTAAACGCAAAGAAATTAATACAGCTCATTAAAAAAATTGCAGGTTTAAATGGAAAAAACAACCAACATTTCAGCTGCCCTTAGTTAGTTGGGTTGCAGCACATATATGCTTCACTAGCCTACTAATGTAAGCACCACAGATTTTTACAGTTTTTGATTACCTGTGCTAGCAGTGTATAAGAAATGTTCAAAGGTAGCAATGTGCAAATGAGACTATAGAGTAAGCATGTGTGTGAGCCGTTATATGCCTTACTGGCAGTAGGTTGGTTATCGGTAGAGATTTCATAAGCAATAAAGTAAAGATCAGTCAATAACAGAGACCGATTTCCAACTTATTGTGCCTGAATAAAATCAGATCAGTTTTTTGTGTATTTAAAGCCAATGTACAAGGGGTTTTTAAAAAATTTCTGCACTTTTTAAATATTTATTAGCGTTTAAAAAAAGGGCGGAAACTTTTTGAAGAACCCTCGCATATGATTTTGTGTTTCTTTATCACTTGGGCTTTGTGAATTGAGTATAGCCAGACGCATTATTTGATTGTGTTTTTTTGCACCTTGTACAGGTAAAGCAGCTGCTATTGCTGATTTCTGCATCACCCCCCAAGAGCTGTTGTCTCGCCTGGGAGAGTTTGCACAATACTGTCCTGTAAGCCTGGCACAAAGGGGAGAGCTTGTCGATTGTTCGGTAACATCATCCCTGCAGTTTGCAGCTGAATTCCGTGGACACTACTACAAGATGGCTTCACAGCAGGAGCTGGCTGTAAGTTGAATCTATTTCATTGCTCTATGGTTATTTTTCAGTAACTCACTGCTGGTTGTATTTTTACATCCAACATAGCATCAGTATGTCTTTAGGCTGGATTCACACCTTTGCAGTTTTAGTGCTTTTTGCATTTTGCAGATTTGCACTACAGTCCATTTATCATGGTTTCCTATGGAACATGTTCTGTAGAGCAAATCTGCAAAATGCGAAAAGCACTGAAAATGCATAGGTGTGAATCCAGCCTTATAGTTTATAGTCGATTTGTATGTTTTTAAAATCATGCAGGTCTCTAGCACTGCTGCTGTGCTTTTTAAAAACAGATTTTAAGGCTTGGTTCACACCTATGCATTTTTAGTGCATTTTTGGTTTTGCAGAAACACACTACAGTCCATTTAACATGGTTTCCTATGGGTCATGTTCACATCTGTGCATTTTATGGAAAGGGCCAGGGACTTTTTTCTGGTTTTTGGTTCCATAGACTTTAATGGATCAAAAACATGTATTGAAAAATTCAAAATGCACCTGGAATATGCAAACTGCAACCTGAATAGGTGTGAACCAGGCCTTAGTGCAGTAAGGTTTAGAGCCAGACGTATCTCCCTAGGCTACATTTATTGTACCTCCATCTATGAATATAGATCTCTCAGGCCACACAATTCTGCAAAAAGCTCACCCCCCATGGAGTAGACTAAGGCTGGATTCATACCTCTGCATTTTTAATGCTTTTTGCATTTTGCAGATTTGCACTACAGAACGTGTTCCATAGGAAACCATGTTAACTGGACTGTAGTGCAAATCTGCAAAATGCAAAAAGCACTAAAAATGCATAGGTGTGAATCCAGCCTTAGTAGTGCCACTTTGAGGCTCGATTCACATCTATGCATGTTGCTTTTGAGCGTTTTTGCAGAGTTTTTTGCGGTGCTTGTCGCGTTTTTGGACTTGCGTTTTTGATGCAGGTCCATTGACTTCTAGGCACAAAAATGCATTGATGTGAACATGTTCCATAGGAACCCATGTTAAAAAATGTCCCTACATTTCTGCAAAATGCAAAATGCATCAAAAAACGCGTTAGTGTGAATCAAGCCTAAGATTCTTTTGCGAATGCTAATGTAGCCATGGTCAATTTTCCTGCTAGTCTTATTAGGTGATATATGGCAGACCAGGAAAATTGTCCCTCTGTGATTACATGACCAATAAGCTATGGGGCTTCTGATTTGCTTGCACATATTGTGATCTCCACATGATAGATCACATCACAAACAGATACCCCAAAATATATCTAAGTATTTTAACAAAAACACACAAAAACAAATGTTGTAGAAAAACGTTGTAGACCCAGTATAGTTAGTATGAGCCTCAATTTTAATTCACTTACAGGCAGCCAAACAGTTACATGCCAGTTAACATTTGTATTTCATAGATCAAAACAACAATAAAGTGGAAAGTGATATTGTAGGTATATATGGAGGGTGGTAAATTGAGTCACTTGCTGGCTTCTTGTCTCTTGGAATACTCCAGTGCCATAGTTCCTGGCTCCATTCCTACCAACCTTGGAATTTAGAGTTTTCCCAGATCTTTGTGGTGTTCCCATTTCTTCTGTACAAATATAAAATAAATTGAAAGAAGCCAACAAGGAGAGTTGGTACACTTTGCAGAAGTTTTCAGCTTTGCAAATTCAGTCACTTGTTGCCAAGGGGGTACTCAAGAGATATAGGAAAGCTTTCAGTGGTTTAACATTGAAGCATTTACTGCAAATGTTGGTGCTTACATTTCTGGAAGTTGGAAAGACTTACGACACAATGATAACATTCTCTTTCAAAAGTTTTTATTTTTTTATGTTAAAATAAATTACATGTACAGAACATAAGACAAATTATGTGATACCAGAAATAAAAAGTAGAAGTACGGATGATATAAAGCAAAGAAGAATTTCAAGATATTCTCGTGGGAATGACAATAAATGGCCTTATATATTTTAGAATTAGAAAACATTCTTATAGCTGAGTTTTAAACATTTTAATCCCAAGAAAATATAAATATGTCTAAAAGAAAATATATGATTTTAAAGTTTTGACCATAACTTCTAAAGTATGTTTATAGTAAGTATTATATAGTAAGGGAGGAACATAAAAGGTATATAGGAGGGAAAGGGGAGGGAATAATTCTCTGGAGGAGGTTTTATATATCAGCTAATGCTGTAATTCTATAAAAAATCTTAATCACCATAACAATAAAACTCGGTTATCAATATTATCTGACGTATAATATTTAATCCAGGGTTTCCATATGATATCAAACTTTGTCATCTGGTTTTTATCTATAGCGTCCATTTTAGCATGGATGAAAGATTGATTCATTCTACGTTTGGTTTCTACAATATTCACCACGTCTGTTTTCCACGCATTGGCTATAGTCTGGTTTGCGGCTATCAGGAGTGTAAGAACTAATTTGAATTGTTTCTGATTCAGAAAGGCTGGTTTTAAATTAAGGAGAGCTATAATTGGGTCTGGAAAAATTGGACGATCCAAAAATTTTGTAATTATCAGAAAGATCTTTTTCCAAAATGATTGTACAATTGGGTAATGCCACCAGGTATGTATATAGGTACCTTTTTCTGGACAGCCACGAAAGCAGAGGCCAGTGTTGTCTGTTGAGAATTTGGCGATTCTCGCAGGAACCAAATACCAGCGTGTGAGAACTTTATATGATGATTCAGACACCAATATATTTATAGAGGAAAATTTTGTGAAAGACCATATGTTGGACCAAGACCTAGAATCGATCGTACAATCCAAATCTTTTTCCCACTTGGCCACATATTTAGGTATAACAGTATTAGAATTAGATATCAATTGTGTATACAATGATGTAATACGACCTTTAGCATGTGGTTCCTTGAGACAAAATCTTTCAAATTGAGAAATATTATGTAAGTTCACATTTAAATTGAGAAGAGGAGTATAACAATTTTTGATTTGGAGATATCTGAACATTTCTGATTGTGGAAGCGTATATCATTTACATAGATCTGTAAAAGATTTATTGATGTAGTTGAAGTTAAATTATATAGACAAGTGATACCAGCCTTAGACCAAGCTTTAAAGGTTTTGGGATATTTCCAGGCTGGGTAAAAAGTCGGATTCTTGAGAAAAGATAATAGCGGATTTTGTGGAGATTGCAGACCATGTGAATTTCTATACCTATCCCATATAGATAGAGAGTGCTTAGAAATGGGGTTATTTATAGACTTACGATCCGCAGGTTGTAACCATAATATATTGTTTATAGGAAGAGGATCACAGTCTACAGCTTCAATGAGGACCCATAAAGGAATCTCTGTAGAAGAGTGATATTTTGTTAATTGAGATAATTGAGCTGCCTTATAATATATGTTAAAGTCTGGGAATCCCAAACCACCCAAAGCTTTGGGGAGAACAAGTGTTTTTTGTGAAGTCTGGGTTTTATTTCCCCCCAAGTAAATTTCGTTACTTTTTGTTGAATCAGCCTAAGAAAATATGCAGGAATATGAATCGGGAGAGTTCAGAATAAATATAAAAATTTCGAAAGAACAGACATTTTTATGATATTGATTTTCCCAAACCATGATATCGGCATTGATGACCAATTAGATAACGACCTTGTAATATTTTTTAATAGAGCTGGGTAGTTAGCTGCAAATAAATCGGAGGTGTTAGGAGTAAACTGCACACCCAGATATGGGAAGCTATGATCTACCCACTTAAAGGGTAGTGAATTTTGTAAAGATTGTTTATCTTTCTCGACAAGTGAAATGTTTAATGCTGAATATTTTTGAATATTGACCTTAAGGCCCGAAATAAATGAGAATTCTTGTAGTACAACCATAAGATTTGGGGCCGAAACATGTGGAGAAGATAGAAAAAGGAGAATATCGTCTGCGAATAAAACAGAGCTTATGATGAAAGCCACCCATTTCGATACCTGTTCCATCCTAATTCTTTGTGCTAAAGGTTCAATGAGTAAAGCAAATAATAATGGCGAAAGTGGACATCCTTGACGAGTCCCCCTCAGTATATTAAACTCGTCCGATTTGTATCCTGCATATCTGATATAAGCTTTGGGATCTTGATACAAATTAGAGATCCATCGTAAAAAATTAGGGCCGAATCCCCATTTGGAAAGGGTATAGTTCATATATGACCATGATACTGTGTCAAAAGCTTTCATAATATCTAAAGAAAGAAAACAAGTGGGAATACGTTTTTTTTTAGCGGCATGTGACAGGAGTGTTGCACGTCCATTATTATCTCCTGCTTGACGTAATGGAATGAAGCCCACTTGATGAAGATGTATAAGATTGCCTATAATAGTATTTAATCTGTTAGCTAGAATTTTGGCTAAAATTTTTATGTCCAAATTTAGTAACAAAATAGGGCGATAATTAGACCATATTGAATCGTCTGTGTGAGGTTTAGGGAGCATACAGATAATTGCAGTCAGGGTTTCTCTTCTAAAAGAATGACCTTCCAAAAAGGCAATTAAAAGTGTTTGTCAAGACTGGAGATAGGGTGTCTTCAAACGTTTTGTAATACAAGGCAGAAAAACCATCAGGACCTGGCCTTTTATTTAGTTTCAGATTTTTGATAACTTCAGATACCTCTATAATTGACACTGGCTCCTCCATCATTTCCATTTGTGTTTTAGTGTCGGTAGAGTGTCGGTAGAGATATATGAGAGAAAAAATCATTCGCTCTAGAAGGGTCCAACTCATTATTAGAAGAGTATACATTTTTTAATTGTGTTTTGAATTTTTAAAATATTTTTAAAGGATTATTTGTGTATACGCCCCCTAGAGATTTTCAGACGTATCGGTTTTGTTGGGTTCTGGCAGGATTTGAATGCCCTGGCTAATAGAGTGTGAGGTTTATTCGCATTGATATAGAAATTGTGTTGTGATCTCTTGATGGTTTTATCCGCTGCTTCAGTAAGGAATAGATCAAATTCCAATTTAGCTTTGTCAAGATTTATTTTAGATAAAGAAGAAGGGTTATTTTGGAATGCTGTGTGACATTTATTGAAATTTGTTTCTAAAGTCTGACAAAGGATTTTCCGCTCTCTGTTGAATATGTTTGCTTGCTGTAGACATATGTCACGGAGAACAGGTTTGTGTGCTTCCCATAATGTAGTCGGAGAGATGTCAGGTGTGGAGTTATATTTTATATAATCTTTGAGCGCAATTTCAATATTATTTTTATGAGCTGGATTTTTGAGTAGGAAATCTCTTAATATCCATGTTGGATCTTTTTTTTTGGAATTATAGAGGCAACAGTAATGTAGAGTGCACTATGGTCGGACCATGGGATGGGAATAATTTTTGTAGATATTATTTCTGGAATTAGCCCTATGGACATAAATATAGGGTCTATCCTAGAGAATGAGCGATGAGGGAACGAGTAATGTGTGTATTGTCTCTTGGTTGGATTCAATTCTCTCCAAGTATCTACTAGGTTATGTTTTGTAATTAGTTTTGATAAGAGTTGTTTGTCTGCTGTATGTGACTGTGGGATTGGTGATTTATCCAAAAATGGAAATATGGTCTGATTAGAATCTCCACATAGAATTGTAGTACCTATTTTGTGGTGTTCTATAGTTTGAAATAAATGAGAAAGAAAAGATTTTTGTTAGGAGCGTAGTATGATGTAATGGTGATAGCGGTATCAAGTAGGTGTCTTTTAAGAATCAAGTAACGACCTTCTGGATCCTTGATTTCCTTCATTAGTGAAAATGGTGTATTGCGATGGAAAGCTATAAGCACGCCTCGTTTTTTAGAGGAGGCCGAAGCTGTGTATACTTGGGGGTAGTCTTTACTGAAAAATTTGGGAGTGGATTGTGAAGCAAAATTAGTTTCTTGGAGGCAAACTATATGTGCTTTTTTGGATGAAAATGTGCGGAAGGCTTTAGTGCGTTCGTGTGGAACGTTTAGTTCCTGAGTATTTAATGATATGATGTTTAATGGGGCCATGGAGGATAACATTCTCTTTCAATCGTTTTAAGTTTTTCTTTCCAAAATTAAAAAGAAATACAAAATATAACAACAGTAAATTTCTAAGGTAACAAACATACACAGCAGTATTGGTATACATAAGACAATAAGGAACAAAGTTTAACTGCTCGATAGTGGCCAACCCACAGCAATTCCATGATGTGAAGGACCCTGATTGGAAGGAAAATAGTGCCTTTCCAAGTAGGAAATGTAAAAGCCCTTAAAACCTAGGGCATCCTAAAAGCTGACCATCATTGAAAACTATACAACAACAATCATTTCATCCTATATACAGTACGCTCCCAGATCCAGGTCCAAGCATCTGTTTGACACAATGATAACTTTAAAGTGGAACTAAACCTAATTTAAAAAACTGCAAGCAGGCAACTCTTTATTATATTTCTTTATATTCAACACTTACCTGCCCGCTCACAGTCTTCTATTGAATGCACACTACGTGCATTCTCAGCTTTGCCGGAATGACGGACTCCTGTACACATGCACGGGATGATGTTATTCTCTGATTGGCCAATCCGTAGGCCAAAAACCCATCACCTAGAATTAGCCAGTAAAAAGTTGACAGTGGCCGAGGGATTAAACTGCGAGATCACTGGAAAGAAGAGGTGAGTATTTCTGGGAGTTAATTCTACTTTAATAGTTGCAAAATTGCATTTGCCATATTTTTCAGTCATTTTAGGATTACAAAATATAATGCCCTGGCTTAAGGAGGGCCTAAAGTCTGGAAACTCTGACTATAAAAGGCAGGCAGTCACCAGTAATACCTGGAGTCTGCCTGCAACTAACCCCAATGAGTTGAACAAAAGAAAATAGGTTTTGTATGGCTAGATTAACATATCAAGAAGTGTACCACTATTTTTCTGGAGGAAATTTAGACAAAAGGCACAATTAACATTCTGGATGTTCTCTATAACAAAGTGATTCTTAATTTTTTCAGTTCAGGTCCATTTTAACCCAGTTTTTTTAAAGTTATGCAGCGGTCTAATCACTGGATGACTTTTTGCAATGTGTAATTTAATATTAAAAATAAAAGTGCTTTTGTGGTAACAAGATGACTAATAGCTTCTGTTTTTCAACAGGCATTTTTAAAAGAGCCAGAATTATATGTTGCACCACTAGCACCACGTGCACTCCCCCCTCTTGAGATGTTACCAAAGAAGCTAACCGTGGCTGATGTGAAGGCTAGATTCCCAAAAAATGCTGAGATGAAGGGCTACTGTTCAGTTTCCTATGTTGACGGGAAGAAAAGGTTGGCACACAAATACTGTATTGCATCTGTAATATAATGAGACAATGAATAGTGTTTTCTGAAGTACTCAATCAATGTATCACTTTCTGGATTGATAGTTTGTAATTAATAGGAATTAACATTATCGCAAAATTGTTATTTGCAAGTGTATAATACCCAATGCTGCTAACTTTCTAAGGCCTTATGCACACAAAGCACCTGTTTAAAACCCTCTAAAGTCCAGAACTCCAGGCAGAAAAAGCCTTCGTAAAAGACATAAGTGTTTAGGCACTTTTAGCATTTGAACGTTAATACATTCTATTATCCAGAATATAAATTTTTTCTCTGCTCATTGGAATGCATTAATGCTCAAACGCTGGACGCGTCTAGTGTTTATATGTGTTTAGAAATTGTTTTCTTCTTTTCAGCTCCTCTCCAGAACGTGGCTTTGGTGGGGGGTTTTTCTGCCTGTAAACACTCCTCTTCTAATACCCCTGTAAATGCCTATGTGTGCATGGACATATAGGTGTATATAGAGGTGGTTTTACAGGCTAAAAAAAAAAAAAACGCCTTTAACAGCAGCATTTTTTAAGCACTGTTCGTATGTGACCTCAAAATTTCATCTGCGTGTTTTATCCTGTTGTTTTAACTCTAAGCCCTTGTACACACGGTCGGATATTCCGACGGAAAATGTCCGATCAGACCGTGTTGTCGGATAATCCAACTGTGTGTGGGCTCCATCGGACTGTTTCCGTCGGAATATCCGACGGACAAAGTTTGAGAGCTGGCTATAAAATTTTCCGACAACATGATCCGATCGGACAAAGTGCCACGCATGCTCAGATCAAATTCCGAGACCAAAGCTATTGGCTACTAGCCTGAACGTAGTCCCGTCGTAACTAAATTATGTCATCGCGTTCCGAATGATCGGATTTTCTGACAACTTTGTTTGACCGTGTGTATGCAACACCAGTTTCAGACAAAATCCGTCGGACAAAATCCGACGGATTTTGTTGTCAGAATGTCCGACCGTGTGTACAAGGGCTAACACATCTTTCAGATATCTTATAGGGTAAATATGGCCTATTTATAGCACAATGCTTGGGTTAATGCAAGTGCGCTGCATTGTGTTTTTTGTCATACATTGAAGTGCGTTTTTAACATGCAGGATATTTTTCCTTGCAGCCTGTTACTGTACTTCTTTTAAGTGCAAAGAAAATCAATGTAATGTGCTACTGGTAACTGCACTCGGGATTCATTGATTTTTTATTTTTTTATATCTATACATTGGGGATGTATTGACAAACCTAAATGCATAAAGTTTAAATGAGCGCTAAAGATGGTCATGCAAGCTGTGGGTGAAAATTTGAGCTGTGGGCACACCAGGCTAAATAAAAGTTTTCAGCTGACTGTGTCTAAGCTCTGACATCTGCATGTAAATGCTTAGTGTGTAGCTACATGTGAACAGTGGTACCGTTATCATCCTATTAGTTTATATAGAATGAGCAGCCGCTGCTATTCACATTTCCCGGTCATTCCAGCCGCAAGATTCTTCCGCTGGAATCCTGAGAATGCACCTAACTGGCCATGTGAAATCAGAAGTAGATATAACATGGTTTTTGTACTTTATCTACACTTTCAATAGGTTTGGATGACAATGTGCCTGTTGCTGGCCCTTTTCTAGTAATTACATAGCTAGGTTGGAAATTTTGACCAACAACCTGTTTCTATTTCTTATGTCCATACATACCAGAACAAGTATAAAGCTAGCTGTTCTATTTTCATATGTATGTACATGTGCTTTATCATTTAGGTTTTTTAGGTTATCATTTTTTTTTTTTTTTTGTTACAAGGTATGAAGCTATTGTTCCTGGAAATATTGAATATGCTGCAGAATATAGAGATAAAATCTACATTTTTGAAAGAGAAGAAAAGCTTCAAAAATTCATGAGGTATTGTATAATTATACTTCAGATCAGGGCCGGGACAAGGGGTGGGCAAGGGCGGCTGTTCTGGGCACAGTGGGGATTTGGGGAGTTGTGTTAGAAGGGGTGCTGTGGAGAGGGAATTTGAACTAAGAAGGTGAATTTGTGTTAGGAAGAGGGATTTTGGGGGGTTGTGCTAGAAGAGGGAATTGGGGGGGGGGGGTTGGGGGAGAGAAGATTTATGCTCAGAGGGGAAATTTGAGGAGTAGAGGATTTGTGCTAGGAAGGGCGATGATTTAAGCTGGGAGTGGGGATTTGTTCTAGAAGAAGGGGGATTTTTTTTTTTTAGGGGAGAATTTTGGTTTGCGAAGGGAATTTATGCATGATGGTTAAGTGTGAAGAAGATTATCGCTATGATGTTTTTTTGGGGATTGGAGGGGATATTTGAGGGGGGCACTGTTTGGCATCTTCGCCCTGAGCTGTAGATGACCTTGTCCTAGCACTGCTTTGGGTCACTGTTTTACACTTGTACAACACAGCAACGCGATCATCTTGAAAGCAAGTACATTTTTACTGTACTTTGTGCATGCTAGATTTATTGCTCGATTTTATGCTCCACTTAGAGTAGCTTTTCCCACTGACTTTCCAATATAATGACTATTAGTATGTTTTCATTGAAAGAATGCCCAGAGGTGTAAAAAGTCCCAAGCTGGCTTTTTCTGCCCTTGAAGTTATCCACCACTTGCTTCTAGCAAGGAAGTACACAAAAATGTGCTATGCATTTCAGCAGTGGGATAAAGAGACTAGCAATCACCATAACCCTTGTTGTTTTGTTTCTAGATTCCCAGAACAGTATTGGAACCACACACTTCCATCTAAACTGCCACCAAAGATGGAGCCGATTGTGCTAACATCTCTTCCTTTAACTGGATATCTGGAACAGGTAACAATCTAATATAACATACAGATTGTAATGTAGTATAACGATTTACAGTACAGAGATCTGTACTGTCTATTATTTGAATTCTGAATTAATCATAAACACTGTTTGCAAACCAAAACTTGCTATTTACTATAGGTTAATCATGCACCAGTATGAGTTAAGTGTAAATTCAGCTTTATACAAACAGTACCTGCCAGGGCTTCCTTTCGGTTTAAACAATGAAGTCTACAACCACATTTAGAAGGAGTCTTAAATCCTTTGCAGCCAGCTATGGTTACATCTTGAGTTTTTGTAGGGAAGGAGCAGCTGTTGGGATCAGCACCCTCTAATGCTACGAGAGAGAGCACTATCCTGTTTTCTCAGACTGCAGATGCGCAGCGTGTACTCTTGTCTGTTGCCTATAAAGAGTTTAGCAGTGGCCACAGGAGAGAGTATACACTACTTATGTGTGGCCCAAAAGAACTTGAAGGCTCTGGACTAGAGGGCACTTGCCCTCATCAGTTGCTGTTGCTGTAGGGGATTTACCCCCTTCTAAATGTGGTTGTGGACCTAATTGCTTAAACAGAAAGCGAGCCCTGGCTGGTAGGTAGGTTTAGCATACTATGCTGCTATACCCATGTGGGGCAGCCTAATATTCTTTTTGTAAAGCTGATGTGTGTATAGTCAAAACATTTTTTTCTAGGACCCTGTCATGATTTTATTGTTGTATGTCCAAAATAGGTGGATTCTCCCTCTCTTGTCCTGGTGACCGGTGTCACCGAGACAGAAATGGGACAGTAATGGGAAATCCAAACTTTTACCGTTTTCACCAGAACAGGAGGTGAGGGCAAATCCTTCCATGGGGGACATCTGTTCTGGTGACAACTGTCTAAGCCCCTGTACACACGGTCGGACATTCTGCCAACCAAATCCGTCGGATTTTGTCCGACAGATTTTGTCCGTCGGATCTTGTCTGAAACTGTTGCATACACATGGTCAGACTAAGTTGTCGAAAAATCCGATCATTCAGAATGTGATGACATAATTTCCTTATGATGGGACTACGTTCAGGCTAGTAGCCAATAGCTTTGATGTAGGAATTTGATCTGAGCATGCGTGGCACTTGGTCCGATCAAAATTCTCTACACATGTTCGGAGTATGTCCGATCGAACCAGTTGGTCGGAAAATATTTCCAACAAGTTGGAAAATTGGGTCCGACAGATATTCCGACGGAATCAGTCTGATGCATACCACACACATTATCTGACAACACGGTCCGATAGGACACATTCCGACGGATTCTCCGACCGTGTGTACAAGGGCTAAGAGGTGAATTCTCTTCACTTTCTAGAGATGTCCTCTTTCTTCATGTTGCATCCATGGGACAGGAATCGAAGAGAAATCTTCCCAACTCAATCCAAAATAAAAAAAAAAAAATTGTCTACACATACACTTTAACGGTCTTCATATCATGACATACAGCTGCAATTCTTGTACTTTGAAAAAGTGAAATGTGTCCGTGTTGCTTGTATAGAAATAAACGGAGACATGTATAGATTTATTATACTTTATCTAATAAAAATCTAGCACCAACCTTGTCAACCAGGGAGCATGGAATTAATTAATTTGTCTTTCTCAGTGTCGCAATATACATGTAGTGCACAGAAATAAAAAAAAACATTTAGTGCATGGGTAATATAACTGGAGCAATCAAAGGCTTTAAAAATGTATTGCTCTTACCAAATATCACTACACCTTTACTTTTACTAAAGTTTTTATTTATGGAAAGTACTCCCCTCCACAATGTTTTCTGCACTGGAAAATACTTACCTGCAGGGCTGCTCAGCTTTTTCTTCAACATGGCCCCACTCTGGCCCTTCACCTGCAGTGTTCCCTATTCATTTCTATGGAAGGGTCCAAACTCATGCACCACATTCAGTTTGCTCTGCTTTTGCTGACACCTTCTAATTGACATAAATTAGCTATAAACAGTGTCTTTTCACAGAAGGAATATAAAAATGTTTTTTTATTCTGATGTACTTCTTATTTTTTTTTCCAGGGAGCAGCCACTGCTTTAATAAAGGCTTTAAATGATGTAGGCTGTTTAAAGCCTAAGTATCCATTTCTAAGCGTAAAACGCTCTGCTCTGTTATATATCGCTTATCACCTCAAAGGTAAGTAAATTCTGAGAGGTTAAATTTGTTTAGCTTTACATTTCATAGGGCTTTAAGTAAAACTAAAGACTCCTGTATTACAGCCTAACAAGTACCATATCCAGTTAAAGTGGAAGTAAACTCCCCTATCGTTTTCAGCCAAGGAAGCTGCCATCTTTGCCTCTGTTTAATCTTCAACTGCTATGGTGCTGCACATGTGATTCGTTATGACACCAGCCATTGGATGGTTTGATAGTTTGGCTGAGAGCACAGCCAAAGTGCAGTTAGCATTCCCGGCATGCCTTTTTTTTTAACTGTTTAAATCGATGGGTTGACTTCCACTTTAAGGTCCTTTCACACAGATGCATTTTTGCTGGAAAACTAAAAATATTTAAATCTTATGGGACTCTTCACACCACTGTGCTGCAGGTACAATGCATTTTGAAAAGTCCATCGTGCTGCATCTTTAATGCACTTTTCAAAACTACACCAAAAATGCAGTTCCTCATTGAAAATAATGGAAAACACATCAAAAACGCACCACAGTTGCATTTTTGGTGTATTTTTTGAGTCACACGTCCATCTTTCACAGGTGCATGTCAACCAGGCCCCCTTGGCTATCTCTCTCTGTAGCAGCTGGCAGTATCAACTGTGATATTTTATGTCCTTGTCTAACTTAAGGACAGGCAACAGAAGAGCTAACAATATAGTCAGTACATTGCTAGGGACCAGTACTCTAGATAAAAATGATAATAGCATAAATAATGACAATAATAAAAAAAAAGGGGGGGGGGCAAATAAGCTATATTGTCACTTGATGTGACAAAAACTTTTGATAGCCTAGAATGGGATTTTCTATGACACTGCTTAGAGAAGTTTGGATTTGGATCCCAGTTTATAAGTTTGATACAACTCCTTTATGGTGGCACGAGTTCAGGTAAATGGGCATGTATCAGCCCCTTTCTCTTTACAATGTGGAACAAGATGGGGATGTCCATTATCACCTCTACTTTTTGCATTGGCCCTTGAACATTTGGCTGCTGCTATCCACCAATCATCAAATATTATTGGGTTTTGTAGACCCTTAGGAGAGGACACGCTTTTATTTTTGGGAGACACATCGTTTTCCTTAGTAGCAGTGATGTCTCTAATTAACATATATGGCTCTTTTTCAGTATTCACAATAAACTGAGATATGTCAGTTCTTTTATCTGTGGACCCCTTAGTGACTCATCTGCCAACATCAGCGTCTCAAATAACTATAGTCTCTACATTTAAATATCTAGGCGTCAAAGTTACATCACAAGTGAGCACATATGTAGACAGGAATTTAGTTCCACTACTCAAGTGCTTTAAACAAGTGGGGAAAATTTGGAATGAGTTATCTTTAACAGTAGTTGGCAGAGCCAATTTGAAAAAGATGGTTTAGATGCCACTACTACACTTTTTACATAATTGTCCTGTATGGTTGCCTCAGACAAATACATACTTTGTTTTAAGATCCTATTTGGAGATACAAACACCCTTGGATTAGATTAGGAACTTTACAGTTGCCTAAGAATAATAAAAAATTAATAATAGTCATAATGAATTCAGCTGTTTTATAAGGTTTTAGCTGAAGAGAAAATCTGAAATTGCATTAGGCATAACGAGTTCATTTTAGCCCATAGCAGAGGTTCAGAGGCCAACAAATCTACACAGCTTATACACACGATCGGAAATTCCGCCAGCAAAAGTCCGATGTGAGCTTTTGGTTGGAAATTCCGACCGTGTGTATACTCCATCGGACTTTTGCTGATGGAGTTCCCGCCAGCAAAAAGATTGAGAGCAGGTTCTCAATTTTTCGGTCGGAAAAAGTTCAGAACGGAAATTCCGATCGTCTGTACCAATTCCGACGCATGCTCCGACGCAAAATTCCTATGCATGCTCGGAAACTATTTGACGCACGCTCTAAAGCATTGAACTTAATTTTCTCGGCTCATCGTAGTGTTCTATGTCACCGCGTTTTTGACGGTCGAAAGTTCTGATAACTTTTCTGTGACCGTGTGTATGCAAGCCAAGCTTGAGCGGAATTCCGTCGGAAAAACTGTCAAAGTTTTTTCAGACGGAAAATCTGATCGTGTGTACGTGGCATAAGACAGCTAAACAAATGCTTCTTACTGTACATAGGGAGATCATTGACTAGAAACAATCTGATTTCAGCCTATCTTTATTGGATATTTAACCATTAAATTTTTCTTAATAGACTCCTTAATGGGGCACCCCATAGCAGCCATGTGTGCTGCTATAGCTATTGTTGCAACACTGGGGTGGTCAATCCAGAAAGTAGTAAGCTTAGCAGGGCTAGATGTGGTCCTGGGCTAATTGGCAAGCTACAGGCCTATCTATCAATGCTGATAGACATGCCGCCTGAAAAAAATGTTCATCCCACTGTAATGCAAGCACAAGCTACATGAGAGTGGCAACCCTTTCTTCAGGAGCTGTGTAGCATCATTTCCAAAAACTTTATTATCTGGACTTCACTGGCAGACTCAACAGGTATTTGTGGGACTTTGTAAGGGGACTAGGAGAAAACTAGGTGCAGATGGACTATTTTTAAAGCTAGGATAAGCAATTCTACTGTACAATTTTCATTAGACTTACCATACTGTATACAAAGTGATATACTCTAATAGGATGCAATTATATTACACAGAAGACTTCCCTGCAAGACAGCAGTAAAGCTTGGTACACACTATCAGCTTTTTTTTCCTTTAACCCAGTGGGCTGAATGAAAAAAACCCTGAAGAGCTCGGGAGGAGATTCTGTACTAACAATCTGATTTTAGTACAGCTATCTCCGCCGATGAGCTATTGGGTTTTGACAGGGGGACTGCAAATGGACAGCCATTTGCTGAGAGCACTGATTGGATGTTAATCGGCAGACATTTTTTGGCCCTTTCAACAGAAGCCAGAGGTTTGGCCAGCTTCTGTCGGATCAGCTGTCGTACACAGGGGCCAAATGTTGACTTGTTTCTATTGAACCCGCCGATACCGCCTGATATTCGGCCTTTGTGTACGGCCCTTAACCCAAAGCAGCTAATTGGAAAGTGTGCCATATGTGTTGTGACTAGGGTGGATTATGTGTCTTCTTTAGTGCTGCTGGATAATTAACTGCAGTCTCATTGTGGGTATTACATATCATTTTTTTTAAGCCAGTGCCTGTTGCTACTGGCAACCAAAAAATAGATTTTATATATTTCAGACCTGTACTGAAAAAAAAAATTACCATTTGGATGCTATTAGCAACAATTTTTTTTCCCTTCAAATGCTTTGATAATTGAGGCTCAAATATGTGTTGTTGTCCTTGCCAAATGTCAGTACTAAGAGAGTCTTTTTATTTGTAGCATACAATTCACGCAATTCAGATTATATCCGTAACAAATACAAGAAGAAGATAGAGAAATTTGTGGAGTGTTGTGATCTGATTACTTATCTGGGAGACAAGATGACTTGCAAATATAAAGAACCTCAGAGAAGACCTATTGATTTTGACTTCAAAATGCAGTCTTTTCTTTCACTGAAAAACGTGGATCCAACGTTTATTTAACAAGTGATTTTCCTGTAAAAGAAACATAATACATGTATATTAAAAATATTTTAAATAAATATCTATTGAATAGTGTGGATTATGAATACAATTTTAAAAAGCTCTATGCCACTTTAAATAAAGTGATGTCTCATAGTTTGTACCTGTAATGAGTAGCTTTCCAGGGATTTAGAGCCCATACACACCATACAACTTTTGTTGTTTGATTTCCTTTAAATTTACCAAAACCATGTAGTGCAAGGTCCTGCCTGATCGTTTTTTATTTTATTTTATTTTTTTACCCATTTTTATTACAATTTATTTTGTAATATTTATTGATTTTTTGAAATATATATATATTATAATATATATATCAGTATGTGTGTGTATATATATATATATATATATATATATATATATATATATCAGTTGCGGGCTTTGGTGACATGTCAGGGGTCTAAACAGACCCCCTGACATCTCCCCATTGAGATAGAGAAAGAGGCTGAGGGCACAGATTCCCCAGTCACTTTCTCTGCACTGAAGCAGAATGAACAAAAGAGAGCGACTCCCTTTAATTCATAAACTGAAGCAGAGTAACACACAGTTTACTCTGCTCAGTTATTACAGGACATAGAGAGCATTCTGTAGCGATCACTCTCTATGACCAATTCAGAAATGGAAGGAGCTGGTAAATTACATATTTACCAGCCCCTCCCTCTGCTCTCCATCCTGACACATCTCGGGAGCGGAGGGATCAGGCTGCGGGGGAACAAGGGGCTAGAGGAAGAGGACACAGCGGTCAGAGGAGGAGGAAACAGGGGTCTGGAGAACACGGGGCCAGAGGAGGTGAAGGACAAGGCAGACATAGGGGGATGATCGGAGCAGTGGGGGGAAGTTGCAAGCATTGATATGGCATTTCAGCTGACAGCCGCTGGAGCGAGTGGAGGAGAAGTGGCTGTCTGAAAAGCCATGCATGGAGATCGGTGCTCCCAACTGTCCCCACGCTGCACCGATCATCGCCCCGATCAAGGAACAATCATCCATGTGTGCAGTGTGGGTCACAGTGCCCCCCCCCCCCTTGGAGGCCCGTGTACAGTGAACACCCTGTACACATGGAAGATACACCACTGGGTCAAGCAACACTGTACCCATATAAAATTGTTATAATTTTTTCACACAAATAGAACTTTCGTTTGGTGGTATTTAATCATCACTGGGATTTTATTTTTTGCATTTTTCTTTGTTAAATTTTGCATATACATCATCTTTCTTCATAAATTTAGGCCAAACAGTATTCTGTTAAATTTCTTTGATGAAAATAACCCAAATCAGTGTTTATTATTCAGTTTCTAGGAAGGTTTTACAGTACACAAACTATGGTATACAGTATATCTGAAAATTTATCAATCCTGATGTACTGACTGCCTGCCCACAGGCCACATCAGGACACTACAAATATCCCCCAAATTACCCCTTTTTGGAAAGTAGACAGTCCAAGGTATTTGAGTTTTAAAGTGGTTGTAAACCCTTACAAACCACTTTGACCTACAGGTAAGCCTAGATTAAGGCTTACCTGTAGGTCAAAGAAATATCTCCTAAACCTACACGGTTTAGGAGATATTTGCCAAAAGACAGGCACCGCTGTCTATGGCACGCAGGCACACTGAGCCCGCCGCTGTTAACAGCGATATGCCGCGAGTGGCGGCTCCCGTGCGCACGCGGGAGTGACGTCACCGCGGCTCCGCCGGAGCAGCGAGACCCACCAAGAAGATGGAGGCTCCGTACACAAGGGGACAGCGGTGACTTCGCTGGCTCCTGTGTCAGGTAAGTGACACATAATGGGCTACTATGCAAATCATAGTAGTCAATTATGCTTTACCTTTGCAGGGAATCAAAGACTAAGTAAACCCATCGGGGTTTACTTCCTCTTTAAGAAGTTGTAATTTTTTTTCACAATTTTTTTTTTTTTATATTCTGTCACTAGTACAGTATAGTGTCATCATATAACTGGTGTGGTGGTGATCAAGGACACCGACTAGTGACAGTATGTAAAAAAATATATAATATAATGTGATTGGCCCTGTTTGTATCATGTGATCACTGTGAACAATCACAGCTAGCAACACAATTATACTTAATGAATAGCATGAATCAAAGCCATTCATTGTTTACAATTGTCATGTGATCTGCTGTGATTGGTCCTAGCAGCAGCCAGTACACTGATCAGTCATCAGCTGTGACAGATTGCACTGCAGTGCGGCCCATTGGGCTCATGTGAGATGTGTTTTGGGAGGACATCATATGACGTCCACCTAGAATGACAAAGGTTAAAGTGGTTCCAAACACAAAAGGTTTTTACCTCATTACATTCTCTGCATTAAAGAGGAAGTAAACCCTGATGGTTTTTAATTCCTTGCTTTGCCCCTGCAAAATAAAAGCATAATGTGCTAGTATGCGTTGACACTTATCTGCAAACGAAGCCCGCGCCGTCCCCGCTGCAGGTCGCATCCATGTTCGCAGTCTTCCTTTCAGGGCCGCGGACTCTGTCTCTATGTGGCTCCGGCCAGTCACAATGTCACTCCTGTGCATTTGCACGCGGGAACCGCCAGTCATGACACTCGCTCATGAAGAAACGGCACAGGGGGGCATTTCTTTACAGCGCATGCGCCAATGACAGCATCAGCTCAAAACACAGTATATATCTCCTAAACGGTGCATGTTTAAAAAATATTCACAGTACCTATAGGTAAGCCTTATTCTAGGCTTACCTATATGTACAACTTCCACAGATAGGTTTAAAACCTCTTAAAAAAACATCCAACACCTGTTCCCCCATCCCTAAACTCTTCCCTGAGTTTTCTCTCAATCTAGCGCTGTGCCCAACTGTAGCCCTCCTCTCTCTCTCCTCTTCTCACAGCCTTTGGTTGCTGCTGCTGTAACTCAAAGCTTGTGAGGAGTAGGGGGGTATGGCTGAGCTGTGCTGTGTTTGTCTGTGGATGCACACAGCTCTGCTTGGGAATGAATCTTAACAGGTACCCCCTCTGCACATGGCTTGCTCAGGGGGCAATTGTAGAAGAGGAGGAGCGGACAGCTTTGGCAGGGGGAACGAAAAAGAAGAAGTAAGCCACCACTATGTGCAATATCCTTGCACAGAGCAGATAAGTATAATATCTTTTTAATTTTAGTAAAAACTTAGACTTTATCACTTTAAAGAATTTCCCCCACCCTCTTGACTCAAGCCCAACCTGTAACCTACATACCTTAAGCCTCAATCCATTGATGTTCACCATGCTGCCAGCCTAGTGAAGCACAATCTTTGCAAAGGAAACCTATTGTGGGCTCCGCTTCACACTGCATATGTGCACCACGGCCCTGTTTATTACTATAGGATGATCATACATACTGTATGATTGGTCCTCCAGAGTACGGCAGTCCCACAGTGAGGAATGAGGCTGCCTATTTATTTTCATTAATTTTGTGCATAGACTTCTGCCCAAGTTAAAATAATCCTTTTCTTTCTAGTTTCTAGAACATCAGTAGGCAGTAAAGGCCATCAAGCCAAGTTCACTCAAGACTGCAGCTGTAAGTTAATTTACAAACAGCCTTTACGGAAATGCTGACAAAGAAGGTATAAATTATACTTAGAATGAACGTACAAATAAAAAGAGAAAAGTGAGTCCACAAAGGTCAAAAACTTGCACAGGACAAAGATATAGAAAGAGCATACTGTCAGGATGGAATACTGGACTACACAAGCAACCAACACAAAATTCTCCTGCTGCACCTAAGGCTACCCAGGTATATTCAGGACTATCACTGAGTACTGACACATGAACCTTAGTTCAGTAAATACCTCTCAGAAGAATGTTTGTGTACCGGTTTGACTAATATGACTCTCAAGAATGTGTTTGTGTACCGGTGCCTGGAAGCAAAGTGCAAACACACATCTCTGTATGCTAGTAGCAAAGTAAGTGTGCCCAAAGTATTAAAGGGTCTAATTAATGAAAGCTGGGGCATGGCCAGAGCGGTTTCCTACATCAACTAGTTTATTCAATAACCATTAGCCAGAAAAACAAGAGGAAACCATCGCCTACAACTGGAACCACAAACACTCAGAGAATGTCATGGAGCCACAGAATTGCTTGACAGTAAACAATCAGTAACCACACCTCGCCAGAGCTACGAATTAATACAACATGCTAAGTTTGAAAAAAAAAACATTTACACAACCCTTATGCCACGTACACACAACCGGACTTTTCGACGAACTTGGTCCGGCGGACTGGAATCTGTTGGACAATTTGATCGTTTGTGGGCTCCAGCGGACTTTTTCTTCCCAAAAGTCCAGCGGACCTAGAAATAAAACTTGCTTCAAATCTTTCTGACAGACTCGAGTCCGGACGAAAAATCCGGTCGCCTGTGTGCTAATCCGACAGACTAAAACCGACGCTAGGGCAGCTATTGGCAACTGGCTATGAACTTCTTTATTCCACATCATCACGTCGAATCCGTCTGACTTTTGGAGTGATCGTGTGTGGCCAAGTCCGTTTGTTTGAAAGTCCGGCGGACCTCAGCTGCAAAGTCCGTTGGATTGTCTGCCGGACCAAGTCCGTCGAAAAGTCCGGTCATGTGTACGCGGCATTAGTCACATTGTCAATACATAGAAAATGTATTCATAGCGTATTGTGGAATAAAAAAAATGGATAACCAATTTTATAAAAAAATAAATAAGTATAGAATACATTTACAGAGATGCTGTATCTTAAAATCATGGTACTATGGAAAGCAGAGTGCATACTTAATCCAGTTGAAACCAAAGTTTATAGTTTTTGTATCTATCTGCTCCTTGCTATTTAAACGTTCTTTTTTTTTTAAAACGTATACTTTATATGCATATGTGTCATGTACCTGGTGGAAGGAGCCCGGAGTGCAGGGAGCGGCCTCTCGTAAGCCTCTGGCTCGAGATTCCCTGGAAGTGGGGACAGGGATTCTAGAGTTCAGAGGGCACAAGTGCCAAGCAGGTGAATAGTAGAACTGGCCCTGGAACTGGCGGCAGACAGCGGCAGACACAGGTAGATGGTTCTGGAACAGCTGGTAAGCAGTCAGCGGCTGGCAACGGGTACAGGTGATCACACTGGAACAGCTGATAGGTAGGCAGCAGACAGCAGCAGCACGGATGGCAGACCGGAACAGCTGGCAGGCAGGCAGCAGACAGCAGCAGCACGGATGGCAGACTGGGACAGCTGGCAGAACAAGCGGGGTCAGATACAAGCCGGGTCGTCAACAGGCGGGCAGCAGTGGTACACAGGAGAAGGCAGAAGCGAGGTCAAACAGTCCGAGGGTCAAGGCTGGCAGCAGGCAGGGATAGTCAGGAGCAGGCCGGGTAGAACAGAACAGGAACAATCAGGTAAGCAGAGGCAAGTAACCGGAACGCTGTAGACTGGACAGCACCGAGGCACTGGAAAGGATTCCTTAAGAAGCCCTCTGGGCGCCAAGAACGGTCGCACGGCGTGCGCGCGCGCGCCCACGTGAAACCGTGCAGCCGTTCGTGACCCCGCGCACCCGCGTGCGCTCATTAGCAACATTGCGCACCCGCGTGCGCCCGTTCGTACCCACTCGCACCCGCGTGCGTCCGTTCGCGCCAACGCGCGCCCATGGAAACCTATTAACGCTCAACGAAGGGATTCCGTGGATGGGTCTTCCATGGGCCACTGGATTCCGGAGACGACCATGACATTGCCCCCCCCCCCCCAAGGGGCAGCCTCCGGATGCCCAACTGTGCCATTTTACCCGGATGGGCCCTCTCAAAGGCGAGTATCAGTCTTCTGGCGTGAATGTTGGATTCAGGTTCCCAAGAATTTTCTTCAGGCCCGTACCCCTTCCATTTCACCAAGAATTGGACTTGATTGCGTCTACGCCTACAGTCCAGGATAGATTCCACCTCATACTCGACTTCACCGTCGATGATCACAGGTTCAGGTGGAGCAACCCTCCGGCTGTCAAAGGGATCTGGGACGGCTGGCTTGAGCAAAGCTACATGAAATACAGGGTGAATCCGGAACGATTCTGGCAATTTCAGCTCGTACGCCACGTCATTCACCTTTTTCACGATTGGGAAAGGACCCACGAATCTTGGCCCCAACTTTTTGGTTGGACAAGCCATCTTCAGGTTCAACGTGGAGAGCCAAACTTGATCCCCGACTTTGAGTTCAAGCTCTCCCCTTCTCTTCTTGTCAAACACCTCCTTATTATACCTCTGGGTTCTTGTCATGGTCTCCTGCAGAAGTCTGTTGTTGGAGCTGAAGAAGTCAATACTCTCCTGAACCGCTGGTACCGGGCTTTCTGGAAGGTCGTTGGACAGAAATGAGGGATGGAAGCCGTAGTTAGCGAAGAACGGGGACTGTTTTGTGGCAGAGTGGATGGAGTTATTGTATGCAAATTCCGCTAGCGGAAGCAAAGGAGCCCAGTCATCCTGAGAAAATGACGAGAAACAGCACAGATACTGTTCCAACGTCTGGTTCGTCCGTTCAGTTTGCCCATTGGTCTGAGGGTGATAAGCAGACGAGAGGCAGAGATCGATTTTCAGGGCCCCACAAAGTGCCCTCCAGAATTTGGATGTGAATTGTACTCCCCGATCCGATTTAATATTTGCAGGGACGCCATGTAGTCTCACAATTTCTTTGATAAATATCTTGGCTGTTTCCGCGG
This sequence comes from Lithobates pipiens, assembly GCF_037356315.1. Lineage (NCBI taxonomy): Eukaryota > Metazoa > Chordata > Amphibia > Anura > Ranidae > Lithobates > Lithobates pipiens. The sequence continues at coordinate 293,882,137 of NW_027507758.1, forward strand.
CGGAGGGGGTACCCTTCATTGGCAAAAAGTGGGCCATCTTAGATAGCCTGTCCACTACCACAAAGATCGTGGAGCAGCCTTCTGAAGGTGGTAGCTCGACAATGAAGTCCATCGAGATCATCCGCCAAGGCCTCTCTGGGACAGGTAGTGGTTTCAACAGACCCCAGGCCCTGGACTTGTTGCCTTTGTTCCGGATGCAGGTGAGACATGCCTCCACGTACTTTTTACAGTCTGACTTTAACTGCGGCCACCAGAAGGTTCGCTGAACCAGTTCGGAGGTCTTAAGGGCTCCAAAATGGCCGGCCAGCAGATGATCATGACACGAACTGAGGACTGGAACTCAGATTTCCTGAGGAACAAAAATTTTGTCTTCATACCAGAGGAATTTGTCCTTGGCCAGAAGAGTGACGTCAGGTGGGGGAGCAGCACTAGCGGAAGCCTGCTTGATCCGAGACAGCAGATCTTCTTGGAGAAGGAGGAAATTCCCTGAGGTCAGAATGGTATCTGGATGAGGGGAGGTTTCGGGCTCGTTAAACATTTGGGACAGAGCGTCCGGCTTGGTATTCCTTGACCCAGGGCGATAAGTTATGTGGAATGAAAATCGGGAGAAGAAGAGAGCCCATCTGGCCTGACGTGGTCTCAGTCTCTTGGCAGACTTTAAGTATTCCAGATTTTTATGGTCCGTGTAAATAAGGATTGGATGCGTGGCTCCTTCCAGTAGATAGCGCCATTCTTCGAGAGCCACTTTGATGGCTAATAGCTCCCGGTCTCCGACGTCATAATTGGCCTCTGCCTCAGATAGCTTGCGGGAGAAGAACGCGACTGGATGCAGAAGAGATCTAGGTCCATGTCTTTGTGATAGAACCGCCCCAACCGCTATCTCAGAGGCATCGACCTCCAGAATATAAGGCCGAGTCGGGTCAGGGTGTTTAAAAATAGAGGCCGACACAAACAAGTCCTTCAGAATGGTGAAGGCCTCTTGAGCCTCTGGGGACCATTGGAACTTCAGGCCCTGCTTAGTTAATCTAGTGATGGGAGCTATAATGGTAGAAAATCCTCTAATAAACTTTCTATAAAAATTTGCAAATCCGATGAATCGCTGGACCCCTTTTCTGTCCGTGGGAGCGGGCCAATCACGAATGGCAGAGATCTTCTGAGGGTCCATCTCGATGCCATCTACGGAAATTATCAGCCCCAGAAACTGAATACTTCGTTGTTCGAAGGTACATTTTTCCGGTTTGGCGTATAGCCCGTGAAGTCGGAGTCGGGATAATACGTTCCTGACGTGTTCCCGATGTTCAGCCAGGGAGGAGGAGAAGATCAGGATGTCGTCCAGATAGGTGATGACGAACAGATCTAGATAGTCTCTGAAAATGTCGTTGATGAAGTGCTGGAATGTAGCAGGGGCGTTACATAAACCAAAGGGCATAACCAGGTACTCAAAATGCCCAAAGCGAGTACGGAAGGCAGTCTTCCATTCGTCACCATTTCGGATGCGAACAAGATTATAGGCACCCCGAAGATCCAGCTTCGAAAAACACTGCTGCAGACCCCAGTCTTTGAAAAAGTTCCGGCACAAGTGGCAAAGGATAACGATTCTTAATAGTTATTTTGTTGAGTGCCCGATAGTCAACGCAGGGGCGCAAGGTTTGGTCCTTCTTCTCCACGAAAAAGATTCCCGCACCCGCCGGTGAAGTGGAGGGACGTATGAATCCCTTTCTTAGGTTGTCATCCAGGTAAGTTTTCAAGGCCACCAACTCCGTTTCTGATAGTGGGAAGATTCTCCCAAAGGGAATTTCTGCCCCTGGAAGTAGTTCTATAGGACAATCGTATGGCCTGTGAGGGGGTAAGGTCTCCGCACCCTTCTTGCTAAACACATCCAGGAAGTCGTGGTAGACAGGAGGTACAGCCTGACGGGTTTCTGCGTCAACTTCCAGGCAGAGCAAGGAGGATGAGGCCTGGTCGGTTCCCGACAAGCAGTGCTGGAGACAGTAAGGTGAAAAGAATTTCAATTCTCCAGTGGACCAGTCAATCTGGGGGTTGTGTGCCCTCAGCCAGGGCATGCTGAGTATGATAGGGAAAAGAGGGGATGTGATGACATCCAAACACAGCAACTCTTGGTGGATCCCGGCAATGGAAGTCAGTAAGGGCTGAGTCTCCTGGGTTACAGGACCGGACTTGAGAGTGGAGCCATCGGCCAGATGTATGGAAAGTCCCTTTGCCCTGGGCCGAAGGGGAACGTTATGTTTTGAGGCGAAGGATAAGTCTATAAAGCCACTGCAAGCTCCCGAATCAATAATGGCGTTGGTCCGGACGTTCCCTCCTGGTAGCTGCAAGGAAATGGACACAGTCAGATGGGAAGTAGTACTTGGTAAGTCAGAAGTAAAGGGCAGGAGACACGGAGAGGCACTTACGGAGCTTGGCAGGGCAAGTGCGCACGAAATGTCCTGGTTCTCCACAGTATAAACAGAGGTTTCCCACCCGACGGCGCTGGCGTTCTTCAGGCGTCTAGGAAGGTCTAAGTAAGCCCAACTGCATGGGCTCGGGGGGATCCTGATTCACCGTAGTGGCAGCAGAAGAGGTTGGATGAGGGGAGCTGGAAACCCGAGGAAGCATCCACACTGGACGAGGGGTTGTCGTGGACCGCTCCAAACGACGTTCTCTTAGCCATCTGTCTATTTGGATAGCGAGCTCCACTAAAGTTTCTAAAGTCTCTGGAATGCCCACTCGGGCTAGCTCGTCTTTCAAGGGTTCCGAAAGACCCATACGGAACTGGTAACGTAGTGCCGCATTGTTCCAATCTGTGTCAGAACTCCAGCGTCGGAACTCCGACACATAGTCTTCTATGGGTCGACGGCCTTGCTGTAGTGAGTGCAGGGCCGCTTCAGCGGTGGCGGTTAATTGTGGATCTTCATATAACCGCGACATGGCCTGAAAGAAGATGTCCAGGGTTTCAAGGGAAGGATCCTTCTTTTCTAGTAAGCGGTGAGCCCAGGACTGAGGTTCGCCAGTTAATAGAGAAATGACATATCCCATCTTGGTGGCCTCAATGGAGAAGGTCCTGGGTTGGAGAGCAAAGAAAAGCTCACAGGAGTTGTGAAAAGTCCGGAATTTTCCACGGTCTCCAGAGAATCTCTCGGGTGTGGGTACCCTGGGTTCAGGGGGCAACATCACCACGGAAGGAGTAACAGAAGTCCCGGAAACAGCTGGAGTGGAAGTAGACAGGGCCAGAACCCGTTCCTCCAGCTGGCTATAGCCCTCCTGTAGATTCTTCACCGCTTGCGTGAGTCCTGCAAGGTGGCGGCAGAGCTCGTCCATAGGAGAGGCTCCCTGCGTGGGCTCGGACATGGCTGTCCAGTACTGTCACGTACCTGGTGGAAGGAGCCCGGAGTGCAGGGAGCGGCCTCTCGTAAGCCTCTGGCTCGAGATTCCCTGGAAGTGGGGACAGGGATTCTAGAGTTCAGAGGGCACAAGTGCCAAGCAGGTGAATAGTAGGACTGGCCCTGGAACTGGCGGCAGACAGCGGCAGACACAGGTAGATGGTTCTGGAACAGCTGGTAAGCAGTCAGCGGCTGGCAACGGGTACAGGTGATCACACTGGAACAGCTGATAGGTAGGCAGCAGACAGCAGCGGTCACGGATGGCCGACTGGAACAGCTGACAGGCAGGCAGCAGACAGCAGCAGCATGGATGGCAGACCGGAACAGCTGGCAGGCAGGCAGCAGACAGCAGCAGCATGGATGGGAGACTGGGACAGCTGGCAGAACAAGCGGGGTCAGATACAAGCCGGGTCGTCAACAGGCGGGCAGCAGTGGTACACAGGAGAAGGCAGAAGCGAGGTCAAACAGTCCGAGGGTCAAGGCTGGCAGCAGGCAGGGATAGTCAGGAGCAGGCCGGGTAGAACAGAACAGGAACAATCAGGTAAGCAGAGGCAAGTAACCGGAACGCTGTAGACTGGACAGCACCGAGGCACTGGAACGGATTCCTTAAGAAGCCCTCTGGGCGCCAAGAACGGTCGCACGGCGTGCCCGCACGCGCCCACGTGAAACCGTGCAGCCGTTCGTGACCCTGCGCACCCGCGTGCGCTCGTTAGCAACATCGCGCACCCGCGTGCGCTCGTTCGCAACCTCGCGCACCCGCGTGCGCCCGGTCGTACCCACTCGCACCCACGTGCGTCCGTTCGTGCCAACGCGCGCCCATGGAAACCTGTTAACGCTCAACGAAGGGATTCCGTGGATGGGTCTTCCATGGGCCACTGGATTCCGGAGACGACCATGACAATATGTGTGAAAACTAATGCACAAATGGGTACTATATGATTTACAAAACCTTTTCACTACACTGGATACTAAATGCTTCTTTCTTTCAACATTCATTGGAGAAAACAGAAGTCTATTTTTCAATTCATGTTGGTACAGCCACCTTCATTAGGGGGTTTGAACACTATGAAAACTTCAAAGGGCACAGTTTTTCTTCAAGAAACACCAAATTTGGTATTTCACTACAACTGTCCTACCTTTTCTGAGTGATTGATAGTTACTACAACAGCCATACCAGGTTCATTGGTCTACAGTCTACACTATACAAGTACTCTTGTCAGCGCTACTGGTAGGAAAGGCCCTCAGAGATTCAAATCCACATGTGTGCTCAAAACAGGCTCCTCTTCAATCTTGTCAGTACAAATAGGGTAACCGCTACTGGACACCACCACATGGCATGCTTTTCCAGCCTTGCTGCCCAATTCAGTGTGGGGAAACCAGTACTAAAATAGAAGCAAAAAAAGAAAGCGCGCTGGCCTAATACAATACCATAAAAACTCTTCATTGGATAAAACCAACTGTCAATGTACCCACAAAGATACTCAGTCATGTAACAGATCCAGTACCAACAAGGGAAAGGTTTCCACCCACAGGGGCGCAGCTTATGTGTTTCAAGAGCAATGAAGAAGAGGATTTTGCCCTCGAAATGCATAAGCTGTGTCCCTGTGGGTGGACACATTTCTTGTGTTGGTACTGGACCTGTTTCATGCACTTAATTGTGTACCTTTATTAAATAAAACCAAATGTCAATGTACTCACAAAGAGTTTTGCACTAGGCCCGGTACGCCTTCTTCTTTTGTTTTCATCACTGGTCTACACTGTTTGCAATCTTGCTGCTTGTATGGTGGATCCTTGCATCTCATCTGGAAATTCATGAAAATTGTTTTACCTGGTCCCTGTGTCAGACTGGACATCAATCACTGGTAGGCACTGAAGACTTATGGTGAGCATGGCTGTTTACTGAATGTCAATGTTGTGTCCCAGGGAAGTGCTTTATATTAGTTATACTGAAAAAAGACACAGGTCCATCCAGTACAACCTACGTGTGTGTATGTGTGTGTTATTTTGTATCCTCCCTCAATTCCCATATCCCTGTATATTTTTCTTTTTTTCCTGAGGAAGACATCTAAAAGATTTTTGAAGTTGTCAACGCTCCCAGCTAGTCCGTTCTTGGGGGGGGAGATTTTTACATTTTAACTGCTTTAACAGTAAATAATCATTTCCGCAATCTAATATTAAGCCTCCTTTCTTACAACTTTAGATCTTTGCTATGTGTCCTCTTCAGGTACCTTAGCGTAAACAGTTTACTGGAGTCACTTTTGATATATTTGTACATCGTAATGACATTCCCTCTTCAGTGCCTCTTTTCCAGTGTAAATATTTGTATTTTTTGGAATCGATCCTCATACCTGAGATCCTCCACCTCCCTTAATAATTTTGTTGCCCTTTGCTGAACTCTTATCGAATTCAGCATCTCTCCTGAGCTTTGGTGACCAAAACTGAACTACATATTCAAGATGAGGCTGAACCGGTATATATTCTATTCTATTCTACCACTTGACAATATTTTGTCAAGGGGTAGAATTATTAATTTATCTCTTGTATTAATGACCTTCTTAATGTATGAGAGTATTTTCCTAGCTTTGTTAGCTGCAGCTTGGCATTGTATGCTATTGCCAAGACTGTGGTCTACATGCAACAGCAGATACTTTTCCTTTACTGATTTTCCCAGAGAAGCTCCTTCCGATGTATATTTTGCTTTTGTATTTTTGGCACCCAAGTGCATAACTTTACATTTCTCAATATTGAACCTCCTCTGCCAGGTAGTTGACCAACCCCCTTTTTATCAAGGTCTTCCTGTAATGATGCTACATCCTGTGATGAAGTTATTTCCCTGCATAGTTTGCCATCATCAACAAACACTGAAATTGAGCTCTTAATTCCAACCTCTAGATCATTAATAAATAAATTAAACATTGGCTCCAATACAAAAACTTGGGGCACACCAGTCACAGCTTTAGACTATTTGGAGAATGAGCCATTTATTACTACTGCCTGGACCCGTTCATCTAACCAGTTTCCTATCCATACAATTCCCTAAGCTTCATCAGACATTATTTTATAAAAAATAAATTAAATTCTTACTGTAAGAAGTTTCCTTGCTTTATTGTGCAATGGGTCTTGTAAGTTACACTAGCTCTACTTAGACATTTTCTCCCAACATTGTAGTGCCTTACTTCAGGACCCCTCTTCTGGCCTCTTTTTGTGGTTCTTCATTTAGCTGGGTCCTTCACAGGAAGTGGGCAGGGTTTACAAAGGAATACGGTACAGTGGTTTTAGGCTGTCCCATGTGGACTCTCTCTTAAAGCCATTTTACATCTGTGCAGTGGGTTTTTAGTGGGCTGCATTTAAAACACATTTTAGGACTTCCGGTTCCGGCGCCGCATGGAGTAGCTGCTTCTCCTCACAGCTCCCGCAGACCGCCCTACAAAACGGCATATAAAGTCGGCGTTTTTTGCTCAAAAAGCTCCCTGCGACTCTCTCCACCAATCCGACCGCGCGATGGACAGGTTCGTGGAAAAAACCGGGCCGCGATCCTATGCGGCCGCAACCGCGCGGTCGGCCCCGCCGCAAATCGAGGCCCCGGCTTCGGCCTACACGGAACCGGCCTGCGCGGCCTATCCAGCGGAGACGGCCCCGGCCATGGAGGTAGGCGATCAGTCAGCTACGCACTCTAACCAGAGGGACTCATTGTCTCCACAACCCCAGGCATCGCCGCAAATCTCTGGCCCTGCAATACCTCTACATGTGCAGCAGCCTCACATACCTCAGCCATTGCAGGACCACCACACTGAGGTTCTGGCTCAAGCTGTGGCTGCTCTTCTCTCCCCTATGATTGCAGCATCAGTAGAAAAGGCTGTCAGTGCAGGCATGCAAAAGATCCAAGCCCAGCTAGGAGAACATGCTTCCAGATTAAATGAAGCAGAACACCGTATATCGAATCTTGAAGATGAACTCTACCAGACGCAATCCTTTGAACATGCCCAAGATAGAACGAACAAGTTCATTCTGGAAAAACTCGACGACCTCGAAAATAGGTCCAGGAGGAGCAACCTGCGGTTTGTAGGACTCCCCGAATCGCTTCCCTCATCTGCCTTGTCTGACTTCTGTGCCCGCCGCATTCCTGAGGCTTTGGGCCTGGGAGGCCCTTACACAGTGGAACGCGCACACCGAGTGGGAGCCTTTAATTCAGAACGCAAATCACCGCGGCCGATAATCGCCAAATACCTCAACTACTCCGACAAGGCCGCCATACTGCAAAAGTACCGTCAATCCAGATCTGTACAGATTGATGGCATCAAAATCCTAATCTTTGCTGACTACTTGGCGGACGTTTCTAAGAAGCGTAAGGCTTTTCAGCACATCTGCGCAGAACTTCATCAACGCCAACTCCAGTTCACCCTGGCATTCCCAGCCGTTCTGCGGATCAAAACACCCGCCGGGGAACAACTCTCTTTTCATGATCCTGAGGAGGCGGCATCCTTCTTGAAATCTTCCCGCTCGGGCTCGCATCTTAGTCCCACACCCAAAGCCCCACCAATCAACCGAGCCTTGGATCAACGGAGCCCACGGAAAGACTCCCCCAAGCGGTTTAGGGCTTCCGGCCCAACACAACATGGCCTCACCGCCCACTGAGGGGCGAAGCATTTGACGGTGTTCCCCCCCCGGCACACTCTCTTTCCTCTCCTGGAAGGCCTTTCCTGGCCCCCACCTGACCTACTCCAGGTGAACTGTTTTTTTTTTTGGACTCTCCTTACTGGACTGTCCACACCTCTCAGGTACTGTTCGACGAAAGTTCTATGGTTCTGGGTTTATCCCCAGCGACATCAAGGTCCGTTATGGCCTGAAACCTCTGCTGTTCTCAGGTGCTATTCTTTTGCTACAGTTTATGATACGGTTTAGTTTGTCTTTATTGATGCCTTAGATGTTGTTTCTACTATTGGTATGCTCTTGTCTTCCTCCCCTGGGCGCCATTGTGCGGACCTACACCCACACTCCAATTCTTTACGGCCGCTGTTACTATCCTTTATTTATCAGTTGAAGGGCGGAAACCCTCACTTCAGACACAGGGCTGGTTATGGGAGCTGGTCCTCACGGTGACCCCCATGCGGAAAAAAGCGAAGTTGGTTAATGTGTATGTTCATTTTTGTTCCATTTACTGTTGGTACACATACCCGCCCTCCCCCTCCCCCCGTTTGTCTCTTCTTCTCCCCGTAAGGCCCGTTGATGTTATGAGCCCATGCACTGATCCCCTTCATAGGCCTGGGGAAGCTAGGCCCTCAGCAGTTTTTAGCTATCTTACTCACCCAGGCCCCGTTGTCTTAGCATCTACAATACCCTTACAACATATCCCTGATTTATCCTCGCAATGCTACGGATAATTTCGTGGAACGTGAAGGGCCTTCGTTCTCCTTCTAAAAGGATGAAGGTCCTTCGCCATCTTAAAAGACTGAACACAGACATAGCGCTACTTCAGGAAACCCATCTTTCCACACCCGACTTTGATCGGATGAGGAAACTCTGGGTGGGCACAGTTGTGGGTTCTGAGGCTCTAGGCCGCAAAGCAGGAGTCCTTGTTCTCATTCACAAACGTCTCCCCTTTAAACTCTTATCCACAGACTCGGACGACCAGGGCAGACTTCTCACTATCCGCGTCCTCATTGGGACAAGGGAACTGACGATCTCCAACGTGTATGCCCCTAATAGTCCCACGAAGGACTTTTTCAATATGCTGACCACTTGGCTTCTACGCCACCCACACCTTCCTCAGATTATTGGGGGCGACTTTAACTCTGTCGTCCACCAGATTGATGACAGATCCACGCGACTACGCCCCACCTCGGTCCCTACTTCTTTAAACCCCACAGTACTTGCAGCAACTATGGAAATCCTCCACCTTCGGGACATATGGCGATTTCACCACCCGACTGATAGAGAATTTTCCTTTTACTCACACCCACATCATGTCTTTACCAGAATAGATTATTTTTTCTGCTCTGATGATCTACTTCCTCTAATCCCAGAAGCAGAGATACATGATATAGCCATTTCTGATCACGCCCCCATATCCGTATCCCTTGAGACCCCAGACATACATCCTAACCCTAGAATTTGGTGTTTCCCCTCCTTTCTCCAACGCAACGCGGATTTCCAAACTTACATCACTAAAGAATGGCAGTTTTACACGCAAACTAATGCACCGCACGCTGACGACCCGAATTTATTCTGGGATGCAGGGAAAGCTTTTCTCAGAGGCCGCATCATTTCGTATGCGTCGTCCTTTAAGAAACATGCTCACCTCAATTACGACTCCTCCAGCTCTAGACTTCACATGGCTCAACGTGCACTGTATGCACAAGACTCCCCCGAAAACCGGGCTGCTTGGCAACTAGCCAAACAGTCCTTTGACACCTGGGCAGACACCGTGGAATCGACCAAGAAAGCATACCTGGACGCCACCCTCCACAAATTTGGAAATAAGGCGGGCAAGCTTCTACCCCGCCTTAGCAAGGGAACCTATCGCCCGACCATTATCCCCTCCATCCGTGAGCCGGATGGTTCTGTCACGAACACGCAAAAAGGCATAAACGCTGCCATGCTGCGCTATTACTCGACGCTATACGCCGCCGATCCCATTGACAAACCCACGGCGTGCGACTTCCTAGATAAAGTTACTCTGACTCCAATATCTCCCTCCCAATTAGAAACCCTCAATGCCCCTATCTCTCTTTTAGAAATCATTACCACGATACGACAGTTAGCCTCCTCTAAAGCGCCAGGCCCAGACGGTCTGACAGGCGAATTCTACAAATCACTGCATCCTCTCCTGGCACCCACTCTTCATAGTGTCTATCAACGTATGTGGTCTGGTGGCTCTTACCTTCCCACGGGCAATCAGGCCATAATTAAACTATTAGAAAAGAAAGGGAAAGACCCCCAGGAACCAGGTTCGTACAGACCCATTTCACTACTAAATCTTGATGTTAAGATTCTCTCTAAAATTGTAGCCACGAGACTGGCCGACATCGTCCCTTTTCTGATCCATCCAGCTCAATCCGGCTTTGTGAAGGGCAGAACGGCGACGATGAATATTAGAAAGGTGATGATGGCGCTGGAACACGCCAGATGCCATCCAAGGGGGGATTATGCCATTATCACTCTTGATGCCGAAAAGGCTTTTGACAATGTAAACTTTGATTGGCTCGCCATGGTCTTACGTAAAATGGGATTCTCTGGCCCTTTCCTTCATCTAATAAATTCCATGTACACCTCACCGGCAGCTAGGCTGGTAGCAGCTGGCCTCCTCTCCAATGAATTTCGCCTTCACAAAGGCACGAGACAAGGTTGCCCCCTCTCCCCACTCCTCTTTAACTTAGCTCTGGAACCACTCTCTAGATATCTCTTAACAGTTGCCCCGCTGCATGGCATTCGAATAGGGAACCAAGAGTTGAGGACGTCCCTCTTTGCAGATGATGTCCTCATCTTCTCAGCTGACCCTTCCGCAGATATGCCCACAATAAAATACACTTTTGATTTATTCAGGAAATGCTCAGGGTTGCGCATAAACTACTCCAAAAGCGAGATTATGCCCTTAGGATCCCTACCCCCACCTGCCTGGGTTCAAAACTCCATCTTTACTACGGCCAAGTCACATATCACTTACTTGGGAATCAAAATAGGGAAACTCCCGTCCTCTCTCTACCACCTGAATTACCCCCCACTTTTTGCTAAAATCACTCAGGAATTAGACAACTGGATGGATCTGCCTCTCTCGCTCCTGGGAAGATGTCATTTGGTGAAAATGGTCAGTTTCGCCCGCCTGTTATACCCTCTCCAGACAATACCCCTACTGCTAAGACACAAAGACTCCAAATTACTGAATTCTGCAATCTCAAAATTTATATGGCGAAACAAAAGACCACGCATAGCTCTCTCAAAACTCAATCTTCCCAGGACCGAGGGCGGTATTAGTCTCCCAAGCCTTAGAATGTATAATCTTGCTTGTCTTTTAAGGGTAGGTCTGGACTGGATAACCCAAAAATCCAAATGCTCTAATTACCAATTGGAGGCCGCAATGGTCCACCCCTACTCTCTAACAGCCCTTCTCCACTGTAAGTGGAAATCTCTACCAACACCATATCAACATAACCTTCTGCTGAGAGACACTGCTATAGCATGGAGGGAGGTAAGGAAAAGCCTCCGGCTCTCTCCTTTCATCTCAAAATTTCTCCCGATACAAGGCAACCCGAGCTTCTCTCCAGGTCTGGAACATAATCCCTATGACTCCTGGCGGCAAAAGGGTCTCTCCACCTTCTTCTCCCTTTGTGATCTTGCTACTGGCCAGGCTCTACCTTTTCATACTCTAGCTACTCGATTCTCCCTCACCGCAACCTCCTCGTTTCATCATGGCCAATGTCTCAGCTTTCTCCGCAACACCTGCAGAGATGCATCCACGAGATTCACATCGTCATTCCTCGAGACCCTTATACAGAAGGACTCATGCAAAATCTCGAATATCTATAAGCCTCTACTCATCCAAACGACGCCTCCCTTGGATTCCTCATCAGTGTCTAATTGGGCAAAAGACTTCCCGAACGATGATATGGTGGACAAGATCCTTCAAGGTCTTCGCACAGTCTACAACTTGGTTCCCAATGAATCCTGGAGGGAAACACAACTCAAAATCGCTCACCGGGCACACATCCCCCTTCTCCATGCCAAACAACCCCACTGCGCTCCGTCTTCACTATGCCCTCTATGCCAACAACCTAAGCCCTCTCTCGCGCATCGTTACTGGACTTGCTCCTTTATCTCGGCGTTCTGGGACCAAATCCTGGCTTTCATCTTTAAGATCACACTGCTGAAGCTACCCAAAGACCCTTTACTTCTTATTTTTGGATATTGGGATGCCACACTACTTCCCTGGTCGAAAGTTTCTGGCCCACGAGACAAAGAATGGGCCTTGATATGCCTCCTGATGGCAAGACGGGCCATACTAGCCAATTGGACTTCTACTGTTCCACCCTCAGTCGTGCAGGTTCACAGAGATCTCCTACATCTCCTATTCCGTGACAAAATTAATGCTAATCTAGCCCACAAAAAGGCCGTTCAGTGCTTCCACAGCAGATGGGACTCTTTTGTGAAATCGCAACTTACTCCTCAGGAACAAGCCTACCTTGATGAACACTCTTTTATCTACAATGGCCAATGGCCCACCGCAACCCCCTCCACCACTGGGTAGCTACCCACGACAAGACTGCACTTACGGGCCCCCCCTCCTACCCCCCCCCCCCCAATCAGAGCCCTCTTGATGATCTGATATATATATTGTTCTTCTCCCCGAGGTTGAGTTAGTGTCTAATTATTCCATGATCCATCAAGTTATTGCTACCTCGTTTCTATTTGACTGTCAGGGAGAGTGATACTCTCCATTATGTGATTTATGGGACGGTGCCCTGGCACCAATTGTTGCTCAATATATTGCTATTATATAGCCTGTGAATTTTCAAAATGAGAAAAATTTTGTACGTACTGCTCACCCATTTGTAATGTACCCTTTTCTCAATAAAATTTTTTTGAAAAAAAATAAAAAAATAAAAAAAACACATTTTACATAACCATTGAGCTCAATAAATTATGCGTTTTGATTAAAGTGCATCAAAGATGCAGCATGGAGCACTTTTTTTTTGGCATACTGCACCTAAACTGCAGAAAAACCCAGATGTGAACAGGACCTTACTGTAGACTCCATGCTGCATGCTACACACAACCTCTCTGCCAGGCTCTGTTTTTTAGACAAATCTGCTGTAATATTGGGCCCGAGATGATCATCACCCATTTGTAAAAAGCATACAGTTCTTTATGAACTCCTTCAAAGAGGTCAACATAAATAGCTTGCTTCAGCAAAAAAGGCAAATAAACAGTTCACAGATCTAGTTCAAAGGAACCACATGACTGGCACATCAACAATCTCTTGGTCCTACACTCGGCTGGGGTTCCTCCGTGTTTTAGGGTGCTGTACAGGTCGCAGGGGTTTATCAACAAGTGTTGTGTTTCCCTGAGCATTCACCTTGCTCACAACTTGTAAATTCTTCCACACTGCCCCACTGACACAGGTGCAGATTTCACCCTGCTGCTTTTGAAGCCCCCTTGCCTGGGGATTAACCCTTTGGAACTAGAGTCCTGGTAGTCAGGATTTGGAGGTTCTTCCCACCCAAATCTCTTTGAACCTGTGAAATTCTGGTGCCCTATAATGGACTTACCAAACCAGAGAGTACTGGAAATCAGTCCTCTCTCTAGCCAAACTTCCCCTGGAACACCTCACCCTGCATGGTTGAGAACCCCCGACTACAACAATGTCTCCAAAAGGACCACAACTTAAATATAAGGGGAAATGTACCTGTCGTCCAGGACACATTGCAGGTTTCCTGTACACTGCCAAGACCTTAATGAGTACTGATAGCCTAGTACCTTTCCAGGAACCAAGAATTATTTTTTATTGATTTTTCACTTTTACCCTTAAAAGGACATTGCTTGCAACCTTGTGACTAACTGTTCCTTAATTTTGGCAAAAAGTCTAAGACTGAAAAGAGGACTGCCACTTACACAAACACTGTTGAACTCTCACAGTATAGTTCTGCTTGCATTATGTGAGAAAAGTCAAAAGTAAAGCGGACCTGATGGAGAACTAGTCTTTCAGTTCTTCAAACAATCGGAAAAGGGATTCATCATAGAAAATACAGTTTCTCACAAAAGTGAGTACACCCCTCACATTTTTATAAATATTTTATTATATCTTTTCATGTGACAACACTGAAGAAATTACACTTTGCTACAATGTAAAGTAGTGAGTGTACAGCTGGCAGTAGTGGTCTAAACCGCTGGCAACAAAAGTGAGTACACCCCTAAGTGAAAATGTTCAAGTTAGGCCCAATTGGCCATTTTCCCTCCCAGTGTCATGTGACTCGTTAGTGTTACAAGGTCTACTTTACATTGTAGCAAAGTGTAATTTTTTCAGTGTTGTCACATGAAAAGATATAATAAATAATTTACAAAAATGTGAGGGGTGTACTCACTTTTGTGAGATACTGTAACTTTACCCCAGTCCTCAGCAGTCCAATCCCTGTACTTTTTGCAGAATATCAGTCTGTCCCTGATATTTTTCCTGGAGAGAAGCGGCTTCTTTGCTGCCCTTTTTCACACCAGGCTATCCTCCAAAAGTCTTCGACCTCACTGTACGTGCAGATGCACTCACACCTGCCTGCTGCCATTCCTGAGCAAGCTCTGCTCTGGTGGTGCCCCGATCCCACAGCAGAATCAACTGTAGGAGACGTTCCTGGCACTTGCTGGACTTTCTTGTGCGCCCTGAAGCCTTCTTCACAAATGCAGTGGAAATTATTTTTATGAGATTAAGTTCATTTTCATGGCAAAGAAGGACTTTGCAACTCATCGGATCACTCTTCATAACATTCTGGAGTATATACAAATTGCCATCATAAAAAGGCAGCAGACTTTGTGAAAATTTATATTTGTGTCATTCTCAAATCTTTTAGCCATAGTTGTAGATGCCTAACATGTCACGCTCTAAAATTGTGTCTGACCGTGGAATGGGCGGCAAACTACGGTGCTCAAAATTCTCCGTATGCGATGCTTTAAATGCCTTTATAGGTTACCAGTCAGGCATGTACTGGCCATTGGGACTACCGGGAGTTTCCCGGTGGGCCGATGGCTCAGTGGGCCACTCTGATGTAAGGGGGCTGCTGATGGCACACACTGATGTAAGGGGGCTGCTGATATGACACTCTGATGTAAGAGGGTGCTGATTGAACACTATGATGTAAGGGGGTGCTGATTGGACACTCTGATGTAAGGGGGGTGCTGATGGGACACTCTGATGTAAGGGGGCTGGTAATGGGACACTCTGATGTAAGGGGGCTGGTGATGGGACACTCTGATGTAAGGGGGCTGGTGATGGGACACTCTGATGCAAGGGAGTGCTGATGGGACACTCAAAATGTAAGTGGGCCTGGTCTGGATGAAGTCCAGGGCCAAATTTCTGTCCCAGTCCAGCCCTGTTACCAGTTTAGAGTTGAACAGGAGGTCTGGTGCTAGATTATTGCTCTCACTCTGACATTTGTGACAATACCGCACATGTGTTGTTGACTCCAAATCTCTCCTCCCATGCAGCTGATCAGACACAGATCGGCCTGATCGGCTTCTTTCCTGGCCGATGGCGGAAGTGACAAACTACTTGTTGCTCCTGATTTCCAGGGGTTATAGAGAGAGAGGAACAATGTCAGTTCCTTTCTCTCTGTTCAGTGCAGCAATCGCTGCCGGACGCAGCACTCCTGGGCTCTGCAATGGGACAGTAGCACACGGCGGTGGCCTGGTCATTAAAGAGAAAAATCCTTAAGTGGTTAACCACTTCCCACCCGGCCTATAGAAAAATGACGGCCGGGGCGGTGGTTCAGTTATCCTGACTGGGTGTCATATGACCTCCTTCAGGATAACAGCCGCCGTGCGCCCATGGGGGCGCACATCGCAGCAAATCGGTGGTGCAGTATGTCAGTCTGACACACCGCTACACTGATCTTCATCGGAGGCTCTTTACCACGTGATCAGCTTTGTCCAATCACTTCTGATCATGATGTCAACAGGAAAAGCTGTTGATCGGCGGCTCTCCTGACGGGAGGGGGGGGGTCTGCGCGGATTGTTTATCAGCGCAGCCCCCCCTCGGATGCCCACACTGAACCACCAGGGAAGGGGGCAACATGTGGATGGCCAGGTATGTACCTCATGGCCATCCACATGTGCAAATCATGCCCACAAATGGGCACTGACTGGCACCATTATATAACGTGACATCAGTGATGCCCAGCAATGCCACCCATAAGTACCCATCAGTGCCGCCTATGTGTGCCCATCAGTGCCACCTATGAGTGCCCATCAGTGCCCCATACCAGTGCCACCTATCAGTGCCCATCAGTTTTGCCTATCAGTGCCCATCATCAGTGCCTGTTAGTGCCACTTTATCAGTGCCACCTCACTGATGCTCACCAATGCCCATCAGTGCAGCCATATCAGTGCCCGTCATTGAAGAAGAAAACTTAGTTATTTACAAAAATTAACAGAAACAAAGAAAAACTTTATTTTTTTCCAAAATTTTCATTATTTTTTTTTGAGCAAAAAATGAAAATCGTAGAGGTGATCAAATACCACCAAAAGAAAGATCTAGTTGTGGGAACAAAATTATAAAAAATTAGTTTGGGTACAGTCTAGTATGACCGCGCAATTGTCATTCAAATTGCTACAGTGCTGAAAGCTGAAAATTGGCTTGGGCAGGAAGGTGTCATAAGTGCCTGGTATTGAAGTGATTAAAGTGTATTTTTCCCCAAAAATTGCGTTTTAAAAAACGCTGCACAAATACCATGTTGCATAAAAAATTTCAACACCCATAATTTTATTCTATAGGGCCTCTGCTATATAAAAAAAATATGAATATTGTTTGGGGGTTCTAAGTAAATTTTCTAGCAAAAAAGAAGATGTTTACATGTAGGAGCAAAGTGTCAGACGTGGTTAATAAAAAAAAAAAAAAAAAAAAAAAGCCTTCAGTTCTACTTTAAGATAATTAGAGAGGAGTGCAGGTAGAAAGGTGGCTGCAATATTTGTGTATGAGTGGTGCACACGAATGAGACGTGTTTGCTGCACTTCCTGTGTTATCATATACAGACTATAGAAAAATGGCCGCCCCCAGTGTCCACATGAACATACACAACCGAAACTTCCCGCCCCTCGCCTGGATGTGATCACATGACGCCCCAGAGTCATAGCTAGGCGCGATCACATGACCGTGATGTCATCAGCTGTCCACTGAGAAGGTAACGTGAGTACAGGTGAGTGTTGGGAATAGCGGACATAGTACAGGAGTGGTGTATGGTGCTCTGGGCTGTCATGTGACATGTCTTTAGGACCTGGTAGCCCGACATTGTACACTTTATGTTCTGTGCTGTGTACACAGGCGACGTAGGGCTGTTTGCTTCATTTGAGAAGCTATGACAAATTTCAGGGTACTAGCAGAGGGTCTTCTTATCTACATGGCAGTTCCCCCTTCAGTTAGTGTGCATACATGTGTAATATGATAGAGGGTCTATGCACAATTCCTCCTCTGTGCCCTCTCCAGCTCCAGGACAAATAGAGCCCACTCTGTCTGATTGCTGAGTTAGGAAAAAAAAAAACTTTTACAAATCCCTTTTTACACCTTATACTGGAATTAACAATAAAAACAAACATACCTATAATTTATTGCTCTGTGTAATGGTTTTGAAGCCCCGATCCTCTTCTTCTGGGGCCCCCTACCGCTGCTCCAGGCCCCTCCCCTTCATCAGGTCCCCTAGCTGCCGAGTCCTGCTGCTGTGTCCATTGACACCCCATCTGCCCCTCTCCTGTGTCACAGCTTTTGATTGACAAATCTGTCCAATCAATCAAGCTGTCCAATGAGGAGAGCAGCTGGATCAGCTCAAGTTCAGGTAAGTAAAAGGGTGGGGTGGGGGTTAGGGAGCTGCAGCACAGAAGGGAGTCAGAGTGCCCCCCCCCCGTCACTGGCGTCGGTGGGAGATAGAGTGCCCCGTGGTCGCGCTGTTCTGGTTTAAGGTATTACAGTGGATTTGGTTTGATTCATCTCGGTGAACGCAGCAGTTCCTCGATCTATCTCATAATAGTGGCAGCGCAGGAATAACTACCCTATTACGTAGAGTGCCCCCCGTCGGTGTCGTCAGTGGGAGGCAGAGTGCCCCCCGTCGGTGTCGTCAGTGGGAGGCAGAGTGCCCCCCGTCGGTGTCGTCAGTGGGAGGCAGAGTGCCCCCCGTCGGTGTCGTCAGTGGGAGGCAGAGTGCCCCCCGTCGGTGTCGTCAGTGGGAGGCAGAGTGCCCCCCGTCGGTGTCGTCAGTGGGAGGCAGAGTGCCCCCCGTCGGTGTCGTCAGTGGGAGGCAGAGTGCCTCAGATCAGTGGGAAAAATAGTGCCCGAGGGACAGATAAAGGCAAGCAAAGGGCTGCAGTTTGGAAACCACTGGCTCGTAGGAATGCACATGGCAGCAATAATGCTGTACCAATAAAATGAGGAAATAATGTGAAATGTTTTGCTTTTATTTCAGTCAAAAGCTCCACTGTACATTATGGAAGAGGCATCCACCTCTCAGCCAGAGGCAGCGCCAGATGTGCAGATTAACATCCAGTGCAGAGCTCACATGGATAGCCTGCTCTGCTGCTTGGAAGAGCAGAGGAAAAAGAACTTCCTATGTGACATAACAGTGATAGTGGAAGGTGTGCAGTTTCGAGCACACAAGGCTTTACTGGCAGCTAGCAGCGAATATTTCTCCATCATGTTTGCCGATGAAGGAGATGTTGGACAGTCTGTTTATGTGATGGAAGGAGTGGTTGCTGAGATCTTTGAAATGCTGCTTCAGTTTATCTACACTGGAAATGTGAATGCAAGTGAAAAGTGCCTACAACAAGTAGTGGCCTCTGCTCATGTCTTAAAAGTCGACAGTCTGGTAAAAGCCTACACTGATTACCAGGAAGGCAAAAACCAAGACAACCTACATCCTGATGAGTCTGATGCCACCATAACAGATAGCGATGTACCAAAGCGAAAACGAGGAAGACCAAAGAAACCGCCTGCAGAAGAAAAAACGAATGAGGATGGTATTCTCATGGCACAACCTGAGGCAGAAGGAGAAATCACAGAACACAGCAATGAAAAGAGTGTTCTTGTTGACTCTGTGCTAAACGAAGAAGAAGTTATTACTGATTATGCAGCGGAGGTAACGTGTGACCTGAATTCCAGGCCTGTGGAAGGACATGGGTTTTTCAAGAGACATAGCAAGCGCAAAGCCCAGAGGCCTGTTAAGCTGCAAGACTACAGACTTGCAGAGGAAAATGATGAGCAAGAAGCAGGAAAGCATAATATAAAGAAAAAGAAACCATCAAGCTCTGAATATCAATGCAAGGATTGTGGCAAAGCCTTTAAGTACAGGCACTTCTTGGCTATTCATCGCAGAACTCATACAGGTACAAAGTAAACATTTAAACATTTATGAACAGCTTGTTTATGGTGGTGATTTGTGATTGGCTAAAACTAATTACATGGTACAGGTAGCCAGGTACCATGTGATTTCTGTGGGCAAATCACAGTTCACAACTATAAGCAAGCTGTTCATGAATGTAAATTCATCTATGACCGTTTGTTTACATTGTTATCATGTGATCGCTATGACCCATCATAGCAATTACACAATACAGCTTGCTGCGTGCCCCTAACCCGGAACGAGCTGGATGATGCACAAGTATATGATCCAGCCTGCTTGTTCCGCCCATCCGCTGTAAATGTGTGCAGGCTGTGTCCCTCCTCTGATTCAATTAACTGTGTGTGTTAATAGAGCTAAACAAAATGTAAAGATATAAAATTGTATGTTATTCTCAGTCACAATAAATGATGAATAAAGGGATAAAATGATTTAGCAGAACTGAAGATTAAAATCTGACTTCCTGCTTCACTTGTATGGGCCAAGGGTTCACCAAGAAAATAAAAAATTGTCAGAAAATGTACTTCTCCCACACTATCCAAAACCAAAAAAATGTCTGGCATTAAGCAGTGAATTTGACTAAAATTAAGATAGTTATAGCATATGTTATAGCACCAAAACATTAACATTTATATGGTTTCCATAAGTTTTATTTTTTGTTGTAGATCAGTTTCTATTGAGGGGCCTTTCCATATTTATGTACCCATTAGGACTGGTTACCTTGTGCCCTAGGACCCAAAGTAGATACCACAATCAGTTTAGAGATCCTACATTGTTCATTATTCCAATCCAATCCTGCGCCTTATTATATTGTAACTGATTCTCTGTTTTGTGCAAAGACTGCCCATACACCTTTTACCATCTAATTGTAAAACCTTCTTTAGATCTGCCATCAACTATGTAGTACAATGGCCTGCCTGATTTGATATAAATAGAATGGATCATTGTTTAGATGTGTCTTTATATTTGCATAGATTGTGCTGTCCAATTGTATAATGTATGTCCAGCTTAATTCCTGATGTTTCTCATTTCAGGTGAGCGCCCTTTTAGGTGTGCGGAGTGTGGAAAAGGATTTTCCCAGAAGCATTCTCTACAGGCCCATGAACGTGCACACACTGGGGAGAGACCCTATAACTGTACTGTGTGCAATAAATCTCTAGCAACAAGGAACTCACTGATGGAGCACATGAATTTACATGAAGGTAAATAGGTATTTTGTAAATCTACTGTCATAACTTTTTTTTGGAATATGGTCTTGCCACCTCTTGCCCGCGCTGTAACCAAATGATGGCTACAGCGCGGGCTCACATTGCGGGGGTGGCATCTATGGACATCCTCCTGTGATCATGCTTCCAGCGTGCCCCCTTAGGACACAGCTAATCACAGATCGGGGGGGGGACAGAGCCAATCACTGTAGCTCTTTACTATGTGACCAGCTGTGTCCAATCACATCTGATCAGTGTAAATGGTATTTGCCGGTTATTGGCAGTCCTCTTCTTACATTGACAGCGCGTGACTACTGGGGAGCTAATAACCGGCAAATCCACACAGGGGACATCTACACTGATAATCAGTGCAGTCTTTCAGTGCACATTAGTGCAGCCTCATCAGCGCACATCAGTGAAGGAAAAAAATAAATAAATAAATATATATTTCTGAGCTTTCTTCGTTTGTTTAGCAAATAATAAAAAACCCTAGGCACCTTTACCCCCTTCCTCTCCAGGCAAATTTTTAGCTTTCAGCACTGTAAAACATTCAATGACAATTGCGCTATCATGCAGTGCTTTACCCAAATAAAATGTTTATCATTGAACTTTCTTTTGTTGGTATTTAATCATCACTGGATTTTTTTTTTCTTTTCTAAAAAAAATAAATAAAAAAAGCAGAAAATATTGTAAATAAGTAATTTTTCTCCGTCACTGATGAGGCTGCACTAATGAGACGGCACTGAAGGGTATTCATGAGGTAGCACTGATGCAGAGGCACTAATATGCCGCGCCGATAGGCGGTATTGATATGCGGCACAGATTGGCCGCACTGATGGGAACTGTTGGGGCTGTACTGATAATCGGGGCACTAATGATCAGTGCCCTGATTATCGGTAAAGCCTCTCCTCTCCTTACACTCTGTCAGTGTGAGGAGAGAAAAGCCAATAACTTTGCATTTCCTTGTTTACATGTGATCAGTTGTGATTGAACACAGCTCATCACATGGGTAAAGAGCTCAGCTCTTTACCTAGATCAGGGTGGCACTGTGTTCCACGAGCACAGCATGGGCATGATCGCGCAAAGGCGGTGAGACTGGGGTGACGTCATATGAAAAACAGAACAACCCGCCCGCTGTCATTTGTCTATACGGTGGGCGGGAGGTAGTTAAATACCACCAAAAGAATGCTCCAACTTTTTTTTTTTTTTTTTTTTTTTAAATGCTGATAATTTTGTTTTGGGTACAGTGTTGCATGGCCGTGCGATTGTCATTTAAAGTGCAACAGTGCTGAAAACTGAAAATTTGCCTGGGCAGTAAGAGGGTGAAAGTGCCCAGTAGACAAGTGGTTAGATCATTGTTTCTCAACCTTTTTAAAGTCAAGGCACCCTTTACAATTCTGCGCAATTTCGAGGCACCCTATTCTAAACTGTTAAAACGCAAAATAGTTTACATAATGCAGCAACATCCACACACATAGGACACCCAACATTAGAGGTCCTGTATTCTTCCAAAGCAAATACACCTTTGTACACTGGTACTGACTAATGCCAGTGTTTCTCTCCCTCACTCAGCTAATGTGACCCCAGTGATAATTGCTAGGGTACCAAGATGAAAAGGAAAATAAAAGGAGACTGAGTTACAATACAATTCAATACAAGAGGATTAGGAGGGCCCTGCTTGAGAGCTTACAATCTTAAAAACCAGTGTGAACTGATTTGTTTGAGAAATAAAATTCCAGGTGTTGGGTTGATGTGGGATAAGCCTCCCTACAGTGATTCATTTTCAGAGATCGTCTAAATGCAGACAGATTGAGGTAGGGAATGGGGCATTCCAGAGGATACGCTGGTGAAGTCCTGGAGTTGAGCACGGGAAGAGGTGATGAGGGAGCTAAAGAGCAGAAAATCTTGGGAGGCGCAAAGAGGACAATTTGTTTTTATTTTGAGAAGAAGTTGGTGATGTAGCGCGGGGAAACTATCTGAATGGCTTTGTATGTTGTTGTTAGTATTTGGAATGTTATCTGTTGGGCGAGCGATAGCAGAAGAATTGTCTGAGAAAGGGCAGCAGAAATTGAGCAGTTGGTAAGGTGGATGAGTCTGGCAGCAGCATTTATGATAGACTAACTGGGGATAGCCTATGCAGAGTTAGGCCAATGAGGTGGGAGTTACAATTAGAGATCGGCCGATTGTGCTGATAAAAAGCCGATTTAGAACTACAGCGGGACTTTGAAATGACTTCTGTAATAGAAGTCAGTGTAAGTTGCCTGAGTGGTCATAGAAACACTTGTCTCCTCTCTGGGCAGCCTGCCAAGAAAAGAACAGAAAGATACAATGTTTACACTTGAATGAATGAAATCATCTCTGTGTGTAGAAGTTCTCAGTTTAACCATTTAAAGACTAAATCTTTTTTGACACTTGTTGCTTACAAGTAAAAATCCTGTATTTTCTGCCAGAAAATCGCTTAGACCCCCCCCCCCAAATTATATATATTTTTTTAGCAGAGATCCTAGGGAATAAAATAGCGGTTGTCGCAATATTTTATGTCACACGGCATTTGCACAGAGGTCTTTCAAATGCATTTTTTTTGGGGAAAAAAATACACTATTTAAAAAAAAAAAAAAAAAAAACCTATATATTAAATAAAAACAGGTAGTCAAAACTTTTGGACGAGAAAAAAAAAAAAATGGGCTAACTTTGCTGTTTTTATTTTATTTTTATCTAAATCATACATACAAGTAAACTGATTGGAGGTTTGTTTTGTTTAATAAATGTTTAAATGTAAGAAATTTTCTGTATCACTTATGAAGACTGCTTTCACACTGGAGCGGGCAGGCGTTGATAAAACGCAAGTTTTAGCGGCTCTTTACCATCATTTTAGCGGTGCTATTTGGCTGCTAGTGGGGCACATATAACCCAGCTAGCGGCCAAGGAAGAGGTTAAATGCGCCCATGAAGCACTGCTGCCAAATCGCATTGCATGCGCTTCGGCAGTGGTGCCCATTCATATCGATGGGCAGGAGTGGTGGAGGAGCGGTATACACCACTCCAAACGTGCTGCTTGCAGGACTTTTTTTTTTTAAGATCCTGCCAGCGCATCGCCTCAGTGTGAAAGCACTCTGTCTTTCACACAGACTGCAGGGGAGCCATTTTGCAGGCACTTTACAGGCGCTATTTTTAGCCCAAAAGCGCCTGAAAAACGCCCCAGTGGGAAAGGTGTGTTAGATCAAGGGGGATTAAAAAAAAAAATAATAAAAAAGGAAAAAAATAAATAAATAAAATCAAATCGGCCTAACATATCGGCCCAAAAAAATCGGCATCATATATCAGCTATCGGCCGCCATGATTTCTAAATATCGGCATCGGCCAGAGAAAAACCCTTATCGGTCGACCTCTAGTTACAATAGTCAAAGCATGTCTCTTTTCATCTGGCAGACGTTCTTTTGCCTTCTAGAGTACATGAATTCGATTTTTTTTTTTTCTCCTCCTAAAATGCATGATTATTGATTCAACCTTTATAGCCCCATACACACTATCAGTTTTTCTGCTGAGTTTTTCCTTCAGGTTTACCAAAACAATGTAGTGCAATGGCCTGCCTGATTGCATACAAATTGAAACTCCTAAGGTTTGACCTCATATTATATGGTTTTGGTAAATCTAAAGGAAAAACTCAGCAGAAAAACTGATAGTGTGTATGGGGCTTAAGTTAAAATGTGCTCAGTTTTAGGTCTCGTTCACACCATATGTGCTTGAAACTGATGGGATAACTGCATAGATTTTACTTTCAGAGACATCAGTTTTCATGCATGTCAGTTATGTGCCCTATTCACACCAATTTGGGTGTCATGTCAGTTTTTCTCCCGTACAGAATAACTGACTCTGCACCATGGTGTGAACAGATTTTGAAATATAAGTGCTGCTTACAGCAGACGCCACAGGATGCTTGCTGTACCTTTAGTACCCATAAAAGCTTTTTCTGTGCCCTCCTTCGATTTAGGTTCATTTTATTACTGAAGCCTGACATCATTTGACTTCCTGGCCAGGTGCTGCCAACTGCCATTCCAAGGTCCAGGGAGATTGTCTCAATGGCCAGTAAGGGCACTCTCACTGGATAGAAAATGACAGTTGGTAGAATTTAAATTAGAACCTTAAAGCGGAACTTTACCCATAACAACTTGCTTCTTGCTGGTGGCTGCTATTTTGCTGAAGCCCAGAGCCCCCGAACCACAGTAAACCATAAAGCAGAATAAGCCCGTTCATTTAACAGTTTCAAAAAAAGTTACATGCCGGGATTGCGAACTGTCACATTTGCTTGTGTCCTCAACCAAACTGTCAAACCATCAAATGGCTAGTGTCATAACTGATCACAGTTGCAGTTTAAACAGAAGCTACGTTCTTAGCTTCACTCTGGGGAGTTTTTCAGGCACTTTAGCGCTACAAATAGCCTCTGCTAAGTGCCTGAAAACCACCTCCCATTCATTCCAGTGTGTCTTTTCACACTTGGGCAGTGTGCTTGCACTGTCCTGGAAGCAGCATTTTTCAGAGTCAGATGAAATACATTGAATTTACCCCAATAAATTTGAACCCCAGAGAACCTACCATATCTATCTATGATCGCCAGTGCCATCACAAGAGAGTTATTGTTCAGATATAGAAGAGTATTGTCCACATATAACGATATCCGTTCCACCAAAGGTCCCACCATCAGTCCTCCCACTTCATCTGCCGAGCGGATCAGGATAGCCATGGGTTCTATGGCAAGAGCAAAGAGTCCCAGAGACAAGGGGCAGCCCTGTCTTGTACCGGGTGAGGAGGACACCCTTAGTATGCACATGAGCTACAAAGGACCCATATAGCAGCTTAATCCAGGTGGTAAATTTGGGCCAAAACCAAATTTATTTTGAGTACCTGCCACAAATAATCCCTTTTCACGGAATCAAAGTCCTTTTCTGTATCCAGTGAGGCCATTGCCTCCCTCATGTTTTTTGTCTCGGAAAAGTGCTATATTAGTGTGGAGCTGATGAATATTGATATCTGTACCCTTGCCCGGCATAAAGCCCGTCTGGTCTCCATGTAATAAAGAGAGTATAACCGAGTTCAGTCTATTGGCCAATATCTTAGTCTGAATTTTGGTGTCTACATTAATTAGTGATATGGGCTGATAGGATGAGCATAACTTTTCCAGGCTTGGGTATGCCAACAATCACGGCCTCTGATATGGATGTCGGAAGGCAATGTAACTCTAGTGTTTTGGTGAGTGTTGCAAAATAGTAGGGGCCTATAACTTCTAGGTTGGTTTTGTAGGAGTCCATCAGGACCCGGGGTCTTAACCTCCTATAGAGACTTAATAGCCCTTTGGACCTCTTTCAGAGTAATAGGGCTCTCCAGGTTCTGCGCGGCTACAGTGGTCAAGGTTGGGAACTCCACCGTGTCTAGGTATGTCGACAGTTCGTCTGGGGAGTAGGTAGCCCTGGAGGCATAAAGATGAGTGTAGTATTGCTCAAATCTGGAATTGATTTGTACAGGATCAGAGAGTAATGTACCATCCTCATCCTTGATGTCCTTGATAGAAGTGCTCCCCAACCTTTACACCGCCAACCAAGCCAAAAGTTGGCCTGGGCTCTCTCCCTGTTAAAATATGCGCTGAGTCTGGGCAAGGTGGAAATGCCGACAGGAAGCAGCGCTAGTTCTCTGTAGACAGAGCATATCCCTATGCCTACTGTGATCCAGGGAACCAGAATATCGTGCCTCCAGTCTTGGAGCCTATGTCTCGGCCTCAGAGAGTTTGAGTCAGGACTCCTTTCTAACCTTGGCAACGTTAAATTGGTATTTACCTCTAGCATAGGCTTTAAATGCGTCCGACTGATCCAATACCTAGATAGTCTTCATAATCCTGAGTCGGTGCTGGGATTCACTAGGACTGGAGCATGATCTGAGATGCCATGCAGTAAGATAGACTGCAGCCACTTTGGATAATAAGGAATCACTGACATAGATCACGTCTATGCGGGACAACATTGTATGCGTAGCAGTGTGGTATGTAAATTGTCTATTATATGGATGTTTCCACTGCCATGTGTCATGCAGTCCATATAGCTCCGCCCAGCGAGACAGGGCCGAGTCAGTCGTCAGGCCAGGGGTCAGTTTGTCAGCACTGGGATTGGGGATCATATTGAAGTTCCCTGACATAATTATATTGGTAGTAGGATATATAGCCACAACGGCCTGGAGTGTATGTAAAACCGCTAGGCTTGCCCGGGGTGGCACATATAGGCCAACTAAGACCACATCTATCCGATCACTTATGGCATGCATAACCACATATTGACCAACTGGGTCTAGGTGGAGATCCAACAGCATGAAGGGAAGCATTTTATGAACCAAGATATTGACCCCACGGGAATGTGAGGAGAAGCTTGAGTGATAAGAACCCACCCAGGGTTTTTTAAGGGAGAGCACCCTGGACCCAGTGAGATGAGTCTCCTGCAAAATACAGATGTGTGGGAGGTATCTTTTTAAGAAAGAAGAAAACTAGAGAGCGTTTGAATTTAGAATTCAACCCCTGCATATTCCAGCAGAGTAATCTCAAAGGGGCCATGGTAAAAGGGGCATATTAGTGAAACATCATCCCCTGCCTGGATCCCCACCCAGACCCTGCAGTAAGAACAAATACATAGGTACTTTATCCAAAATTCTCAGTACCCCACACATATATCTCATAGATGACATTGAAAAAAACACAAAAACAATAAAAAAACATAACTGGTATGACAACCCAGGAAACAACATGCTATACTTCAGGCCTTTCTGTCTCAGGGTGAGCTTCATGTGGTCGAAAGACTTGCGCTGCTTCTGTGTTTCCACTGAAAATCTGAGAAAATCATAAGCGGGATCCCTCAAAATGCAGGGCCTCAATCTTGCTGCTCTCCTGCAACACCAGATCCCTGTCTCGGAAATTCAAAAGCCTAAGAATAAATGCGCGTGGAGGGGTTCCGGGAGCTCCATGAGCCGCCGGCATTCTGTGGGCACGTTCTACAGCAAAAAACGGGGAGAATGCCATCTGTGGGAGCAGCTTGCGGAGTTGTTCAGTAAAAGCTGCAGGATTGGAGCCCTCCGATCCCTCCAGAAACCCTATGATGTGGAGATTGTTGCTCCGATTGCGGTTTTCCGAGTCCTTGGCTTGGTTTTCAAGTGCCTTCACTTTAGTAGTAAAGGTATGGAGGGAGGTGGAGCAGTCTCTAAACAGGTCTTTAGCGTTCCCCACACGGTGCTCAACCTCCATCAGCTGAGTCCGGAACTTATCCATATCCTTTCGGATTAGTCCCATTTCCAGCTGCATGGAGTAGATTTTCCCCGTCTGAGTGGTTTGATAGGTATAGCTAGCATCAGGGCAGTAAAGTTATCGTGCTTTCGTATCGCTGGGTCTGCTTCCTCTGTTTGCGATGCCATGTTGGATAGCTTGTGGGGCCCCGCTTTCCTGCCACGAGGCTGTATATGGGATGGGGAGGCTTTCTGGTGCGTTGCCAACTTGCACTTACTGGGCATACCAGGTCAGAAGACTGTTCCCTGCAGGGAAACAGGATAAATACCAGGCAGAGTAATGGAGCTCTCACACTATGCCTCTGCATCGGTCGCCATCTTGGACACGTCCCCGGGAGTGCAGTATTTAGCGCTCCTAAAATGCCCTGGCCATTGGGATGAATAGGCTGCTCTTTCAAAGCGCTTTGAAAGCACCACAAAAAGGGAGTTTTTACCCTTTTATTTATTTTTTGGGGGACGAAACACACCCTGGTAGCCGCTGAAAAGCAGTGCAAAAGTGCTGCTTAAACAGCTCTAAAGCACCTCTAAAACGAGCGGCGCTTTAGCGCTAATGGCCAACGCTTTCAGTGTGAAAGCAACCTAAAGGATAGGAGGGTTTAATTCTGGTTTAAGCAGATTGGCCTTTACAAATTTAGCAGTGCCTAAAATTGTGAGCAACTGAGCAGGGTGAAACAGTGTATTACTGGATGTTAAACAGTTTAGACATTTACTTTTAATGTCTTACATAGCAAACCTGCAAAAGGGACCAGCCTGAAGTGATCTCGCAGGACTTAATTTTCTGACTAAAGTTCCACTTCAAAAGAAAAAGTAAAAAAAATTGTGGACAGGCAACATTTTTAATGCAGAAGAGACCTAAGCATGTCTCTTCTGCATTTAAAGCTCGCTTGCATGCCTTTCTGTACTGTACACTGAACTGGCTGAACTCCCACGCATTTGCAAGAGTGATATCATCTCAGGGCGATCAAAGTGGCTGGCAATTGATGCCTAGAAGCTGCTGGTCTGAAGAGATTAGCAGCTGGCAGGGAGCTCAGGGGCATCACAGCACTGAAACAGGTAAATGTCGTTCCACCTTAACAGTTAATCTAGGAAAAATCAGGCTCCTGTATCAAAGATTAATCCAATCAGAGAGGGGAACAAAAATGCTTTTCTGACACTTCTAAGTAATATTTGCCATGAGAATACACTGAACAGTGTTGCAGGTTCTTGCTGCGGTGCTGATCGAAATGGGAAAACTCGTCTCAGTGGTTGTACAGAAGTTGATCAGTAGACACACACCTTGAACACGTGTGACGGCTGGGCATTAAGGCCCTTCTTCCCTGATTCCACATATATGCGTTACAGCATTAGGACCCCCTTTTGCTGGCAACATGGGAAAACTCCTGTTCCAGGGGTCCACTAGTGATGTGAAACCTATCCCAGGACATGTATTCCTGTATTCTGCTTGTTCACGGTTTGAACCCACTGTGGTCACCCAGAAAGCCCTGCACTTTTGAATGAATGAGTAACTTGTATAGCGCTACATATGTGAACTAAATTGCCTCAAGGCGCTTTTCCACCAGTGGCCATCTGGGTCTCCAGAAGAGATGGGTCTTCTTCCTGAAGGCCAGATGTTTTTTTTCCGAGCGGATGTCCGCGGGTAGAGCATTCCATAGCTGAGGTCCTTGGACTGTGAACCTTTGTTCACCTTTTGATTTATAACGGGTCTTGGGAATGTGGAGAAGGTTCTGATTAGTTGACCGGAGTGGGCAACCTGAGGTATAGTGCTTTATTTTGTCGCAGGGCTTTTCCTTTGTATACATTTGTGAGTGTTTTGAATGTGACCCGGTCCTTTACAGCTTACTGAAAAGAAAGTCAACACTTTTGTGCCAGATGATGAAACAAGAGCTTAGTCAACTTTCTTTTTCATTCAAAGCATAGCAAGCAGTGGCAGATGTTTCAGGTTACCAGAATAGGTCTCTATAATTGGAGTAGAGATGTTATGGACATGACAGGTCTCTGCAGTATGAGTCGGATTTGTTTTGTAACGGAAATGGTTAAGTTGCATAAGAGTCTACATGTAGTTTTCTGAAAATGATGGTAAATTGAACTATTTAAAGTTTTCAAAAACTGCCGTATTTAAAAAACGGGCAGAGAAGAACAACCCTTTTTTTTTCTAGTTGTTTTGGTAAAAACAACATCTGAGATATCTGCTTGAACTTACACAACATGGTATAAGAGATTGTTTTGTAATAAATCTATTTGTCAATTTTTTTATTTCACTAGGAAAAAAATCCTTCACATGTGACCAGTGTGGGAAAATCTTCAGTCAGAGAAAACAGCTAAAGAGTCATTACAGAGTGCATTCTGGTATGTATAGGAAATGGGTACTGTTCTATCATTAGAGTATTAATATTATACAGAATTTGCATATGTAACAACACCCATTTGCACAGTGCTTTACAAAAGAAAGGGGGATACAGTTAAATACAGGAGGGTTAGGAGGGCCCTACTTATGAGAACTTACAATTTAAATAATCTATAAACTGATCTAGAAGGTTATAACTATAATAACTGTGGTAGATGAGTTGGTGGGGAGAGTAATAATCCAGATGTTACATTAAGGTGGGATTGGTATAGGAGAAAAGGTGTGGCTCTAACTCGTGTATATACACCTTCGTCTTTCAACATTTGTGATAAACTCATATAAATCAAACTTTCCAAAAAATATATATATATATATATATATATATATATATATATATATATATATATATATATATATATATATATATATATATATATATATATATATATATATGCAAGTAATCCAATTAAATTTCCTCAATATATCTCCACAAAGAAAAAAAGTCCAATCACTGTGAAAAAAAAGTTGGCAAACGGTGTCCTACAAATTGCGCATAAAAAATGCGAACTCACCAGAGCCTTGAACTAAAAAAGCCTTGTGAGAATAATGGATTTTTTTTTCTCAACCAAAACATAAGTGGAGACAATCCCTTTATCTTTGATAATCAGGCAATATAGCTCGGGAAAAGCATATGAACAATAATAGCGCAATATGCTAAGTGCCAGTATACACAAACAAATATGTAATGCAATGTACATTTACATTGAGATATACAAGTTAACACTGACATGTACAGCTTAGGATAGATGTGCACACTGTTCTACCAGCCGCAGCGTGCGTTTCAAAACACAAGGGTTGGGAACCAGCAAATCTGGATATGAAGCCAGTGGAGAGCAGACATGCAGCCTCTATGCATTTCATATTAGACGCCATCAGGAAGCTTGCCCGTCACCATTTTATTGAAGCCTTATATACCACACCATTTGTTAACATTGGCTTAAGGTGGGATAGTCTTCCCTAAAAAGATGGGTTTTCAAGGAGTGAAGGCGGACAGAGTAGGAAATAGAATAAATAGGATAGGGAGTTCCAGAAGATGAGAGAAGCTCTGGAGAAGTCCTGGAGGCAAACATGGGTAAAAGTAACAAAGGAGCTAGATAACAAGCCGTCTTGGGAGGACTAAAAAGGGCCATTTGGGTGATATTTTCAGTTTGGGGCAGGGTTGTGGATGGCTTTGTATGTATGCTTAGCAAAGAGCGACTGTTTAATACTTGTTGAGTTACTGTCCACAAAAAAACTGGTGTCCAATATACCCTCCAACTCCAGTTCTCTGGCATTTTGATATTCTGGATCAGGTTAGCAAAAAATTATTTATACAGGCATATCCAATTTACACATTAGCTCCTTGAGCACATATGTGTTAGCGTTACACCATCCTTGTAGCTCTCATAATTGCTGAGGTGTTGTTGGCTGGGAGAGGAGTTCCCTCCAACTGGCTGCAAAGAGAGAGAGAGAGGAATGAGCCGGCGCTTAGCGGTTAAGTGACTGCATTATAAAACTAAAAAAAAGTATTCAGAAAGCCATTTATTACAATGTGTAAGCAGATCAGAGCAAAGGGGAAGCATCCTTTAATAGGTGTGATACTGGATAGCATTTTCTGCTACTTCCAACTTTCATTCTACCTCCATAGTAAAGTTGGGTCATTTGGCATTCTGGAAACCCCAAAACTCTGTGCAAACCTAAACGGCCAAGATAGGTCAAATATTATTTACATATCTGGTTTTATTGCTGTCCTCATTTACAATGATTGTCAGAAGTTGTTTTAGTAAGTACAGTGTGTTCTAACAAAAGCACACAGCATATTTGTAAAGCGATTAAGGTATTTTTTATTACCGTTTTGCAGTGCAGAGTTTATTGCAGTACTTAAGGCAAATCATATTTACCATTTGTAGTGACAGATTCAAATAAATTAAAGTGTACTCTGCGTTTTGTGTTTTTTTTTTCTTTCTGTTATGCAATCAATTGAAGGCCGCGGGTTACCAGAGTGCAATGTCTGCCAAAGAAAATTCATGGATGCTGCACAGTTAAAAAAGCATTTAAGATCTCATACAGGTACCGTTATATTCCTATGTAAATACTGTATGTGTACCACATGGTGATTCACTGTGGGATAACTTGAAAATGTACAAAAGTACCTAACAGATAATGAATAAAAATCTAACATCTAAGCAATGGCAAGAACTCATCTGTTGGTATATAGTGAATGATTAGGTCCTAACCACCCTTTCCTTTAATTGAATGTCATTGCATTACAGCATCTGGGCCCGCCCCTGGCCATTGACATGCATTCTGATAACCAGTAAGCCTTGTGTCATCAATGATGGTGCCTATGGTAGGCTGGTAATGTCCTTCCAATATCTACTTTACAGTAGAGCTAGTTTTAAATTGACAATAACTAAAAATTGATAGAGAATATGTCGGCATTATTGTCATCAAAAAGTACCTGACATGAAAAAAGTATGACTCCGCGTTTCCTCCCTTTGTCACCTAGAGGTTGATTTACTAAAACCTGGAGCGCACAAAATCTGGTGCATCTCTCCATAGAAACCAATCAGCTTCCAGGTTTTATTGTTGGAGCTTAATTGAACAAGCTGAAGTTAGAACCTGTTTGGCTACCATGCACAGCTGCACCAGATTTTACACTCTCCAATTTTAGTGAATCAACCCCTTTAAAGCCTAGGCATTGGAACTACAAGTAGTCTGTTGTTTTCAGTAATGAACATAGTTGGCTAAGAGGATCAGTGGAGTAGAGCCTGCATAACAAATGAGCCATAATGCCTAACTCCATGTACACATGTTTATAAAGTATATGCAGAAACAAGGCTTTACAACAGTGATAATATTCACACAAAAATAATCATTTTAAAGCTCATTCATCTGTTCAGATCAGCTAAATATGTCCAGGTGTATCATAACAGAAGGTTTGCAAAGTCTTACAATTTGTTGCTGTAACTGCATAAAAGCCATTAGCTGCAGTTAGGCTTTAAAGTGTTACTAAACCCACAACTGTAAAATTGGCCTGTCCACAATCTATCTCCTGATAAGACAGAGCCTTTGAGGTCACTTTGCACATGCTCAGTTTTGGTGTGTGTTGCTAAAGAGTTTTTCTTTTCTTGGGAGAGTGCATGTAATCGGAACTATCCAGAAAGTGGGTTAGGGGTCCTACAGGCTCATAGGACAGTCAGTGCAGTATGAAAACTCCTCCTACAAGCCTTAACCAGTCACTGATAGAAGTCACAAGACTGCTATATGCTGCTGATGAGAAAAGGTATTTAGCAGTTTATATTTACTAAAATAATTGGATTTTAATAGTCTGTACTGTGGGAGACCAGATATAGTGAATGCAGGGTCTTGAGTTTAGTAACCCTTTTAAGTGTTTTTATTAAAAAAAAAAAAAAAAAAGTCTGTTTAAAGTTCACATTAGTAGTAAAACATACCATGTAGTTCTAAAAAACACTGCAGCTTTCAAAATTTGCTTTCCATAAAAGGGTAAGCTCACCTTTTACAGAAAATATGTAAGGTGAACTTACACTGGACCCCCTCCCCATCACCTCCGGTCCTGCTGTACCTGAAGCCTGCAATCGCCCGCTAAGAGACATCGGGTCGCCGCTTCACCGGTCTGGGAATTTGAAATCCCTGCGGCTTTCTCTCTTCTTCTCCCCTGCTGACAGGACGGGCTAGGCGGGTACTGATTGGTCGGTGCCGACCAATTAGAATGCCTGTTATACATTCCATTTATGAGGTACGTTTAGGAGATTAAGCCGCAGGGATTTCAAATCCCTGGACGAGTGAAGCGGCGACCCGATGTCTCCTAGCAGCTGATCACTGGCCTCAAATACAGTGGGACCGGGGGAACAGGAGGGGGTTCAGTGTAAGTTCACCTTACAGATTTTCTGTAAAGGTGAACTTGCACTTTAAATCTCATACATGTAGGCCAATAGTGGCTTCCTCTCTGCCTGGCTGAAAAATTACCTGTGTAAGAGACCAGCCCTGTCCTTCCTAGGTTTTGGGACGCACTGGAACAAGCTCACAGGAAAAAGCTCTCTCCCAAGACTTGCACATGCACATTGCGCTGTCTTCTCCCATGTCCATTATACACTACATTCAGATTTTAGGCTTTTTTACAATAGTAGTTTTTTGGATGGACTGTTAGAAAGTCACCACTGGCCTGCAGGTACGGCACCAATTTGTAAGCTGCACAATGTTTTTAAAACTACTACCATTGACATATTACAGGTGTTACGAGGTGAGACTATAAAAGTGCATGTTCATCTAAGACTACCTTGTTTGTAGGGCGATAATGGTGCTGTGCAATTTTACTGCAAAGCAAGTTTTTGTCACCCTGTCAAAAAAAAGTGCAATAATAATGTGTGTACGGGCAGGATCCCTGGGTTATGGGAGACCTCAGAAAAACAAATTAATGCTAGGCATAAACCATATTCTATATGTCATATAGAATATGTAATTTTTATTTCCATAGTTCCATTTAAAGACCATTCCCAAAAAACGCCTCCACATTTTATTTTTATTTCTAAATGGGTGCTGTTTTTGGTATGTTTTTCCATTGTACACCTCCCAGGTTTGCCGTATTCCCTCCTAGCACTTCCATAAATGTAAAGTGTCTGAATCTGTTCATTGCAGGTGTTAAATAGATCTGTCATAAACTTTGAAGTGTCTGTGTTCATAAAGAACAAGTCGGTTTATGTATTTGAATTAAATAATCTCTTTTCTTTTTCTTTAGGCGAGAGGCCATACACATGTGAGATCTGTGGAAAGTCATTCACTGCTAAAACCTCTTTGCAGACACATATTCGAATACACAGGTATAGTGGCTTGTGTTCTCATCTGTTTGGATCACATAAGCTTTCAAATCACAACACAAACCTCAAAATGTATTTACTGCTTAAATGTAAAAATGATAAGATAAGTAAGGGTAATAAATGTAATCTGTTTTGTTTCAAGGTTTTTTTTTTTTTTTTTTTTTTTTTTTTTTCCTTTTTTATTCCCTAGTTTAGATTTGGTACGATGGCTTTCTTAACTATTCTAAACAGTTTCATGTTTCAATGTATTATTCCTAATTAGGCAAGTCTACCCAAAAACATTATTTTCCCTTACAAAAAACTTCTCTGACTGATTTAATTTGAAGTGAGTTTCATCCTTTCTTTGCTGCATATGTAAGAATGCTTAAAGTGTTACTAAACCCACAACAGTAAAATCCATGTGTATATGCCGTAAAGCATGCTTGTTATACTCACTGTGGAACCTAAGGGGTTAATACTCTGCATTGTGTAAAAAATGCTATTAGATCCTGCCTTCTCTGATCCTCCCCTTCTTCCATAGTCCCCAATTCATCTGCTTATAGTACAGAGTCTTGGGGGCACTCTGCACATTCTCAGTTTGGTGTGTATCGCTAGAGTTTTTTTTGGGAGGTTGCATGTGATCATCACAGGGCCAATCGGCACTGTCTAGACAAAGGGTCAGGGGTTATGCAGCCTCATAGGACTGTCAGAGGAGAATGAAAAGTCCTCCTAGCTTTAACCAGTGCTCTGCCGGACAATGATAGTCACAAGACTGCTATATTCTGCTGAAGAGAGAGAGAAAGTATTTAGCAGTTTATACTTATGAAAATAATTGCATTTTAATGTTCTGTGTACTGTGGGAGACTAGATATAGTGAATGCAGGGTCCTGGGTTTAGTAACGGTGTATCTAAACACAAAAACAAGAAACTAATATATTGGGCTTACCTGTCCTTAGACTACTTTTTATTTTTTTATTTTATTTTTTACTTCTGCCAGTAACACAATTCCTAGTCCCTGGATGACAACACTCAGCAACCTGGTCTGTTTCATGACAACAGAAACATTTTAGGATTAACCACTTAAGCCCCGGACCAATGTGCAGCCAAAGGACCAGGCCCCTTTTTGCGATTCGGCACTGCGTCGCTTTAACTGACAATTGTGCGGTCGTGGATTCCAAACAAAAGTGGCGTCCTTTTTTTTCCCACAAATAGAGCTTTCTTTTAGTGGTATTTGATTACCTCTGCGTTTTTTATTTTGCGCTATAAACAAAAATAGAGCGCCAATTTTGAAAAAAATTCAATTTTTTTTTACTTTTTGCTATAATATCTCCAAAAAATATATATAAAAAAAAATGTTTTCCTCAGTTTAGGCCAATACGTATTCTTCTACATATTTTTGGTGGAAAAAAATCGCAATTAGCGATTTATTGATTAGTTTGTGCAAAAGTTATAGCGTTTACAAAATAGGGGATAGTTTTATATTTTTTTTTTATATATAATTTTTTTTTTTTTTTTACTAGTAATGGCGGCGATCAGTGATTTTTATTGTGACTGCGACATTATGGTGGACACATCGGACATTTTTGACACATTTTTGGAACCATTGTCATTTATACAGTAATTAGTGCTATTTAAATGCACTGATTCCTGTGTAAATGACACTGGCAGTGAAGAAGTTAACCACTAGGGGGCAGTGTAGGTGTTATGTATGAAAGTTATGTGTTTTTTTTATTGTAGGGGCGTGGCCTGGCATGTGACGTCACTGATCGTCCTTCCCTATAAAAGGGAAGAGATGATCGGTGACAGCCACACAGGGAAGCACAGGGAGAGGTTTGTTTACACAGACCTCTCCTCCTTCTTCAGCTCTGTGACTCGATCACGGGACACCTGCGGCGATCCGGTCCGCTGGTCCCTCGGCCATGGTCACAGGAGCACAGGACCCACGGCTGGGCACATAAAAAGCAATGTACAGGTACGTGCTTGTGCCCAGCCATGCCATTCTGCCGACATACATCGGCGTGAGGCAGTCCTTAAGTGGTAAATGGACCAAACTCCCCAAAAGAAAAGCTTTTTGATGTTATTCGTTGAGACATTTTCCATCATTCCTAAATTTCATATGGCCAAAAGTATACCAACACCTCCCCTCAAATTATTAAATGATAATTCCAGGATTCCTAGCACTTTAAATAATTTGTGACAGTTTGGACCAAATAAATGACTTGCATATCAGAAGGGATGGGTTGCTGCTTAGGCAGTAATAGACTGACAGCTTGTGTTTAAGTACAGTGTTCCAGCAGCTGTGCCAGCCACTTCTCCTCTACTTCTGCATATAGATGGCATTGAATGAATCCTAATATAGTTGTGCTGTGTAAAATGAACCAACATAATTAAGTGAATTCATACATAATCACAATGTGATACTTAAATAAAAATAAAACGCCACAATTCAGTGAATAACATATAATAATTCTCACGAGTCCCATGTAATTATGAGACCTATAAATAAAGTATCCATACACAAACAGTTTATTCAAGAACAAATATATCCATCATATCTTGTAAACCCAACACTGTGTAACCAATGAGCCCACCACCATAGAAACACACAGCCTCTTACGAAATGGTTAGACCCCAAATTATAGCGGGTCTACCATAGTGTGAAGCTGCATGGGTCTTGCACCATTGATTACCCAGCACGGGGAAGGCATGCGGTACCACTGATAGTATCCTCCACTGTGGTTTCACTCTCCCCGGGTAAATTCTGCAAAAAAAGATGAGAGATAGTGTAGTACTGTTAAATGTTTATTGAATATTAGC
Source organism: Lithobates pipiens (assembly GCF_037356315.1). Lineage (NCBI taxonomy): Eukaryota > Metazoa > Chordata > Amphibia > Anura > Ranidae > Lithobates > Lithobates pipiens. The sequence goes on from NW_027507758.1 coordinate 293,920,131, forward strand.
CAGAAAGCTACTTACAAACATCCATAGAAATGCTCATGTAACATTCAAAAACGCTGCTTGTACTGGCTCCAGCCAGGCCTGGGTGACATCTAATGACACCCCAAATGCAGAGTGTTTGCCTGCATTGGATCACATGGTATTTCAGTACCATGAGATTTGGTGCAGTGCATTTCGGAAAAGTAGCGTATGCACTACTTTTGGTGCGATCCAGTGTGATTTTAGGCTCATTCATATAAATGGGATAAAAATTGCACTGCACTGAGTTGCATATGACGCATGCAGGAACACTGACTATGTGTGGTGTCCCTTAGAGGTACTTTATTTTTGTTTTTCTGCCTGTGAAAACATCTCTATTTTAGTCTCCATGTACATTGTGGCAATTGGATTCATTTTGAGAGCAACATTACAATACATTGGGGTTGATTTACTAAAACGGAAGAGTGAAAAATCTGGTGCAGCTGTGCATAGAAACCAATCAGCTTCCAGGTTTTATTGTCAAAGCTTAATTGAACAAGCAGAAGTCAGAAGCTGATTGGCTGCCATGCACAGCTGCACCAGATTTTGCACTCTCCAGTTTTAGTAAATCAACCCCGATGTATTAGAAGCGTTATATGAATTATAAGTGGAAACCTACAGTGAGGTAGAATAATGATTTTACTGCTGAACTTAATCAACCCTGTTTTAAGTAGTTATCATGTTTACTGTTTATCATTTCAGAGGGGAAAAGCCTCACTGTTGCAACATTTGTGGGAAAGCCTTTACAGATGCCAGTGCCAGGAGAAGACACAGCGTTTTGCACACCGGAAAGAAGCCATTCTCTTGTCCACAATGCGATTTGCAGTTTTCCCGCATGGACAATCTGAAGACTCATATTAAAACTCACAATAAAGTAAAGCAGACACAGGACACAAGCACTGGAAGCACTGATGATACAAGGACCATACTTCAGCTGCAGCAATACCAGCTAGCAGCTTCTAATGGCCAGGAAATCCAATTATTGGTGACAGACAGTGTCCACAACCTGAACTTCATGTCAAGTCATGGCTCGGGTATTAGTATTGTGACAACTGATGATCCTCATAGCATTACAGACCAAAATAACCTTGCACTGATCACTCATCAGCCCCCGCCATTGCACACTTTGTCAGTTTCCCAGCAGCAACATGTTCAATCTATCCAGAACATCGAACTAATGGAGAACAGGGTACAAACTGTGCTGCAGGAGCCAATGCATGTCATCACTCTGTCAAAGGAAACACTGGACCAACTGCAAGGACGAGCACATGAAATTCACTTGACGCATACAGACCGGCAAACCTCGCTAACTCAGGTGCAAGCACATCCATCTCAGAGTATTTTGAGCCAAAGTGTCAGAGTCTCTGACCACATTCAACAAACTATCAATGTAAACCCTTTATCACAACCCATGGCAGGGGCCCAGATCCCTGCACAAACATTTCAGATACAAGCTGATGCTGTCTCTTTTATAAACACAACCCTGGACGCTACAAACTCAACACCTGTATGATAAAAATTCTATCTCTTGTTTTTGGTTTAAAGTGTTAATGTTTTTGCTTTGATTTTTTTGAAAGAAAGTGAATGAATGATGAAGCACAACAGTGAGTTTATAATCTGGGTATTCTTCATTCTGTCTGCCAGTCAATTACCAAGTAGACACCTGGCAACACTTAAAGCTGGAGAGCTGAAATACTACAGATAATTACAGAAGCAGTGAAGTGATCACAAGTCTGGGAAAATACGTTGTGAATACTTGAAGTCGAAATCCCATGTACGTTCTGGGCTCAATAGGTAGGAGGCTCCACAAAGACACCGAGATTGGTTTCAATACTAAATCTGGCCATACGCTAACAGATTGTTTGCATTGAGCCTGGGGCTGAATAAAGAAAATATAACAGATTTCTCCATCTGTGCTAAGGATGTCTCTCGGGGGCAATGGTAACAGTGGGCACAGTCAAAACAGTGACTGCAGCTGAATGGCTTTGGTCACTGTTTTGTTGAGAATGATTTGCCCAACACTTTTTAGAATTGCACTTATGTGACCCATAGGAGAAGTCCAGGCAAAGGACCATAGGCTGGACTTCTCTTTTAAGGCTTTAGAACCACTTTAACTTTCTTAGCAATATGAGCTACAGTAGTCTTCTATTGGATCAGTCTCCACGGGTCAAATTTCTCTCCCCATGTTTATCAGTGAGTTCTGGTCACCTATTCACTGGTTTTCCTTCCTTGGACCACTTGTTGTAGGTGCTGACCACTGCAGAGCCACTACACTACATTCCACATGAGCTCCAGCCATTACAATTTGGCCCTTGTCAAAGTCGCTCAAATCCTGACGCTTGCCTGTATTGCCACTTTCAGGTACCATTGTAATGAGATAATCAACATTTTTCACTTTCCCTTTCAGTGGTCATATTGTTAAGTGTTAATAAAAGTTAAGTTATAATGATCATAAATCTAGTGCAAAACAAATTGAAGTAGAATGTGTGAATTAAAATAAAGCAGATTGCACAGAAAACATTTAGGGGGATACTAGTAACTAAAATGTACTATTGGGTGTACTAATGGGGAGATAATAAACAAAACAGGTACTTGGAAAATGCGCTGCTATATAAAGCTACATACTGTAAAAATGTTGACACATCAGCATATGGATATTTTCATAGTACATGTGTTCATGCATTTGAAGACTAATCTTTTATAAATTTCGACTGAGACAAGTCTTTAACAGGGTTGCTCATACGTGATTGATATAGACATTTGGTACCAAATCCATATTTACGGACCACACATGAAAGAGTGGAAGTAGCGGTACAAAGACAGGTTATGTTCTTGTGCACCTGTTTTTATTTTATTTGGGATTGCGTGTCTCCCTGCTGTGCACCATAGCTCCTCCTGTCGACCCTTCCATCACTACTGTATCCTAAAAAGTGCCATAGTTGTCAGCAGGTCAAACCACAGACAACAGCAGGGAACATGATATTCAAAACAGCCAGAAATTTTGGATAGCAGCAGTACTGGTGGCGCTGGCACAGAGCACCCCAAGATTGGAATTGCAAATACAGCAAGTATTCCTTTTGTTAATGTATAGGGTGGCTTTGGTGTGACTATTCTTGACTAGTAGCAGGGTTGCTTTATTAGTTATTTAACAATCCTTTCCAATTATATCCACTCAGGACATTACCCTACAAGGGTGTTGGTAAATTCTATTCATCAAACACACGTGTAAAACACAAGGCCTGCAGGGCAAATTCGGCCCTCCAGGCCATTTCACGTGGCCCTCGCACCGCTCCTGCAGCTGTGGCAACTCACTTTTTTTCTGCACCCACCCTGTCACAGCAGTTGGCAGCAGAGAGGACAGAACTCCTCCGCCAGATCCTGCGCAGCTCCTTTCAGCCACAGAGAGGTTAATTTCTGCACCCCCCGCCCTCCTTCCCCAACTCCGCAATCGGAAGCAGAGAGGAGGACGGAATTCCACCTACAGATCCTGAGCCTCTCTTTGCAGACCCTCGTCATCTCCATCTCCCCTGGTCTCGCTGTTCAGCAGACTCCAGCCCTTTTCTGGTCCTCCTCCAGACCCTGCCCTTTCTGTTTCCCATCTCCACCTCCGGTTTCTTCCCAGCAGCAGCACAAGGTAAGGGGAGGTCCAGTCCACAATGATGATGTGGCTTGCTATGAAATTAAGTTTCACACCCCAAATCTGAAACAAATTGTGACTATGTATAACCATCCTAGAATTCCCTACACAACCATATATACTCTTATCTGTTGTATTGTGCACATTATAAAATAAAACAGACTCAACTTTGCCAAACAGTTTTTAGTTCACACATATGGCAATACATGTTTAAGCTGGGCAACTGCTTAAAAGTAATCCCTCTATGGCCAGTCCTACTTTTCTCTGCAAAATGCAAATGCTCCAGTGGGCACAATGCCAACATAGGGCAAACAGACACAAACTGGAGAAGAGCCACAAGGTTCAGAAACCAAATATACCTGTGCTCAAATCCCAATAGCTTGTACACGTATATAATCTATCTGGTGCTAAAGGGGTGTGGCCACATGTTAATAATAGAAATTGCGGATGAACCCTCTGGGATTACTTTGACTCAGTTGGCCAGCTTAAACATGTATTACAATATTTGTGAACTAGGAATCCTTTTTTTTTTTTTTTTTTTTTGCTAAATTTGCTAGAAAGGGTATATAGCAGTGTGCGGAGGGTCCATCCAGAATTTCTAGTGTTAACGGGCGGTCCCACCCCTTTAGCACCCGATGGATTCTATACATGTACAAGTTATTGGGATTTGAGCACGGGAATATTTAGTTTCTGTTGCATTGTAGATTAGTTGTCAAACCTGAAGCTGGTGGCTTCTCCTCCAGTTTGTGTCTGCTTGACCCATGTTGGCATTGTGTCCACCATAGCATTTGCAGAGCAGAGCAGGATTGGCCTTAGAGGGATTACTTTGATGTAGTTGGCCAGCTTAAACATGTGTTGCAATATGTGCTGTATGAACCAAAATCTCTGTTTTTTATTGCAAAGTTTAATAGAACAGTGAGCAGAGGGTTCATCCAGAATTTCTAAGTACAAGTTGGTCTCGTGGTTTTGGATGGGTGCACCACAAGTACCTTGTGTCTGTCAGGAGTCGGCAAGTTTGCCGCAAGATCACTTGTATCGGAGACGGAAGATGGCTCCCCTCCAGCTGCGCTCCGGTCGTCTCCGCCGCTTACCGGAGCAATCGGGAGCAGGCGGAGACTATCGCGTTCACTGCCTGGATGGCGAGCGGGGGAAAGATGCTCTTAAGGGGGGAAAAATCATTTTTTAGTGTAAATATAAGATCTGAGGTCTTTGACCCCGGATCTCATATTTAAGAGGTCCTGTCATGCTTTTATTTCTATTACAAGGGATGTTTACATTCCTTGCAATAGGAATAAAAGTGACACACTTTTTAAAAAAAAGGACAGTGTAAAAATAAAAAGTAAAATAAATTAATAAATAATAATTTTAAGCGCCCCGTTTCGCCGAGCCCATGTGCAGAAGCGAACACATATGTAAGTCGCATCCGCATATGAAAACAGTGTTCAAACCACACGTGAGGTATCCCCATGATCATTAGAGCGAGAGCAATAATTCTCGCACTAGACCTCCTTTGTAACTCTAAACATGTAACCTGTAGCAATGTTTAAATTTCGCCTATGGAGATTTTTAAGGATAAGTGTTGTTGCCATTGCACAAGCGGGTGCAATTTTGAAGCGTGACATGTTGGCTATCAATTTACTCGGTGTAACATTATCTTTCACAATATAAAAAAAATTGGGATAATGTTACTGTCTTTTTTTTTTTGTTAAGTCAAAAAAGTTAATTTTTCCAAAACAATTGCGCTTGTAAGACCGCTGCGCAAATACGGTGTGAAATAAAGTATTACAACGACCGCCAGTTTACTCTCTAGAGTGTCTGAAAAAATATCTTTATAATGTTTGGGGGTTCTAAGTAATTTTCTAGAAAAAAAAAATGATTTTAACTTGAGTCTGAAAAATAGGCCAGGTCCTTAAGACCCCATACACACGATTAGATTATCTGCAGATTTTTGTCTTCAGGTTTACCAAAACCATGTAGTGCAAGGGGCCTGCCTGATTGCACACAAATTGAAACTCTTAAAGTGGTTCTGCACCTAAAAAAAAAAAAAATATTAAAAGCCAGCAGCTACTAATATTGCAGCTGCTGACTTTTAATAAATGGACACTTACCTGTCCCAGTGTCCAGCCATGTCGGCGGCAGATGACGAGCGATTGCACGTCTCTCTGCTGCCCCCGCCGCCATCCTCGGTTCCCTACTGCGCATGCGCGAGTCGTGCTGCGCGTCTGTACTGGTCCCCGCTGGGTCCTGGGAACTGTGTGTTTCCCAGAACACAATGGGGGGGTCGGGACATCTGTGGGGGTTCTGCGGCGGTCTGTCCCGGAAGTGGGTGCAGATATCTGGATTATCCAGGTAACTGCACCCCCCTCCCCCTGAAAGGTGCCGATTGTGGCACCGGAGGGGGGGAGGGATCAGATTAGCGGAACTTCCCCTTTAGGGTGGAGAACAGCTTTAAGGTTTGACCTAATAATATATGGTTTTAGTACAGTGGCGGCCTGTGCATTGTGGGTAAACAGGCGCCGCCCCCCCCATACATGCGCCCGGGCCCCTTTCAGGACGCCAGATGCATGGATTCCTATGGTGGTGGTGGGAGAGGGTGGTACTTTTCGAAGCACATGATTAGAGCCAGAGGCTCTAATAGGCTTCAAAATAGGGTTGGCTCGGTGCGCAGCGAGTGTGCCCTGATCCCACCCAATGGTGTGACGATAGCGAATTCATTTTTGCTATTTTCACACTAACCTTCCTCCCCTCCAATCAGGGGGCAGGGCATCAGACCTATTTCCTGATTGGCCAAAGCGACAGGCCACTCTATTGGATACCTGGCGCTTAGGAAGAGGAGCGGAGGAGACACACTGGAGTGGAGGGTGCCGCCACTCTAGTGCACAGCTGCTGCCTGGGGGTCTGTCAGAGCTGCTGGGGGGGGTTGGGGGGTGTTGCCAGCACCGCGAGCCCGGCGAGTGGGGGGTCGTGGGCACAGTGGCTGCATTTGATGGGCACAAGTGGCTGCATTTGATGGGCATTGTGGCTGCATTTGATGGGCACAGTGAGGCTGCAATTGATGGGGGGGTTTCAGCACCAGCCACCACTGTTTTGGTAAATCTGAAGACAAAAATCTCTAAATCTGTGTGTGTGTATGGGGCTTAAGTGGTTAATAATAATTATTAATGAGAACAGTTGCCCAGGATGGGCAGTGGAGTCATTATGACTATCTGCAGGAATTTGCTACATCATAATAACAAGCGATTTTCAGAAAATCGTTCTGCTTGCCTCTCAGTGTCAATACACTGGTTTTATTATCCAATCTATGTACAGTCAAAATGATCAGATCTGCAAACAATTGAATAGTTATATCTCCCTATCCGATCAATTTACACTCCTTGGAGATTTGATTGTTTGCAGCAATGAGATTCATTAATCCGATTGTGTTTTTTTTTGATTAATCAGATTATGAGACTGCATGGTGGCAGCAAAGATGTGATCGATAATTTATGATTCTCTCTTTAAACTATTGATCAAACTCAACTTCCCTGTGTGTGTGTCATTTCGATTTTTCAATTATAGATTGGAAAAAAGATTGATCATTTTATTGGAGAATGTATGGCCACTATTACTGAGAGTAATTACTATATTTAAGTTTGTAAGATCAGACATGAATGTTACCAATTTGTGTCCAGCTTATAACGACTGAAGTGTTTAGTTTATGAATGCAGTGTGATGAGTGTAAGGTCGGTGCAGTGATCATCGCCCTGTCATCTTCCTGCAGTCAGCCCAGATTTCCCGAGTGACGTCACGGCTTGTCATGTAACCTTGGTGACCGGGAGACGCCGAGACACGCCGGAGCACACCATGATGGCCTCGGAGCGGCTCCAGATAGAGGTTGTGGGGCTCCTCAGTGAACCTCCTTTCCATATCGCCAAATGTGCTGCAGAGGTGAGGCCTGGAGGGATCAATCAGAGATCGCTTATTATATGCATGCTGTCATTTCCTACACCTCCTTAGTACATCGCTGTCACTATACACTGGGGGGGGGGGGGGGGGGGGGGGGCTGCCTGGAGATCGATAACAACTAGGAGCCTCCTCCAGATCATCAATCCATACTAACAATCTACTGTCTACTAGGTATGACACTTGTGTGTGCTGAAATCATACTAATGCTGGTCATACACTATACGAGAAATTATGGTCATTAAAGCTGGCCATACACTTATAGATTATCTGCAGATTTTCTATGGTTAGATAGAAAAAGTGCAACAGATTTCTCCATGTTCGCTAAACTGTGTGGATGGAGGAATCTCCCACTTTTTCCATCTAACCATAGAAAATCTGCAGATAATCTATAGGTGTATGGCCAGATTTAGATAGTTTGTTCGTTTTTCAGCCAGTTAATGGGCACAAAATCCATAATCTTTGGGAAGTTTTTGAGCCGAAAACATGAAGGACAAGTTTGAAAATTTTCTGCTGAATGAATGATAAATTAAAAGGTTAATGTGTTTCCCGTCAGAACTGTCTGCATTAGGTATATGTAAAAAAACAAACGAAAAATGTATTCATTTATGTCCACTGAACGATTTATCGGTCATTACATGATGGCACTATTGTTTGCGCTCATAGCCAAATGTCCGTTTTTCGAAAATGGGTTTGGCCGATTTTTCGTATAGCGTAGGGCCAGCATAAAGCCCCATACACACTATCAGATTTTCTGCAGATTTTTTTCCTTCAGATTTACCAAAACCATATAATATGAGGTCAAACCTTAGGAGTTTCAATTTGTATGCAATCAGGCAGGCCCTTGCACTACACGGTTTTGGTAAATCTGAAGACAAAAATCTGCAGAGAATCTGATAGTGTGTATGGGGCTTTAGTGTCATAGATTTGTGGTGTTCTATGTGTTTTTATTTCTATGAATAACAAGTAATAAATGGAGGTAATCTAGAAAGCATGCTCAGATCCTGACCTGTCCGATTTTTACTTTTGGTAATTAAATCATTAATATAATACAAGATCTTGTTGTCATAAGCAACAGAATATATGAAAAAAAACGTTTTTTGAATGCCTTTTTCTGTTTCTAAAATCTATATATCATCAACATAGAAGCTTGCACACCAGTACATAAAGTAGTACTAAAGGCCAAATTAAAAAATGACATATATAATATGATATAGTCTGTCACTATTAGTCTTTGATTTTCTGAGTTGTTCCCCCATAAAATAGTTTTATTACCTGTTGATCCTATTATTTATCAACTTCCTTTTCAAGCCAAACAAAACCCTTCTATCGTTTACAGCCAAGGGAGCTGCCATCTTAGCTTCTGTGTGATTTGCTGTTGCCATGGTGCTGCACATGTGATCGGTTATGACTTTCAGCCATTTGATGACTTGACAGTTTGACCAAAAGCACAAGCGACTGTGACAGTTATCATTTATAGAATGCCTAGAATGGAACTGTTTTGTGATACCATTACATGAGTGGGTTTAGTTCCACTTTAACAGACCAAGCTGTCTGGTGAAAGTGGCAGTTAGAGGATTTCGCCAAACCATTTATCCATAGACATACGCAGCCTAATACATTAGGGTGTGCACCCCAAAACTCAAACACACATGACTCTCTGCAGCCTCAGATGCATGGAGCAGTGAATGAATGGGAAGTGCTCTGTGCTAAGTAGCTTCCTGTTCATCCACAAACTGAAGCATAGTAAGCACCGTTTAATATGCTTCAGTTATGAATGAACACAGTGAGTATGTACACAGTGAGAATGAACACAGAGTATATAGCCCCAGAATCACAGATAAGGGTATATAGGTCAGTATTACAGATACAGTATATAGATCAGCATCACAGATAGGGTATATAGATCAGCATCACAAATAGGGTATGTAGATCAGTATCACAGATACGGTATATAGATCAGCATCACAGATACGGTATATAGATCAGCATCACAGATACGGTATATAGATCAGCATCACAGATATGGTATATAGATCAGCATCACAGATGGGATATATAGATCAGCATCACAGATGGGGTATATAGATCAGCATCACAGATAAGGATAAGGTATATAGGACTGCAGCACTGTCCAATACCCCCTCCCACCCCCAGCGTGGGTCTCCCTCCACTGACAGGTCCCCCCACCCTAGTGGGCGGCGATGGTCTCCTTGCACTTACAGCACTCTCCCACCTCCGGCACGGGTCTCCTTGTACTGATAGCACCCCCCCCCCACACACACATGCGTGGGTCTCCCTACACTGACAGGAACCCCCTCCAGGGACGGCACTTACCGGCCGGGGTTGTGACCTCTCCTCCTGCTGTGTCTCCTCCAGTGCAGGCATCAGCAGGGGAGGGGCGCTCCTCCAGCTTCCTCTGCTCTGTGTCTCCTCCTCCACCAAAGCGCTGAGCATCCAATAGGATCACCTGGTGCTTTGGCTAATTGGGAAACAGGTCTCACTGACCTGCCTCCTGATTGGCGGGGAGGCACTGTAGTGTGAAAATAGTGAAAATTCATTTGCTATGGTCACACAATTGGGAGGGATCTGGATGCATTCTCTGCGCCCCGACACCACCCTTGTTTGAAGCCTATTAGAGCTTCACATGCTTCAAAAATAAAATACCCAGCCCCTCCCCCCACGCCCGCCATAGGGGTGCATGGGCGTATGGATAGGGAGGCAGCAGCAGGGATGGGGGGGTGGCGCCCATGCACCCACAATGCATGGGCCGCCACTTAAACAGTGGTGGTAGCACTGAGTAAAAATCAACTCTCACATTTTTGTGCACATTGGTACTGTTTCACGTCAAGATGTATATTTCATAGTCATGAACCTAATTTCCATTACCTATATTACAGTGGTGGTACTTAGGTTGGGAAAAAAATACACATTATTACTAAAGTCTATTTACATCTAGTCCAGTGGTCTCCAAACTGCAGCCTGCGGGTCAGATATGGCCTTTGGGGCACTATACCATCCACTGACCCTAATGATGCAACATCATTCCTCCCACAGACAGATACCAATGATGAGGCACCATTCCTACCTTTAATAAACCAACAAATGAGCACTATTCCTCCTGCAGATACCAATAAAAGGGCACTATTCCTTCTACTAAAATCAATGATGGGACACTATGCCATCCACAGTCCCTAATGCCGGGGCACCATTCCTCTCACAGACAGACACCAATGATGGAGCACCATAACTCCCAAAGGCAATGCTGACAAGGGTTTCAGCATTCCCCTACTTAAAAGAGAAGTTCAGTTTTTTTTTTTTTTTTTTAATCATACTTAACTAGTTGCAGATGCAGAATCAATCTGATGCTGCATTTGTCCCCCGCCAGCTCTGAGACTGAGAACCAAGCGATCAAACACCACTGATCGCTCAGTTCTTAGAGCTCTGTGAGCAGAGACCTGGTGACTGTCAGGGACCATTGTCTGTACTTCTCCTTCAACTTTAAAAACATCTTTTGCCTGTATTGTTGTTGGAGATTTCCCCTCACTTCTGGTTTGATAAAACAAAGGAACATCTCTCTAAAGTAGCACCAGATACCAGTAAAACAAAGATTCCTATCTTTCCCTACTCCATCCAAAGCTACAAAAATAGTGATAAATGCACTTTGAGTGAGTGCATTTAGACTTGAAGTATCTGAAAAAGGTACATGTGGTGTATTGATTAGATTTCCTTTGCACAAGGCCCACAGGCTGTGTTTGCAAGTGGCCTACTGAATGGCGTGCTAGCTACCAGAGGCAATGAGGGGTGTAACATAGCATGTTTAATAATATCATTTTTATTGTGGTTTTATTGTGGTTGGAAGCTAGCTGAAGACGCTAATGGGGAGGTCTCACCATCAGAATTTTAGACTATATAGGGTAAATTCACTAAGGCCTGGTTCACACCTAATCTTTTTTTGGTGCATTTACAGTTTTTCAGAAACACACATTTGCAGCCAAAGGACCAGGCCCCTTTTTGCGATTCGGCACTGCGTCACTTTAACTGACAATTGCGCGGTCGTTCAATATGGTTCCCAAACAAAATTGGCGTCCTTTTTTCCCCTCAAATAGAGCTTTCTTTTGGTGGTATTTGATCACCTCTGCGGTTTTTATTTTTTGCGCTATAAACAAAAATAGAGCGACAATTTTGAAAAAAATTCTATATTTTTTACTTTTTGCTATAATAAATATCCCCAAAAAATACTGGCAGTGAAGGAGTTAACCACTAGGGGGCAGTGTAGGGGTTATGTGTGACGTTATGTGTTTTTTTTTTATTGTAAGGGGGCGTGGCCTGGCATGTAATGTCACTGATCGTCTTTCCCTATAAAAGGGAACAGACGATCGGTGACAGTCACACTAGGAAGCGCAGGGAGAGGTTTGTTTACATAGACCTCTCCTCGTTCTTCAGCTCTGTGACCCGATTGCGGGACACCAGCAGCGATCGGGTCCGCTGGTCCTGCGGCCACGGTCATGGAGCTCAGGACCAGGTCAGAGCCTGCCACCGGCGGCGGCGCGCTCCCGACCCATGGCTGGGCACTTAAACAGCCACATACAGGTACGTGATTGTGCCCAGCCGTGCCATTCTGCCGACGTATATCAGCGTGAGGCGGTCCTTAAGTGGTTAACCTGGTTTCCTATGGATGTAGTTCACATCTGTGCATTTTATGGAAAGGACCAAGTTTTTTTCTGGTTTTTAGTTCCATGGATCAAAAATGTGTATTGAAAAACGCTAAATGCACCTGGAATATGCAAACTGCAATCTGCATAAGTGTGAATCAGGCCTAAAGGTTACTGCATGTGATATGGAGGTCACGTGACTCATTTTTTGGAAATATCTCATTAGATAATAAAAGAGTCAATTCATCAAAGTAAAATATTAAATGTGAGGTAAATACCACACATTTGTTAAAATAGTGAGATAAATATTGCAAAAAAAAAAAAAAAACTCGTGCTAAATCATTAAATCATTAAAGTAAATTCACTAAAAAACACACACATTCATTATTTATCACAGCAGTTATTTTGAAAAGTACAAAATAACAATTGGAGGGACTCTGCACTGGCCAGCAAGTGAAAAGTATACAATGTATCAGTGTGAAAATGTTCTCCTCTGAACTCAGGCATGAAAATAAATTGTAACATTTCATCAGAGGGAGAGAATGAAAGTACACAGAATATTTTCACAGTTTTCACAATATTGCTGTGTGCCATCTAGTACAGTGTTAGCCCGCAAAAAATAAAAAAAGCAAAAAAACTACAAAAATAACACAAAACCTAAGTGCTAAATAACACAAAACATAAATATTTAACGCATTCGTTAAATAATGCTTGTTTTTTAGTAAATGGACTACTTTTGATCTAAATACCGCATGAGTTATTTCATGCGGTATTTATCTCTTAGTGAATTGACCCTTATGCCTCTAAACAATGGGATGTTAACTCTTCTGATAAATCAGGGGTAGTCTCATTCTTCCTGCTGCATTCATAATCTAAAAGAGTTTGCTTGCTCCCTCCAGCAAGCTATGCTAAACATACAGCTGGGGTGCAACAGGAAAAAGCAGTGCCGACGCGCTGATCCCAGCACATTGCACTGTTTGCTTTTATTCTTTTATTTTTACAACTTTATTGAAATGTCATGTCGCATTTCATTTGGTTCTATTGCTGGCAACACAGTGCCAGTGGATTGCCTTCTACCACTCTACAGTGAAAAAAAGTACTGCATTTTATACTTTTTTTTGACGCACACCACCATCAACACAAGGCTTTTCAACACAGCCCCAACTCACCTGGTGTGAACAAGTGCTAAATATTCAAGAGCAAGAATGAAAGTAATTGCTGTTTCAGATCGTCAGAGTTGAAAACACAGGGGCATAGAAACTCAGCCAGCACTGTCTGACACTTTAATATATGTCTGCTATAAATCTGAATTGATATTGGTTCTTCCTTATCCATTAACTAACAAACTGCATTGCTAGGTACTGAAACATTCATTTGATAATGAGTTTGAAGATCCAGTCATAAAGCCACTGCTGGAATTCGCCTGGAATGAATATCTACTGGAGAAAAAAAAGGTACTACTTTCTTTATTCTTCTGATTTCCTGACCACTAAATAACCTGTATGAAAACAATTCAAATAAATAAAAATCACATAAAACATATAACCCCAGAAGAGACAGCATTATGGGGAGGCAATAAGATACATATCCATAATAAGTATTATCCAAGCTGCGAGGTCCTCGCCTCCTCAAGGGATGCTGTCCCTTTGAAGAGGACACGTGACAAGTGACGCAACGTGGCGGGTGGAGCTGGTGACATAATTTCCACTGTCTCGTACATTGGGATTAGCGGTGATGAGACGAGGTGCTTGCAGCTTGGATATAATACTTGCATTTATACAAGATGTGGAAAGTGTGAGTGTGAATTCTTATGTTTTAAGTAAATCTTATTTTAATGGTATTGCACAATGAACTCTTCTTAAATATTGTTGAGCAACATTTCGAGAAATAATTTTTCAAAGAGAGCATGTCCTTTATCAGAACTGATTTTCCCTGGACTATCTAGGATCTTCCTACACCTTTAAACAAGGCTTGAATAGACCCTGGTGGGTCTTTCTTTGAGGTGAATGGCCAATTCACTCAAAGATGGATGGTGGTGGTGATTGCACATTTGTTTCCTACAAGTGAGAGGGATATCTGCTTACTTCAGAATCATCACAATTCTCTCAATTTCTTTGCATATTTGGACTTTTATTGTGTTTTTTTTTTTCAATTTTGTGTTTTTAAAATTTTGCGCTTTATTCTACATTCACTTAAGTTGTGGAGATAATATACAGTTTTTAGTTCTATATAATTTACAGTGTTGAATAAGCGCAACCATTATTTGTATAATTTACTAATTATGAGTGTGAGTTCACTTACCTAATAGTAGCAGTTTTAATATATATATATATATATGTATATATTGTAGACATGTCACTGGAGAAGTGATCGAGGGGGTGTACATCTCACCTAGGTTGCTACACAGTGTGAGATGGTAAATCCAGGATGGATCAGTTTCTCAGCAGCGATATGCTGCTGAGTTGTTATTTAATTTTGCCGGGCCTGGGTTTATATGGAATGGCAGGTAGGTTTGGTAGAGGGACCTGTCATTCCACATCCCCCGATCCAGTTCTGGGTTTGGGATCAGGTGAGCTTTGATCCTAATTAGCCTGGGAAGCTAAAGGCTCTGCAGGGTCTGCAGGTGATTGCTCTCAGCCAAGGAATGAACAATCTGTGTGTTGAAGGAAGCTGCAAGCACAGCCACTGCTGGAGCCAAAACTCACCCTGCGATATCCAGGCGAAAGACGCTGTGTTTGTAAGTGTCAGATAGGTGAGCAGAACCTGTTAGTAAGCGCCCAGCCGGGCTAGGACTTTTATTTTTGTTGTACTTAGAAAGCACGGTGTTGCTGTATATTTTGTTTGCTGGACTGTTTGTACCACGAATAAACGCCAAGATCTGCTTTATAAATTCCAAGTCTGCTGTGAACTGTGTCCAAACACACCCTACCCCGGGAAGATCCCTTACAATTGGTGGAGGTAGCGGGCAACACGGTTGCTAGGGGCAACGGTGTGGACAGACTTGGCTACAGCTGCTTATGTCTTGGGTGAAAGCTGCAACTACACTCCAAGAACAGTCCAGCAACATGGAGGAGATGCTGAAGCAGTTTATGCAAGTGAGTTTGCAACAACAGCAACGACATGAACAGTCCATGGCTGCACAACAACAACTTATCGAGCACCTGATAGCAATTCGAGAGGCGCCTGTGGTTGCTAATCCACCCACAGTGATGGGAGCCGCTCCAGAGATTTTTTTTGGGAGAAGGACTGTACAGAAAGCGCTGCAAAAGATGACTGCTGAGGACGATGTTGAGGCCTTTCTAACAGTATTTGAGCGCGTGGCTGAGCGAGAGAAGTTACCAGCCGCTGAGTGGGCAGAGGTAATTGCGCCCTATTTAACAGGTGAACCCCAAAAGGCCTACTATGACCTCAGTGAGCAAGAGGTTAAGGACTATACTCGGCTAAAAGAGGAGATACTTGCCCGACTAGGAGTTACTACTGCAGTCCGTGCCCGGAGGGTACGCAACTGGAGCTACAGTCTGGACAAATCAGCGAGGTCCCAGATGTATGACCTAATCAATTTGGCAAGAAAGTGGTTGGAGCCAGACACTTCTACTCCTGCACAAATCCTAGAGAAGGTCGTGATGGATCGCTACCTCCGAGCGCTTCCTACTGACCTGCAACGCTGGGTGGGACAAGGTGATCCTAAGAATGCAAACGAACTTGTCAACCTTGTGGAGAGGTTCCAGGCGACTGAGGACTACCTCCGTGATGTTCCTGCAGCATCTTCACCTCCCCGGAGCGCCAGATCTGTGCCGTCAGCTGGTAAGAGACTTCCATCTATTGGGGGAGTGTGGAGGGGTGCTGATAGAGGGAAAAGGGCTCAAGTGGTGTCTCAGGGACAAAAGACTGGTGATGGTCCCGGGTGGCTAAGGGGCTCTGAAAAGGACTCCTTGCCCAAGAGACCAGGCCCTATCCAGTGTTGGAGATGCCATGAGGCGGGACACGTGTCGGCCCATTGCCCTCTTACCTCTGAACCCATGGAATGTGACGCTAGCCGGCGTCAGTCGCTATTTGCGGAACCATCTTGTGCTGCAGTTCCTGGACTAGAGACTGAACCGCAAATCTGCGACATCACAATCAATGACTTTCCTGTTAAAGCGTTAATGGACTCAGGAAGCCTCGTAACCTTGGTGCATGCTAGCCTGGTGACTGGGGACTTAGAGTCTAAAAAGCATATGAGTGTTGTGTGCATACATGGTGATACAAAAGTGTACCCTATAGTGCTGGCTAAAGTCGGGACTGAACAAGGCACAGTACAATATGAAGTGGGTGTGGTTAAAAACCTCATGCATAATGTAATATTGGGGCGCGATTTTCCTTTATTCTGGGCTCTCTGGGAAAAAAGAAAAATCCCCAAAAGGAGTGAGGATACCTCTAAGGTGGTTGCCTTGTCCACTGTGAATGATAAAAGTGTACAGGATGAAAATGATTGTTTTCCTTTGCAGGTCCTGGCTGGGGAGGAGGAGGCTCCTCCCACTGAGCAAAATATACTAGACTTAGAGGTGTCTAGCGATAATTTTGGGGCTGCACAATTACAGGACCCCACTCTCAAAAATGCGAGAGAGCAGGTTGCTGTTATGAACGGGGTACCTCAGGAACCAGATGCTGAAAAAAGATTTCCACATTTTTCGGTGACTAATGATCTTTTCTATAGAGTCAATAAGGTTAAGGATGAGATTGTGGAACAGCTTCTGGTACCTAAGCCGTACCGGCGTCAGGTGCTTGACATGGCACATAACCATGTTCTTGGGGGACACTTGGGGACTGACAAAACGCGAGAGAGGGTTCTCCAGAGGTTTTTTTGGCCGGCCATATATGATGACATTAAAAAATACTGTGAGTCGTGCCCCACATGTCAGGTTAGTGCCCCAGTGTCACATTTTCGCAGTCCTTTGGTTTCGCTCCCTATTATAGAGGTGCCTTTTGAGCGTATTGCCATGGATTTAGTGGGTCCCATTGTAAAGTCAGCTAGAGGACACCAGTATATTTTGGTAGTCCTGGATTATGCGACCCGCTATCCTGAGGCTGTACCCTTAAGAAACACTGCATCTAAAACAATTGCACGTGAGTTGTTTTATATGTTCTCTAGGACTGGGATCCCCAAAGAAATCCTAACTGACCAAGGTACGCCATTTATGTCGAAAGTAATGAAGGAATTATGCAGACTATTTAAAATCTCACACATCCGTACCTCTGTATACCACCCCCAGACGGACGGATTGGTGGAGAGATTTAATAAAACTTTGAAACATATGTTGAAGAAAGTGGTGGCAAAAGATGGTCGTGACTGGGATCATTTATTACCCTACCTCATGTTTGCTATTAGGGAGGTGCCCCAAGCGTCCACAGGGTTCTCACCATTCGAGTTGGTCTATGGTCGTCACCCTAGGGGTCTACTGGACATTGCAAAAGAGACATGGGAGAATGAGTCCACCCCATAAAAGAGTGTTATTGAGCATGTAGCACAAATGCAGGACCGTATAGCCACTGTAATGCCCCTGGTAAGGGAACACCTCCAGAGGGCTCAAGAGGCCCAAAGTAGAATTTACAACCGGTCCGCAAGAATCAGGACATTCAACCCAGGCGATAGGGTCCTTATACTAGTCCCCACTGTTGAGAGTAAATTCTTGGCGAAGTGGCAAGGTCCCTATGAAATTGTTGAAAAGGTCAGTGAGGTGAACTACAAGGTGCACCAACCAGGTAGAAGGAAGCCTTTCCAAGTTTATCACATAAACTTGATCAAGCCCTGGAAAGACAGGGAATCCTTGGTGGCGACAAATACTGTTAATAATTTGTCACCACCAATCCCTCCAGTCAAGGTAGGTGATACTCTATCAGTGTCACAGAAACAGGAGGCTCAGGAATTTTTACAGAAAAACAAAAACAAGTTCTCTGACCTCCCAGGGCGTACACACCTCATCCATCATCACATTGAAACTGAGCCTAGAAGCAGAGTAAACCTTAAGCCCTATAGGATAACCGAGGCACGTAGGGAAGCCGTATCTGCCGAGGTAAAACGTATGCTTGCTCTGGGGGTAATTGAGGTGTCACAGAGTGAATGGTCCAGCCCAATTGTGCTAATCCCAAAGCCCAATGGAACTTGGAGGTTCTGTAACGATTTCAGAAAGTTGAATGAGATCTCCAAGTTCGATGCGTATCCTATGCCCAGGGTAGATGAGTTGATTGAGAAGTTGGGTAACGCCAGATACATAACCACCCTCGATCTCACAAAGGGCTACTGGCAGATTCCACTTTCTGGTGAGGCTAAAGAGAAAACTGCATTCTCCACCCCTGATGGGCTATTCCAGTATGTAGTGATGCCATTCGGGTTACATGGAGCGCCTGCAACTTTCCAGAGGTTGATGGACTTGATTCTGCGACCACATCGTGATTACTCAGCTGCCTACCTCGATGATGTGGTCATTTTTAGCCCTGATTGGGAAAGTCACCTCTGTAAGGTACAGGCCGTGTTGGATGCAATAAGTGATGCGGGGTTGACCATAAATGCCGAGAAGTGTGCTCTAGCCCTAGAAGAGGCCAAATATCTAGGCTACATTATTGGGAGAGGGTTGATTAAGCCACAGCTAAATAAAATTGAGGCAATACAGAATTGGCCTAGACCCCTGACAAGGAAACAGGTTAGAGCTTTCCTGGGTATTACGGGGTATTACCGTAGATTTGTGCCGAACTTTGCCTCAGTTGCTGCTCCACTAACTGACTTGACAAAGGGCGGAAAGACAGCAATGGTCACGTGGACCCCAGAGGCCGAGAAGGCTTTCCAAAGCCTTAAGTCTGCCTTGTGCCAACCACCTGTCTTAGTTACCCCCGATTTCAGGCGAGAATTTCTGGTCCAGACAGATGCCTCTAACACAGGCTTAGGTGCAGTACTCTCACAAGTAGTGAATGGTGAGGAGCATCCAGTGACGTACTTGAGTAGAAAACTAACCCCGGCCGAGAAAAATTATGCCATTGTGGAGCGAGAATGTTTGGCAGTGAAGTGGGCCCTAGAATCGTTAAAGTATTACTTGCTAGGCAGGAAATTCAAGTTGGTGACAGACCATGCCCCCCTAACATGGATGAAGTTAAACAAGGAGAGAAATGCAAGAGTGACTAGATGGTTTCTGTCCTTACAAAACTTTAATTTCACTGTGGAACACAGGCCAGGGAAATTACAGGCAAATGCTGACGCATTGTCAAGGGTAAGTTGTCTGTGGGGACAAAAGGCTCAGCCCTCCGGTCTGAAAAAGAGGGGGGGGATATGTAGACATGTCACTGGAGAAGTGATCGAGGGGGTGTACATCTCACCTAGGTTGCTACACAGTGTGAGATGGTAAATCCAGGATGGATCAGTTTCTCAGCAGCGATATGCTGCTGAGTTGTTATTTAATTTTGCCGGGCCTGGGTTTATATGGAATGGCAGGTAGGTTTGGTAGAGGGACCTGTCATTCCACATCCCCCGATCCAGTTCTGGGTTTGGGATCAGGTGAGCTTTGATCCTAATTAGCCTGGGAAGCTAAAGGCTCTGCAGGGTCTGCAGGTGATTGCTCTCAGCCAAGGAATGAACAATCTGTGTGTTGAAGGAAGCTGCAAGCACAGCCACTGCTGGAGCCAAAACTCACCCTGCGATATCCAGGCGAAAGACGCTGTGTTTGTAAGTGTCAGATAGGTGAGCAGAACCTGTTAGTAAGCGCCCAGCCGGGCTAGGACTTTTATTTTTGTTGTACTTAGAAAGCACGGTGTTGCTGTATATTTTGTTTGCTGGACTGTTTGTACCACGAATAAACGCCAAGATCTGCTTTATAAATTCCAAGTCTGCTGTGAACTGTGTCCAAACACACCCTACCCCGGGAAGATCCCTTACAATATATATATATATATATATATATATATATATATATATATATATATATATATATATATATATATATATATATATATATATATAACCTTTAACATTATTCATAGTCTGAAGTATATTTGCATAGCAGCACACAAGTGTTTTCTTGTAATTTAACTCCTTTAATACTTTATGTGCCTCTGCCCCCTGTGACCCTACCTGTTCTGTAGGAGTTTTTCTTTCACTGTTTTTTTTTTTTTTTTGGTTCTCAGTACCACAGAATATTTCATTTATTTTTTGCGTCCACATTTTTACTATAGGGTGCCTAGTATGGGAGCCACTCGCAGCCACCAGTAATAAAGAACCAAAGGGAATAAATGAAAAGCGATTGTACACTACCTTTGTAATTACTGGGGGCAATGCTGGGATAATACCCTCCTATTTGCACAAGTTGTGCATGAACTCCGTTGTCTGAAGCAGCCATTCTTAACTCCTTCAGCCCCAGAAGAATTTACTCCATTCCTGGCCAGGCCATTTTTTGTGATACAGCACTGTGTCGCTTTAACTGACAATTGCGCGGACGTGCGACACTGTACTCAAACAAAATTGACATCCTTTTTTCCCCACAAATAGAGCTTTCTTTTGGTGGTATTTTCGGTTTTTATTTTTTGCTCTATAAACAAAAAAAGAAACATTTTGAAAAGAAAACAATATTTTTTAAATTTTGCTATAATAAATACCCCCAATTTATTTTTTTTAACAAATTTTTCCTCAGTTTAGGCCAATATGTAATCTTCTACAAATTTTTTGTAAAAAATAAAAATAAAAAAACACAATAAGCGTATATTGATTGGTTTGCGCAAAGGTTATAGCATCTACAAAATAGGGGACAGATTTATGGCATTTTTATTCATTTATTTTTTTACTAGTAATGGTGGTGATCTGCGATTCTTATTGGGACTGCGACATTGTGGCAGACAGATCGGACACTATTGACACTCTTTTAGGACCATTTATACAGCGATCAGAGCTATAAATAGCATCTGATTACTGTATAAATGTCACTGGCAGGGAAGGGGTTAACTGTTTCCTGACTGTGTGCTCTAACATGTCTTTGGAGTGTGGGAGGAAACTAGAGTACCTGGAGGAAACCCACGCAGGGAAAACATGCAGATGGTGTCGTGGTCAGGATTTGAACCAGCGACCCTATTGCTGCTAGGTGAAAGTGCTAACCACTACACCACTGTGCTGCTAGGTATTCCTTAAACTGTAGCTAATTGATTTTCCAGCTGATGGTACCTGCATAGATCCAGGTCAGTCGCCACTTGGCAGAGGCAG
Source organism: Lithobates pipiens (assembly GCF_037356315.1). Classification (NCBI taxonomy): domain Eukaryota; kingdom Metazoa; phylum Chordata; class Amphibia; order Anura; family Ranidae; genus Lithobates; species Lithobates pipiens. The sequence goes on from NW_027507758.1 coordinate 293,941,597, forward strand.
CAGCATTACGCATAATCTTTTTATTTGTCTGTAGGTGGCATTCTGGCCTCCAATGTAATAGGGCCATTCTTTTCACTAGCTACCAATGTATGGAGCATTTTTCCCACTGATCCTCAATGAACTGGTTTTAGCAGCGGTTCCCCGAGAACTGGAAAGAATTTCAAGGGTTCCTCTAGCCACATGCCGACCAGCCACCACAGTTATACTGCGGCAGAACTGCATGGCTGGGGGAAACGAAGTTATGTAATGTTGCTTCGCCCTGTGGCCACTAGGGGGCGCGGACAATGAGTTCACTGTACTCCAATGGCCTCCACAGTCAATCCAATAGAGCACCTTTGGGAGGTAGCGGAACTGAAGATTTGCATCATGGATGTGCAGCTGACAAATTTGCAGCATCTACATAATGTTATCATGTCAATATGGATCAAAATCTCTGAGGGATGTTTCCAACACCTTGTTGAATCTATGCCACAAAGAATTAAAGTGGTTCTGAAGGCAAAAGGGGTTCAACCCAGTACTAGCAAGGTGTACCTAATAAAGTGGCTGGTGAGTATATATATTACAGTATAAAATATATAAAATACAAATGCAGAAAGATTTGTTATTATTGAGTCTTTAGACCAGTCTTTCCCAATCGTTTAACGCTAGCAGCTTCTGCCCTGGTCCATTTGGCTGGCCAAAGACCAGGGCAAGTTTTGCAATTCCGCACTGTGTCATTTTAACTGAAAATTGCGCGGTCCTGCTTTCTTTTGGTGATCCCCTCTGTGGTTTTTATTATTTGCGCTATAAACCAAAAGAGAGCGACAATTTTGAAAAAAACACATTCTTTTTTACTTTTTGCTATAATAAAGATCCCCCAAAAATATATAAAAAAAAATTATATTTCCTCAGTTTAGGCCGATACGTATTCTTAGTAAACATATTTTTGGTTAAAAAAAAAATCACAATAAGTGTATTTATTGGTTTGCGCAAAAGTTATAGTGTCTACAAAATAGGGGATCGTTTTATGGCATTTTTATTAATAATTATTTTTTTTACTAGTAATGGCGACGATATTAAGGTGGACACATCGGACAATTTTGACACATTTTTGGGACCATTGGCATTAATACAGTGATCGGTGCGATTAAAAATGCATTGATTACTGTGTAAATGTGAGTGGCAGTGAAGGGGTTAACCACTGGGTGGCACTGTAGGGGCTAAGTGTGTCCTAGGGAGTGATTCTAACTGTGGCGGTGGGGGTGCTGTGTGTGACACATCACTGATCACCGCTTTTGATTACAGGGAGCTGTGATCAGTGTCATTATGCAGAACGGGGAGATGCTTGTTTACATCAGCATTTCCCTGTTCTTCCTCTCCGTGAGATGATCGCAGGTATCCCCACAGACATCGAGTCCGCAGGACCCATGATTACACCCACGGAGCTCCCGGCGGGCATGCACGTGCCCACGATCTGCCTCTTAAAGGGCAACGTACAGGTACTTTAATCTGTCTGAACATGCCCAACTCTGCCGCAGTATATCTGCGTGAGGCGGTCGGGAAGCGGTTCAATTATATCTAAAGCTCAAACTTTTTTTTAAACTGTATTTTATAAAACTTTTATTGGGTTTTAAGTATTAATATAAGGTATGAAAGGCATTCACATAAGGAAAGTAATGCAACAACAGTAAGGGTAGAGAGTTTAAAGCTGAACCCCAAGATAAGCAAATATTGTCCGAATACTGCTACATTAATCTGGTAATATCTAAATTATCAAAGGAAGGTGTTTTGTTTATATAATCTGCGGCTATTGAGGAAAATATTGCAATAACTTTTTGTGTGCCCAGAGTTCAAGATTGAAATACTTTTTAATTCCTTTCTGTTTTAGGAGATAAAAGGAGAAGTATGGGAATTTTCCTCCCAGGTCATGTGCTTTGTCAATGGAAATTTAATTGGTGATGAAAAAGGTTTAAAGGCTTGGGCTAAAGATATGTGGGATTACACCGACTACAGACCACTAGCTTTATACAAGGCATTGGCAGAAGACTTTTATGTCAAGTACATGAGAGGAACTAAAGTAAGTGAAAGCAAACAAATGCATCGCGGCACTAAACATTATCGCCATTGCGCATGCGCTTTAGCATAATAAAATTAGTAAAGAGGTGCCTGTTTTTAAAGGGGATATTTACTTAAAATGATACATTGAATAACACAGATTGACTTACCTTTTCATACACCTGACCTCTGTTCACCTGATTAAGTGGACCCTTTTGTTTTTCTTTATTCACTCTGATCTATGAACGGTGTTCACTTTTAGTGAGCCCTGTATCATATAATTAACCGATATAGAGATCCAAAGGATTATGTCCCTGCAATGGTATATATAGTAATTCCACTAAGCAACCTATAATTTCCAGAGATCAGCTGCCATCTAATTACATTCAACTCCTACAAGGAATGTTTTGTTGCTGTGGGTTGCTATATAGATATCTGTGTACCATTCGAGCACAAGCATAATTTGTCTTGTACCAAAACAAAAAAAATACTTACACTTTTTTTCACCAGGTGAATGGGTAGGGGTATATGGTACGGATTCCGATAAGCCCCCCGCCCGCAGACCCTGACAACCAACGGCCAGGGTTGTCGAGAAGAGGCCCTTGTCCTAATCAACATGGGGAAAAGGTGCTTTGTGGTGGGGGGCCGCAGCGCCCCTCCTTCCCCAAAGCACCCCCCCATGTTGAGGGCACACGGCCTGGTACGGCTCAGGAGGGGGGGGGCTCGCTCGTTCCCACTCCCTTTCCTGATCGGCTGGGCTGCATGCTCGGATAAGGGTCTGATATGGACTTTGGGGGGGACCCGCGCCATTTTTTTGGCGTAGGGCTTCCCCTTTAAGTCCATACCAGGTGATGGGGCTAGTGAGGTGGAGGCGGCGACATTGACTTCCCGTCTACCTGGAGCCGCGTTCAAAATGAACGGACTTTTCTCCGTGTGCAGGCAAGTCTGTTCATTTCAAAAGTCCGGTGGACTAGCACACAGACGGCCGGATTGTCCGCCGGACTCCGCAGTCCGGCGGACAATTTTGAGTCAAAACTTCTTTCTAAGTCCGCCGGACTTTTGGAACGAAAAGTCCGCTGGAGCCCACACACGGACGGATTGTCCGGCGGACTCTGGTCCGCCAGACCAAGTCCGCTGTATAGTCTGATCATGTGTACGCGGCATTAGAAGAAAACCTGTTAGGCTGCTTTCACACTGGGGCGGTATTCAGGCGTTACAGCGCTATAAATAGCGCCTGTGTAACGCCTGAAAAAAACCGGCCCCTTTAACTCCAGTGTGAAAGCCGGAGGGCTTTCACACTGGAGCGATGCGCTGGCAGGACGGTGAAAAAAGTCCTGCCAGCCGCATCTTTGCAGCGGTGAAGGAGCGGTGTATTCACCGCTCCTATACCGCTGCTACCCATTGAAATCAATGGGACACCGCGGCAATACCGCCGGCAAAGCGCCGCTGCAGCGGCGCTTTGCGGGCGGGTTTAACCCCTTTTCGGCCGCTAGCGGGGGTTAAAACCACCCCGCTAGCGCCCGCACACCGCCGCTAAAACGACGGTAAAGCGCCGCTAAAAATAGCGGCGCTTTACCGCCGACGCTGCTCTCGCCCCAGTGTGAAAGCAGCCTTAGAGTCTGCAAAAGACTTAAGACTGGGGCAGAGGTTCACCTTCCAGCAGGACAATGACCCTAAACATACAGCCAGAGCTACAATGGAATGGTTTAGATCAAAGAATAGTCATGTGTTAGCTTGGCCTAGTCAAAGTCCAGACCTAAATCCAATTGAGAATCTGTGGCAAAACTTGAAAATTGCTGTTCACAGGGGCTCTCCATCCAATCTGACAGAACTTAAGCAATTGTGCAAAGATGAATGGGCAAAAATGTCACTCTATAGATGTGCAAAGCTTGTAGAAACATCCCCAAAATGACTTGCAGCTGTAATTGCTGCGAAAGTTGGTTCTATAAAATATTGACCCAGGGGGGCTGAATATAAATGCATGCCACGCTTTTTAGATACTTATTTGTAAAAAAAATGAAAAACCATTTATCATTTTCCCTCCACTTGTGATGTACCACTTTGTGTTGGTCTATCACATCCCATTTACGTTTTTCGTTGTAACATGACAAAATGTGGAAAATTCCAAGGGGTATCAGTACTATTTCAAAACACTGTAACTGTACTGTGTATGAGCACAATCTATGTAAGCCGCACGTTCAAAGACTTAAAAAAGAATTCTATGAAATGTACTGGTTTGACAGGGTTAAGTCCCATGAGGTGTATATCACTTTGTGGACATCCCTTCTTTTTTTTTTTTGTTTTGTTTACAATTTACATTTTTACTGAGCACTGGGAGTATAGCTATTACTATACGTCTGATGCTGGACCTTTGGATCTCTGATACAGCGGCTGCAGAGTCACTTGGAGATGTGCTGCCTGACCCACCCCTTCTCTTGCCCAAACACAGAAGACTTTGTATTATGGGAACCCATTCACGAAATACAAAGTATTCTATGAATGGGCAGCGAAAGGGAGGAGCAGACAGAGCAGCTGCTGTGTAGAAAATCGCTTCTATAAGAGCGCCAGGAATATAGCGATAGCTGTACTTGTGGCACTCAATAAAAACATAAATAGTAAATAAAAAAGATAATGTCAGGCTAGGTGCAGATAACAAGTAACAGTTCAGGTGTGCTGATTATACAAAGAGTTCAAAGCACATACCATGAGCAGGTCTAAGCAGAGCAGGTCAGCTGGGACTTGTAGTACACCGCTGTAGACGAAGGTAGGTGATTGCTGGACCTTGTAGTTCACTGCTGTAGATGAGGATAGATGAGTGCTGGACCTTGTAGTTCACTGTTGTAGATGAGGATAGATGATTGCTGGACCTTGTGGTTCACTGCTGCAGATGTGGGTACTAGTAGAATCAGGCAAAGCGTAGTCTAGGCAAGCTGGGTCATACACAGGTAGATCAGAATCCAAACGGTACAGAATCAGAAGCAAGCAAGGAAGGTCAAACAAGCCGGGTCAAACACGAAAGTCACAGAGCAAATATCAGCTGGATCAAACACAAGTGAACTCTAACACGAGCGCTGACTGAATGCTGATACAGGTGATTTAAACGTGAGCAGGCCAATCACTGTTGTTTCCCAGACACAGGCTGTGTCAGGTGAGTTGTGCTGGGTCCTAAAGGGATTCTAGCACTGACAGATAAGTCCAGGAGGTGCATATACCTTGTTGGACTTTGCCCCTTATAAACCTCTATATTTTCAAAAGTGCTGTAATTCCCGGAGTTCCACTTTAAAGCTGAGACTTCTTCAAAGTGAGACATCAAGAAGGGTGAGGAATGTTGCTGAAAAGTTACCACCAGTAATATACACTGAGTGTTTTTCGTCCAACAGGAATATTAAAGTAACATATAGGTGTTGATATACTAAAACTGGAGAGTGCAAGATTCGGAGCAGCTCTGTGTAGAAACCAATCAGCTTCCAGATTTTTTTGTTAAGCTTAATTGAACAAGCTGAAGTTAGAAGCTGATTGGCTACCGTGCGCAGCTGCACCAGATTTTGCACTATCCAGTTTTAGTAAGTCAACTCCATGGTATGTTAATAATTAAATACATATTCCATGGATTACATGTGAAATGCATGTCAGTGTTACAGCTGCTGTTCAGTCATTTACCTCTTTAATGTAATAGTATCTCATTTCTTGTTATAGCACACCTTTGTATACCTTGATGTTTCCGTTCAGGAAAAACCCATTGGAAGATTGCTATTTGAGGTAAGTTGTTAAATTTTGTCATAATTATCTTTTTTTTTTTTTATTTGATTTATTTGTCCCTACCATAGCAATAAGTAGTAGTCTAGCCTAGAAAATTGGAAATACAGCAGGCAAAGGAACTCTTTGGAATGTCATTGAGTAGCAATATAGTAGAGTTGTAGGAAGGGGCAGCCTGTCCATTCAGGGCACACGGGCACTGCCCCCTCTATCCACGCCACCCCCTATATGGTTATTGGATAGATTCATGCTATCCACAGCCACCGTGGCCACCCCCTATTCATGCGTCTGGTCCCTTTCAGGATGCCGGGTGCATGAATTACAGCAGCGGGGGTGTTTTTTTAAGCACCTGATTAGAGCCAGAGGCTCTCACAAGCTTCAAATGTGTTGTTAGAAAAGCAAATGAATATTTTCTTTTCTAACACTGAATCACCTCTCCGCCAATCAGGATGTGCGAGTCTGATACCCATTTCCCGATTAGCTGAAAGGTCAGGCGATCCTATTGGATGCCTAGGAGGAGGAGGAGGGGGATGCACGGCAAAGGCATCATGATCCTCTCCACAGGAGGAGGAAGAAAGCTGCCTGTCTGCTTCCTACATGGGGTAAGTGTGGGGCTTTGATGTCCCGGCTGTCCTTCCGGGGTTACTAGCCGTCACTGGTTGTAGGATAGGGCTGATACTCAGTCCCTTTTGTTTGGCAGTCCATAGAGAGGTCTAGGACCTGCTGTTTTTGTATGATAGTAGTATCCTGTACCAAAGACATGTATTTCTTAGGCATCACATACCTACATTCATTTAATCCCAATTCCATCACTAAATAGTATTGTTCAAAAAATACCAAATGATAACTGCGCTTAGTGCAGAAAAAACAATAAAGCAGCTAGCACAATTTGCAGGCAACAAATTAAAATAAATTCAGGTAGATGAGTGCAGCGCTAAACATAATATAAAATCTAAATATAATATTATAAAAAAAAAAAAACATTCACACCAAAATGAACGTAAAATGTGCAAATACTTGACTGCCCTAATATGAGTCCAACAGTCCCGTAGCCTCCAGGCGGTATGATTATGTCAGATCTTTGCGTCGCAAAGCGGTACATTGTTTTGCATAGAAATTGAGCGTTTTATATTGTAGTCCTGTAATTCTTAGTAATAACTCACCTAAATCTGTCCAAACCAGAGTCTAGTAGACATCCCGGGTATGATAAAGTTTGAAACACGAAATCATAAATTATAATATAATAAATAAGTATAAATAATTATAAAAATAATAATAATAAAATTAATTTCCCCGCGATTCACTATCGCTCAATACTGCAAGTGTTCTTATTTACTATCGTTGTTTTCTAGCTGGTCTCAAACCGCTTTTGACTTAAAGGGACACTTTTTGGTTGCCATGGACAATCTCAAGTTTCCATGCAGAAAGAACAGTATATATACCGTATTTATCGGCGTATAACACACACCCCAAGTTTAGGAGGGAATTTTAAGGAAAAAAACTTTTAGGAGGGAAGTTTAAGGGGAAAAAAAAACTTACATTTATATGCCCATCAATGTCATCTGCAGCCTTGTCCACCATTGCAGTCTTATGCAGCCTTGTCCACCATTGCAGCCTTATGCAGCCTTGTCCACCATTGCAGCCTTATGCAGCCTTGTCCACCATTGAAGCCTTGTCCCCCATTGCAGCCTTATGCAGCCTTGTCCACCAGTGCAGTCTTGTCCCCCATTGTAGTCTTATGCAGTCTTGTCCCCCATTGCAGTCTTGTCCCCCATTGCAGCTGTGTCCCCCATTGCAGCCGTGTCAATTTTTTTTTTTAAATGCCACCGCCGAGATACAGAGTCTGTATCTCGGCGGCGTGCGGTAGTTCTCGGTGGGCCTCCGGCCGCCTTCGGCTCTTCTCGGGCAGCTTTCGGCCATTCTCGGAAGCTTTCGGCCACCGAGAAGAGCCGAAGGCGGCCGGAAGCTTTCGGCCGCCGAGAAGAGCCGAAGGCGGCCGAAAGCTTCCGAGAAAGGCCGAAAGCTTCCGAGAAGGGCCGAAGGCGGCCGAAAGCTGCCAAGAAGAGCCTGGCTGAAAGTCACCTTGAAGAGTCGAAGGCGGCTGAAAGCCGCCCAGAGGCTCAGAATTTCTGGGGATCAGCGTATAACACGCACCCACGATTTTCCCCTGCTTTTTTTTTTTTTTTAATTAATGTTTATTGAAGAAGAGAAGCATGTACAATAGCATAGTAGTCAATACATAAACCAACATAGGGGGCAGTGTTATTACATCGTTAGTTACTATGGATCAGAGCAACATACTGCCCACGAGGGCCTAGCCACTAGAGGTACAAATCACCGCTGCTGGAACCAGTCAACCTCTGCGGTAATAAAAATACACCCTTCTCTTCCATTATTAAAGAGAGAATACAATGGACAGAGATAGAGAAAGAAAAGAGAAAAGGAAGAAAGGAAGAAAAAGACATAGAGAAGTGAGGGGGATGTGGGAGTGGGGGAGGGAGGAGGGGGGGGAAGGGAAGGCAGGTCCACCTCTGATACCAGCTCCAGAATTACATTAGAAACCGTAAGAGTTATGATCACATCACAGTGGTTGAGACATTATGTCTGCATAGCTAGAGGAGTATTTAAAGGCAACCCAACAGGCCCAGATCTTCGTTGCCAGCTCAGATTTACCACGGAGGGAGAGAGTCAGGTCCTCCATGTAATAGGTGGTATCCACATTGAGTAACCAACGTCGGAGCGTAGGGATCTTCCTTAGTTTCCAAAACTGTGGAATGAGGGTTTTGGCGGCATTAAGAAGGTGGGGTGTAATCGACCTCTTATAAGGGCCTGTTGGCTTCCCCGTGCAGTGGAACAGAACATACCACGGGTTGTTAGGGACCTCCCAACCCTGGATCTCTTTAATCCAATATAGAATCGCCAGCCAGAATGGGCGGATCCTCGGGCAGTACCACCAAATATGAGCATGAGTAGCTTCCTCCCCGCACTCCCGCCAACACAGTGGTGAGGACTGAGGAGAAAACCTGTGTAATACCACAGGCGTGTAGTGCCATCTGGTCAAAAGTTTATACGCCATTTCTGACGCTTTAGAGGATCCGGAGGATGTATGTGCCAGGGTTAGGATTTGTGATTTCTGGGTCGGTGAGAGATCCGTATGCAGTTCCCTTTCCCAGTATCGTAGGAATGTGGGAGTACCAGTAGAAGTGAGTGACAGCAGTGCTTGATAAAAGAACGAGACCGGCCTCTCAGTTGGGCTAGTGTCGGCAAATGCGGTTTCCACAGGCGTAAGCTCCGCCAAGGAGCGTAAGGGTTTTGGGAGCAAGCGAACAAAGTCCAATAGTTGATGATGTTTCCAGCGGTCCATATATGATATGGGAGATTCACCCATGATGGAAGAAAGTGACAAAACGCCGGAGGGGCCGGCGAATTGATGCAGGTAGATGTTATTGCCCAGCCGCCATGGATGAGTTTGAGGGTCTATATTACCAGGCGGGAAGAAATCGTGTCCCACCAAAGGCATCAGGGGGGAGTTATACTTTTCCCCTGCTTTTAAGGGGAAAAAAATGCGTGTTATACGCCGATAAATACGGTAATATAAAAGTGCAAGCAGGGCACCGGACAAAGCATTGGGGACAAAAGGCATGTGAAATGATTTGATACAGTAATGTAATCTGTAAGATTATAGTGTACTGTGCATGTTATGAATTTTGTACTTTTCGAATTTGCCACTGAGCTCTTCCCCCATGCTTTGCGAAGCTCACAGGGAGCGGGGCCCGGAACAAAGAGGCATCAGGCGGAGGACACAGCGGGGGGATTGCAGGATCCTGGGAACAACGTAAGTACACTGCACCAGAATCCTGAGATGCAATCCCGAGTATGGCTCGGGGTTACCGCTAACGGTACTGAAATTTAACCCCGAAACACACTTGGGAATACTGCCAGGGTGGTAAAGGTGGCTAAAGATGACAAAATGAAAATCAGCCTGAAAGAGGGGTGTTTCAAGAGTGTGGCTTGAACCAGAAAAATCCTCCACCAACATTTATCACACACAGCCTCTTACCAATTCATTTTGACCACCAAATAAATAGTGGTCAGACAGTGCAATCCGATGCCTAATAGCAATGGCTGGACTTCCAGGGGATCCACCGATTCACACCATTCCTATCAATCTCTAGGACACCAGGATCTCTTCACTGAAATATTAAAAATCCTCCTCTGCTGCTGTTTGTAGGCTAGGGAGGAAGTAGAGAGGAGACTACAAAAGGTATTTGTATCTAAATTGGCCTCACACTTTGTTACTTTCATTTTAAAAAAATGACATTTTATGGTGCCTTTATAGATTTACTCAAATTTTTGGTTTATTTGCGTGTCAGCTGCTTCTATCAAAACATAGTGATCCTACCAAGTTTGGTAATTTCAGCTCCCATAATGTCATTTGGATCTTCCCATATAGTGATGGACGAACTTCCGACGGGACGTTTCGCGAACGCGAAACGCGAACGGGCACAAACGTTCGCGAAAACGACCGTTCGCCGCGGGCTCCATTGACTTCAATGGGAGGCGAATTTCGCAAACCTTTAGGTCGAATTTGCGGCCACGGGGTAATTATTAGGGGGTAGCACGTAGTCCCACCACCTGGACAATAGCATAATACATGTATGAGGTGAATTTGGGATCGATAACTACAAGCATTTTTTTTTTATTTGGGAAATTGTTCTGACAATTCAGGACTATGGAGCTAATGAAGGCAATGGAGGAGAGGGAAGGTCAGGGACCAGGGTAGGCAAACAAGAGGGTGCAGGAGATACAGAGCACTGACAGCAGCACCGTAATACAGAGCACTGACATCAGCACCGTGACATACAGCGCTGACAGCAGCTCCGTGACATACAGCGCTGACAGCAGCTCCGTGACATACAGCGCTGACAGCAGCTCCGTGACATACAGCGCTGACAGCAGCTCCGTGACATACAGCGCTGACAGCAGCTCCGTGACATACAGCGCTGACAGCAGCACCGTGACATACAGCGCTGACAGCAGCTCCGTGACATACAGCGCTGACAGCAGCTCCGTGACATACAGCGCTGACAGCAGCTCCGTGACATACAGCACTGACAGCAGCTCCGTGACATACAGCGCTGACAGCAGCTCCGTGACATACAGCGCTGACAGCAGCACCGTGACATACAGCGCTGACAGCAGCTCCGTGACATACAGCGCTGACAGCAGCTCCGTGACATACAGCGCTGACAGCAGCTCCGTGACATACAGCACTGACAGCAGCTCCGTGACATACAGCGCTGACAGCAGCTCCGTGACATACAGCGCTGACAGCAGCACCGTGACATACAGCGCTGACAGCAGCTCCGTGACATACAGCGCTGACAGCAGCTCCGTGACATACAGCGCTGACAGCAGCTCCGTGACATACAGCGCTGACAGCAGCTCCGTGACATACAGCGCTGACAGCAGCTCCGTGACATACAGCGCTGACAGCAGCTCCGTGACATACAGCGCTGACAGCAGCTCCGTGACATACAGCGCTGACAGCAGCTCCGTGACATACAGCGCTGACAGCAGCACCGTAAGCAGCCCCAGGAGGAAGTCAGCACAGCACAGGGATGGTGTGATCCCCTCATAATAAGAACCCCCAGGAGGAAGTCAGCACAGCACAGGGATGGTGGGAGCCCCTCATAATAAGAACCCCCAGGAGGAAGTCAGCACAGCACAGGGATGGTGGGAGCCCCTCATAATAAGAACACCCAGGAGGAAGTCAGCACAGCACAGGGATGGTGGGAACCCCTCATAATAAGCAGCCCCAGTAGAAATATGACACCGCTCAACCTCTTCAAAGAGGAGGGTAGGGGCATATAGTACGGTGTGCTTTTTTGGGTCAGGGAAGTGAGCCAAATGAATTAAGAAGGTCTGTGTGCTTGATTCCAAAAATTGTTTATAGACATATACATGGTCTACTGATCACATGTGTTGAATTCCTCCGAGATCCATGCCTCATTCATTTTTAGAAATGTGAGGTAGTTAACACTGTCGTGAGCTAGGCGAGTACGCTTATCGGTCACAATCCCCCCTGCTGCGCTGAACGTCCTTTCGGACAGGACACTGGATGAGGGGCAAGCCAACAGTTCGATTGCAAATTGGGCAAGCTCTGGCCAGAGGTCAAGCCTGCCCACCCAGTAGTCTAGGGGTTCATCACTCCTCAGAGCGTCCACATCGGCCGTTAACCCAATGTAGTCGGACACCTGACGGTCTAGGCGTTCCCTGATGCTGGATCCGGATGACACCTGTCGATGGGTCGGCTGAAAGAATGACCTCATATCCGAAGTCACCAACACATCTTCAAACCGGCCTCTTCTTGCAGGCGCTGTTGGATTGGTACCCGCAAATCCTTCTCTGGGAGTGGGAATTGCTCCTCTGCCAGCGCACGCAAAAGCAGAATGCAGCATTTCTCGAAGCAAGGCCTGGAAGTGCTGCATTCTGACAGCCCTCTGCGACGGCGGTAACATTTCCGCCATTTTGTGTTTGTACCGGGGATCTAAGTACGTTGCCACCCAGTACTGGTCCTTGACCCTCATGCTTTTTATACGGGGGTCCCTATTAAAACACTGGAGCATGAAGGCCCCCATTTGCACTCAAGCGGAAGGTATGTGGTGGTGGTGGTGTTGTTGGTGGTAGTGTCTTTGGGGGTGCACATAGCAGAGAGTGAAGAAGAGGGTGCAGATCGAGAGGATGAGGAGGGTGCAGAAGAATAAGGCTGAGTGAGCCACTCAACCAAGTCTGGTGCGTCCTTTAAAGTAATTGAACGCACCTTCTGCAACTTCCCACTTTGGCTCAAGGCTGTTGCTCCTGCCCTACCCCTACCACCCCTGCGGAAGGGCCTGCCTCTTCCTCTGCCTGTCATTTTTTAAATCACCCTGTGACAAAACTCTTAGTCCCTATACCGCTGAAGGACTGCTGCAGTATAGGGCAGCGGTCAGCAGTAGTGCACGTCAACCCTATGTATTGTGGACCGATAGCGGTCCTTACAGAACAGCAGACTGTACTGCACTCAGGCCTATGTACCGTAGCACCCTATACCAAGTTACCAGTCCTTATAAAAACTTTTGTGGACCAAGCAGGTTGTGTGTTAGTGATTAGCAGACTGTACGTCAGTCCCTATACCAATGAAGGACTGCTGCAGTATAGGGCAGCGGTCAGCAGTAGTGCACGGCAACCCTATGTATTGTGGACCGATAGCGGTCCTTACAGAACAGCAGACTGTACTGCACTCAGGCCTATGTACCGTAGCACCCTATACCAAGTTACCAGTCCTTATAAGAACTTTTGTGGACCAAGCAGGTTGTGTGTTAGTGATTAGCAGACTGTACGTCAGTCCCTATACCAATGAAGGACTGCTGCAGTATAGGGCAGCGGTCAGCAGTAGTGCACGTCAACCCTATGTATTGTGGACCGATAGCGGTCCTTACAGAACAGCAGACTGTACTGCACTCAGGCCTATGTACCGTAGCACCCTATACCAAGTTACCAGTCCTTATAAAAACTTTTGTGGACCAAGCAGGTTGTGTGTTAGTGATTAGCAGACTGTACGTCAGTCCCTATACCAATGAAGGACTGCTGCAGTATAGGGCAGCGGTCAGCAGTAGTGCACGGCAACCCTATGTATTGTGGACCGATAGCGGTCCTTACAGAACAGCAGACTGTAACGCACTCAGGCCTATGTACCGTAGCACCCTATACCAAGTTACCAGTCCTTATAAGAACTTTTGTGGACCAAGCAGGTTGTGTGTTAGTGATTAGCAGACTGTACGTCAGTCCCTATACCAATGAAGGACTGCTGCAGTATAGGGCAGCGGTCAGCAGTAGTGCACGGCAACCCTATGTATTGTGGACCGATAGCGGTCCTTACAGAACAGCAGACTGTACTGCACTCAGGCCTATGTACCGTAGCACCCTATACCAAGTTACCAGTCCTTATAAGAACTTTTGTGGACCAAGCAGGTTGTGTGTTAGTGTTTAGCAGACTGTGCGTCAGTCCCTATACCGCTGAAGGACTGCTGCAGTATAGGGCAGCGGTCAGCAGTAGTGCACGGCAACCCTATGTATTGTGGACCGATAGCGGTCCTTACAGAACAGCAGACTGTAACGCACTCAGGCCTATGTACCGTAGCACCCTATACCAAGTTACCAGTCCTTATAAGAACTTTTGTGGACCAAGCAGGTTGTGTGTTAGTGATTAGCAGACTGTACGTCAGTCCCTATACCAATGAAGGACTGCTGCAGTATAGGGCAGCGGTCAGCAGTAGTGCACGGCAACCCTATGTATTGTGGACCGATAGCGGTCCTTACAGAACAGCAGACTGTAACGCACTCAGGCCTATGTACCGTAGCACCCTATACCAAGTTACCAGTCCTTATAAGAACTTTTGTGGACCAAGCAGGTTGTGTGTTAGTGATTAGCAGACTGTACGTCAGTCCCTATACCAATGAAGGACTGCTGCAGTATAGGGCAGCGGTCAGCAGTAGTGCACGGCAACCCTATGTATTGTGGACCGATAGCGGTCCTTACAGAACAGCAGACTGTAACGCACTCAGGCCTATGTACCGTAGCACCCTATACCAAGTTACCAGTCCTTATAAGAACTTTTGTGGACCAAGCAGGTTGTGTGTTAGTGATTAGCAGACTGTACGTCAGTCCCTATACCAATGAAGGACTGCTGCAGTATAGGGCAGCGGTCAGCAGTAGTGCACGGCAACCCTATGTATTGTGGACCGATAGCGGTCCTTACAGAACAGCAGACTGTAACGCACTCAGGCCTATGTACCGTAGCACCCTATACCAAGTTACCAGTCCTTATAAGAACTTTTGTGGACCAAGCAGGTTGTGTGTTAGTGATTAGCAGACTGTACGTCAGTCCCTATACCAATGAAGGACTGCTGCAGTATAGGGCAGCGGTCAGCAGTAGTGCACGGCAACCCTATGTATTGTGGACCGATAGCGGTCCTTACAGAACAGCAGACTGTAACGCACTCAGGCCTATGTACCGTAGCACCCTATACCAAGTTACCAGTCCTTATAAGAACTTTTGTGGACCAAGCAGGTTGTGTGTTAGTGATTAGCAGACTGTACGTCAGTCCCTATACCAATGAAGGACTGCTGCAGTATAGGGCAGCGGTCAGCAGTAGTGCACGGCAACCCTATGTATTGTGGACCGATAGCGGTCCTTACAGAACAGCAGACTGTAACGCACTCAGGCCTATGTACCGTAGCACCCTATACCAAGTTACCAGTCCTTATAAGAACTTTTGTGGACCAAGCAGGTTGTGTATTAGTGTTTAGCAGACTGTGCGTCAGTCCCTATACCGCTGAAGGACTGCTGCAGTATAGGGCAGCGGTCAGCAGTAGTGCACGGCAACCCTATGTATTGTGGACCGATAGCAGTCCTTACAGAACAGCAGACTGTACTGCACTCAGGCCTATGTACCGTAGCACCCTATACCAAGTTACCAGTCCTTATAAGAACTTTTGTGGACCAAGCAGGTTGTGTATTAGTGTTTAGCAGACTGTGCGTCAGTCCCTATACCGCTGAAGGACTGCTGCAGTATAGGGCAGCGGTCAGCAGTAGTGCACGGCAACCCTATCTATTGTGGACCGATAGCGGTCCTTACAGAACAGCAGACTGTACCGCACCCAAGCCTATGTACCGTAGCACCCTAGACAGACCAAGTTACCAGTCCTGATAAAGAGCTTTGTGGAACAAGTGAGTTGTGAATGATTAGCAGACTGCAGCAGAAGGGCAGCAGTCAAGTATAATATTCTTTCTATATTTGGAAGAAAGAATATTATACGTGTACAAGCCTATTACCGTACCACTGATACCAGTCCTGAAAAGAACCTTTGTGGAACTAATAGTAACAGCAAGTCTTTAAAATTATCCTCACTGCCTGACACACTGCTTCCTGCCTGTCCCTATACAAATTGGCAAAAAAGAGTAGGCTGGAACGATTAGCTGGAACAGCTCTTTTGTGGACCTGATAGTAACAGCTAATGATGATGATGATGATGATGATGAAGAAAGACTAATCTGGCTGAGCTGTCCCTAAAATAGCAGCATACAGCGCTCTGTCCCTTTATCTAAACTGACAAAAGAAACTCAGGCTGCTGACCTAACACCTATACCAGTCCTGAAAAGAACTTTTGTGTACCAAATAGCTAGCGTTTTCTCTGTCCCTACTCCACACAGGATCCTTTCCCTACAGTGACAGAAGAAAGAATGTAAAATGGCCACCGGATCGGGTGTATTTATAGGTTAGGGGGAATGTCCAAGTGTCCATGAGCTGTCATGTCTCAATTGGTTGTCCTGTAACACATGATAAACGTGTCACGAAAGGTTAAAGTTCTTGTATACATTAAACACGTAAGTCCGCCGGGGCGAACGACGGAAAAAGGCGTTCGAACCCGCGGACGGCGAAAGTCGGAAATTCGCCGCGAAACGACCGCCGGGCGAACCGTTCGGCCATCACTATTCCCATACTCCACTTTATGTAAGCCATAAGGGTAGCTAACTGCATTATGGTAGCTGCACAGAAACCATTTTTGCGGCATTATGTTTGCTACCAGTCAAATGATTAGACTTGTACAACAAACAAATCATTAGAGATTGACACTACAGAGAGGCCAGGTTAAAGTGATATTTTTTTTTCTGGTTCTACTAACCTCACAATTGATTTTTAATTTATTTGTTGGATGTGCCACCCCTACTTGTTAAAGTACTGTAGTTCTGCATATAAGCTTGATTCTATTAAAACTTTGTATGCTATGAGGAAGGCTTCAGCCGAAACACATTAGTATTTCAGATGTAGCACTGCTGTTAGTGCTCCAATAAAGAAGCATTTGTGTTGCTGGAATTTTTTGCTTATTTAAAGCAATATTAAAGCCTTGTTTTTTTGTTTGTTTTTTAATAACAACAATGCTATACTTACCTGCTCTGTGCAATGGTTTTGCACAGAGCACCCCGAATCCTCCTGTTCTCAGGTCCCCCCGCCGGCACTCCTGGTTCCTCCCTCCTACCGGGTGCCCCCACAGCAAGCAGCTTGCTATGGGCGCACCCAAGCAGGCATGCTCCTGAGCCGCAGATCTGTGTGTCCATTCACACACAGAGCCGCATCTCTGCCCCGCCCTTCCATCTTCTGATTGGCTCACTAGCTGCTACCAAAAGCCAATCAGGGGTGCAAGTCCCCAGAGAGCCAAGACTCTCATGGACATTGCTGGGCTCAGTTAAGTATTAGGAGGGCTGGGGGGGGGGGGGGGGGGGGGGGGCTGCTGCACACAGAAGTTTTTTTTTGTCCCTTTACAAGTACTTTAAAGTGTATTTCTTGGTCATACAATACAGGACACAGACATAGCCTTAGAAGACTGAGTTATATGTAGCTACCAGTCACCTGAAGGTAACATATAATCCAGTTGTCTAAGGCTATGCCTATGTCCTGTACTGTTCTCCAAGAGATGGATATTACAGGTAAATCAAAAATCCTTTTTTCTTGATCGTACAGTACAGGACACATGCATACTCATAGATGACTGGCTTACATGTTGTTACCTTCAGGTGATTGGTAGCAACATATAACCCAGTTGTCTAATGCCACGTACACACGACCGGAATTTTAGACAGCAAAGGTCCTATGGAACAAATCCGCCGGACAATTCGACCGTGTGTGGGCTTCATCGGACCTTTGCTGTCTAAAAATTAGATGGACTTTAGATTTAGAACATGTTTCAAATCTTTCTGACGGACCCGAGTCCGACCAAAAATTCCATTTGTCTGTATGCTAGTCCGATGGACGAAAACCGACGCTAGGGCAGCTATTGGCTACTGGCTATGAACTTCAAACCAGTAGCCTTGACACCTTCTCCTAAGAAGCAGCTAAAAGGTAACAAATATTTTAAAAAACATAGGTATGCTGTTTGGATGAGAACACATAACAGATATAGGGGGGATTTCTCATGTTTGACTGCAAAAGTGGAAATGCGCTTTAAAAATCTCTGGGTCTGAGACAACAGTTTCTGGCATCAGGAGATTGGTCTTTAGTGCAGAGGATGCCAGCAAGAGAGGTGAGTATGCATGTAAGTGTACATTCAGGAGGTTTAATGTGAGGGTTAGTATTATGCCCCATACACACGGTCGGATTTTCCGACACACAAAGTTTGAGAGCAGGATCTAAAATTTTCCAACAACAAAATCCGATAGTTTAAATTCCAATCGTGTGTAGACAATTCCGACGGACAAAGTGCCATGCATGCTCAGAATAAATTACAAAACGAAAGCTATTGGCTACTGCCCCCTTTATGGTCCCGTTGTACGTGTTCTACGTCACCGTGTTCTGAAAGATCGGATTTTACGACAACTTTGTGCGACCGTGTGTATGCAAGACAAGTTTGGGCCAAAATCTGTCGGAAAAAATCTGATGGATTTTGTTGTCGGAATGTGCGTCCGTATGTATGGGGCATAAGATTAAATTTACAAGAAGGGTTGGAGTGAAGGTTATTTGTCACTGTTAAAGAATATATGACATTAAACATAAAAGCCTGGTTTATGAATTATTAATTAATTATTATAATATAATTAATTAATGCAGTTATTTAATCCTTTTAAATGTTATAAGCTAAATTTTTTCTTTTCATTATTGCAGTTGTTCTCTGATGTGTGTCCTAAAACATGCAAAAACTTCCAAAATTTGTGCTCAGGAGAATTGGGGGACTCTCCAAGTGGTATCAAGTTACATTATAAGGGTGTCCTGTTCCACCGTATTGTGAAAAATGGCTGGATACAAGGTGGAGGTAATGTAGGGGTCCTGTTTTCTTCTTTTTTTGTATAACTGTTCATTTATGTTTTCACATTTTACAAGGAAAAACATGGAGAAAAGGTAAAAAGAAGAGACATTCTATAGGTACTATATATCGCAGCAATATAAGAGTGTACATTTGACATATCACGAGATATCAAATAGCTTCCCATGTAACAAAAATATCCCAATGTATGGATTAGGTCATTGTAAAGCTACTCAAATACCCTCAGAGCAGGTCAATCCATAGGTCCTGTTTCTATGGGCTTTAAAATACATGCACAAAGTACTGACGTATGATTTCTGTATTTATTTATTTTTTAACTGAACTAAATGCAGAGTAAGTTTACGTGTCTGTGTGTACAGGTACATTGAAAACAATGGTTTGCATTTACAGCAGTAAAACATGCTGCAGTGGGCAAGAGGCATACATAGTTGGTAGGTTTTATGCGTTTAAATCTTATGAAATAAAACCCTTAAATATTCAGTTTGTCTGTGCACAACATTCTTAAATTAATTCAAGTAGAAAGTTACTAATTCTTTGAAACATCCATTAACAAGTTGTAATATGTGTTTGACCTTATTTAAATAAATATTTTTATAATTTCAAACAGATATAGTAGCAGGAAAAGGAAATGGAGGTGAATCTATTTTTGGTGGAACATTTGAAGGTAAATATATAAAGGCTTTTTATATGTATACATTTATAATTATAGCTGTGACATGCAGTATGCCCCTGAAAGAGTCAATGTGAATATCATGTGTGTTATATATATTTCCCCAAAACAAAAATAGAATTTTTAAATTTACTGTAAAATGAAAAGAGTTCATTGAGGTACACAGCTACATTCAGGAACCAATGAGCTTATATAGCCACCTGCAGGAATAAGATGTTAGCTGCAAAAAGCAACCCTGGGCCCTGCACCGTCTAGTGTCATCTTCTGAAGAGCTCAGTGATTGGCAAGCAGTAGAAAGAGTAAAACCAAATGAAAGCAGAGCTCTACCCAAAAGGGGAAGTTCTACTTTAAGGTCTCTTCCCCCACTACTGTTTGTGAAATGGAGCTTTGGGGGGGGGGGGGGAGCAGGTACCCGATTTTGACAGGTACCCGCTCCCACTTCTGCTCCGACCGCCTAAGCGATCAGCTTAGAAGACTCGATGTCTTCTTCTGGGACACGTGTTCCGTTTAGAGCTGACATAAGCACGCTCTGTGACAGTTATTACTAGAGGCATGCCTTCAACTGTTTTGGGATACTGTTTTGGGCTTAAATTTGCTTTAAATGCCGAACAAGTTAAATAAAATGGAATTACTAAAAATTATTTTACAGATGAAAATTACGCTGTGTCTCACAACAAACGTGGAATTCTTGGCATGGCCAATAAAGGACGCCATACAAATGGATCCCAGTTTTACATTACTCTTCAGGCTACTCCTTATATGGATAGAAAGCATGTGGCATTTGGGTGAGTAAACATTTTAAGGATTTTAACAAATAAATTAATTTGTCAGGATTTTCAGGCAGTTAAAAAAAAAAAGACATCCAGGGATCCATCAGGGCCGGATTAAGCGCATCATGGGCCTGGTACTAAGAATTTTGTTGGGCTTTTTTATAGAAATAAATTAAATCTAAATTCAAACAGTTTTTGGTAAAACAAATGACATATTTAAACAAATTAAATAGGGGGGGATGAGAGAGTGGAGTGAGGGAAAGAGGAAGGGCGAGAGAGAGAAAGGGGGTGAGAGAGAGAAAGGAAGGGTGAGAGAAGAAGGGGCCAGAGGGAGAGAGTGGGAGTAAGAGGGTGCCTTTGGGTAGTTTTAGTAGGGTAGTAATGGGGCGCACATAGCGCCACTGCAAACTGGGGGTAGAACCACATTGCACTAAGAGTGGGAGGGGCTGCCCTACATGTGATGCATGGGAACGTGCACGCTCTGTAGCTCTGTATGATGTGAATGGAGCCTTTTACACTTACCCATTATGTATTAGGGATATTTACTATGACAGACACCCACCCCAAACTATCCCCTGCACCCCAAACCCCCTCATTTCTGCTTAACTCCATATGCCTCTGCTCATCTTTGCACCCCAGCCCTCCCTGCACACCACTTCTTTGGTCATGTTTGCCCTCCAAGTTGTATTCCCTTCTCTGTTTACATCTGGGCAAACTCCCATCCATCTGCTCACCTTTGCAGTACAGGCTGATGGCAGGCTAGGCAAGGATTTTTGCACATCTCCAATTGTCGGCAGCATTCATTCAAGGTATAAAATAGAATAAATTAGAATAAAACAGAATAGAATAAAATTAAATAAAAAATAGTATAGCATAGAATAGAATAAATAGAAAAGAGTATATAATATAATATAAAAGAATATAATAAAGTACAATAGAATATAAAAGAATAGAATAGAAAAATAGAATAGATTAGAACATAATACAATGAATATAGCCATCTTCTGAAATTTTAATTGCAAATTATAATTTCAAATTGATTTGAAAATAATGCATATGCAAAACGAATCTGAATATACGAAACGAATTATGAAAACAAATTAGTTTAAACTAAACGCTGCTAAAAGCCTATGACACATAGGCTAACATGCAGTGCAGGGAAAAAAACTCCAGATGCCCCTGGAAGCAGATACAAAAACGTCCAGTGTACAGGAAGCAAAACAACTAGGTAGGTTAATTAAACTTATCAAGATTCTAGATGACATAGAAAGTGGGCTCAGAACACAGAATAGCTATAAATTTAAAGCCCCATACACACTATCAGATTTTCTGCAGATTTTTGTCTTCAGATTTACCAAAAGGACTGCAGATAAACGGTTACAATATATGTAGGGGAATTTGTTTAATCCCTGTGCAATACCTGATGCTAGTCGCTTTACTGAGTATATGCAAGGGTTTACAACCACTTTAAATTAAGAAAAAAAAAAAAGCTTCAAAATAAGGTAGATTTTGTTTACAAAAAATAACGATTCTACACTGGAGGTTGTTTCTAAAATAAATAAGAGAAAACCAATTTTGAACAAAAATGAGAGACGTTCCCCATTACTAACCAATCCGATTCCTTATTTTATTTTCCCGGAGAAATAAAAATCTAAAAACTTGATC
The DNA here is from genome assembly GCF_037356315.1 of Lithobates pipiens. Taxonomy (NCBI): domain Eukaryota; kingdom Metazoa; phylum Chordata; class Amphibia; order Anura; family Ranidae; genus Lithobates; species Lithobates pipiens. The sequence continues at coordinate 293,963,354 of NW_027507758.1, forward strand.
GGCTACTATAGGCAACAGTGCCTCTTCTGTGCCTATTTTCTTTTCTCCGTTTTGCTATACAGAGATTCCTAACAAATGGTCCACATAATAGAACTTATTGTTGAAAGTCCATGTCAAGTACTCTTGAAAAAGAAGCTATCCTACACATCTACTTTGTAGCTTGTTGAGCAAAGACTTATTTTCACAATGTTAATGTGTGTACTTTTTGCTTTTCATTTTGTAGGCAATTGGTCGAAGGCAGTGCTGTACTTTGTAAAATGGAAGAAATCCTAACATACAATGAGAGACCAAAAGTTAACTGCACTATTTTGGACTGTGGCATTTTTATTCCATGAGATTCAAATATATCATATTTCATTGGAAGATAGTATATTTCAAGATGGCCTACACAGCTACATCAAGATCGCAGTAGGCAATGGATGAACTAACCATGATCAAATTGATGTAGTTAACTACTTAAATTTTTTGACAATACTGAACCATTCGGCAAGATAATCAGACATGTATCAGTTCATAATGTATAGAGTACCAATATATGGATGCAGGGCCGAAGTTAAAAATCCAGATATCTCCCACAGCTTTCAGCCTAAACACATTCTATATAATGCTCCCCTTACGGTTCTCTACACTACAGTCACTACCTAGTGTTTCCACTCCCTCCTTCCTGTCATGTACTTAGGCCTTATTTACAGGGCGCAATTACATCTAAGCCCTGTGGAAGACCATGTTAACACGTACAGGTGTTGTGTGCATCTCTGTGCAGGCAGTCCCATTCATGTCTATTGCCACCGTGCAGCTGCTGTGTCCCAGTAGATAGCTATAGGCATCCCCATGCTGGTAAAACACAGCCCTGCAAGGGGCATGGATGTAATTGCCACATCTGAATAAGGTCCTAATCACACAACTTCTTAATCATGCAGGGGGTAGAGAGGTGGAAGTTTGATATTTCCTAAAGATTACCATATGTATAGACAGCATTTAGACCCATGTGGACTTCACAAACATTAAAAGGTCTATTTATAACAGATTTGCATAGTTAATCTTCCTTGTAAACTGCATATACATTTCTTCTGTGTGCACTAACAAGCTGTTTTGAGAATGGGACAAAATTGGATGGAAATAGTAAATGAATGGCGATAGCATAGTAGCAATAGTTACATTTATTTGGAGTTTCACGTACACAAAGAGGCATTGATGATCACAACATCATTGACCTAATGCGGCCATATTTGGTCAATGATGTCACAAGCATCTCCACCCTCTGGTGTACATGAAGCTGTGGGGCAGGTAATCGGCTTGGCACTGACAGCTTCCTTCCAAGCTTGGACTAAGCCCAGTACTAAAAACCCATGCTTATCCCAACTTATGAATGAGCCTATCTTTTCTACCCATAATACACAAATAACACAACCAGAAGAGAAAATAGTTTAAGAACAATCAATTTGACTCCTTTGGTTAGTTTGGACAGATTTTACCCCTTTTTGTTAGCTTGCATGACTGGCAACGAAAATCCGGCTACTGTGTCTATAGTTACGCTTTCACAGGCCACCAGCAGCAAATTGGCAGAATATGGAAAGGTGAACAGAGCTTGAAGCAAAGTGAACAGAATCATTCTACTGCAGTGATGTCCAAATAAAAAAAATCCTTTCTAATTTTACAACTTTTACAACGTCTTACATTTATTGGTGTTATTAACTGCATGTTTATTTTGCTTTCCTTTATGGATTTCATTATTTTTCTTTATTTTCTTTCAAGAAGGAAACTGATATCTAACACCCACGCTTATAACAGAAATGTGTGAAATGAATAAACTAATGCTAATCATCTGTACAGCTGCTGTTGTGAACAACCATGTGTTTAAAACAGAATAAACTAAAAGAAAAATGTTTGTACCTAAATCTGAACAAATTGGCATATATATAACAATTGTCCAAGTAAATCCTGGAATTACGCTTGATGCCCAGAGTTCAGTGCACCCCACGTGCTCCAAAAAAGATCAAACAAGATGTGCTCCACTCCACCGTGTCCAAAAACAAACACCCCGCACGCACCAGACTGAATTGACTTCTTGTGCTAACATAAAAGTCAAATAGTGCTTTCTGATGTAACATACACCACTGGACCAGGGGTGTAAACTTGGAACAGTGTGCAATCAAAGGAAATGTCAAGGAATACCGTTTTCCACAACAACTCCAATGAATGTTACTTTGGCTCTTTAGGTCCTCTGAGAGCCACCGGATACACATTGCAGGGCTATTAGAAAGAAAAGAAGAAGCCTCCCATATTGTAAAAATGTTTTATCATATCTAAAACTTGATAAAATTGCCTTTATAAAGTTTAAAATGAAGCCAGGTATTCAGAAACCGAAACCAGAAGTGCCGCTGGTTCCCCAGCTTGCATTCCACCCAAGCAGAAGTGAAATAACCAGAAGCCCTTACTTTACATGTTTCGTCTTCATGTGCAACGTCCTTCCAAAATTGAGGGTTAAAAGTAAACAAAATTTTTAAGAACTTTTGAAGGACATTTGTCAAGTCATCGAATGTACTGAGAATTATCGTATAAATGTTTGCATGAAAGTTTGCTCAAAAATCTAGTAGTGTATGGCCAAGTTTCCTCTCAGGCAAACCATGAAGTGTGACCAGGTCTACAATCTGCTTAGAGCTAATTAACCATATCAATGTATTTCAGAAATAAATGCAATGCTTTGTGAGCCCACACATTTAAAAGTCATATACAGTGCTATCTAAACTTCATAGGGGAGCTACACTTTTTCCTTTTCTGCCCCTTATTTCCTTTGCCCAGATTTTTTATATTTATCATTTACCCTCCTTTTTCAAGATCTTCACTGTGTAGCCCACCTATAGAAGTGAGTTAACAGATAAATATGATTACAAAATGGCTACAGAAAATGCTGCCCCAGGCTCCAACACTGATCTGTCATGTAACCATATGCCGTAGAACTTGGTCGCATCATCTTAGCTGCAGGGAAGTATCAGAAGATGACCACCGCTCACATGCTGGCTCCACTTAATCCCCAGGGCTCCTTGAGCTTAAATCACAAAGGACCCAATGCCTAGGCATATAATCACATGATTGCAAATTGTTTTATTAGCTGAATAGCGATGAGCTCAGGTGTGTTCAGACACAAGTCCAAACGTGCCTGAGCCATCCTGCTGGGAAGCTGTCAAAGCGGACAGCCAATCATAGGTGGAGGACGCATTCCCTATCCTGCAGCAACATGCATACATGCCCCTTGTGTACATGTGGCTGTGGGGAAAGGAATGCTCCTGCCGTTTATGATTGGCTGTCAGCAGTGACAGCTTAAAAACAGGATAGTTCATGCAGGTTCAGACTTATTTCCGAACACACCTTCGTTCATCCCTAATGGCCACCATTAGATTTACCAAAATGTAATATGTGGACCTTTCTTAATTATACGACCACTTTGTATCCAACAGGCCCCTGTACTACACACTTGTTGGTAGATCTAAGGGAGATTGGGCAATCAGTGAGGTGAGATTTGGATCTACCTTCAACTCTTTTAGTGCAAGGGTCTGCTGTATTTGATACAAACTGAATTGATTGCTTAGATCTGTCCTTATATTACATAGTTTGGGTAGATCTCAGATTGTATGGGGATTGTACAATCGGATTGTATAGTGCATGACCATCATCTCCAGAAAAATGTACAAATTAATTGTATAGTGTACAGTAAATTGTATAGTGCGATAGGCATTCTCCCGCAAAAAGATTAGACAGAGATTGTACAATCGGATTGTATAATGCAATGTTTCTCAACCTTTTTAACCTGAAGGAAATAACTTTCCAGTCTCAGGGAACTAACTCATATGAGATGTGCTAAAGAGCAGACCTGTACAGCTAGGTTTGGGTGAACAGCGGTGAAAAATGGGACTTGTGTAATTTTTACAAGTCCCTTTCCCATGGTATGGGAATATTTATGATCCTTGCATGAATTCACCCCTGCTCACAAGCAGGTGGAGGTTGATATGGGCAGTCATCATGAGAAGTGGTAATATTCTTTTGATAAACTGAAAGGCATCTAATCATCCCTGAGGAAGAGATTAATTAATAAATCTAGAAACGGGTTGAATGTATGATGCCCAAACAAATTCTGATGAACATCAAATCCTTCAAAGAGCTATGTAACATTGCCAAAGTATCAACTGTATATTGATGTGTATCTTGGCCTAAATATGACCATGTGTGTTTTTAACAAGGCTATATCTTTTTAAAGTTTTGTAATAAAAAGTGGTTTTATATATAAATGGTTATGCATTTTTCTTTTTTGGTTGCCTTCAAAATCCCATAAGAGGGTCTTTTTTCCCATTTCAAGCACAGAAATATGGATGGTGGCAACCACTTCCCAGAACAGAGTAAACAAACATTAGAAACAAGAATGGGACATTATTTCTTTAGAAAAACACCAACACTAGGGCCCATGGACACCAATGATAGGACACCAAAGATGGTGCATTGTTTTTTCCCCACTGGCATTGGGACCTTTTTTACTCTCAATGGCCACAGTCTGGCCTCCCTAAAGTCTGAAGGACAGCAAATTGGCCCTTTGTTTAGAAAATTTGGAGACCACTGATATAGTGTATGGCCATCATATCCCAAAAAATATATACAGCGATTGTTCAATCTGATTTTATAGTGTAGAGCTACCTTTAGTCCCTTCTCACCCTAACCTGTATGAGTATATTGCCTCACCTAGTAAACAAATTGAAATTTCTCTATAAAATAATGGAAAGTAAACTAGATTAATTACCTACTACACACAGGTTTACAGTTTTCTAGCCTAGATTAGAAAAACAATAGCTGGGACCTGCAGGACCAGTGCTACCACTAGGCTAACTAGGCAGCCGCCCAGGGTGCAGCCACGGCCAGTCCAACCCCCCCCCCCCCCCCCCCCGAACACCCTGTCCAAATACCCAGTCAGTTAAGCCTCTCCACTATCCTTACCCTACTCTGCTCTTCCCTTCTAACTTTGGGGACCCTACTGAAAGGGAATGGGCTCTAAGGGAAAAATTGAGTTTTGGCGGGTGAACCAGAATGTCCACCACCTAGGGCAGTGGTTATCTATAGAGACTATGTTGCTTGTACCAGGTTCAAGTATCAAAAAAAAATGTTATTTTGTGTTTTTAAAAAAGATATGACATTGCTATATCAAATATAAATAAAAAGTGAAACACTACATCCATCACCACAAGGTGATACTTGAATCTGGTACAATACGTTTAGTCTTTGTAGGTAACCACTGCCCAAGGGGGTTGACATTCTTGTTCACCCACTGAAGCTCCTCTTTTTCAAGAGTTTCTTGGTTACATGAGACTACATACACTGTTTGGAGCGTGAACACCAGCAAACTCATTGCTTCCATTATTATCTTTTTTAACCAAAATGGGCTCTAGGGACTATGATGTAAGGGGGTTTTGGGAACTCTGATGTAAGGTTGCCCTAGGGACCCTGATGTAAAAGGGGCTCTGGGGACACTGATGTAAGGGGGGGTTTCTTTGGGGATCCTAATGAAAGGGGACTCTGATGTAAGGGGAAACTCTGGGGTCCTTGATTTAAGAAGGGGAACTCTGGGGACCATGATTTAAGGAGAAGGGACTCTTGGGACCCTGATGAAATGAGGGGGGACTCTGATGTAAGGGGGGACTTTGGGGACCCTAATGAAAGGGGTAAAGTCTAATGTAAGGGAGTCAGGCCCAGGGGACCCATGCCTAAAGCTGTATAAGGGCTCCCAAAATTTCTGAAGGCTGCCCCATTACCCAAACACTGCGCCGATGTTCCGCATACTGCTGCAGGATAATGTTAGCTGGAGATGTAGCCATCTACTACAAACTTCAACCAAGTGGTGAAGAGGTAACCAGCCAATGGGGTGCCATGCTGTGCACAACATCATTTCCTCCCAGCTCCCCAGTCAGTCTCCACATGGAGCTAGCATTGGCAAGAAGGTGAGAAAGCATTCCTGTACAGGCATTTGCATTCTTTATTTATTTGTTATTCTTGGGGGGGGGGGGGTGGATGCAAGTAGCTGATTTTGCCTAGAGCGCAAAAACGCCTAGCACCAGCCCTGGGGATCTGAATGGTTACTATCAGTGTTGCCAACTGCCTGTTAATTTACAGGCAGACCGTAAATTTGAGCCCATTTTCGTGCTGCCCATTACAGGAAACGGTGCCTGTAAAAAAGATGGCTGTGGGCCGACCATGCAACTGCGCATGCACCGTTAAGAAGCCTGTGGAGCTCGGGAAAGCTTGCACACGCTCGGCTGGCCAGCGCATGCGCAGTATTGTAATGGCGCTGCCTGGCGCCATATTTTATTTTTTATGGGTTTTTTTTTTTTGCACAAAAAAGTAGTATACAGAGCACATCACGAATATAAACACCCCCGACAATAGGGGAAATCAACATGCATTAGTAGCAATAAACCTGTATATGTCCATTTTCACACATTTGAGCCTTCAATGTCTACCTCTCATCATACACTAAAACATATGTGCATTTTGTTTTTTTCATTTTAACAAACATAAAAGTAAAACAAACCCCTGCATAACCACAGGAAGAAAGAACCCCTCCTCCCACCCACCCAAGAAAGTGTCTGCTTTCCAATGTTATGTTCAGAAAATACTGAAAAAAACTGTCCCTGTCCACTTCAAGAAGTATACCCACTGTCATCTCATTGTCTCAACTCCAAGGCTTAAGGGGTACTCCTAGACATAACACTATTCTATCACGCCTTTTCTGCCAATGTATGTTCAGAGTCAACCCATCGAAACCATACCTTTCTAATCTTCTTAGGAGCTCCTCTAGCCTCATATGTAATTTTATACATCAGCACATCCGCATTTATTACCTTCTTCCACATCCCCAGTGTCAGTCGTTCCTCATGTATCCACCGTCTGGCAATGAGTTTGCTCACCACAAAAAAACAGGATCCTGAGGAAAAGTTTTGTGTGAACATTAATCTCCTCTTCCTCAAAGATCGCAAGAAGACATCTCAAAGGAGAGCAGATATTTGGCATATGGAAGTGATCTGAAATAAATTGAGTCACCTGTGACCATAGCGGTCTCACTTTTTCGCAGTCCCAAACCATATGTAGAAAAGTACCTTCAGCCCCCCTGCATTTGTGGCAAATTGGCATTTCCCTCCTCTGCATTCGATAAAGTCTAGCTGGTGTATAATACTGTTGGTGAAGGTAACAAAACTGAATCCTTTTGTCCGTGGAGGAGACGACAGACACCAGATATGTGTCCATTATCTCCTGCCACATCTCCTCAGACAACTCTGGGACAACCGCCACTCATCTCATCCTGGGCCTAGTAGCTGAAGTGATTACCCCCGGGCCCACCGCTCCATAGTACCTAGAGATTCACTTAGCTGGATCCGGATCAATCAGAACCTTCTCCGGATCTGTGTTCTGAACCATAGTTTCACCAGCCCCAAACTTGATCGCAGCATGACGCAGTTGCGCATATCGAAAAGCCCAAGACTTTGGGACTCCAAACATTTCCCTCAGTTGTGCAAAGGTACAGAGACCCTAGGGTTTTATTACACCACAGAGGACTATTTGGGAATAACCACAAAGGGTCATCTTTCCTCCATTGTGAGCATAGGTGAAACACCCTCCCAGGCAAAGCCATAATCAATCCCATCTTTCTCTCTGGAATGCCCTTCCTATACAAGATATTTTGTAGAGTTTCCTGTGAGGTGGCAATTGCAGCCTCCAGTAGAGTAGTGGGGTTTGGCGTTTGCGGAAAAAGTTGCCAGTGTAGGAAGATTAGTTGTGAAGCCATGAAATAGGACCGTAAATCAGGAAGGGCCATCCCATCCAATCTAATTGGGAGCTTCAAAACTGCCAAAGAAACCCTGGGCGCCCTGGAGCCCCACAAAAAGTTCACAATAATGGAGTAAATTTTCTTAAAGATTTGTAGTGTCACATAAGTCGGGGAGTTCGAGAGAATGTACAGAAATTTGGGGAGAAAAATCACCTTAAACAAATTTATCCGTCCCATCAAGGTGATCAGTAAATTCTGCCATCTCTGTACCTTTCCCCGAAAGTTCGTCATTATTGGCACGAAATTCGTCTCAAGGAATTTAGAGATAGGGAGCTGAACCTCTATCCCCAAGTATTTAAAGGAGGTAGACAATGGGATGGGACAATCCGATGGAACAACCACTGCCTCATCAATAGGGAAGAGGGATGATTTTTTTCCAATTAATTCGGACCCAGAATAATGCCCAAACTCCTGAATCAATCGAAAGGCTTCAGAAAGCGATGGTCCAGGATCCTGCAGATACAATAGCATGTCGTCCGCATATAGTGATACTCCTTCTTCAAACTCCCCCAATCGTAGACCATTAAACCCCTGAGTGGTCCTCAGCTTAATGGCTAGAGGTTCTATAGCCAGGGCAAACAGGAGGGGTGAAAGTGGACACCCCTGCCTGGTGCCCCGAAATATATGAAAGGAATCTGAAATAATACCATTAACCCTCAATCTGATCATCGGCTCTGTGTACAAAAGCACCCAAGAGACAAAAACAGGACCAAAGCCATATAACTTGAGGAGGTGGAACAAAAATGACCACTACACCAAGTCAAAGGCCTTTTTTTGTATCCAACGAGGCTACTACTCTAGCCCCGGAGTTGTCTTGAGCTGTCTGTAGATTCACTAAAATTCTCCTAACATTCATCTGAGCACATCTTCCCTGAATAAAGCAAGTTTGGTCAGGATCCACCAATCTAAGAACAACTGATTGTAACCTACCGGCTAATATTTTGGCGAGAATATTTGTGTCAACATTCATAAGCGAGCCTGGCGCCATATTTAAATGGAAGGAAGCAGCACTCATTCTCGGCAGTGCCTCAACAGTCAGCACAGCCAAAGAGGAGCTGAGGAGGAATGGACAGGACGGTCAGTGAGTGAGTGACACATGTGCGAGGAACCGATGGCAGAGGAGGACATTACTGGGAGTGAAGCCGTGAAGGGGGCAGAGGAGGACACTGATGTGCCTTGCCCTGTGGAGAGGTAAAGGGGGCACTGTCATACTGATGTGCCTGTGGACTGGAGGGGTGAAAGGGGCAAAGAAGGATACTGATATGGAGAGGTGATATGAGGGGGGACAGAGGAGGAAACTACCATGTCCGTGCAGCCTCTCTGACCAGCTCCTGACTGTATAATGTCTTCAGTCTTTGTCCACCTCTTGTATTATGTCCGCAGCCTCTGTCCACCTCCTATACCATGTCTGCTGCCTCTGTCCACCTCCTGTATTATGTCCGCAGCCTCTGTCCACCTCCTGTATTATGTCCACGGCCTCTGTCCACCTCCTGTATTATGTCCGCAGCCTCTGTCCACCTCCTATTCCATGTCTGCTGCCTCTGTCCACCTCCTGTATTATGTCTGCAGCCTCTGTCCACCTCCTCTATTATGTCCACAGCCTCTGTCCACCTCCTGTATTATGTCCACAGCCTCTGTTCACCTCCTGTATCATCTCTGCAGCCTCTGTCCATCTCCTGTACTATGTCCGCACTCCGCAGCCTCTGTCCACCTCCTGTATTATGTCCACAGCCTCTGTCCACCTCCTGTATCATCTCTGCAGCCTCTGTCCATCTCCTGTACTATGTCTGCAGCCTCTGTACACCTCCTGTATTATGTCCGCAGCCTCTGTCCACCTCCTGTACTTTGTCCGCAGCCTCTGTGCACCTCCTGTATTATGTTTGCAGCCTCTGTCCACCTCCTGTACTATGTCTGCAGCCTCTGTCCACCTCCTGTACTATGTCTGCGGCCTTTGTCCACCTCCTGTATTATGTCCGCAGCCTCTCTCGACCTCCTGTATTATGTCTGCAGAGTCTGTCCACCTCCTATAGTATGTCCGCAGCCTCTGTCCACCTTCTGTATCATCTTTGCAGCCTCTGACCACCTCCTGGATTATCTCTGCAGCCTCTAACCATCTCTTGTATCATGCCTGCAGTCTCTGAGGGGGGAGTCTGGGAGTCAGTGCCGCAAGGCCAGTCATTTGCTGATGTACGGGGGAGTTAATACAATAATGTAAGGAGGGGGGATTGATATAAAGGTTCCCCCCTATATTAGTACCCCCCCCACCTTAGTGCATTCACTCTGTGGAAGGTCTGATGAAGGGGGAATCCGGCAGACTCTGATGTAAGGGGTGATTCTGAAGACTCTGATGTAAGGGGGAATCCTGCAGAGTCTGATGTAAGGGGGAATCCTGCAGACTCTGATGTAAGGGGGAATCCGGCAGACTCTGATGTAAGGGGGGGATTCTGAAGACTCTGATGTAAGGGGGAATCCGGCAGAATCTGATGTAAGGGGGATTCTGAAGACTCTGATGTAAGGGGTAATCCTGCAGACTCTGATGTAAGGGAGAATCCGGCAGACTCTGATGTAAGGAAGGGATTCGGAAGACTCTAATGTAAGGGGGTAACTGGCAGACTCCGATGTAAGGGAGGATTCTGAAGACTCTGATGTAAGGGGGAATCCTGCAGACTCTGATGTAAGGGAGAATCTGGCAGACTCTAATGTAAGGGGGGATTCTGAAGACTCTGATGTAAGGGAGAACTCTGTGCTGGCTTGGTTATAGTAACCCAACCTTCATGTAAATGAAGAAAGTTGGCTTTTGTTTAACTTAACCACTTGCCGACCAGCGCATGACGATGTACGTCGACAGAATGGCACGGGCAGGCAAATGGGCGTACATGTACGCCCCTTTAAATTTGCCGCCCTGCCATCGGGAGCGCGCCGCCGGCGGCGCGCTCCCGCGCTGGTCGGGACCCCCGTGAGTCCGGTCGCGGGACCCATGGACTCGATCGCCGCGGGCATCCCCGCGATCGTCTCACGGAGCGGCCGAATGGAAAAGTGCCGTTGTAAACAACATTTCTCCATTCTGCCTAGCCACTAGTGACGCTGATCTCTGCTCCATGTGATTGGGGCAGAGATCAGTGTTCACTAAATGAAAGCCCAACCCCCCCACAGTTAGTAACACGCCCCTAGGAACACTTAACCCCTACACTGCCGCCCACTGGTTAACCCCTTCACTGCCAGTGTCATTTACACAGGAATCACTGCATTTATATAGCAGTGATTACTGTATAAATGACAATGGTCCCAAAAATGTGTCAAAAATGTCCGATGGGTCCCCCACAATGTTGCAGTCACAATAAAAATCGCTGATCGCCGCCATTACTAGTGAAAAAAAATAATACAAAATTATTAATAAAAATGCTATAAAACTATCCCTATTTTGTAAACGCTATAACTTTTGCGCAAACCAATCATATTCGCTTATTGCGATTTTTTTACCAAAAATATGTAGAAGAATACGTATCGGCCTAAACTGAGGGAAAAAAATGTTTTTTTATATATTTTTGGGGGATATTTATTATAACAAAAAGTAAAAAATAATGTGTTTTTTTCAAAATTGGCCCTCTATTTTTGTTTATAGCGCAAAAAATAAAAACCGCAGGGGTGATCAAATACCACCAAAAGAAAGCTCTATTTGTGGGAAAAAAAGGACGTCAATTTTGTTTGGGAGCCACGACGCACGACCGCGCAATTGTCAGTTAAAGCGACGCAGTGTCGAATCGCAAAAAGTGGTCTGGTCTTTGACCAGCAAATTGGTCCGGTCTGAAAGTGGTTAAACACATTGCTAATAGCACTAGTTATATGTTTATAGTTTAAAAATTATATTTGCACCATTTAGCATTGAAAACTGTAATTTTAGGTAGTTTTGTGCAGCATCAGTAAAAAATGTCAGTAAATGTCATGATTTCTGACAGTAAATTTGACTTCAGGGGGTTGGCAACACTGGTTATCGTGAACAACCATGACTTTTCATTGCCCAGATTATGACAGATCAGCCATAAACCGGTAATGTCTCCGGGTTGCCCCCAGGTGGCGCTGTCGGCCTGGGAATATGGACAGGAAGGTGAAGTTGGTGTATTGAGGAGGTGAGCGCTTTCTTAGTGCCACGTGCGCAGTGACGTCACACCGGGAGGTGCGACAAACTCAGCGGACAAGTTAGAGCTGCCGGTAAAGGCGTAGGAGGAGTGTCGCTGCTTTCCGGGACGGGCACAGTCCTGACGTTGTGGTCGCTCTTTGACAGACCACGCCCAATTATTGGTGGTGGGATCACGTGAGAAGCTCGCAGCAGGAAGAGTTGCTGAGTTGGGACAGGCGCTGTGACACGGGACGACCATGACGGGGATCGGGCAGAGATGTGTGCTGCTCCTGATTGCGCTGGGGATAACAGCCGCTGTCGCTGCCGGTAAGAGTCGCCCCGGTCCTATAGAAGCAGTGTGTCCCGGGGCTGGAGACAGGTGGAGCGCTGCCGCAGGGCGGTGCTCGGTGTAGAGAGGATCACCTGCTTACCTCTCCCTAGATCATAGGGCAGGGGATGACTACTCATCACTATGTCATGGGATCATCTAAGGAAACCTGGGCACATGAGCTTACACTCTAATGCTACCCATCGGTGCTTCCATGCTCGGATACAATCCAGCAGTTGTCATTGATTTTTGTATTGCCATTTTAATTCCTTTCAATCAGTTTTAAGGGATTGATTCAGAAATGAAAGTGATCAGATGTGCTGGAACCTTATGATTGGTTTTCAGCCCATTGTGCCTAATATGGACAATCATGAGATCGCTTTTGATTTTTGGTGACTTGTAAATGTCTGGAAGCGATCGGGTTGGTTAATCAGACATGACTAAAATCTAAGTCGGTGTATGGCCTTCATAAGAACCGTGGTGCTCAACTGGCAGCCACGCTCCCCTTGCAGTGCCAACTGGCACAGCCAGGGCTTTCCGACATTTCATATGTATCTACTGCTAGTGACGTTCTCCAGAGCCTCCCAAGGTCCCAGTGTTCCAGAGCCTCCCAAGGTCCCAGTGTTCCAGAGCCTCCCAGTGTTCCAGAGCCTCCCAGTGTTCCAGAGCCTCCCAGTGTTCCAGAGCCTCCCAGTGTTCCAGAGCCTCCCAGTGTTCCAGAGCCTCCCAGTGTTCCAGAGCCTCCCAAGGTCCCAGTGTTCCAGAGCCTCCCAAGGTCCCAGTGTTCCAGTCATGTGAACCTGCACGAGAAACCATGGCTAGGCTGTGGGCATTCAAGTATTTACATATTACCAAGCAGTAAATGCCTTAGCCCTTACCCATACCACTGATTTGTGGTAATGCACACAGGTTCATTGCAATGCTATTCGTCCTGAATTACACCCCAACGTGGCATCGCAGCATAGCACAACAACCAGCATGCATTGATATGCTGTACGCACCTTATTTAGGCAGTCTATGCAAATAAATGGGCTGCCCTAGCACATCTGCTAACAACTGGCACCAATGCAGCATGATCTGTGAACCTGGAGTAAAACAAGCCCTCTGTAGCTAGATACTGTGGAAACATTTTGTTTAAGTTTAGAGCAGAAGTAATTTCATTCCATCTCTCGTTCCTTTACCTGAACATCTTTTCTTTCACTTTAATGATGGTTGTAAGACATCTCCAGGTTAAAGCAGAACTGAAGGCTAAAGAGAAGTTTGGAAACGGGGGAAAAAAAAAAGTTTTACACTCCAAGGTGAATGCAGCATTGGGATCCTGCTGCCTCTAAGACTGAGAAGTGAGCAAGCAAAGACCACTGATCGCTCTGTTCTCAGTCTTCAGTGTGCAGAGGGTGGAGACTGTAAGTCACTGTTCTCTGCTCTTCCCCTCTAGCACTTACTGTTGTGCTGGGCTGTGGAGGTGACAGGAGCAGCTAGCTCCGTCTCCCTGCGGTTTACTGAGAGGCTGAGCCAGCTGCTGTTTCAGGCATCTGGATGGATCCTGACATTAAAGTCTTGATTGCTCCAGAGCCTGGGCCTGCTGAGTAATGCTAGCCACCCGCTGTCAGCTGAAGATGTGTCACAGGAGTGCAGAGCAAAGTGCACTCCTGTGACCCACAGGAGAAGTACAGCCAAATGAGGTTTGGTCATACTTTACCTCCTCACTAACGTTCTGAAGTCTCCTCAGGGCACGTGCAGCAGTCATCCTGGCACACATAGGCCGTGCTGGTGATGAAGGCTGAACTGTGTGAGCACAGCTTAAAGTGGTTGGATGCCCTCAACAAAAAAACAAACCTGTAAGGCAAAGGCACACTGAACTAATATGCACCGCATACTAGCTCATTAGGAAGTATTTACCTTAGATGGAAGCACCCGCACCACCTCCTGGTCACCACTGAGGGAGCTGACATGTTCCCTCTGCATTTCTTCTGGGTTTGCAGGTCTGGCACGGTGAGTGGTCAGAGCACGATGACGTCAAATGCGTGTGGAAGTCCACCGTTACGGCAAGGTCCGGCATTATCGCTGGACCTTCAGAGCGGAAATGCTGCTGACGTCATGATACTGATGCAGTTCCACTTAAATAATGAAGTGAAGGGTCCATCCACAAGGACTGACAGATGTGCATCTGCATCTATCTGCTTGGTTCTGTTATTTGACATAGACAAAGGGGTTTATTTACTAAAGGAAAATCCACTTTGCATTGGAAGTGCAGTCACTGTGGATCTGAGGCGGACATGCAAAGAAAATAAAAAAACACATTTTTACTTGCACGTGATTGGATGATAAAATCAGCAGAGCTTCCTCTCATTTCAGATCTTCCCCTTGGATCTACAACAAGTGCACTTCCAAGTGCAATTGTAATGCAGCCTGGATTTTTCATTAGTAAATCTACCTAATAAATTCTACTTATTCAAATTCACAAAACACAGTTCCTGTTCCCTGACATTTATTGTGACTAAACATGTTTGGCGGAGCTAGCAGTGACATCAACACGCCCACTGGCCAAGTACCTATATTTATTATAATGTTCTCCCCTAGAGATCAACCTTTCTGGTAAGACATGTGTGACGCAAGGAATTGGGACTTTGACACTGAAGTGGAATTTATTACAGCACTTTCTTGCACGTTTCATTGCACCCAGTATCTGTGAATTTGTATTAGAATAATTCATTTATTTGGCACTTTGCTGGTACAAGATTGTATTGCAAATAGGTTTTTTGATTGAACTATTTGGTGTAAAGATTTTTTAATATTGATTCTATGAAATTTAAAGGGATAGCACACCTTTATTTTTAATATACAATTTGTCTAGTATGCAGATTGAGTGCTGCTTTTTCTGTGTACATTTTACACTGAGCGTAGTTTTCGTTAACAAATTACCACGTGGTGGAATTCTATATATTTCCTGTAAGGTATGAGGAACTTTTCCCTGTGCAAAAAAAAACCCTTAATTCTTGTGTAGAAATGCAGCAAGGGCACGCACCTGTTTGACTGCATGCTATGACCCTATGACTATACACTTCTTTATTACCTTGGTTGATAAGAAAATGTTACACAAGGTACGGTCTAAGGCTGCATGAATGATTTTTAAGGTGGACCTGGACTCAAAAAGTGAACAAAACCCTGCCTGTACTAAGATTGGTATGGAAAGTCATTAATGGGGAAAGATCAGCTGCCAGGAGGCCACAGGCAATACAAATACAGGCCTTATTAATAACACGTTGGGTGTGGTGTAAATGAGGTTGCTAAAAACGAGTAGGTAAACTTTTCAGTATAAAGCGACCATGGTCACCCATATAGTCCCAGTATTACTTTTATGCTTGCCCAACCAAAAGCACATACCTTTTCTACACTCTCCTGCCGCAGGGTAAAATGCTGGGTATCTCTGGATTTGGGGAGCATGCGACTCTCTCGCCTTTCTCTCCTGTGACAGCAATGCTGCTTGGCAATTGGCTGTTCAGATTCCTAGTGCTGTCACATGACAGGGAAAAATTCCTCTGCCCAGTGTAAGCTCCAAATTGTGAGTTGTACTCAACACTCTTTGCTCAGGCAGGCTAAACATAACAACAAAAGAAAGGTACGTACATGATGCCAATTCGGATCCTAATTGGCAAAGCACAAGTTCTTTTTAAGAGAGAACTGGGTAGAAGGTGAGACCCTTGAATCTAAGCCCTTGTACACACGGTCGGAGATTCCGACGGGATGTGTCCGATCGGACCGTTTTGTCGGATATTCCGACTGTGTGTGGTCTACATCGGACTGTTTCCGACGGACCAAGTTTTCCAACTTGTTGGTAAAATTTTCCGACAAAATGCTCCGATCGGACATACTCCAATCATGTGTAGAGAATTCCGATCGGACAAAGTGCCACGCATTCTCAAATCAAATTCCTACATCAAAGCTATTGGCTACTAGCCTGAACGTAGTCCCATCGTAACGAAATAACGTCATCACGTCGGATTTTCCGACAACTTTGTCCAACTGTGTGTATGCAACAGTTTCGGACAAAATCCGACGGATTTGGTTGTTGGAATCTCCGACCGTGTGTACAAGGGCTATCAGGTTACCCACTACTGATGTATAGGGTGTTAATAGCATGCTTGAGGGATTGGAGCATTAGCGCTACCTTAGGTAACAATGACTGCTTCTGACCTCTCAAAGTTGTCGTAGCTATCCCTGTTTCTGTAAGAAGACATAATGGTGGGTACCAGAGCTATGGAGAATAAGCAGGTGGCTCCCCATTTACCAAGGAGACTAGTGTCCATATGAGGCCAGCATAGTAATGCTTGCCTTGCCAAGTGTGCAGGAAGAAGCATTGGAGAAGACTGACTGACTGACTGAAGTAATGGAGTAGATTGCATCACATTATAGGATAGTCTGAAGAGATCAGTCTAAAATGTGTCAGTTATACATTCGTTTGATACTCTTTATGTCAGTCATCGTCTGTATTTATTAGTCAGCCATTGACACACTATAAGGTCAGTTCACAACACTTTAACTCAAAGATGAGTATCTTTATTTCCGGCCATGCTATTTAAAGTGGAACAAACCCTCCTATCCTTTTCTGCCAAGGAAAATGGCAATTTAAACTGTTTAATTTCAGGGATGGATCGGGAAGCCCGCTGTAAATCAGCAGGGCAAGCCCCCCCCCTTTTTACGGCCACAGATTAGGAAGTAGGATGCGGCTGTGGAGGGGGGGGGGAGCCTTGGATTTGCCCAATCCAGTGTGAGGCAGGTACAGCACAGAGAAGGAGGGAAGAGTCACAGGTTGTTGCTGTCAGGTCCAGCATGGAGCGGTGCACTCATCTGCAAAGAATGTTAGGAATCTTGCAGGGATGAAGTGGGCAATGCCAGCCCCCCTAAAAACTGCCACCCCAGGCAAATGCCTTGTTTGCCTCATGGTAGATACGCCCCTGCTTCAATTGGTGACCGTTTTTAAAGCTGATTATACACTGTAAAGGAAGTCAGAAAACTGCTTTTTTTTGGTTCAATATACCGTATATACTCGAGTATAAGCCGAGATTTTCAGCCTCTTTTTTGAGGCTGAAAGTGCCCCCCTCGGCTTATACTCGAGTCATCGCTGTCTGCCCGCTCGATCAGCGTGTCGAGCAGACAGACAGCGGCCATTCTATGATTCAAAAGCCGCGCCTCCGGCTCCGCCTTCGCCTGTGATAGGCGGAACACTGAATTTCCCAGCAGCCTGTGTTCCGCCTATCACGGGCATCGTCTCATCCTCGTACTACGGACGAGGATGATACGACGTCCGTGATAGGCGGAACACAGGCTGCTGGGAAATTCAGTGTTCCGCCTATCACAGGCGAAGGAGGAGGCGCGGCTTTTGAATTTTACAATGGCCGCCGACGAAGAGGGCACGGGACGGAGGCAAGGCAAGGCAAGGCACGGCACGGGACGGGACGGGACGAAGGCAAGGCACGACACGGGACGGAGGCTCGGGACAAAGGCTCGGGACACAGGTAGGCTGGACACACACACACACACACACACACACACACACACACACACACACACACACACACACACGGATGGAGACACACACACACGGACGGATGGATGGATGGATGGAGACACACACACACAGGGATGGATGGATGGATGGAGACACACACACAGAGGGATGGATGGATGGACACACACACACACAGGGATGGATGGACGGACACACAGGGATGGACGGACACACAGGGATGGACGGACACACACACAGGGATGGACAGGCATGTCTCACCCTCGGCTTATACACGAGTCAATAAGTTTGCCAGTTTTTTTGGGGGTAAATTGGGGGCCTCGGCTTATATTCGGGTCGGCCTATACTCGAGTATATACGGTACTTCAATGGAGAATCTGCCCAACAACAAATTGGGCAAAAAAAAAATGCAAACGCGCAAATCGCAGCAAAATCACATGTGCAAAAAATCAAAACTCACTGCAGAAACGGATCAAAAGCAAACTGCATAGGTGTGTACCGAGTCTTATTTCCAAATGTTCCCGTCACTGTGGTTGAAAATGAACGTCGATTTGACCCACTAACAATTAGAAAATCGAACAAACGTTCTTAATAAAATTATATATATATATATATTATATTTTTTTTCCTTCAAAAAAAGACATCTAAGCCCGGGTTCACACTATAACCTGCTGCGGAACGCACAGGAGCACTGTGCGTCCCTGTTCCCCATTTCAGGGACGATTCTTTGCCTGAATTCGACCCTGAAACGGAGCCAAAGACTCGCACGTTTTTTTCTGCAGTGTGCTCCACAGCCACCCCGGAGATATGTGAACCGGCTCCATAGGGAGATTCGCATAGGTGTGAACGGGGGCTAATAGTATGTACAGTATATATTCTCATAGTATATACTGTAGATCTCTCCTCTAATAGTATATACAGTATATCTCTTCTGTCTGTTCTCAGAGTGGATTAGATATTTTGCTCCCTAACCATATAGTTGTTTATTTTTACCACAGCAAAGAATAAATTGGCTTTTTTTTTTTTTTTTAAACTTTACATATTAACTAAATTGAACACCACACTTTTCTTCAATTAACCAAAAAAATAAATAAATAAATAATCGATTATGAAAATAATCTTTAATTGCAACCCTAAATCAGATTATCGTATGTTCTTTGAAAGCGGTATTTGTAGTCCGAGTTTCGGATCGTGTGTACAAGACATTAAGACCCCATTCACACCTGAGCGTTTTGTAGCTTGACGCCTGAAGCTACAAAACGCTGGAGGGGAAAAAATCCATTATTCTCAATGGAGATGGTTCACATCTCCACTCGAAGTCGCCTGAAGCCCTACGCCTGAAGCTCAAACAAGTTCCGGACCCTTTTTTGTCGCGCGAATCGGGCTGATTTGGGCGTTTTTCTTTTAACATTGGTGACCTTTTGCCCTGCAGAAATTTGTGACAAAATGCGGCAAAAAACGCCACGAATCGCGGTAAAAAATGCCGCGAATTGCGGTAAAAAAACGCCGCAAAAAACGCTTGAAAAGCTACGCTCAGGTGTGAATGCAGCCTTAAGGGGTTGTAAACTCATGTTTTTTTTACCATCAAGGTGAAAAACCTTCTGCGCTGCAGCGGCCCCTCCTCCTTCCCTTTTTTCTCTTTCTTACCTGAGCCCGATCGTTCCAGTGATGGGGACGAGCACAGCAGCTCCAGCTACAGTCATGGGTCCTCTTGGATAGATTGATAGCAATCAAATCCAGTGACACGGGACCTCTGGGCGGGGCCAAGTCCTGCTGTCTGTGTCAATGGATGAAGCGGCAGGGCCTGGGAGCGTGCCCTCACGAGTGCCCCCGTGGACAGAGGCTCTCCATGGGGGCATTTGATGAAGAAGAGTGCTGCTGGGGAACTGGGGCCACACTGCAAAAGGATTGGGGCCACACTGCAAAACCCTTGCACAGAGCAGGTAAGTGTAGCGTGGAGTGTTTTATTATTTTTTTTTTTTTTTTTTTTTTTTATTTTTTTAACAAAGGAACATTTTACAATCGCTTTAAGCTGTATGGCTAGCTTAAAGGGTTGGAAAGGCAGAAGGTGTTTTTATCTTAAAGTGGTTGTTAACCCAAAACTGCAAATCACTGCCAGCCCCTTTTTTTATAGCTAGGCATACCACACTGTGTAAGTCTTTTATTAAAAAGAGGCATGTATATACCTTTTTTAGAGCTATCTTCAGGCCAGTCACATGACTCGCGGATGCTCTACACCTTCGATCCAGGGCAGGAGGGACCAAGATCTCCCTCCTGATGTCACCCAGGGAAATCACGTGGTTGCTCAGCCCCTCCCGCCGAAGCCCTGGGACAGAGGTCTAGAGCATCCGTGAGTCATGTGACTGGCCTGAAGATGGCTCTAAAAAGGTATTTACATTCCTCGTTTTGATAAACTACTTGAACAGTGTGGTATGCCTAGCTATAATAGAGGGGCTGGCAGTGACCACTTGTAATATTTAATTTGTACTAATAGCGGTGGCGGGGGCAGAGACAGACACAGAGCTTACAGGCAGGGAGGGGTGAGGGGACAGAGCTGCGGAAGACGTAGGGACGTACGCTGATCACTGTAGTCAGCAGAGAGGGGTACACAGGATCAGCCAAGTTTACAGGTTAGAGAGCTGCAGATTACACAGCACAAGCACTGTGCTGTATAACTAACATGCTTTAACCACTTAAGGACCAAGCCTATTTTTTACACTTGTTTTACAAGTTAAACATTTATTTTTATTTTTTTGCTAGAAAAATACTTAGAACCAGGGTTGCACCGATACTGGTGTCTAGATACTAGGCATTTACACAAGTATCGCTACTGGTGAAAATGCACCGATACTTAAAACCTTCTGGCTCAGTTGTCAGCAGGAATTCTCCCGCTGACTACTGAAATGTATACAAAAGAATGCAGCAATTATGAGTTGTTAAGGAGCGGGGCCAACTAACTCGTTCATCAGTTAGCGGGGTTCCCATTGACAGATGAATGTAAACATAACCAGAGGCAGCTGCCGCTAGCTATCTGTGTGTATGGAGGAGCTGAATCTGTGGAGTCTGCCATGCATGGAGTGAGTAACAGCTTGGATGTACCACCGCAGGGGAGTGTTGGGTATGCAGGAATGCTTCCTTCCTCAGCCTTTCCACTGCTCAGACTTCCAGGTGGAGATTTGACTGGGACCTAGGAGGTAGGTGTGCGGCTGGCCATGCCTACTCTCTTCCCCCCTCAATCATCTCTGCTGTGTGTGCAGACAGGCAAAACACTTTTTAGCTAGAGCCTAGAGTCCATACACAGCCGTCATTACTCCCTGTGCTGCCTGCTGGGAGAGGAGCCCACTGCTGACTGCTTAATGGAAAAACTCAACTTTAACTCTGTGCTGCCCTGAGAGCTGATATTGGCGAGTAAAGTTAGCACAATTATTTTTCTATAATGTGAAGGATAATGCTACACGGAGAAAATTGTTGCCCAACATGTCATGCTTTAAAATTGCACCCGCTCTTGGAATGGCGACAAACTTTGACACCTAAATATCTCCATAGGCGATGATTTTTGGATCACTTTTATTCCTATTACATAGAATGTAAACATCCTCTGTAACAGATAAAAAGCATGACAGGACCTTAATGTGAGAACCGGGGTCAAAAAGACATCAGATTTCACATTTACGCTTAAAAGCAATAAAAAATATCTATCGCTCTAGCGCTTGGTAAGTGAAGGGGGGGGGGGGATCCTTTAACCAAAATAAATAAATAATCAAAACGCTTTAATGCGTTCTATACACTAACCACTTCAGCCCCGGAAGGATTTGCTTCCTTAATGACCTGGCCATTTGTGTGGTTGTACGACGCTGTACCTAAACAAAATTCAAAATTGCAGTTATATATATATATATATATATATATATATATATATATATATATATATATATATATATATATATATATATATATATATATATATATATATATATATATAATATTTTGTATATGTGTGCATACATACACTCAAAAAACTTTCAGTATCAAGTGTCCATATTCCCATAAAAGTGACTTGTGCTGCTTTCCAAGTGATGTGACTTCTAGTGCTCCCCCTTTAGGTATATGCACTCACCAGTGGCCCCTACCCCTGCAGGGGTAAAGAGAATATAGCAAAATAGATTTCCCAAGTGTTCTTCCAGGACAGCCCTTGAGAGATGGAGCTCCTCCCATCGACCCAGGAAACACATTGCCACAGTTCAAAAGGCGGTCCCTCAGGTCCCTGGTCAGTCATTTGTGTTTCCTCCGTCGGAGGAACATGTTGCCAGGAACCTGAAGGCCCCTCTCAGGGACTGCCTGAGAACCTGTAGCCATGAGGGACCGGGTCCTATTCCTTGGCTGCAGTTTTGGGTCCATACCTTTTTTAAACGGCTCGGGTACCGTCCAGCTGATTCGGAGCAGACCCGTTACCCTCCTCCTTCCAGTGCCGAGGTGGCCAGGGGCAGAATGGCGCTGGTTTCCCCCAGGAGCGGTGAGTGGAACCTCCATCTCAGCTCCTTGTTGCAGTGGGGTCGGAGACGCCGAGCGTCACTTCCGGCGGAACCGCGTCATCACTGCGTGCCGAGACTTCCGGTTCCGGGTCTCTAAAGGTACAAGGAGGAGAGGGAGAGCCAGCGCTGTGCCTGTGAAGCCCGACCAGCGTCCAGCAATACCGGACTAGCGGCGGGATCGGGAGCATCAGAGGGGGACCATGGAGGCTATTCCCCAGGATACTCCGGCGGAGACAGGCACCAGCCAATCCCAGGTAGGCTGCTGGGCATGCTATTACTCTGGTGGAGTGGTGGTGTTTGTAGGCTGGGTCCTGTAGTGCCCCACGGTGGCGGTTTACTCACAGTGAGATTGTTTGCACTTGGTGATTGAAGGAGGGACATGGGGCTGACGCTAAGAAATCCTTTGTCTTCTTATTTCAGGCTAAAGATATCCCAAGGGAAGACAAGACAGGCCGCAAAAAGTGTCCTAATTGTGGGAATAGGTTGTCCTCTGGCTCTAACAAAGCCCTATGCAAGCAATGCATTGCAAGCTTGCTTAAATCTGAGGCAGATTCCCCTTTAGCAAAGTTTTTGGGCTCCTTTAAAGAGGAAATGGCGTCGACCTTTAAGTCCCTCCGGGAGTTAATCACTGACGTGGGATCAGCTGCAGCTGCCTCCACGAGTAAAGCAACTATAATCTCTTCCTCACCATGCCTTACAACACCCAGCTCAGGGGAGCCCCGTATGATCAGGGAGCCTAGCCCCACGTTGATTAGCCCCGATTCCTCTGACACTGACTCGGGTCAGGAAGAGGATCAAGTAACATCCAAAGCCTCAAAGTATAGATTGTCTCTTGAGGAAGTAGATGAGCTAATGGGGGCTATCTATGATACGCTGGAAATTGAGGAGGAAGAAACTCAGTTATCTAGACATGATCAAATGTATGAGGCTCTGGGGAAAAAGAAAGCAAGGGTTTTCCCTATACATAAGGTGCTTTCTGACCTTGTCCTTAAGGAGTGGTCTGAACCAGATAAAAAGGTTTTCTTTCCTAAATCCCTTAAGAGAAGGTTCCCTTTTGATGAGAGCCCAGAGGCGGTCTGGAATAAAAATCCTAAACTAGACGCCCCTTTGTCCAAAATCTCAAAACAGGCTGATCTGGCTTTTGAAGATATGGGTCACCTGAAAGATCCAATGGACAGGAGAACTGACATTGTCTTAAAGAGGGCCTGGGATGCCTCTATGGCAGGCTTAAAACCAGCTCTAGCCACTTCTTGTGTAGCTAGAAACCTGGAGTTCTGGTTGTCGCAACTTCAAGAACATTTAAAAGCAGGCACTCCTAGGGGGGAGCTTCTGAAATCCTTCCCTATGCTTTTTAAGGCCACCAGTTTCATCTCTGACGCCTCCACGGACTCCGTAAAATTTGCGGTTAAGTCAGCAGCACTTTCAGTGGTAGCAAGGAGGTCAGTATGGATGAAAACCTGGGGGGGAGACACGGCGTCTAAGACCCGCCTGTGCAGCGTCCCTTTTACAGGAGACTTAGTCTTCGGGCCTGAATTAGACTCCGCCTTAGAAAGGACGGCAGATAAAAAGAAAACCTTTCCCGCAAAAAAGAAAAATTTTCAAAGAAAAATTTTTCGTCCCTTTAAAGAACCCTCTAAACCAGAGAAGAGTTCAATCCCCAAAAAACATTGGTCGGGGCATAAAGGGAAAGGAAAAGGGGGCATACTGTTTAGCCGCCCCAATCAGGATCCCAAACCCCAGTGATGCCAGGGTCCCTGTGGGAGGAAGATTAAGCCAATTCCTTCCACAATGGGAAGAGACAACTTCAAACGAATTTGTCTTAAACATAATAAAAAGGGGTCATGCGCTGGAGTTTCACAGCCGCCCTCCTTCAAAGTTTGTAGTGACAAAACTTCCAAGTCACTCAGAAAAGGCCAGGGCCTTACCCTTACTGATAGGGGAGATGGTGGATCAAGAAGTATTGACACCAGTCCCTATACAGGAACAAGGAGACGGTTTTTACTCTCACATTTTTGTAGTAAAAAAGCCGTCAGGAAGATTCAGATTAATTATGAATCTCCGACCATTGAATCGCTCCATCCGTTACAAGAGATTTCGGATGGAGTCCATTTACTCCATAAAGAATCTCCTGCAGAAAGAGATGTTTATGGCTACCCTGGATTTAAGGGATGCTTATCTGCATATTCCAATAAAGGAGGAATGCCAGAAATTCCTTCGAATGGCAGTACAGATAGACACAAGGGTTTACCACTTTCAGTGCCGAGCGCTTCCCTTCGGTCTGTCATCCTCCCCAAGAATCTTTACCAAAGTTCTCGGAGAGGCTTTAGTTCCACTGAGGCTTCAGTCAGTCTCAATTATTCCCTACCTAGACGATCTACTCCTAACAGCACGCTCGGAGAGTCGTCTTTCTCAGGATCTGGAGTTGACTCAACTCAGCCTGAGTCGGTTAGGGTGGATTGTCAGCCAGGAGAAATCCAAGACAACCCCAACACAGGAGATTCTGTACCTGGGTTACTGGATCAAGTCAGTAGATCAAAAAATTATACTGCCGGAAGAAAAGATTTTGAATCTGTGGCAGAGAATATCTTTTCTTCAATGCAGCCCCAAATGTACAGTGAGGGAAGTAATGTCGGTCTTAGGTCTTATGACAGCAGCCATTCCAGCCGTACAATGGGCCAGGTTCCACCAAAGAGACCTTCAGGGGTTTCTGCTAGAACAATTAAGGGGCAGAGATCTGGAGGAGGAAGTTTTGATCCCCTCAAGGATAAAACGCTCCCTCTGGTGGTGGAAGGACAGGGAGAACCTGAACAAAGGGGTTCATTGGGTCCTTCCTATCACTTCAACACTGACAACAGATGCGAGCAGTTGGGGCTGGGGAGCCCACCTCGGCTCAAGCTGGGTCCAGGACAAGTGGACCCCGGAAGAGAAATGTTTCTCTTCCAACTGGAAAGAGCTAACAGCAATCCTGAGAGCGGTCTTAGCCTTTCACCCCACAATACAGGGTCACCATCTACAAGTCCGTTCAGACAATATGACGGCTGTAGCATACATAAACAAACGGGGAGGTACCAAAAGTCCTCGTTTGATGGTAGTAGCCAGACGCATTTTCCAGTGGGCAGAAGCCAATCTGGAATCCATTTCTGCAGTCCACCTGAAAGGGGAGCTGAACAACACGGCGGACTTCTTGAGTCGACAAAAGATTTCGAACCAAGAATGGTCCTTACACCCAGAGGCATTCAATCTCATAACAAATCACTGGGGAAAACCAGAGGTAGACCTTTTTGCGAACAAAAACAATGCAAAGGTTCCAAATTTTTTCTCGCTAAACCCAGGAGATCGGCCCCTGGCTGTAGATGCCTTGCAAGCTCCATGGTCTTTCAGTCTGGCGTATGCTTTTCCCCCTCTTCATCTCATTCCGAGGGTCCTAGCAAGATTCCTCAAGGAAAAAACCTGTTTGATTCTAGTAGCACCGTTTTGGCCCAGGAGACCATGGTTCACAACGTTGCTACAATTGACAGATTGTCCACCTCTAAGGCTTCCCTACAGACAGGACCTCCTGTCGCAGGGACCTCTTTACCATCCACAGGTCGCCACACTGAAGCTTTCGGCGTGGTTACTGAGGAGGAAATCTTAAAGAGTAAGGGCCTGACAGATGAGGTAATTGCGACCTTACTACAGAGTCGCAAACCAGTCACGAGGGCTATTTACAAAAAAGTCTGGCAAAAATGTAATAGCTGGTTGAATAGCCGTGACATAAACACGGCTAATATTCTACAGTTTTTACAGGAAGGTGTAAACAAGGGTTTAACCCTAAGTACCATTAAGGTACAGATAGCTGCCTTAAGTGTGTACCTAGATGAACGTTTACAGGAAAATCCTTTTGTCGCTAGATTCTGTAAGGCAGTCGCTAGACGCAAGCCAGTCAGAGTCACCAAAGTCCCATCCTGGGATTTAGCAGTTGTACTAAAAGCTTTCTTGGGGTCACCCTTTGAGCCTATCTCGGAGGCCTCCTTAAGGCTTGTTACATTTAAGACAGTACTCCTGGTGGCAATCACTTCAGCCCGTAGGGTCAGTGAAATCCAAGCCCTTTCCATCAGGGAACCTTTTCTACAGATCCTAGAAGACAGAGTCATTCTAAAGACAGACCCTGGGTTCTTACCAAAGGTAGCATCTAGCTTCCATAGGTCCCAAGATATTGTCCTTCCCTCATTTTGTCAAAATGCAGCAAATGAGAAAGAGGAACGTTTTCATTTATTGGATGTGAGGAGGTGTGTTCTAGAATACCTTAAAGTAACAAATCCATTCAGAATTTCAGACTCCCTTTTTGTCCTTTTCTCCGGACAGCGTAGGGGACAGAAAGCTTCAAAAGTAACCATAGCTAGATGGATTAGGCTAGCTATAGCAGAGGGGTATAAGGCCTTGAATAGAGATCCTCCTGAGGGTGTTAAAGCTCACTCCACAAGAGCGTTGTCTGCATCCTGGGCAGAAAGAGCTGGTGCCACCCCGGAGCAGGTATGTAAAGCAGCCACATGGTCAAGCTTTTCCACCTTTACAAGGCATTACCGACTGGACTTAATGTCTAGTCAGGATCAGGCCTTTGGGAGGAAAGTCCTCCAGGCCGTGGTCCCCCCCTAATCTGGTAAGTACTTGGGGATCCTCTCAAGGGCTGTCCTGGAAGAACACTTGGGAAAACTGGAGTTAGTACTTACCGGTAACTCCTTTTCCGGTGGTCTTCCAGGACAGCACGATCCCACCCTTTATTTGATTATAATGATGTACTAATGTTATTACCTGTTATGGTTTATATGTTTTTCAGTTCCATCCTTCGGTTCTTGGTGAATGACTGACCAGGGACCTGAGGGACCGCCTTTTGAACTGTGGCAATGTGTTTCCTGGGTCGATGGGAGGAGCTCCATCTCTCAAGGGCTGTCCTGGAAGACCACCGGAAAAGGAGTTACCGGTAAGTACTAACTCCAGTTTTCCAATCCAGGTGCCCCAGGAACCGATGGGCTCTCCTGCTTCAGAACAAGGTGTGTGCAATGTGGTATCCACATAAAAACAAAAACTGGCATCCATAGTGTAAATCCGATAAAAATCGAATTTATTTAACACGGATGAAAGACTTTTCATAAGCAGAAGGGGCTTCAATTACCCCAGTTTCATAAACTGCTTACAGGCAAGTTCCTGGGTCTGGGCAGTGTGTGTACCACAACCAGAAAACCGGAAGTTTCCGGAAATGACGTTGATATGTACCAAGTCTCACCCTATGCGTTTCGTCACTGGACGTCGTCTGAGGCGTAGCCATCTTGGTACACCTCGATTTCACTATATAGTGGAGGTACCGCCGCAGACGTTTCCAATTGAGCCAAATCTCACAACTGGCAAATGCCTGGAAGTGGTAAACCGCAATACAAAATACAAGGGAGAGGGCAATGCTCGCATATGGCAGGGCAGCCTTGTATACTAAAAATCCCATTGCCAAATAAATTGCACAGGCTATGAGGACCCGACAAGGCCCCCCCCCCCCAGCAGTCCAAATTGTCGTTAAATGTGACGGTACAACTCCACATACCAGATACAAAACAGATATTGCCAAATAAAAATAAAAATGTAAAAAACATAATAAAAAAATTACTTTAAACGAGATATACACTATTTGATCAAAAAAAATCTCAGAGTACAGAGGGCAATAAAAATACAACCACCTGAACTCCATTCAACTTCCAATTGCCTCACGGACCCAAATATATATATATCTCTCTATCTCTAAAAAACACAACATAGTGGGGACAAGTATAAAAATACCACGTGTACATGTGATGTATGTACACAATGTTATGAAAATGAATTTCATAACATTTTTATATAGATTTTTTTTTTTAAATTAGATAAAAGAACAATTAAGGTCGATTTCGACATTGAGACCACCCCCCCCCAGGTACTAAAGATCCTAATTGATAAATCCATCCTGTCTGGTTCTGTGATACCTTTTATGTTTTTATGGTCACCCCTCCAATGGTCCTTGATTATATCAATCCCATAAAAAATCAGGCCCATGGGGTCCCTTTGATGTGCCTTGACAAATTGTTTAGGGAAACCATTCTTTATATTATGTTCTAATTTGTGGTCTGGTGGTCCTGCCCACATACTGTAAGTGGCAGGGGCACTCAATGACATAAGTCACGTGTACTATTGCATGTGATAAGTTCCCTAATTAGATACTCTTTGTTGGTCCTGGATCTCAACGTCTTTCTTTCTTGCTGACCCTAAAGGGTAGACATTTTTGGCACTTGTAAAACCCTTTCATTTCAGAGAATAATTTTATGGTTTTTGGAGGGTTAATAACATTATAAACGAGTAGGTCCCTAAAAGTTGGAGCTCTTTTGTATACAAATTTTGGTTTCTTGGGAAGGATTTTGGGGAAAAAAAATGTCTGATTTGCGAATAGGCCAATATTTCCTAATGATATATTCAATCGATTTTTATATTGGCTATTAAAACTGGTGATGAAAAGCTACATCCATGTGGGAATTCTCTTTCTTATGCTTCGCCATTAATTAATTAGTTTGATCCATATTTCTTACTTCAGGTTTCAGTCATCATTGTCTCTTTCCAGTAGCCCTTATGTTAAAATTCTTTGATTAATACATTCGCTTGTTCATCAAAATCATCTTCTACATTATGACAGTTCCTCCGCAGTCTCATCAACTGTCCCTTAGGCACATTTTTCTTTCCATCGTGGTTGATGGCAACTCGTAGTCTGTATATAACCGTTGCGGTCTGTCGGTTTGAAGAATGTCTTGGTGTGTGATCACTAAAAGAAATGTACTCTTCTACATATTTTTGGTAAAAAAAAATTGCAATAAGCATATATTGATTGGTTTGCACAAAAGTAATAGTGTCTACAAAATAGGGAATAGATTTTTTTGGCTTTTTATTTTTTCATTTAACTAGTAAGCTGCGATCTGTGATTTTTAGTGGGATTGTGACATTGCCGCGGACAGATCGGACACTTTTGACACATTTTTGGGACCACTGACATTTATACAGCGATCTGTGCTATAAAAATGCACTGATTTACTGTGTAAATGTCACTGGTAGGGAAGGGGTTAAATGTATTCCCTTGTGAGTGTATGTGACTGACTAGAGGAGAAGCCAGGTCGCTGTTCCTAGCTAGTAGCAACAGACCATCTGTCCTCTCAGAACGGGGATTTGTGTGCCTGCGATCACGTGTGCCCGGCGGACATTGCCAGCGATGTCCATGAGTGTCTCAGCTTCTCCTGTCTGATTGGCTGAGACACAGCAGCGACGCCATTGGCTCCCGCTGCTGTCAGTCAGCTAGCCAATCGAGAGAGAGAGAGGGGGTGGAGTCGGGGCTCTGTGTCTGGATGAACACAGGGAGCTGTGACTGCTTCGGGTGCCCTCATAGCAAGTGGCTTGCTGTGGGGACACTCAACAGGAGGGGAGGGGCCAGGATCAAGGAGGATCTGGCTGCTCGGTGAAAATCCACTACACGCAGCAGGTAAGTATAACATGTTTCTTATTTTTATAGGGGGGGGGAGACAAGCCTTTACAATCCCTTTTAAGAATGTTAGTAGTTTGTCTGTGGCTTCAGAGTGAAGTCTGGACTCCTAATCTGCATACTTGTTCCTGGTCTGAAAGTACTAAATTGACATGCCAGGAAGTTAGTATTTTTAGAAGACGAGTTCTACAGTGCAAATGAGAGAGCAATACAGATAATTCTATTATTTTGTATTTATTTTTTCATATATTATAGCGGTTCTTCACCCTAAAGGGGAAGTTCCGCTAGTATTATTCCTCCCCCCCCTCCGGTGCCACAATCGGCACCTTTCGGGGGGCAGGGGGGTGCAGTTACCTGGATAATCCAGGTAACTGCACCCACTTCTGGCCAGACCGCCGCATGGCTCCGCCCACCGCCGCATGGCTCCGCCCCCCCCGTTGTGTTCTGGGAAACACACAGTTCCCAGAGACACAGCGGGGAACCAGCGCAGCGCGACTCGCGCATGCGCAGTAGGGAACCGGGCAGTGAAGCCCTCTTGCTTCACTTCCCGATTCCCTGACAGAGGATGGCGGCGGTGGCTGCAGCGAGACGAGCGTTTGCTCGTCATCTGCCGCCGACATCGCTGGAACCTGGGACAAGTAAGTGTGATATTATTAAAAGTCAGCAGCTGCAATATTAGTAGCTGCTGGCTTTTACCGTATATACTCGAGTATAGGCCGACCCGAATATAAGCCGAGGCCCCCAATTTACCCCCAAAAAAACTGGCAAACTTATTGACTCGTGTATAAGCCGAGGGTGAGACATGCCTGTCCATCCCTGTGTGTGTGTCCGTCCATCCCTGTGTGTCCGTCCATCCCTGTGTGTCCGTCCATCCCTGTGTGTCCGTCCATCCATCCCTGTGTGTGTGTGTGTGTCCATCCATCCATCCATCCCTGTGTGTGTGTGTCTCCATCCATCCATCCATCCATCCATCCCTCTGTGTGTGTGTCTCCATCCATCCATCCATCCATCCCTCTGTGTGTGTGTCTCCATCCATCCATCCATCCATCCCTCTGTGTGTGTGTCTCCATCCATCCATCCATCCATCCGTGTGTGTGTGTGTGTGTGTGTGTGTGTGTGTGTGTGTGTGTGTGTGTCCAGCCTACCTGTGTCCCGAGCCTTTGTCCCGAGCCTCCGTCCCGTGTCGTGCCTTGCCTTCGTCCCGTCCCGTCCCGTGCCGTGCCGTGCCTTGCCTTGCCTCCGTCCCGTGCCCTCTTCGTCGGCGGCCATTGTAAAATTCAAAAGCCGCGCCTCCTCCTTCGCCTGTGATAGGCGGAACACTGAATTTCCCAGCAGCCTGTGTTCCGCCTATCACGGACGTCGTATCATCCTCGTCCGTAGTACGAGGATGAGACGATGCCCGTGATAGGCGGAACACAGGCTGCTGGGAAATTCAGTGTTCCGCCTATCACAGGCGAAGGCGGAGCCGGAGGCGCGGCTTTTGAATCATAGAATGGCCGCTGTCTGTCTGCTCGACACGCTGATCGAGCGGGCAGACAGCGATGACTCGAGTATAAGCCGAGGGGGGCACTTTCAGCCTCAAAAAAGAGGCTGAAAATCTCGGCTTATACTCGAGTATATACGGTAATATTTTTTTTTTTTTGTGCAGCTCCTCTTTAAGCATCTCTATGGTTTTGTATGTTTGTTTTTTTTTTTGTTTTTTTTTTTTTTGTTTTTTTTAAGAAGTTCAGCTAGCTCACAGGGGATAATTTACTAAGAGGAGAATGGAGGATATTCACATTGCAAAATGAACAAGTAAGGCGGGCCTTTGTTTAATCTATCTAATCACATGTGGGAAAGGAAAATAAGAAACTGTAGCTTGTAATTAGGTATTCAAATTGATCACAGGTTTGCCTTTCTATTCACGTTTGCTAGGTGAACGGCCTATATTTCATATTCAGTAATGGTGGCCATACACTAGATGTAAAATTGTTGGAAAATCTGTCATTTGGACAGTTCGTTTGTTTTATCATCTAGTTAATGGGCACAGATCAAAAATCAGTTGTGACGTTTTTGAGCTGAAAAATCCAAGTAAATGTTTGGAAAACTTTGGACGATAAATTGAAAGGTTAATGTTTCTAGCCCGAACCGTTTGCACTGGGCTTATGTGTCAAAACGAAGGAAAAATTGATTTATGTCTGAACAATTTATCTATCAAATTTCGTTCATTTCATGATGGCAAAATCGTTTGCTCTCAGGACCATGTGTTTTTGTTTTTTGAAAAACTTTTGATTTTTCGACAGGTGTATGGCTAGCATAAGTCATCCCTACTATATTGTCTAATCCATACATCCCTTGAGCCCTGGTTTACATTTATGCGATTTGACATGTCAAATCAGCGGTAATGGCACCGTCCTAATCCGTTTGACGCTGCATTTGCACTGATTTCTGTACTACTTTCTGCAATTTTGGGGTGCAATTTCCATTGAAATCTGTGCAGAAACCCGCACAGATGTCTGTGAACTTGAGGCCGAAATCAGGACTGACATGCGGGAGTGAAATTGTGCACGTTCAGCTGGACTGGCGCGGCTTCATTCCCGCCGCTCAGTGTGAACCTGGGCTTATTTTGTATTTACTAAACTGGATTAGACTGTTTCATTACTGTAAAATCTGTGTGGGTTGTCCTTGGAAACATGGTGATTAGTGACAGCAGTGGCTGAACTGGTTTAGGACTGAACTTTGTGTATGTCAGAGGGTGGATCAGTACGTTCCCCACTTCCAGGTCTCGTTATACAAGCATGATCAGTCATTGGGTGAGTGGTAATCTGCAGCTGAAAGGGTTAACGCAATCCACCTTCTCTTAACATGCTTTACATTCCTGGTTCACTTCTTCTAGTAGTTGGCTAAATCTCTTGTTTACTTGTTAGAAAGAGAGGCGTCACCCTAGGTATATTGTAACAAAGCTCAGAATGTCATATAGTCATATTATTGATGGCACATCGGTGTTGGAGAAGGCAAAAATCCTGCCTCTCATCATGTGCTAGGCATGATTCATAAGGGGTACTTATTTATTTGAAGAGTATTGCATGTTAGAGAAGATGTGTTATTGCACGGTGTGATACAAAGCAGCACCATTCATAGGTTTACGTTTATTAACCACTTCAACCCCGGAAGAATTTACCTACTTCCCGACCAGAGCATTTTTTGCGATGGAGCACTGGGTCGCTTTATCTGACAATTGCGCAGTCGTGAGATGCTGTACCCAAGCAACTTCCTACAAATGGCGCTTTCTTTTGGTGGTATTTGATCACGTCTGCGGCTTTTAATTTTTTGCGCTATAAACAAGGGCGACAATTTTGAAAAACTATTTTTTACTTTTTTGCTATAATAGCCTGGATTTAGTTTTAGGCCACTATGTATTCTAAGTATTTTTGGTAAAAAAAAAATGGCAATAAGCATATATGGATTGGTTTGCACAAAAGATATAGTGTCTACAAAATAGGGAATAGATTTATGGCATTTTTATCTTTAGCTTTTTTATTTATTTTTTCTGTCGGGGTTGCGACAATCAGACACTTTTGACAATTTCTTTTGGGACCGATGACATCTATACAGTGATCAGAGCTTAAAATGGCCACTATTTACTGTATAAATGTCACTGACAGGGAAGGGGTTAACACTAGCAGGTGATCAAGGGGTTAAATGCGTTCCCTAGGTTTGTTTCTAACTGTGAGGGGATGGGACTGACTAGAGGAGGAGCCAGATTGTTCCTACTTAGTCTTTTTCTCCTCCTGTCAGAACAGGGATTTGTTTGTGTGTGTGTGTGTGTGTGTGTGTGTGTGTGTGTGTGTATACACACACAAATCCTCATTCTGGCTCTCGTGCCCACAATCGTTGGTGGCCAGCAGCGATTGCACCTGCCGGCCACGCACATGGGGTCCCCCGCCGTGCAGCCGGCGCGCACACCTGCTATGGCTTTGAAAGGAGTATATATATATATATACATATTCGATTTGCACAGGAGAGCTATCCAGCCGCCGTATATATGTACAGGAGCTGGTTGGGAAGCGGTTAAACAGAGATAATTTATCCCCTTCCCGCAGATGTACATACTCGGCTTTCGGGGGTTATACTGGGATGATGCCCACAGCTGCAGGCATCATCCCGGTACTGTTTAGAGGGGGCGATCGGCTTTCCAGGTATAACAACCGATGCGGCTAAAAGCCGCTCGATTGTTATCCCCGGGGAGATGGAGGGGACGTTCCACCGGAAGGCCTAATCGAAGATCCGTCGCTTCCGGTAGCTAGTGACAGACTGCAATGAAGCCGGAAATGGCTTTGTTCCGGTCTCCTGAATGTAAACACGGAAGCAACGTCAGAACGTCACTTCATGTTTATTTGGCTGCCAATGGCACCAATTTTTAAAAAATATACAGTATTCAGATAGTTTTCGGTGATCTGAATACTTTGAAGTGCAAAGGAGGGATTGGAGGTCTTTTAGACCCCTGATTCCTCCATAGAGAGTACCTGTCACCACCTATTACTGTCACAAGGGATGTTTACATTCCTTGTGACAGCAATAAAAGTGATTTTTATTTTTTAAAAATCTAATTTAATAATATAAAAATAAGTAAAATAAAAAAGTGCACTGGTCAGGAAGGGAGTAAATTCTTCCGGGGTGAAGTGGTTAAATACCAGGATTGCATTAATACAGAGTGCAGAGCTGTCACTTGTAAACACAAAAAACAGACTTCTGTGTTTACAAGTGATTGTGGTAAGTAGGCACCAAAGGGTCTGAGCCAGAGGTGGTGGAACTGAGTTCCACCAAGTTCCCCCTGAAAAAGCCCTGCTGTCAGGTAAATGTTCAGCACCAATGCGGAGGGGGTGCTGTTGGCATTCATAAGTCACATTTTCCAATCTCCCCTCCTTCACACTCAAACACTCTTAAACACACACCCTAAAATGCAGTTCCATTTCCTGCAGCATTTTGAATAGAAAACAATTTAGGATTTTTAGGTGTATTGGCGATCTGGCTTCTGGGCATTGCCCAGCCCTGGATTCTAGTGACTTTATTGAAGCCATTGCTGTCTGTGGATCTGCCCGGAGACCAGTTCTGCATCAGCCGATACGCGAACAGTTCCATACTTGACGTATGAGCACAGGGACATGTGCAGCTTTATTAATGGAAAAGTAAAATTTGCTTTCCAGAAGATGTCAGGTTATCGATTTTTATCTGCTCTTTTAAAATGATATGCACCATTTCGTGCTTTAATTCTACCAGGCAAAGTGTTTGCTAATTTTGCTACTTCTTCTGCGTCCTCCCACTTCTATTTCTTTATGCCATTTCTAGTTGGCTTCTGCACTGCTTGCTTATATGAAATGCTGCAGAGGAAAGGAAAATTGCCAAATCCTACATTAGTAGTTTGTACTATTAGTAAAACCTTACAATTTAATTTTTTTTTTTGCAGTGGCTCCATACACGCTTGTGCGATTTTTGTCATGCAAATTGCACCCCATTCTTTTCAATGGCACCTGTTCCAATTTGGTGCGACTTTCAAAAGGTGCCTGCAGTACTTTGCATATTTTTCTATGGTTCAAAGTCGCATCAAAAGTTGCAAATAAAGGAAAGTTGAGTTTTTAAGGTGCTACACAAAAAAAGCGATAGTATGGAGTAAAAAATGTTTAAATGCAGTTAGCAATTCACTCAACATGTTTTGCTATAATTTAACTTCTTCAGGAGATGATTGTGGATGCTGCACGTGTAAACACTGTAAGAAAATATATATTTAAAAAGGAACTGCAGTCTGCCTACATAATTTGTAATAAACACATCTTTGCCATTCTGAAGCTTCCCTTCAACCACTTTGCATATTATTTTATATATACTGTGATTCTGTACTTGCCAAAATCTCCCTCCACGGAGTCTGGCTGCAGCCATTTTAACTGTGGGCAGCTGAAACTGCTGCCTGTTCACTTCCTGGATTCACAGAGCCACACCTCCACCGCTGCAGCTCTGATTGGCCCTCTTATGATTTCCCCCCCCCCCTTCCTGGTAAACTTTCAGAGTGGGAGAGACCGCTGTGCATGATGTCATAAGCCTTCACTAATGACCAGACAAAAAACGGGAAGTGGGCTGTATAAAGTATTTATTTACTGGGTGAAAAAAAAGTTTTACTATCCAGAGTTAAAGGGATTGTAAACCCTTGTTTTAAAAAACAAACATGTCATACTTGCCTTCACTGTACAGTTTTGGACTTCTGGGGTCCCTCAGCGGCTCCTCCCAGCATCGAGTGTCGATCGCTCTCCTTGGTGGACACCCGCGCGGCGCGCTCCCGCACATGGCCCCTCCCCCCGGTGCCACGTCATTGGATTTAATTGACAGCAGCAGGAGCCAATGGCTGCGCTGCTATCAATCTATCCAATCAGGACACGAGACACAAGCTTGTGCTGGTGTGCTCATTCCTGGCTGGAGAAAGAGCGGGGTCAGGTCAGGCAGCACCACAGAAGGTTTTTCACCTTAATGCATAGAATGCATTAGGGGAAAAATCATGATGGTTTACAACCCCTTTAAAACAACAAGGGCAGAAGATTTAATAGATGAAGTTGAAAAAAAATACTGACGGTCTGCTTCAATTAGTCACAAAGGAAAATGATGGGAAAATTTGAAATGACAAAAAGACAGTCTACATCTTAATGTATGCTATACAAACAATGATGCATACATTGACAGGTCCCCAGGAAGGAGAATAAAGAATGTCGCCTATATGGCAAGTAAATGTCCTCTTGCTAGAGCACCACAATGCTGAATATTGTCGTTCCTGATTCATAGAATGTGTAAAAGTCCCAATGGAAATTGAGTGACTTTGGAGATGCACTAATGTGAATGGAGCCTTGTTTTAATGCAGTTATTATTCTGCTTTGCTATATTTTTCTTTTTGTAATAAACTAATTTGGACAGCAGTTTACTTGACATTTTCTGTATTTTCCCTGAGCAATGTACCTACTCACGTGACCAACTTAGTATTTGTTGCACTAAAAAAAAAAAAAAAATTGTTCCTGTTCCCCTAAAGCATGAAAAACAGCACGGTTCTTGTGCTGTCATTTGGCCCTTTCTATCGCCTAAAAAAAACCTGGCTGATTTTGCCTGGTTCTGCCCTCCCCTGTAAACTGACCACGGTTGATCATGGCCGCTGAGCCCTGACCCTGTGATCAGTTTACGTGCTCGGTCATTTGCAGCTCTTCTCTCTGCTCTCCCCCTCCCTGCCTGTCAGCTTCATCCACTTCCCAGCCCTTCCCTCCTGCTGTTATAACTACATTATAAACTTACCATCCCCTCTGTTAAATAAGAGCCCCAGTGTCTGTGTTTATATAAAAAAAAAAATGCAGATTATACCTTTTTTAAATCGGCGGCTCCCAGTGCTCACGTGACTCCTTGGCACTCTCTCTGCTCTCCAGCCCGGCTGATGTCATCGAGAGTGCTCAGCCCCCGCCCGCTATAGCCAGGGAGAGGAGAGAGCTGAGGAGTCACATGAGCGCAGGGAGACGCTCTGATATAAGGTATAATCTGCATTTCTTTTTTTTTTTTTTTTTAACGGACACTGGAACACAATGTTATTTTACAGAGGGGATGGTATGTTTATAGTGTAGTGGCTTAACAACCACTATGAAGGTGGTTGTAAACCCACAAAAAAAAACCTGCAAGACGAAGGCATAATGAGCTAGTATGCATAGTCTACTAGCTCATTTTGAAATACTAACCTTACATCGAAGCCCCCTGCAGTGGTCTTGGCACACTGCTCTGCCCGGCGACGTGTCTCCCGAAGTTATTTTACGGGTATCGCGGGCTCTGGCGATGTGATTGGCCGGAGCCGCCGGTAACGGCACATTAGCCCAAGCAACAGCACGAATGAGCCTTTGCTTCAGTGCGCTGATGACGTTGGCACATGCAGATACAAGGGATATCTCCTAAACATATAATAAGGCTTGTCTGTAGTAAAAAGTGGTTTTGTAAGGGTTTACAACCACTTTAAGAATCACTTGTATTGAGCATGTTTGAACAATCATGTGGTGCAAGGAAAGGCTTAATTTACGATTTTCCACATTTATTTTGAAGGTGGGCAGCCATTATGAAATGTGGTAACAACTAAAAGAGTTCTTGGCCCAATAAGCCTAGAAGGACATCGCTGAATTGAAAACCATCTACAGTGCCTTGTTTCCACATTTTGTCATGTTGCAACCAAAAACGTAAATGTATTTTATTTGATAGGCCAACACAAAGTGGCACATAATTGTGAAGTTGAAGGAAAATGAGAATTGGTTTTCAATTTTTTTTTTTTTTTTTTTTTTTTTTACAAATATCTAAAGAGTGTGGTGTGCATTTGTATTCAGCCCCTTTTTACTCTGATACCCCTAACTAAAATCTAGTGGAACCAATTGCCTTCAGAAGTCACCTAATTAGTAAATAGAGTCCACCTGTGTGTAATTTTAATCTCGGTATGTATACAGCTGTCCCGTGAAGTCCTCTGTGGTTTGTTAGTGAACAAACAGCATCATGAAGGCCAAGGAACACACCCGACAGGTCAGGGATAAAGTTGTGGAGAAGTTTAAAGCAGGGTTGGGTTATAAAAAATTATCCCAAGCTTTGAACAGCTCGGGGAGCACTGTTCAATCCATCATCTGAAAATTAAGAGTATGGCACAACTGCAAACCTACCAAGACATGGCCGTCCCCACCTAAACGGACAGGCTGGGCAAGGAGGGCATTGATCAAAGAAGCAGCCAAAAAAGGCCCATGGCAACGTCTGGAGGAGCTGCAGAGATGACAGGACAACTGTTGGTTGTGCACTTCACAAATCTGGCCTTTATTGAAGAGTAACAAGAAAGCCATTGTTGAAGGAACCATAAGTCCCATTTGCAGTTTGGAGAAGCCATGTGGGGGGACTCAGCAAACAAGGTGCTCTGGTCAGATGAGACCAAAATGTAACTTTCTTATTGTTCATCACGGAACGCAGAGCCATAGTAGTTACTATGTGGGTTATAGGCCACCTTCAGGTGAGGGACACTGGCACATCCTAAGACAAAAAGTGCACTTGCTATATAACCCCTCCCACTGCTGGGAGTTCCCCTGCTTTTTTGCCAGTGTCTAAATGTGTTGGTCACGAGTGAAGATGTGCTGTGCTGAGCTCCACTGGCGCAATCCTTGCTGGCTAGCCATGCAGCCAGATCCATTCAAAATGTCTTTGGCCTAATTGGAGATGAGGAGGAGGCTTAGAGTGGCGCTGGTGTCCTCCAATGCCCAGTGCTGGAAGGAGTGTTTTAAAAAGCACAATTTGTTTGCTTTTGTAAGCTGCAGAGGGACACGAGCAAAGGTGGCATATTAAAGGTTTGGTGACACAGGCATTCCTTTTGATACTTTTACTGCTGCATCAGGCTGAGCATTAATAGCCGCGACAGGGCTGGACTATTGCTCAAGCAAGTGAATGCATTCCTTCTGGTAGTACCTCTGCTTTGTGCATCTGGCTATGGTTAGAAGGGGGTTTAAAAACGCCTCAAAAGGGGCTCTAGAAAGACTTCTACAGTCGCACAGAAGCCTAGAACCAGCTCAGTAAAGATGGCACCCTCCCCTTGAGAGTAATATTTTTAATATGGCTGGTTAGAGTGAGTCATCGGGAGGGGCAAGTGTTGCAGCTGCTCTTAAACACTGCAGCCCCTGTGTATATTACTAAGGCTTTTTTTTTCTTCAACCATTTTAGTTTGGAGCAAAAAATTGATGCTTAATCACATCCCAGAGTGGGGCCAAGTGTAACAAGTCCCCATCCATATGCTCTGGTCCCTGAGTGCTGAGGAACAAGGGGCGAGAGATGACAAATTTCTCTCGGGGGACCAGGAAGAGGCGTATGTCTCCTCTTCCGGAGAACCTAATACGGAAGATTGTTGGTACAATCTCTCACTGAATTAGAGCTGCCACGACGAGTCGACGTAATCGATTATGTCGACTACAAAAATTGGTCGACATGCGTGCAGGGCGTTGATGCGTCACAGTGCTCTGTATCTCCCGCTCTCCTCCGTGCTGCCGTCCCCCTCTCCTCTCCCCCTCCGTGCCGCCGTCCCTAGGGGTGCAACGGATAGTCACCAATCCGTGATCCGAATGGGTCGCCCCGCTCGGATCGGCACATGTCGCACTCCGCGGTCTCGGACTAGCTCCGAAGCGGCGGCCGTCTTTCTACACCCAGCCGTTTACAATGTGATCGCTCCAACGGAGCGATCACTTGTAAACAAACCGGCATCATGACATAACGCCAGTTTCTCTCTCCCCTCTCTGTACTGATCTGTGCAGTGGAGGGGAGAGGTCAGATGGAAGCTGCCAGCCCATACTCTGCCAGCCCATACTCTGCCAGCCCATACTCTGCCAGCCCATACTCTGCCAGCCCATACTCTGCCAGCCCATACTCTGCCAGCCCATACTCTGCCAGCCCATACTCTGCCAGCCCATACTCTGCCAGCCCATACTCTGCCAGCCCATACTCTGCCAGCCCATACTCTGCCAGCCCATACTCTCAAGGTTATCCAAAGGATTAATTAGCTAATAAAAAAAAAAAACACTAAATTCATTAAAAAAAAATTTTTTTTTTAAATAATCGGATAGTCGTTGACTAATCGAAAAAATAATCGATAGATTAGTCGACAGACAAATTAATCGTTAGTTGCAGCTCTACACTGAATTGGTCCGCTCCACATTTTTTACTGTCAGCAGCGCAGTCAGTCGATGAGCCCACTTCTGGTTTTTGGTTTACTAAAGCCTTCCCAATTGATTCATGCGTTTCCTATCCATTTATGGTTTAAAAAAAAGCTTATGTATTCTGAGTGGGAGCACCCAGATAAACTGTTTTATTCCTCCGAAAAAGTTTTAAATACTTTATCCTATGGAGGAAGAGGTTTATAAGCAAATGGGGAATTCCAGCAATTGATGCTGCTCTAAACAAAAACCTGACTTGTTCAGTAGACAATGCTCATATGCTAAAGGGTCCAATAGATAAGAAGTTGGATTTTATTTTTATTTTTTTTAAAAAGGAAGTATCCAGCTCAGGTTCAGCCTGCGCTGGCACCTACCAGTTTATGAATGTATTCAGTTATTCCTGATCAGCAGGCCCAAGATTTGGCTGGGATATCAGAAGCGTTATGTTTTTACAGTAGACGCTATGAAAGATTCTATTCTCCAGGTCTCACGGCTCATGCTAGGGCTGGTACATGTGCGTAGAATCCTATGGTTGAAAAATTGGTCAGCCAAAGTGCCATGCAAAAAGCTCTTGGCCAGGTTCCCAGTGCTTCTTTTCCAGTGCCAGGGGCATCGGCCTCCAGGCAGTCACGACGGCCTTCTCCGCCAAGTGCAAGAGGTAAACCTCCAGGGTCAAGAGGACCTGGGGAAGGAAACCCACAAAACAAAATACTAAAACCTCCTTATGAAGGGGCACCCCCGCCCCCTCGAGTGGGCGGGGGGGCTTCTACATTATAATGATCTGGCAGGAACAATGTCAAGACAGATAGGTAGCTTCCTCAATATCTCTAGGTTACAAACTAGAATTCTCAGTTACCAGTTACCTGAAAGGTGGTAACAGATGCCAGCCTTTTGGGCTGGGGAGCAGTCCTGGAAGAAGCGTCAGTCCAAGGGAAATGGTCCATGAATATTCTAGAGGCCTGGACGCTCAGACTATGGAGTTATCCTGTCAGGATCTAATCCAACAATGCCACAGCAATGGCCTATATCAATCACCAAGGGGGCACTTGAAGTCGTGTGGCCCAGAGAGATTAATCATATTCTTTCTTAGGCAGAAAACAACATTCCTTGCTCAGCAATTTTCATTCCAGGGATAGAGAATTGGCAAGCAGACTACTTGAGTCATCAACAATTGTTCCCAGGAGAATGGTCCCTTCACCCGGACATCTTTCTGTCAATGTGTCAAATGGGCAGTCCCAGATGTGGATCTCTTTGCGTCTAGGTTCAACAATAAGCTTGTCAACTTTGTGTCAAGGACAAGGGATCTGATGGCATTCAGAACAGATGCCTTGTTTCTTTCCATGGGATCAGTTTTCACTGATCTATGTGTTCCCTCCTGTTCCGCGCCCTCTTTGCAGAATCAAGCAAGAACGAAAGGAGGTAATTCTTGTGGTCCAGGAGATCTTGGTTTTCCGAGATAATAAAGATGGCAGTAGGGGACCCTTGGACCCTAACACTGTGGCCAGACCTTCTCTCGCAAGGTCCAGTATTCCATCCTACCTTACAAACTCTTAATTTAACAGTTTGGCTATTGATACCCTCATTCGGAAGGACCGTGGGTTGCCAGCTTCAGTTGTTTCTACTTTGGTTAATGCTAGGAAGCCGGCCTCCAGAGTTATATACTATAGAGTCTGGAAGGCATAGGTCTCCTGGTGTGAATTCAGGGGTTGGCACCCCAGGAAATGTCATAGGTAGGATCCTTGAATTCCTACAGATGGGATTAGAAATGAAGCTGGCCTTGAGTTTTACCAAGGGCCAGGTGTTGACCTTATCAGTGTGTTGTGTTTTGTGTTTTTTTTTTTTTTTTTTCCAACGACCACTTGTTTTACACTCTCTGGGGCGTAAGCCCTTGAATAAAGTAATGAAAAAAAGGAAAAAAACTGCGCTACGGAATACAAATGGTATTGGACGGAAGCTGCAATTCAAATGTACACCAAGAATACACCAAACAGAAATAGAGAAAAAAGAGAACTGCGCTAACCACGAATACCCAAAATGAGTAGGGTATATATATGTGCCAGACCCAAAAAAATGGGTCTTAGTATCTTAATGTCTCTGAGACCACCTCCAAAATATAGTGCAAACCATATACAAATAAGCGAAATAACTACAAAAGCAAACCATAAATGCGTGTCAATAATGTGAATTCCCCAAACACAATATGAGTATGTCAAACTCTGTGCATATACCCCTAAAAATTAAACATAAGTGAAATATGAAAAAATATTTGCAATTTTTTTACATAAATGAACTATCAAAAAAAAAAAAAAATTTGTATTTAGAGACACTCTATATAATGTCCATATAATCATATATCAAAAGACAATAGTAGAATGTCCATATGGTAAACGAACACCAGTGAGGTAAGACTTCAAGTGAAGTACAGCAGAAAAAAACTTCAAACAGCTGAATTATAAGTGCACAAATTAAGAATCTTCTCCAAAGATGTAATGTGCTTTTCCCATCACCGAATGAGTGAATTGGCTCCTTACCAGATCCAAGCGACCCCCCGTTACAGAGGGTCACCACAGGCGACAACAGTCAAAGGAAATCCGGATAGCGCTTCCTCCTCAGACGATCCCGAATCTTTCACGCGATAGGGTTATGGACTCTACCAGAAGGTTTCAGGCACATCATGTATCTAGAGGGCATCGCAGGGCTCTCGAGGAGAAGCGGTAACTCGTTCGGCTGTATCTCTCGTCCGGTGGCGCCGGTGGTTCCCAGCGTCGCACGGCTTGGTGTAACAGCGTCAGGGAGGTCCGTTCGTCCGTTCGTTGTTATGTTGAGGGGCGCACTGCGATGACGTTTCGTTGTGGTTTACGTTGCACGCGTTCGGAGCATGCGTGCTCCTTCATCAGGCGTTCGTTATGTTGAGGGGCGCACTGCGATGACGTTTCGTTGTGGTTTACGTTGCACGCGTTCGGAGCATGCGTGCTCCTTCATCAGGCGTTCGTTGTTATGTTGAGGGGCGCACTGCGATGACGTTTCGTTGTGGTTTACGTTGCACGCGTTCGGAGCATGCGTGCTCCTTCATCAGGCATCAGATGCCTGATGAAGGAGCACGCATGCTCCGAACGCGTGCAACGTAAACCACAACGAAACGTCATCGCAGTGCGCCCCTCAACATAACAACGGACGAACGGACCTCCCTGACGCTGTTACACCAAGCCGTGCGACGCTGGGAACCACCGGCGCCACCGGACGAGAGATACAGCCGAACGAGTTACCGCTTCTCCTCGAGAGCCCTGCGATGCCCTCTAGATACATGATGTGCCTGAAACCTTCTGGTAGAGTCCATAACCCTATCGCGTGAAAGATTCGGGATCGTCTGAGGAGGAAGCGCTATCCGGATTTCCTTTGACTGTTGTCGCCTGTGGTGACCCTCTGTAACGGGGGGTCGCTTGGATCTGGTAAGGAGCCAATTCACTCATTCGGTGATGGGAAAAGCACATTACATCTTTGGAGAAGATTCTTAATTTGTGCACTTATAATTCAGCTGTTTGAAGTTTTTTTCTGCTGTACTTCACTTGAAGTCTTACCTCACTGGTGTTCGTTTACCATATGGACATTCTACTATTGTCTTTTGATATATGATTATATGGACATTATATAGAGTGTCTCTAAATACAATTTTTTTTTTTTTTTTGATAGTTCATTTATGTAAAAAAATTGCAAATATTTTTTCATATTTCACTTATGTTTAATTTTTAGGGGTATATGCACAGAGTTTGACATACTCATATTGTGTTTGGGGAATTCACATTATTGACACGCATTTATGGTTTGCTTTTGTAGTTATTTTGCTTATTTGTATATGGTTTGCACTATATTTTGGAGGTGGTCTCAGAGACATTAAGATACTAAGACCCATTTTTTTGGGTCTGGCACATATATATACCCTACTCATTTTGGGTATTCGTGGTTAGCGCAGTTCTCTTTTTTCCCTTGAATAAAGTAACACGGATTAATCCTCCCGTTGGGTCACCCCTGAACCCTTGGGACTTGAAATTAGTCCTGTTGGCATTTCAGAAACAGCCTTTTGAGCCAATACAAGATGTTCTCTTTGTCCTCTTGAGGAGGAAAATGATTGTCTTGGTTGCCATATCTTCTGCTAGAAGAATATCAGAGTTGGCTGCTCTTTTTTTGTAAAGAGCCATATTTGATTATTCATTAGGATGAGGTTGTATTGCGGCCTCATCCTAATTTCATACCAAAGGTAGTGTCTGATTT
Organism: Lithobates pipiens; assembly: GCF_037356315.1. Classification (NCBI taxonomy): domain Eukaryota; kingdom Metazoa; phylum Chordata; class Amphibia; order Anura; family Ranidae; genus Lithobates; species Lithobates pipiens. The sequence goes on from NW_027507758.1 coordinate 294,008,225, forward strand.
TCATTTGAACCAGGATATTGTTCTGCCTTCATTTTTTTCCAGAACCTCATTCTGTGAAAGAGAGGTTGCTACATTCTCTTGCTGAGGTGAGAGCGGTCAAGGTCTATTTGAAAGTGACCACTCAGATTTGTAAAACAGATGTGTTTTTTTTTTGTTTTGTTTTTTTGTGTGTTGCCAGACGGTCCTAAGAGGACAGGCAGCGTGAAAATCTACTATTTTAAAATGGATTTGTGAAGCGATTTGTTCAAGCTTATGGTTTAAAGGAGGAAAATGCCTCCCTTCTATGTTAACGCGCGCTCCACCAGGGCTGTTGGTGCTTCTTGGGCAGTGCATCACCAAGCCTCCATGGCTCAGATATGCAAGGCCGCAACCCGGTCTTCAGTCCATACATCTACCTGATAGAAGCTGGTAAAGGTCATGAGGATATCTCCTTCGGTGCAGTATGAGTCCTCTTGTCTCTTATTGCCCTACTTTGTCTCCCTCCCTTCAGTTGGCATTGCTATGGGACATCCCACATAGTAACTACTATGGCCATGTGTCCTGTGATGTACGATAAGAAAATAGGATTTTTATAACAGCTTACCTGTAACTTCCTTTTCTTTGAAGTAGATCACGGGACACAGAGGTACCTCCCTTCTTTGGTATACATGTGTATTGCTTTGCTACAAAACTAAGGAACTCCCAGCAGTGGGAGGGGTTATATAGGGAGTGTACTTTTTGTCATGGGGTATGTCAGTGTCCATCACCTGAAGGTGGCCTATAACCCACATAGTAACTACTATAGCTCTGTGTCCCGTAATGTACTTAAAAAAAAAAAAAAAAAGTAAGCTTTTATAAAAATCCTATTTTTTTTTTTTTTTTTTTGGCCTAAAAGCAAAACTTTGTGTGGTGGAAAACTAACACTGCACATCACCCTGAACATAACGTGAAACGTGGTGGCGGCATCATGTTGTGGGGATTTTTTTCTTTAGCAGGGACAGGGAAGCTGGTCAGAGTTTATGGGAAGATGGATGGAGGCAAATACAGGGCAATCTTAGGTGAAAGTCTGAAAAAGACTTGAGACTGGGGCGGAGGTTCACCTTCCAGCAGGACAACGACCATAAACATACAGCCAGGGCTAAAATGGAATGGTTTAGATCAAAGCATATTCATGTGTTAGAATGGCCCAGTTGAAGTCCAGACATAAATCCAATTGAGAATCTGTGGCAAGACTTGAAAATTACTGTTCCATCCAATCTGAGCTTGAGCTACTTGGCAAAGAAATAGGCAAAAATGTCACTCTAGATGTGCAAAGCTGGTAGAGTCATACCCAAAGACGTGCAGCTGTAATTGCAGTGAAAAATGGTTCTATAAAGTATTGACTCGGGGGCTGAATATAAATGCATGCCACACTTTCCATATATTTGTAAAGAAATTTGAAAATCATTTCTCTTCTACTTCACAATTATGTGCCACTTTATGTTGGTCTATCACATAAAATCCCAATAAAATACATTTACGTTTTTAGTTGTAACATGACAAAATGTTAACATTTTCAAGGGGTATGAATACTTTTTCAAGGCACTGTACCTCCAGGTCTGTCATTGGAGCAGTGGCAATTGGCCAAGTATATGCAAGCAATGAGATTATTTTATTGAGACCTATCTGGCATGGATATTGCTAGAGGTCTTATTAGGCCCACAGACCTTTAGCGTGCAAGTTAGTCAAGTTCAGGTTAGTTTTTGTTAGGCCTGGTTCATGCCTATGCGTTCTGTTTTTTGTTTTTTTTTTGTTGCTTTTTGCTAAACACACCACAGTCCGCTTAACATGGTTTCCTGTGGGACACGTTCACGTCTATATCTGTGCTCCTTTTTTTTTTTTTTTTTTTTTTTTTTTTTTTTTTTTTCGGCCACTGCGTTTTTGGAAAGGGTCAGGGACTTTTTTAACCACTTCAATCCCAAGTCACTTTTACCCGCTTCCTGCTTTCGGTCAGTTTTCTACTTTCAGCGCTGTCAGGCTTTGAATGACGATTGTGATTTTGTTCACACAACTATAAATTTATTTTGGTGGTATTTATTCACCTCCTGGGTTTTTTACTTTTTTGAAACTAAAAAAAAAGACTGAATTATGAAAAATTTTGTTGGTTTTAAAATTTTGCAAATAATTGTTCTTCATAAATCTAGACCAAAACGTATTCTGCTAAAATTCTTTGGTGCAAATCATATCTCTATATCTATATTTATCATCTCTCTATATCTGAAAATCTATTAACCGCTTCCCGCCCGCCCTATAGCCGAATGACGGCCTTAGGGCGGGCGGCTTCCCTCGCCTGGCCGTCCCTGGACGGCCTGGTGTTTACTTCCGCAATGCGCGCCGCCGCGGGCGCGCATCGCGGAAGTTCTGTGTTTGCCGTGTCCCCCGGGGACAGGCAAACACAGATCGCTGTAAACGGCCAATCACAGCGGCCGTTTACAGCGTGATCGGCGTGTCCAATGGGAGATGATCTCATATGTAAACATATGAGATCATCTCTCAGCGCCGCTCTCCCTCCTCACACAGACAGCGTGTGAGAGGGGAGAGAAGAACGGCTGCAGCAGCCGTCAGTGTACAAAAGAGAAAAAAAAAAAAAAAAAGTTAAAAAAAAAGTGCCACCCCCCCCAGTGCCATCCTGCCCCAGTGCCATCCACCCCACCCCAGTGCCACCTGCCCGCAGTGCTATCTGTCCCCAGTGCCACCTGTTGTCAGTGCCATTTGTCCCCAGTGCCATCTGTCATCAGTGCCACGTATAAGTGGCATCTGTCATCAATGCCACGTGTTATTAGTGCCACATAGTGCCATCTGTCATCAGTGCCACGTATCAGTGCCATTTGTCATCAGTGCCACCTGTCAGTGTCACGTGCCATCTGTTGTCAGTGTCACGTGTCATCAATGCCACTTATCAGTGCCATCTGTCATCAGTGTCACGCGTCATTGGTGCCACGTATTAGTGCCATCTGTCACCGGTGGCACGTATTAGTGCCACGTGTCATCAGTGCCACGTATTAGTGCCACGTGTCATCAGTGCCGCGTATTAGTGCCACGTGTCATCAGTGCCGCGTATTAGTGCCACGTGTCATCAGTGCCACGTATTAGTGCCACGTGTCATCAGTGCCACGTATTAGTGTCATCTGTCATCAGTGCCACGTGTCATCAGTGCCACGTATAAGTGTCATCATTGCCACGTATCAGTGCCATCTGTCATCAGTGTCACGTGTCATTGTCCTGGTGCTTCAAAAGTGTAATAAATAGTCAACAAGTTAGATGTGTAATTTATGTTTCTAGAACACGTGATGGCGCTCCCTGCATGTTGGGCCTCTCTATGTGGCCAGGCTGTGAAAAAGTCCCACACATGTGGTATTGTAATACTCAGGAGGAGTAGCAGAATTTTTTGGGGGGTGTCATTTGTGGTATACACATGCCACGTGAGAGAAATAACCTATTACAATGACAATTTTGTGGAGAAAAATAAAGAAAATGAAAAATCTTCATTTTGCAAAGAATTGTGGGAAAAAAATGACAACATCAAAAAGCTCACCATGCCTCTTACTAAACACCTTGGAATGTCTACTTTCCAAAAAGGGGTCATTTGGGGGGTATTTGTACTTTCCTGACTTGTTCGGGTCACAAGAAGCGAGATAGGCCACCAGTACATCAGATGTGATCAATTTTGTGCGATTCGCACCACAGCTTGTAGACTCTATAACTTTCACAAAGACCAAATAATATCCACTAATTTGGGTTATTTTTACCAAAGATATGTAGCAGTATAAATTGTGGCCAAAATTTATGAAGAAAAATTAATAATTTGCATAATTCTGTCACAGAAACAAAGAAATATGCGTTTTTTTTTTTCAAAATTTTCGGTCTTTTTTCATTTATAGCGCAAAAAATAAAAACCCCAGAGGTGATCAAATACCACCAAAAGAAAGCTCTATTTGTGGGAAAAAAAGGACAAAAAATTCATTTGGGTACAGTGTTGCATGACTGAGTAATTGTCATTCAAAGTGTGAGAGCACCGAAAGCTGAAAATTGGTCTGGGCAGGAAGGGTGTTTAAGTGCCCAGTAAGCAAGTGGTTAATATTGATGGCCTGTCTCCTTTCTTGGGGCCAAAAATTGTCAGGACAGCACAAATCCCCCAAATTACCATTTTTAGAAAGTAGATAATCAAAGTAGTAAGATGGTGTGTGTGGGTTTTTTTTTTTATTTTTTTTTTTCTTCGCAGTAAAGCATCATCATATAGTGTGTGTGTGTGTGTGTGTGTGTGTGTGTGTGTGTGTGTGTGTGTGTGTGTGTGTTTTTGTTATTGCAACTTTTTTTAACACACTATGACCAGATCATTATGTTACCATATTGACATTTTACTACTATTTCATTGCTATAAGCAAGTATTTTACTGAGTTAAATTTCTGTGGCCAATCACATGGCACAGATGGGCTGTGATTGACCTTGCCTGTACCATGTGATCACTGTGACCAATCACAGCTAACACAATTATATCAATGAATGGCATAAATCAAAACCATTCATTGTTTACAATTGTTATGTGTCCCATGGTACCGGCAGCAGGACATTACGCTGATCAGTCATTCGCTGTGTCCAGTAGACACAGCAGGTGATAGATTGCGCCCGCATGACCCTTTCCGGGAGGATGTCCTGACGTCAACCCAGAATGATGAAATTCCAGCTTGGCCATCAAATTGCTGGTTAAATGCAAAACTGTGCGTTTTTGGGTCTAAAGGCTTCAATGGAGGCACTGCAGAAAAGCACGTAGTGAGTTTTTGTCACGTTTCTTATTCTCTGCCCAACAACAAATTGGCCAGAAGCATTAAAAAATGCATCAAACGCACATAAAAATTAGTGTGCAAAACGCACTGCAGAAATGGATCAAAAGCATCTGCATAGGTGTGAACCAGGCCTTATTTGTACTTTGCAAAAAATGTGCCCTTTTTATGTATTTTTGTAAATTATTTTTTTTTTTTTATGTAACACTGAAGAAATTACGCTTTGCTACAATGTAAAGTAGAGTGTGTACAGCTTGTATAACAGTGTAAATTTGCTGTCCCCTCAAAATAAATCAACACACAGTCATTAATGTCTAAACAGCAGGCAACAAAAGTGATTACACCCCAAGTGAAAATGTACAAATTGGGCCCAATTAGCCATTTTCCCTCCCCGGGGTCATGTGACCTGTTAGTGTTACAAGGTCTCAGGTGTGAAATGTGGTCTCTCTCTCTCTCTCTCTCTCTCTCTCTCTCTCTCTCTCTCTCTCTCTCTCTCTCTCTCTCTCTCTCTCTCTCTCTCTCTCTCTCTCTCTCTCTCTCTCTCTCTCTCTCTCTCTCTCTCTCTCTCTCTCTCTCTCTCTCTCTCTCTCTCTCTCTCTCTCTCTCTCTCTCTCTCTCTCTCTCTCTCTCTCTCTCTCTCTCTCTCTCTCTCTCTCTCTCTCTCTCTCTCTCTCTCTCTCTCTCTCGTCACTGGAAGTTCAATATGGCAACGAACTCTGAGGATCTGGAAAAAAAGAATTGTTTTACATAAAGATGACCTAGATTATAAGAAGATTGCTAAGACCCTGAAACTGAGCTGCAGCATGGTGGCCAAGACCATACAGCGGTTTAACAGGACCGGTTACACTCAGACCAGGCCTAGCCCTGGTCGACCAAAGAAGTTGAGGTCACGTGCTCAGCGTCATATCCAGAGGTTGTCTTTGGGAAATAGATGTATGAGTGCAGCCAGCATTGCTGCAGAGGTTGAAGGAGTGGAGGGTCAGCCTGTCCATGCTCGGGCCATACGCTGCACACTGCATAAAATCGGTCTACATGACTGTCGTCCCAGAGGGAATCCTCTTCTAAAGATCATGCAGAAGAAAGCCCTCAGTTTGCTGAATACAGACAGACTAAAGATGAGGATTACTGGAACCATGTCCTGTGGTCTGTTACCAAGATAAACTTGGTTCGAATGGTGTCAAGCATGTGTGGCGGCAACCAGGTGAGGAGTACAAAGACAAGTGTGTTTTGCCTACAGTCAAGCATGGTGGTGGGAGTGTCATGGTCTGGGGCTGCAACACTGGGGAGCTACAGTTTGAGTTCTGCCAACACTGGGGAGCTACAGTTTGAGGGAACCATGAATGCCAACATGTACTAGAGCTGCACGATTAATCATCAAGAATCGTTCTCGGGATTCTTATTTTTTTCCCCTTGCGATCTTGACAAGTGTTTCAGGATTCTTGCTATGCAAAGAATTCTCTCTGCGCTTCTGAAGCCACAGCCATCAAAAGAAAAGGAGAAAAAAAAAGGGCAGTCTGCCAAGAATCACAATATTCTTTAGCAGTTGAACTAAGTATAAACATTGTAACAATTTGTCAAAGAAATAGACTTTGACCACTTAAACACTAAACTTTTTTTCTGACATTTGTTGGTTTCAAGTTTAAAATCTTTTTTTTCTTTTTCTGCTAGAACCCCACGTGTATGTATGTGTGTGTATATATGTATATGTAGATAGATAGATAGATATATAGATATATATAGAGAGAGAGAGAGAGAGATATTTTATTAGAGACCCTAGGCAGGGGTACTCAACGTGTGGCTCTCCAGCTGTTGTGAAAGTACAAGTCCCATCATGCCTCTGCTTTTGGGAGTCATGCTTGTACTTTTCAGCCTTGCCATGCCTCATGGGACTTGTAGTTCCGCAACAGCTGGAGAGCCACAGGTTGTGCACCCCTGCCCTAGAGAATAAAATGATGGTTGTTGCAATATTTATTTTTTCAGAGTCAAATGCAATTGTGTTTTTTTTTTTTTTTTCTTCTTCTTTTTTTATGACTTTAACCACTTAGAGGAAGTAAAGGGGGAAAAAAAATGCGCCGTAGACAGCGGTGGCTGTCTTTGGGTAAATATCTCCTGAACCGTATAGGTTTAGGAGATATTTCTTTGACCTACAGGTAAGCCTTAATCTAGGCTTACTTGTAGGTCAAAGTGGTTTGTAAGGGGTTACAACCACTTTAAGCCCCGGACCATTTTCCAGCTAAAGGACCAAGCCCCTTTTTGCGATTCAGCCCTGCGTCGCTTTAACTGACAATTGTGTGGTCGTGCGACGTGGCTCCGAAACAAAATTGGCATCTTTTTTTTTTTTTTTTTTTCCACAAATAGAGCTTTCTTTTGGTGGAATTTGATCACCCCTGTGGTTTTTATTTTTTGCGCTATAAACAAAAAAGTGACAACTTTGAAAAAAAAATTTTTTACATTTTGCTATATCCCCCAAAAATATATAAAAAAAATTTTTTTTTCCCCTCACTTTAGGCCAATGCGTATTCTTCTTCTACATATTTTTGGTAAAAAAAATCGCAATAAGCGTTTGGTTTGTGCAAAAGTTATAGCGTCTACAAAATAGGGGATAGTTTTATGGCATTTTGATAAAAAAAAAATTTTTTTTTATTTTTTTAGGTCGGACAATTTTGACACATTTTTGGGACCATTGGCATTAATACAGCAATCAGTGCAATTAAAAATTTCACTGGCAGTGAAGGGTTAACTACTAGGGGGCAGTGTAGGGGTGTGTGTTGTTGTTTTTTTTAACAGTAGGGGGTGTGGCTTGGTGTCTGACATCACTGAACGTCTTTCCCTATAACAGGGAACAGACGATCAGTGACAGGCTCAGTAGGAAGCACGGGGAGAGGTTTGTTTACACTTACCTCTCCATGTTCTTCAACTCTGTGACCCGATCGTGGGACACCGGTGGCGCGCTCGTGACTCATGGCTGGGCACTTAAAGAGCAACGTACCTGTACGTGCTTGTGCCCAGCCGTGCCATTCTTCTGACGTACATCAGCGTGAGGCGGTCCTTAAGTGGCTAATAAATAAAAAACAACTAACCAGTAAAGTTAGCCCATTTTTATTTATTTATTGCATAATACGAAAGATTTTACGTTGCGAGAATCGTGATCTTTTTTTATTCTAAGCAAAAAAAATCTTGATTCTCATTTTGGCCAGAATCATGCAGCTCTAACATGTACTGTGACATAATAAAACAGAGCATGATCCCTTCATAGACCGCAGCAGGGCAGTATTCCAACATAATGACCCCAAACACACCTCCAAGATGATCATTGCCTTGCTAAAGAAGCTGAGGGTAAAGGTGATGGACTGGCCAAGCATGTCTCCAGACCTAAACCCTATTGAGTATCTGTGGGGCATCCTCAAACGGAAGATGGAGGAGCGCAAGGTCTCTAACATCCACCAGTTCTGTGATGACATCATGGAGGAGTGGAAGAGGATTCCAGTGGCAACCTGTGATGCTCTGGTGAACTCCATGCCCAAGAGGGTTAAGGCCGTGCTGGAAAATAACGGTGGCCACACAAAATATTGACACTTTGGACCCAATTTGGACATTTTCACTTAAGGGTGTACTCTCTCTCCTTTTTTTTTTTTTTTTTTTTTTTTTTTTTTTTTTTTTTTGCCAGCGGTTTGGACTTTAATGGCTATGAGTTGTTTTGAGGAGACAGCAAATTTACACTGCTATACAAGCTGTGCACTCACTACTTTACATTGTAGCAAAGTGTCATTTCTTCAGTGTTGTCACATGAAAAGATATAATAAAATATCTACAAAAATGAGAGGGGTGAACTCTATTTTGTGAGATTGTGTATGTGTGTGTGTGTGTGTGTGTATATATATATATATATATATATATATATATATATATATATATATATATATATATATATATATATATATATATATATATATATATATATATATATATATATATATATATATATTTTTATATATAATAAGCAACTAGTGTACTTTGGGGAATTATGCCAATTTTTTATTGTAGGATCATGATCTGTTTAGATATTTTTGAATTCTAAAATCTATTTGAAAAGTAATATATTGAATGAAGCCATGTAGAAGATGCTTTTTTATAATTATACATAAAACAAAAAAATGAAAACTATTTTTAATTGTATTCTTTGATATGTTAATATTGCATATTTAAATATCTTTGCAGATTCCTGTGATTCAAAGAACTGTACTGAGTGCGCATTGGTAGATGGTTGTGCCTGGCTAACCTGCAACAATGGTAAGTAAAACTAAATTTAGCATATGATTATAAATTATAGAAATAAACTGCATAATAATAAGGGTAACTCGGCCATTGGACTAAATTGAGAAACATCTTCTTTGCAGTCAATGCACCCTTTAGATTTCTGCACAATCTTGGGCACACCAGGAGGTCCGTTCGTGCACACCAGCGAATATTTATTTTAAGAATTAATGGCCTGCAAAAGGCAGCGCTTTTTTGTGCAGTGGGAAAACCCACAATTTCTCATGCATTCAAACACCACACCTGATGTGAACAAGCCCTAAAATGTAGAATGGGAGGCAGAGTTCTGTGGTCAGTAGATTGTGACTAAGTTACCTGGTACCTGTAGAAATGTGAGCAGTATGTACTCAAGGCTCAAGACTGCCACTGCTGTTACAAAAAACAAAAAAACTTGAGCGTTTGAATATTTGAAGCAGAGCTCTGGGCTCCTTTTTTTAGAAAAAAATAAATGTTGGCAGCTACAAATACTGTAGCTGCTGACTTTTTTGAATATTAGGACATTTACCTGTCCACGAATCCAGCCGTGTCTTCACCCCAGCCAATTTTTTCAATCGGCTGTCCTGTGCTGCCATCCCCATCTTCACTAAGGGAAGCCAGCAGTGAAGCCTTGCAGCTTTACAGCTGGTTCCCTACTGCGCATGCGCAAAGCGCCCTGCACTTTTTGAATGGCCCAGCGGTGGGACAAGGGGGGGGGGTTTGGGAAACCTCCTTCTGACCTCCCTGCTGTGAAATCAGCTGGAAATGGGAGTGGGTACCTGTCAAAACCAGGCAACCCCCCCCCCCCCAAATAAGTAGAGCTTCTCTTTTGGATGAAACTCCGCTTTAATATATTTAACTGCCTACCTTAGTTTGAGCATTTTTTTTGTTTTGTTTTTTTGGTGCTTTTGTTGCGGCACCCTTGTTGAAAAGGCCATATTTTTTATTTTCTTAGCTGTACAGTAAAGGACAGAGATTTTATATAATCATAATGACTGGGTTATATGCAGCTGCCTTCTGGTGATTGCACACTGGCAAATACAAACTGTAGAGACATTCCTCTATATAAACCTACCACTTCCAGATGGCTTCAGATTTTGCTAGTATGCTTAGGTGATGGTCCTCTCTCTGATAAAATCTTACCTTCTTATATTGAGGTTTTACCCCTCTCTCCTTCTCTGTATTTATATATTTCATAGAAGGAGAGATTGTTACCGTATATACTCGAGTATAAGCCGAGATTTTCAGCCTCTTTTTTGAGGCTGAAAGTGCCCCCCTCGGCTTATACTCGAGTCATCGCCGTCTGACTGCTCGATCAGCGTATCGAGCAGACAGACGGCGGACATACTACAATTTGAAAGCCGCGCCTCCTTCTCCGCCTCCGCCTGTGATAGGCGGAACACTGAATTTCCCAGCAGCCTGTGTTCCGCCTATCACGGACATCGTCTCATCCTCGTCCGTAGTACGAGGATGAGACGATATCGGTGATAGGCGGAACACAGGCTGCTGGGAAATTCAGTGTTCCGCCTATCACAGGCGGAGGCGGGGCTTTTGAATTTTAGAATGGCCGCCGAGGCGATCCTGGCAAGGCACGGGACGGAGGCAAGGCAAGGCACGGCACGGCACGGGACGGGACGGAGGCAAGGCACGACACGACACGGGACGGAGGCAAGGCACGGCACGGGACGGAGGCAAGGAGGCAAGGCACGGCACGGGAAGGAGGCAAGGCACGGGACGGAGGCTCGGGACACAGGTAGGCTGGACACACACACACACACACACACACACACACACACACACACACACACACGGACACACACACACACACGGACACACACACACATGGACACACACAGGGATGGATGGATGGATGGAGACACACACACACAGGGATGGATGGATGGATGGACACACACACACACACAGGGATGGATGGATGGATGGATGGATGGACACACACACAGGGATGGACAGGCATGTCTCACCCTCGGCTTATACACGAGTCAATAAGTTTGCCAGTTTTTTTGGGGGTAAATTGGGGGCCTCGGCTTATATTCGGGTCGGCCTATACTCGAGTATATACGGTATGTTGCCCAATGCTCGGTAAATTATGGGCACGTGGGGTGTGTGTATTTTTGTTTTTTTACTTTTACATTTTAGCCTTGCTGTCAAGAAGCAGGGTTTACTTTTATGTGGTGCGATTTCCATGTCAGTTTTCAGTGCGATTGTCAAAAGTTGTTGTTCAGGTGCAATTCAGGGATGCAATTGTAAATTCCCTTTTTGTTCAATGGGAATTTTAGTACTGCTGCATTTTTTTTTCAATCTGCCTTCATATGCTAGAACTGCTGTTCATCATATCCTCTACAAAACTACCTTTCAGCCATTTCTATGCACAACCGTGAATCTATGCCTTGCGGGTTGCATCTGATCCGAATCACTTCAGTGTGAACCGGGACTAAGGTGTCATTCACACCTGGGTGTTTTGGGATTGCAGCAAAATTGCTACGATTCTGCCTGCAATCTCCAAAATGCACTATAATCACAAAACACAGGTTCAGGCTCCATTATTAATGGCACCTATAAGACAGTGCGGTTTTGCTGCTGCAAATGTGCCACAAACACACCTATGGTGTTCACAGCACGTGCTTAAAAAGCGTTACTATTATACATGTTACACAACTCTTCAGTGGGAATCCCATTGAAGACCTTTAGGATAGTAAACTCAATATTCCGCGAGCTAATATGGAAAGGCCGACCCCCCCTAGGATTAAATTAGAGCATCTCCAACGCCCGAAGGGGGACGGCGGATGTGTGCTGCCGAACCCCTGGCTATACTATTTAGCCTCTCAACTACAACATTTGATAGGCACTATGGTCCCTGAGGGTGACCCCAATGGCAGAGTCCCCAGTGCTTCTGAGGTTATTATGTTGCACACAGTGGGTGGGAGATCTGTTCCGACCGCCTTGGAAGCCCTGGCCTTCGGCAAACCCCCCCAAAAAAGTTTCCCCACATATAATTTAATACAGAAAATATGGAACAAAACCAAATATTTGCAGGGAGCAACGGGAATTTGTGAATATAGCCCTATATGGGCTAATGAGTCGTATACTGAATTAGCAAAGCTACAGCACAAGGAGAGGTGGCAGAGGAGGGGGGTGTTTTATCTTACACAGTCAGTAATGGTAAACTGTTACCCTTTGATACCCTGAGAGCAAGATATCAACTCCCGGCACATATGTACTTTTATTATATGCAACTTAGGCATGCCTTTCTAGCCCAATCAAAGGTTTCGGATTGGCAGCTGGAGGGACTGCCTCTTGTTTCCCAGCTTAAATCAGCCGAAAACTCGAAAGGATTTATCTCGCAGAGTTACGCTACACTTTTAAGCAGATTTTTGTTGAAACACCCCCTGACGGTTAAAAGGAAATGGGAATTAGATGTGGGGCCCCTGGAGGATGAGCAGTGGGAGGAAGTGTTGCAATCGGTGGCAATATGCTCGCTGAACGTGACGCACAGACTTACACAATTGTACGCCATACTGAGAATTTACTATACTCCCCATAGGCTACACTCTATGGGTCTTACACCGACACCGGTATGTACCAGATGTGAAAGGGATCACGGAGACTTAATACACATGCTGTGGCGATGCCCCAAACTTCATGTTTATTGGAGAGGGGTGACTGGCACCCTGATTACGGTGTTTCGGGTGTCAGTCCCCTGGGATCCTCGGTGTTGCATTTTGAACTTGCTGGATGAGTTGGAGTGGGAATCGCATACTAGAGAGGCCTTGACCAGGGCGCTCTTTGCTGCCCGCAGGTTGATAATGCTCCACTGGAAATCGGACTCACCTCCATCGGTCCGGGAGTGGACCACCACTGTTGGTAATACGCTGAGAATGGAAAAAATTGTATATCAGCATAGAGGTTGCCCTGATAAATTTGAAAAACGATGGGGGTCGTGGCTGGACACTCCGTGTCTTGCCCCGGATGATTCTCCGCCTCATGAAAGTGACTTTCTGCTTCATTTGTAAAACAACACATTGCTACTGCTCTAGTGTGTGGTTCCCATTGTAATATTCATGGCAGGCATTGAAGGGTAGTTTAAAAACAGACTAAATGCTGCATAACCACTTTCCCCATGGGTGGACATCATATCACAACCTAGGGTTTAAATGGTTGTATAGAGATGATGCCTGCAGGTACGGGCATCATCTCTGTATCAACAGCTGGCGATGCTCTTTTATGTGGAAGTGGCTATACATGGTTGCAAGCAGACCCCACCTCCAAACTGGCTCCTTTCTGACAGTGTGTGGGTTGCTCTGCCAACACAGCTGTTTTCATTCTTCCCAGAGATCTGTGAATGAATAAACTACAACTGCCATGTTGAACCACAGCAGACAGGACTTCTCAATGGAACACTGGTATGGTGATTACTCGTAGTCCATTGACACTTCCTCCAGCCCTCTAATGGAAAGTCTGTACCTTGATGCAGACAGGGAGCTAGAGAAGAGTCTGCAGGAGCCTGACATGGCACCCACAATCCAATGATCATGGTCACAGGTCTTGGCAGACTCTCGTTGAAAATATGGGTGCTGTGGTGTTTTTGTTTTTTGTTCGTGGTGTTTTTTTATTTATTTTTATTTTTTTGCAAAAGGTAGACTTGGTCTTTAAAGCCAATAATAAAATGGAGGGAATTAGCTTGATTATTGAATTGCACTATGCAAGGACCGTGTTTTAAATTATATGTATAACATGCAATGAAAATAATTGTTTAATGGGTTTGTGTGGTGTGTGTTTATTTATATATTTTTTTTTTTAAGGTACTGCGGAATGTAAGAACAAAACTTTATTTAACAACTGCACGACAAAGCCATGTGAAGGTACTGTACCCTACTTGTTTGTGATCAAAGCTGTACTTAATTGCTGTATTACATCTAAAAACCTCCAATATTGTGTATTTAGCATGAAAGAGCATTTTCACTGTTAGCACTGGACAGCTGATGCAGTTTACATGGTAATATGTCTTCTGCAATTTCAAGTACAGTTAGTGTGAGAACGTATCTGATGTTCAGCTTCCTCTACAGATATGATTGTGCTTATTAGGGATGCCAGACAGTGTGGTCAGTAGTCCTCTGTATTGGTGCTCTATATCCAATATGTAACCCAACAGTAGCCATCTAGTGGAAGGCCCCTCCTACTTGTATACAAGTTACTTATTGTTAACTTTTTTTTTTTTTTTTTTTTTTTTTTTGATTCATTTAAAAAAATTGTTTTTATTTTTTGGGAAGAAAGTAAGAAATGCCATCACTTTAGGGTTCAATGTTTTAAAAATATTTGTATTGGTAAGATAAAGTCTACATTTTACTATTTTTTGCCTTTTTGTAGGTCCCACGGGGACACCAGCTACAGTTGAAACAACAGGTAAAACAAGCAGCTTTCTAAAACAGTGTTGTGTAAAGATAAATCCTCGTGCTAATAAAGGTTCTCCTGACCCCCCCCCCCCCCTCTTAAGTACTAGGTTAACTGCTTCACTACCGCTGTACATCTTTAAACGGTGAAGAGGTGTAAGGTTATTTACCCAGTGCTGTTTATAAACCGTACTTGATAAAGTGCTGTCGGAACGGCCATTGTGCTCCCTAATGCCTGTCAACAAAGTCATCCTTAGACGGCTTCCTTCAGACACCGTGGACAGAGCTGATCCGAGCCTCTCTGTACTTTGGGATTGCTGTGATTTTGGTCATGAAGAGAGACCAATCGCTGCAATCACCTGGTGTAAACTTTATGTATTTACATTGTTCCTATCTCTGAGCTTTCCCCTGACAACAAAGGAGAAAGGAACTAATACATGAATGAGTCAATTGTTCTTCATCACTGCACAGACCACAACTGAAGCAGATGTAAGCAACGTTTGTTTTTTTATTATATATATATATATATATATATATATATATATATATATATATATATATATATATATATATATATATATATATATATATATACATACTGTTAATATCAGCGACTTATAGCTGGACTGCGGTTTTGCGGCGAACAGTCTGACACTACCACTTTTGACACTAACACAGTGATCGGTGCTGAAAATATGCACTGTCGCTATGCGAATGACTAGGAAGGGATTAAACATCTAGGGCGATCAAAGGGTTACACGTGCCTAACAAGTGTTTTTGTGTACTATGTGTGATGTTTTTACTAAGGGCTGTGATGGATTTTATTGCCTGCATTGCAGTCAAAGAATGTCCATCACATCGCTGCTGACAGACCCGAACTCTGCCTTGTTTACACATTAGAGCTCTGTTCTGTGTCTTTCCTCGTCAATCAGTGGGTGCCAGCTGATATCCATTGGCCGGCACCCGCTAGGGAAGGGGGGGGGGGGCGCACTTTCACCTCGGATCGCAGGGGCGAAAGAAGGAAATGTTGCCAAATGTAAATGAAGAGAAGGAAGAGCAGTGCTTCCCTTCTTTGGGTGAAGTTCTGCTTTGGGTACTTTCGTCCCTTTCCTTCCTAGGCCAATTTTCAGCTTTAAGCGCCCTTGCGCTTTCAAGAAGAACTGCACGGTCATGCAACACTGTACCCAAATTAAATTTTTATCATTTTGTTCACACAAATATTTTTCTTTTGGTGGTATTCACAACTCTGTTTATTTTTTGCGAAACAAGCGGAAAAAAACTGAAATTTAAAAAAAACTATTTTCTACTTTCTGTTTTAAAAGAAATCCAATAAAATCAAATGTCATCATTTAAAGCCAAAATGTATTCTGTTGCATGTCTTTGGTTAAAAAAAAAAAAAAAAACCTGTTAAGTGTATAATAATTGGTTTGTGTGATGACGGACAGATGTATGCAGATGATCATTGGGACATATGATTTTTACTGTGTGGGGACGGTGTTTTGGGGACACTATTTTGGAGACACTGGGTCGGATCAGTGTGTAAAAAGCTGTAAAAACAGCTCATACTCGCTGATCACCAGCTGGCTTCAGCGATCCGCTCTCCTCTCCTCACCGACAACTTCTGTGTAAGGAGAGGAGAGCCAATCGCCAAGCAACCGGCTGTCTATTTACATCACATGATGACTGTGATTAGACACAACTGTCATGTGATCAGGAGGGCCAATCACAGAACCCTCCTGCCGATCGGCGATGTGCCGTGTCCGGTTGACACGAGCGCATCGGGAGAGTGCGCCATTGCGCAAGTATGCGTGTGATTCCCCCTCCTGAGGGACATTCTTGAACGTCCACTCAGGAGGAAGCACCCACCCGGCCGTATATGTGCAGTGGGAGGTGGTTAAGTAACCAAAGATGGTTTTATCTGTCTCAAAAATAGATAAAAAAGAATGCATTAGGATACAGTGTTACATGGATTATTTGTCAGTCAAACTGTTGCAGCACTAAAAACGGTCTGATAATGAAGGGGTACATACTGGCTGATACTCGGGTGGTTAACGGACAGAATCACTTTATGGAAACCCCTGTGAGATTCTCCCGTGGAGAAATATTTGAATCCCCAGTCCCGAGATCTCCAATGTGCTGCCCTGCCAGTGCCATACAACCTTTTTTCTTTTTAAATCGATTTGGCTGGATCCAGTGCCTGTTTCTTCCTATGAATGGTATAAATCTCATATACATATGTAGTCCTTTCATGATTAACCTAAATGGTGACACTGGAAAATATTAACTTATTTTAAAAATACTACTTTGTATTGCTAAAATTTGTCTCCCAGGATCCCTCTGTGCATCATCTCCTTTTAAAATGTGTGTTGGTGTAAATAATATTATTGTGCAAAAGTTTTGGCAGGTGTGAAGAAATGTAAGCTAAAAAAAGTAATGCCTTCAAAAATCAATTTTAATTGTTACAAAATGCAAAGTAACAAAATTAAAATCTAAATCAAATCAATATTTGTTGTGACTACCCCTTTGCCTTAAAGCCAGCATCAGTTTTTACACTTGCACACTTTGAACACTTGCACAAAGTCAGGGATTTTGTAGGATTAGCGTCAGATGTATGAATGAGTAATTCTACCAAGCAGGTTTTAATGACCATCAATTTCATATGTAGGTTGAAACAGTCATTAACTGAAAGAGAAACAGCTGTTTAGGCGGCTTAAAACCCGAGTGAGAAAACGTAATGCAGCAAATGAAAGACACGTCATGCTTCCTTCCCTTCAACATCGGAAGACGCTTAGCAGTCCCATCAGCACAGAACTGTGGGATCCTGGTACATTCATCTACTCTTTGAAAAATTCTGGCCAGAAGTAGCCTTCATGAAAGAATTGTGGTTAAAATACATATTTCCGACTTGGAAACGGGGCTAAGTGACTCAACTATGCAGAAAAATGGCAGCAGGTGCTCTAGACTGAGGAGTCAAAATGTGGAATATTTGGCTGTAGCAGGAGGCAGTTTATTAGCTGAAGAGCGGTACAGTAAGTGTTTGCAGGCAACAAAGAAGCATGGTGGAGGTACCTTACAAGTTTGAGGCTGCATTTCTACAAATGGAGTTGGAGATTTGGTCAGGATCAGTGGTGTCCTTAATGCTGAAAAAAAACTAGCAGATACTTATCCATCATTCCATACCATCAGGGAGGCGTGTGATTGGCCCCAAATATATTCTGCAGCAGGACAATGACCCCAAACATGTCGTTAAGAGCTATTTTCAGTGTAAAGAAGAACAAGGTATCCTGGAAGTGATAGTTCAGAGTCCAATCTGAACATTGCGTCTTGTTGGGATTACATGGGGAGAGAGAAGAATCTGAGGCAGCCTACATCCACAGACGATCTGAGGTTGGTTTTCCAATATGTTTGGAACAACCTACCTGCCGAGTTGCTTCAAAAACTGTGTACAAGCATACCTAGAAGAGTTGATTCTGTTTTTGAAGGCAATAGTTGGTCGCACCAAATTTTGATTTAGATTTCTCTTCTGTTCATTGACTTTCCTCCTTTCCATTTTGTCTGTTGGCAAATATTTTGAAACAATTAACACTTCTATTTCTGAAAGCATTCTTAATTTACAGCTTTTTTTCTTTCCAAGGCTGCCTCAAATGTTTGCACGATTTGTGTATGTATGTGTGTATAATATATTACACACACAGTAGGAAAAGTAATTATTTGATCCCCTGCAGATTTTGTAAGTTTGCCCACTTACAAAGAACTAAAGGGTCTATAATTATCATAGGTGTATTTTAAATGAGAGAGACAGAATATCAACCAAAAAGCCAGCAAAAACACGATACAAATGTTATAAACTGAATTGCAGTTCAGTAAGTAAAATAAATATTTGATCCCTACCAACCTACAATAATGCCTGTCAATTTAAGAAGGTACTCCTAACAACGTGTTGTGTATAAAAGGCTCTTGTCCACAGAATCTCTGGGAAGAAATACAAAATAACCATCAATCGTCCTCGGTCTGGAGCTCCATGCAAGTTTTTGCCTCATGGGTTAAGGATGATCATGAAAATAGTGAGGGATCAGCCCAGAACTGCCCGGGAGGAGCTTGTGAATGATCTCAAGGCAGTTGGGACCGCAGTCGCCAAACAAACCACCATCGGTAACACAATACACCGCCATGGATTGAAATTCTGCAGCACCCACAAGGTCCCCCTTCTCAAGAAGGTACATGTACAGACCCTTCTGAAGTTTGCCAACGAACATCTATATGATTCAGAGATGGAACTCTTAAGAGCGCCATCCCTACAGTCGAGCACAGAGGTGGATACCTTTATGTTTTGGGGCTGTTTCTCTTCTAAAGGTACAGGTCGACTTTGCCGCATTGAGCGGCAAATGGATGGGGCCATGCATTGTAAAATCTTGGCTGAGAACCTTCTTCCCTAAAGAACACTAAAGATGGGTCATGGATGGGTCTTCCAGCATGACAATGAGCCAAAACATACCGCCAAGACAACAAAGGAGTGGCCCAAGAAGATGCACATTAAGGTCATGGAGTGACCTAGCCTATCCTGTAGAAAATTTATGGAGGGAGCTGAAACTTTGAGTTGCCGTATGACAGCCAAGAAACGTTAAGGATTTTGAGAAGATCTGTAAAGAGTGGACCAACATCCTTCCTGAGATGTGTGCAAACCTATTAACCAACTACAAGAAACGTCTTACTTCTGTGCTTGCCAACAAGGGGTTCTCCACCAAATACGAAGTCGCATTTTGGTTGGGGATCAAATACTTATTTTATTCACTGAACTGCAACTCAATTTATTCCATTTTGTATTGTTTTTTCAAGGTTTTTTTATTGATAAAATGATATGGATGATATGATAAAAATTAAAAAGTGAGCAAACTTACAAAATCTGCAAGAGTTCAAATAAGTGGTTTCCTCACTGTATATACCTCAATAAGGATTTGAGTGTTAAAAAAAAAAAAGACAGTCCTGTAGGCCTGTATAGTTTTGAAGTGTTTCTAATGGCAGCCTGTGTCTGACTTTTCACTTTGTAGCGGTCCCAACAGCAAATACAACTGTTGTTCCCACATCACCTACTACTGCTAATGCATCTACTAGCACACATGGTAAGTTTCTGTAACCACTATTTATTAAAGATCGCTTTTTATGAATTTTTTTTTTTTTTTTTTTTGTGTATTTGGGCATGCAGATGAATGACTGTAATCCTGTTCCTCCACCCTCCTTTTTTATTATCCATGGCAATACTACCAATTCAGTCTTTTGCAATGTTTGGTGTGGTGATCCCAATGGTATTTCTCCACCTCAAAACATTCTTGTGACAGCAAACTCTTTTTCACAACCTTGACAGCTACAATATAGAGAATGCCTAAAGCAGTGGTTGGCAACTTTCTTGATATGGTGGGCCATAAGTATAGCCAACGAAAGGATTGCTTATACATATCAATGTTTGAGACAGCAGACGCACAACAGATATAGCCAAAGGCTAATGAATTGATGCAGGCGATGGTCAGGGACTTGTGGCCTGGGGACTTTTTACATAAAACTTCAAGACATCACTACTATAGCAGGGCAAAGGAGCAACGGAGATTAGTCTCTAAATAGGCCCTGGGGCTGCACAAAGAGTGTTAAAGGGCCCCAAAACATTCTCTTCTGATAGTCATAATTTAAACAGAAAGTGAGTCTAAATGTCACCCTTTTCAGAATACTCAACAACCTGTAATAAGGAAACGCAGCAAAATGGCTTGGGTTCAAACATTTGCTGTATACCTCATGTTATAGTGATGCGTGTCTATGGTGGGACTTCCACCAACTTTTTGAGGGAATGGAGGGCCGACAGCAATAAAAACCTGACAGAGGTTCTAAACATTGACATTTCACACATTAATATGTTTGGCTGGAGATGTACTTTAATTGTACATTTATAAAATGCACAGCAGTGCAGCGTTACTATAAATACCAAATGTCTGTTTTTGTGTTTTAAGGTTTCAAGTGTTTGTTGCTCCTGTAGTCCTAACCCTGTGTCAGATGTTGGTGGAGCTTATGCAGGGTGAATGAGACTCAGGCATTGCTTCATGAGAGGAGCTTGCATGTTCCCAACCTCCTCCCCCCTCCCACCTACTCCTATACCAGGAAGGGCAGGTAAACTCAAAGGTGAGGGGGTGGGTTTGGGGGGTGGGCTATCAGGAGCCCATCAGTCTGCCCATTTAGGCCAGACTCTGTTTCAGGCATAGCTCAGATATTATTATAAAAGCAGTGTGTGCAGAAAGTATTGACAAAGCTTTTAGCACACTTCAAGCAGCGATTAGAAGCAATTGGACAACTCTCTGGCTCTTGTCTGGAAACACTAAATATGTATCGTAAAGCTGAATTGCACCCAATAACGTATTGCTAGGAAGTATTTCACGCAAAGACGCTCTTTCCTTTTTATTTTATGTTTACCCGGTATGTATGCATAGGTACTGTGCAGGGTACACTCTTAGCTCTTTCCCAGCATCTCTAAGATGTAATACCGTGCATTATCAGTGGCTAAAGAGAAACCCAGCTGTAAAAGGGTGTGGGGGTACAGAGAATGCATCACATCTTACACATTGTAGCAAAGGGCATGATTTTTGCAAACTGTCTTTTAGATTTCTTTAATTCTCAAATATATATTTATATTATAATATGGTATATTTTCTTTTAACCAGCCCCGACTGAAAACACCACTTTAGTTCCTGCATCAACCACTTCTAAAATCTCTACAAGTAAGTCTTAAAAATTCAAGAAATGCACTGAACGTTTACAACCTACTACTGATGTTTCTTTTTTCATCTTTTTTATGATGGCTTTTTTGATTCTTTGTGACTGACTTCTGACATTCTGGTTATATATCTGTGCACAGGTCTTAGGCTGCTTTAATTGTATCGTTCCGCATTGAGCAGTGTAAATAACTGTATAACAGTATCGCACTGCTCTTTGCAGGAAAACTTGGTGTTTAGTCCTTGCCTAAGGTAGCTGGGGTTAATGGGTGTTTTGGGGAGTGCTCTTTATCAAAGGGAGGGAGGAATTCACTGAATGCATATTTCCACACAAGGAAGTGGTTTTTGATCAAGAGTCAGAAGATGTGGTTGTAAATAACAAGCAATTACATCTGTCTTCTTTATGCAGTCTCATATTCTTATCAAAATCTGATCAAATTTATGAGCAAAGAATCTCAGTGCAGCCAATCCATGCAACGTGATAGATCATTTTATTGCTTGGACGATTGGCTCAGTTTGATAGACTCTGTTCTAAATTGACTCCAAATTGATTGAAAAAGAGGTTATGCCTATTTCATCGTTTGCCCATTCACTTTGATTAAATTGCACATTGAGTGGATAACAGAATTGCAGCATTTGTGATCACCGTGGGGGGCCGGATCATTAGCAAGAGGAAAGTATTCCTGCAAAGTCTAAGACAGGGGTGACCAACGTTTTGACCTTCCTGGGTCACATCGTCGGAATATAACCTTCTTTTGGTAATATTTTTTTATTAAAAAAGTAAAAGAGGGGAATATAAAACAAGTGTCATATTTGACGCTGTATTTGATAAACGAACACATCAATATCTGGTTGGCTGGATGTAGTAGCAATTCTCAAGGTGCTTATAAGATATTTTTTTGTTCTAATTTTGCCCTTCGTGTGCTTCACCTTTTGAAAAATAGTTGCTCACAAACATTGCTTTGAAAAACTGTTCATACCTCCTTGAAATTTTTCACGCTTTGTCATGTTACAGC
This sequence comes from Lithobates pipiens, assembly GCF_037356315.1. Taxonomy (NCBI): domain Eukaryota; kingdom Metazoa; phylum Chordata; class Amphibia; order Anura; family Ranidae; genus Lithobates; species Lithobates pipiens. The sequence continues at coordinate 294,030,493 of NW_027507758.1, forward strand.
CAAAAACGTAAATTTGTGGTTAGAGTTGACGGGAAGATGGATGGAGCCAAATACAGGGCAATCTTAGAAGAAAACCTGTTAGAGTCTACAAAAGACTTCAGACTGGGGCAGAGGTTCACCTTCCAGCAGGACAACAACCCTAAACATGCAGCCAGAGCTACAATGCAGTGGTTTAGATCAAAGCATATCCATGTGTTAGAATGGCCCAGTCAAAGTCCAGATCTAAATCCCATTGAGAATCTGTGGCAAGACTTGAAAATTGCTGTTCAGTCGCTCTCCATCCAATCTGACAGAGCTTGAGCTATTTTGCAAAGAAGAATGGGCAAACCGTCAATCTATAGATGTGCAAAGCTGGTAGAGACATCCCCAGAAAGATTCGCAACTGTAATTGCAGAGAAAGGTGGTTCTACAAATTGACGTGGGGGGGCGGGGGGGTGAATACAAATGCATACCACACTTTTCACATATTTATTTGTAAAAGATTTTAAAAAACCTTTATCATTTCCTTCCACTTCACAATTATGGGCTACTTTGTGTTGGTCTATCAAATAAAATCCATTTATGTTTTTGGTTGTAACATGACCAAAATGTGGAAAATTTTCGAAGGGGTGTGAATACTTTTTCAAGGCACTGTAGGTGCTGCTGAAAACTGATGACATGATTAAGGTGGGAGATTTTTCTTTGGGATGATCATTTCTACAAGTCCAGTGAAGAGACCCTGTCAAATTTTTCTTTGGCCACGTGTACACTAAGTGTAAATGCATTTATGCAAAATATTCAAAAATAATAAATCAAGATCTTTAGATTCCATTTTTCCACAGCTTGGCCCAAAACATACTATGTCCCTCACTAAGGTGAGGCCGCTGGATGTGCAGTACAAACTGAACTAAATAGCTGAGGCTCCATACAGTATACCGAACGATGTTCTGGGTGCAAGCCAAGGCTTTGTGTCTCATACTCGGAACACAGGGGTGTCTACCGCAGTGGCACTCGGTGCAAGCAATGTATACAAAGCTTTCTCTGGCTGAGTCAGAGGCGGGCTGATGTCACAACCTCTGACTCAGAGGAAGCTTTGTATGCATTGCTAGAATGCATTACTTGCTCTGAGTGGCAGAGTGCCACTGTGTTAGTCTCTTCTGTATTCCGGGTATGATACAGGAAGTGTCCGCATGCTGTATGTAGCCTTTGTTACACACAGTGTATACAGCACATCCAGTGGCCTAGCAGGTTAGTGAGGGACGTTGTTCGTATGGACCAGCTTGGCCCAAACAAATTATGTAAAGTCTTTGGAAAGTTTGAGTACCATATTTTCCGGCGTATCAGACGACCTTTTGCATGTAAAAAAATTGGCCAAAAAGCAGGGGTCGTCTTATACGCCGGGTCAGCCCCTCGGATGCCGGCTGGGTGTTCGGTAATACTGTATGTAGCTTCGGCTACATACAGTATATACCGCTGAGCCAATCCTGATGAGCGATGTATTCAAATGAATACAAAGCCTGCTCGGATTGGAGTAACGACCTCTGCCAATCCGAGCAGGCTACTCTGTAGCCTGCTCTGATTGGCTTGGAGAGTCAGAGCGGCGTGGGCTGATGATGTTACGGCCTCTGCCAATCCAAGCAGGCTTTGTATTCATTAATAGAATACATCGCTCGCCGTGATTGGCTCCAGCAAATGCAGGAAGAAGGAAGAAATATGAAGCCTCGGAAGCCTCGAAAGCCAGGTTGTCTTATACGGTAAGTACAGTTTTAAAAGCGTTTTTGTCCTGTAAGATTAGGGGGTCGTTTTATATGCCGGGTCGCCTTATACACCGGCAAATACGGTAGTTCTTTTAAGTTTACAATTTTGTGTTGGGCCGTCTGAGGCCACAGGTTTGACATCCCTGGTCTAAGGGATAAAAAATAACAAGAGACTGCATGATCTTTAAAGTAGTATTAAACCCAAAAGGAAACCTATTTATTATACTGTAGCTTACCAATTCTTAGATGTGATCACTACATTCGTTTTTTTTAGGCTTTTTTTTTTTTTTTACTTTAGCTGACAATTGCACGGCCATGAGCCGTGGCTCCCAAACAAAATGAATGCGCCCCCCCCCCACAAATAGAGCTTTTTGATCACCCCTGCGGTGTTTATTTTTTTGCGCTAGAAACTTAAAAAGAGCGTACATTTTTTTTTTTTTTAAAACGCATTCTTTTTTTACATTTTGCTATAAAATCCCCCAAAAATATATTAAGTTTTTCCTCAGTTTAAGCCGATACGTATTCTACATATTTTTGGTAAAAAAAATTGCAATAAGCTTTTGGTTTGCGCAAAAGTTATAGCTTTTTAAAAATAGGGGATAGTTTTATGGCATTTTTCTTTTCCTTCTTCTCCTTCTTCTTCTCTTTTTTTCTGGTAATAGCGGCGATCAGCCATTTTTATCATGAATGCGACACTATGGCGGACACATCAGACATTTGTGATGAATTTTTGGGACCATTGTGTTTTTTTTTTTTTTTTTTATCAAAGATGTTTATTAGATAACAAAGCATACAAATATATTTTACAGCTCACATCTCAAGCATCTACTCCTGCCAGAAAATACAAGTACAATAAAACCCACAAGGGGCATAGTCAAACAGTTCTCGCACCTCCCAATACAATACCATCCTAACCAGTACAGGCATTATTACTGTATAGCTTGGCTTGCCCTGTGTGCGTCTTATATTCAGAGTTGCCTGCGGTGGGTGCCTTGCAATTTGTGCTCCCCAGCTTGTACCTCCCTTCCCCATTTTTTTGACCATTGTCATTTATACAGCAATCGGTGCTATACAAATGCACTGATTCCTGGTTCCTGTGTAAACACTGGCAGTGAAGGGGTTAACCACTAGGGGGCAGTGTAAGGCTTAAGTATGTCCTGGGGAGTGATTCTAACTGGGGGGGGGGGGGGCGTGGCTACATGTGACACGTCGCTGATCTCTGCTCCCGATCACAGGGAGCAGAGAACAGTGACACTGTCACAAGGCAGAACGGGGAGATGCTTGTTTACATTAGCATCTCCCTGTTCTTCCACTCCGTGAGGCGATCACGGGTATCCCTGGGGCGATCGAGTCTGTACGACCCGCTACCCGACTTGCGGAGGTCCCAGCCGGCGCACACACGATGGCACGGCGGCAAATTTAAAGGGATGTACAGAGGTACGCCCATTTGCCCAGCCGTGCCATTATGCCAACGTACATCGGCGTGTGCCAGTCGGGAACCGGGTTTATTCCATCTGTTGATCCTGACAAAGTCTGCTGTTTTTAAACAGAGCGAACTCTTCTGCAGATGTAGCAATTGGGGTTGAGACAAACCATTTACCACTGACAGGGCTGCTTATACAGGTCAGCTCTTATTTATGTAAAACCTTTATCATAAAATGGAAACAAAACTGTTTTCTGTAACTGCTTATACAAGTGTTAGCTGGACTTTTGCTTCAATTTGTTTGTGTATCTAAATCTGCTAGTCCATCTAATACTCCTCTCCCCCTAGAATGACAATGTAAGGTGCCCCCTGTGCTCCATTCAGAGTGTAGGCACTCTAATACATGACAGTGATACTGGCCAGATCGCCACGTAAAATAGCTTAGCCACTTACAGCCACTGGCTGTTTGAAGGAGGATATCGTTGCTATGGCAGCAACTAGCTGCCATAGCTCTGGTATCCTTTTCTTCTGTGGGTGGCCTGCTACAAGATAAATGTGGTCTCTGCAGCGGATTCAGCGCAAGATAACTTTTATCGGTTGCGGGAGAGGGGGCCCCCCTCCGCGATCCGGTGCCCTCCGTTGCTGCTGACGGCTCCGGTAAGCGGCGGATCGCATCTGGTCATTTGGCGTGCATGGAGACGAGTGAGGGGAAGATGGCTTATGGAGATTTTTAAGGGTAAAAATTTGTCGCCGTTCTACAAGCGGGCGCAATTTTGAAGCGTGACATGTTTGGTATCAATTTATTCGATGTAACATTATCTTTCACAATTAAAATAAATAAATAACTTGGCTTAACTTTACTGTTTTTTTAATTAAAAAAGTGTATTTATATTTTCCATAAAGTGCGCTTGTAAGACCGCTGTGCAAATACGGTGGGACAGAAAGTATTGCAATGACCGCCATTTTATTCTCTAGGATCATTTAAAAAAAATAAAATGGCCCTTTAAGAGTTATGGGCGGAAGTGACATTTTGACGTTGCTTCCGCCCTGCAGTGTCATGGAGACGGGTGGGGGCCATCTTCCCCTCACTCGTCTCCATGCACAGCCACTGGAAGAATCCAATCTTCAACTGCCGACGGCTCCGATAAGCGGTTGGAAGGGGGGCGCCTCTCCCATCACCAATTTAAAAGTGATGTCGTGGCAAATCTGCCACAGAGACCACTTTTTTATCTTGTACCAGACCACCGGCCAAACATTGCGATACCGGGGTTATGGCACCTAGCTGCTGCCATAACGCAATATCAGTCCTCATGGTGAGGGCATACAGTGGCGCGTGGCAGTCCAGAAGTGGTTTCAAAAAACTATAGCAGTCGTCGTATCTAGCTACAATATATTAGATTATATTTGTTTTGGGTTTAATAACGCTTTTAATATATCCAGCCTCAGGTAAAGTCTGGACATGACTGGAGCTTTTACATACATGGAGGGTGTGAATAAGCTTCAGGAAGGCAGTATTTGCAATGCGAAGCCAACATCAGAAGCACTGGGATATGATGACTGCTCGATCCTTTTCTGCTGTTTCTCTAGTCTTTCTCTTCTTGGTTCCGTTCATGTCTAAGGCTTCATGTACACATAACCCAATATGACCCTTGGACGTGGAAAATTGCAAAATGCAGTTGGCGGTCAAAACTTTCCTATCATGAACGTAGTTCTTCTGCATTCAGGAGAGGGATGTTAAACATCCCCTAACTGCAGCAGCTTCTAAACAATCCTAAAAGCCTATGGAGTGGATTTACTAAACCTGGAGAGTGTAAAATCTGGTGCAGCTGTGCATGGTAGCCGATCGGCTTCTAACGTCAGCTTGTTTAACCACTTCCCGACCAGCGCACGACGATGTACGTCGACAGAATGGCACGGGCAGACGTACAGGTACGTCCAATATTCGATGCCGCCCTGCCATCGGGAGAGTGCCGCCGGCGGCGCGCTCCCGCGCTGGTCGGGACCCCCGTGACCCGCGGACTCGATCGCCGCGGGCATCCCCGCGATCGTCTCACGGAGCGGCCGAATGGAGGAAATGCTGTATAAACAACATTTTTCCATTCTGCCTAGCAACTAGTGACGCTGATCTCTGCTCCATGTGATTGGAGCAGAGATCAGTGTTCACTAAATGAAAGCCCAACCCCCCACAGTTAGTAACACACACCTAGGAACACTTAACCCCTACACTGCCACCCACTGGTTAACCCTTTCACTGCCAGTGTCATTTACACAGGAATCACTGCATTTATATAGCAGTGATTACTGTATAAATGACAATGGTCCCAAAAATGTGACAAAAATGTCCGATGGGTCCCCCACAATGTCGCAGTCACAATAAAAATCGCAGATCGCCGCCATTACTAGTAAAAAAAAAAATAATAAAAAATTATTAATAAAAATGCTATAAAACTATCCCTATTTTGTAAACGCTATAACTTTTGCGCAAACCAATTAATAATCGCTTATTGCGATTTTTTTTTTTTACCAAAAATATGTAGAAGAATACGTATCGGCCTAAACTGAGGGAAAAAAATGTTTTTTTATATATTTTTGGGGGATATTTATTATAACAAAAAGTAAAAAATAATGTGTTTTTTTTTCAAAATTGTCGCTCTATTTTTGTTTATAGCGCAAAAAATAAAAACCGCAGGGGTGATCAAATACCACCAAAAGAAAGCTCTATTTGTGGGAAAAAAAGGATGTCAATTTTGTTTGGGAGCCACGTCGCACGACTGCGCAATTGTCAGTTAAAGCGACGCAGTGCCGAATCGCAAAAAGTGGTCTGGTCTTTGACCAGCAAATTGGTCCGGTCTGAAAGTGGTTAAGCTTTGACAAAAATGAAAGCTGGCTGGTTTCTATGTAGAACTGAACCATATTTTGCACTCTTCAGTTTATAGAAAATCAACCCTGTGTACATGGACACACAGGCTTTTATGAAGTTGAGTTCAGGAGCTTTGGCAAAAAAACGCTAAAAGGTCCTCAAGTTTTGGAGCTGCTAATGTACCTGAAGCCTAAGAGGGTTTTTTTGAGTTTGCTTTTAACAATGCAGATATACAGCAGAGTAAATTGTACAGTAAAACTTTTCAAAAATGCTGTAGTTTCTCCCCCAAAAAAAGTGTTAGCATGCTAATTCAGAAATAGGCACTTGTGTGGCTTTTCATATATAGCCGAGATGCTGACCCGGCACCCTTCAGCATTGCCTTTGTTAAAAAATCGATTTGCTGAAATAAAAAATATTTTCTTGTTTCTCCTTCACTCTCAGATTTTTGTAAGAATTGAGCAAAACATGAACTTGTAAATAGGGCTGCCTTGTACATATTACTGATGTTATTCTTGGCACATAACTTGGTGCCCCTTTTACTTTTACTTTTTTTTTTTTTTTTTTTTTCAAGTTTGCTAGCATTGTGGCCACTTTATTGCTCTCCCTATACCCCTCAAAGAAGGCTCAAAGTCAACTCTGTGCTATTTCATAATGGCACAAAATTAATAATTTTCTATTTTTTTTTTTTTTTTATAAAAAATGTAAATATATCAATCTGCAGCTGGTTGCCCACCAGTGATGGTTACTGCAGGGACAAGATGCTCCACCGTATGGACATCCATGATATATGTGTGTGGTGGTTGATGTGTTTTGTTTGTTTTTTTTTTTTGTTTGTTTTTTTGTTTTACCCATGTTAAAAAGTATGGCAGCTGCAGTTTCTAACACCTTCTTCTTCTTCTTTTTTTTTTTTTTCTTTGCTTCTGCAGCCACTGCAATTGTGCCGACATCATCCCCTTCAAAAAAGAACACCTTTGATGCTGCTAGCTTCATTGGTGGAATAGTCCTCGTTTTGGGTATCCAAGCAGTTGTATTCTTCTTGTACAAGTTCTGCAAAGCCAAAGACAGGAATTACCACACCCTTTAAAACCCTCTCGCTTTGAACTGCTGACCAACATCGCTCTAACCAAATGTTAAACTTGAAGATTTCTCATGGACCTGTTGAAAAAAAGAGGCCTTTTTTTTATCTCTGCAAATTAAACTGAACCATGTTTGTGACCTCACCGTCAAGAAGAAATTTAGTACAACTCTGCAATGCTGTGAACTGCATGCTTCAATCACATTTGCTTCCTAGAATATCTAAAACTGCTTTATGATTATTATTATTATTTTTATAATACTGTATTGGAGGGTAAGAAATATTGCCATGAGTAAATCTATGAAGTACAATAGGGACATCTACATTAGCGTAAAAATTCTGGAGAATGTGATACAGTACATGAGCATTAGGTGAGTGATGTAAGAGGCAGTATAGTCTCTAGCTAGTACATACCAATATGGGTTAGTTGAAGTATATTTTTATTTTCCCTTTAAATTCTAATAATGTGACTTTTACCGGAAGTTGATTATAAAATGGAAATTAGTTGTTGATTTCCAAAGCAAACTATTTCTTATAGTTTAAAGCACCTTATTTCTAAGTGAAGGTGAAATTTAGAAGATTTGTGCCTTACAGACATACTGAAAGTATAACCCATTATTTACCATTGCTTTGATTTTCCTAGTAATTATATTTTTTATGAACTTTTTTTTTTTTCTATTCTGAGTATACCCAAATTAAATAAATCATCACCTCTACAGTGTGCTTATTCTTCACCCTCTGATGACTACGGGATTCAAGTGAACTGCAAAACAATTGATTGGATGGTATTCCCTCAATGGAATGGTTAAACCAAAAATAGAGGATATGTTCCTGCATTTGGAGAATTTCAAATAAAGGAGCATATTCAACTTGCACATTGTGAATTCATTTAGAGCCCCTCCGTTATCTCTTGGTTGTCTTTTCAATAGTGAGTGTTTAGGGTTTAAATATGAAAATCTAATATGTGATCTAACTAGTTTGTAGGTGTAGCAATAGCTGGAGCAGGCTTTTATTGAAACGCCTTCTCTTTTGTATTCTTTGCCGTTTTTGGTACAGTGCCAAGACTTCTAGTTTAAAAATACGGTATATTATAGGATAACATATTTCCATAGACTAGTTCATCAATGATGTGCACTTACAGCAATGCTGTTAACACAGTTTAGCTTACTAATAATATTTAAAGTAAGGGGGCCAGCACCTGTGCCCCACAATTGGTCTATTTATATAAAATGATGTGCAAAAGGCGGGTCCTTATTTGAGTTGGCAGACTTGGCAGTAGACAACTCCAGAACACAAGTAATAGAAATGAGGATGTCGATGGCAGACACAGCATTTCCTTGTTAAACATGCTGGATGACTGTCCACCAGTTTGTGGTTTCATTTATCCAGCCATACATGTTGGCAGATTTCTATGTAATAAAATGCGCCACTTCTGTGTGTGTGTGTGCTCGCTTAGTGCCTTAGTAGGTCTGATGTGGAATACATGTGCTTCTTACACAATAGTGATGGGTATCTGTTCATATGGAAGATTACTGCATCTTCTATGTGTGGATTTAATCTTCAGGTCCATGCACACTGGCTTAAAAAAAAATGCTGCTCTTTGAAGAGTTTAGCGTTTTTGCTGTAGAATAAACAAATATTATCTTATGTCTCCATGCACATTAGTATGTTTTTAGAGGTATATTTTAAAGTAGGTGTTCAGGCTAACTAAAATCTCTAAATCTACTTCACAATCTAAGACTAATCTATCTAGACCTGTAAAGAGGAATTTGCTATACATACCTTTTCTTGAAGTTCGGTCCCACGCTGAGCTCTCCACAGCGGCTTCTCTGTGTGGGATCTTGCAGAAGAGGCAGCCGACAACGGAAGCCCAATTGTAACTCTATGGGTGACGTCACTTCCCAAGCATTTTCCAGCCATTGTCGTCCGTCTCCTGCACACAGCTTCCACTACTGGAGACCGGATTGGATCGGCTTCAGAAAAGGTCTGTATAGCAATTTTTGCTTTACAGGGTTAGATAGATTAGTCTTAGATTGTGGATGCAAGTAGATTTAGAGATTTTAGTTTTAGGGTGAACTTCCATTTTAAGCTTGGCGTTTAGAGGCAGAAAAAAAACCCTCCTGTTATGTGTTTTTTGAGATCGGTTCTGTGGCAGAAAAAGGCTAAATGCTGCAAAATGCTCCTAAATGCTAGTACTGGCGTTTTTTAAAGACTTTGTTCCATCTCTTTTTGGTGTGTCAAGGGGAAATGGATTTCTCTAATTACAGCTACACTTCCAATGGTGAAAAAGACTAATGATTAAAGAGCATTGCCTTAAGAATTCTATGCTGTACCCAAGTGCACATGACATTTTATAGACTTGTGCTGCATGAACCAAGCGTTGCTCTAGGGCATTATGTAATCGCTTGCTTATGAACTGTTCCTGTAATCTGCATAGTGATTGGTCTGTCTAATGAACTTTAGAGAAGCTGACAATTGCAATTGTTTCCTTGTGTTTATTGCAAAACAAGCTCTATCTGGGCTTTACTTGTGCATACAAGTCTTTCTTTTATGTGTCCCACTTGTAGTGGCTCTCTTCCTGTTTCTGAAAAACTGCATGTGATGCCATACTTTATTGTAAGTCTTTTATACCTTCTACCATGATATGTAAACTATTGAGTACGTCTGAGTCATTTGAAATATAGGGATATATAACCTTGCGGTGGGAGATAACTCCGTAATTGTATAGGTTCTACCCCACAGAAACCCTGTTAAAAATGTTAGATTCTAAATTAATGAGAAATTGAAAAATGTTTGGTAGATCTTGGTGCTAGAGGGTGCTTTTTGGAGCCAAATAGCTGTGAGAAAATGGCAACTTTAATGAGCTCAATTACTGCTAATGAGTTAAGGTTTAGGGGGTTTAAATTGGAGGATAGAAGTTAACAATTAGTTTTAATTCTTTGGGTTAGGATTCGAATGGGGTTGATAGGTTACGTGTAAATTTTATCTTAAAATATTTTTAATTTTTTTAGGTTTCAGCCCAGTTTCACACGCATGTCAGTCCCAATTTCGGACATGAGTTCAGAAACATCTGTGCAGGTTTCTGCACAGAATTCAATGTAAATCACAGCCCGAAATCACAAAAAGTAGTACAGAAACCACTTTTTGAAATTGGTGCAGCGCTGCAGTTGCAGTGTCGCACAGATTAGAACAGTGCCACCATTTGACACGTCAAATCGCATGTCAAAAAGCTCCAGTGTGAACCAGGGCTTAAACTATGGGGTTTTTGTCAAAGCCTAATTGCTCAAGCTGAAGTTAGAAGCTGATTGGCTACCATGCACAGCTGTACCATATTTTGTGCACTCCGGTTTAAGTAAATAAACCCCAATGTATAGTTGTATTGAGCATCGCAACAGTGGGTATACTACATGCTGATTAAAGGTATTGAAAAGCAACATAATCTAAATATTGAAACTTACTGTAGAATTGGTCTTCTTAAAGCACTATACCATTTCTAATTTGTTAAATCTTATAACGTGCATTGATCTACACCGTAAAGCAGTCTCATTGTGTAGGCAAGGCAACCTGCCTTGAGTCTTATGAGGGCAGTACACACCACTGTGCTGCAGAGGGGTGCACTGAACAAAAGTAGGACATGATCCACTTTTTTGTTTTTATTTCAATGTATTGCGAAAGCCTTAAGCTGCATCACAACATGCTGTGGTGCATGACATTTTGTGGCACGTTAATGAAGTTGAAAAAATAAATAAACCGCGTGATGCATCATTTAAAACCAATCTGTATTGCTCCCTTTAACAGTGCACCACAGCATCCTTAATGTAATGTGGCTGCTGGTGTGAACAAACCCTTAGTACTAAAAATGTATTTTGCTAGTAAAGGAAGTGTAAGTGTTTGGGTTAAGAGGAGGAAGGGAGTTAAGGGTTAAATTTGTTTTTAATAGGATAGGTTAAGGGTTACATTTAGGGGATAGGGCTAGGTGTTGGTACAGATACGTGTTGAGGTTAGATTAGGGTTAAAATTGAGGCTAGAGGTCAGATAGTGGGGAAAAAGCTATTTTAACTTGTTTTTGGTGCCAAAAGCCTTTCTCTGAGAACTTCCAGCACAAGAAACCAACATGGCACTGTTTCTGTAATGGTTGTAATGCTGGTAAACAAGCTGGCTACAGCAACACTACTTCATTGCCTTTAGAAATCTTGCTTTCATAAGAAGATCAATCCCAGACCGATGTACTGGGAATTTTCATGCCGTCAGTCTTCACTGTGCTTGGCATGACAAATAAAATCGGGTGACCAAATTAAGCATTGACATAACGTCATGTGGATATTTTCTTTGATTCAGGGTGATGTGTGTGTTGGTTTTTGTTTTTTTTTTTTGTGTTTTTTTTGTTTTGTGGAAATTCTAATTTATGTGCTGCTCACAAATAGTACATGATTGAATTCTTTATCACTTGATGCTAGTGTTTTGGTAGAATTTAGGACCAGCCGCTGTAACCTCTGGGTGTAAGCTAGCACAATAAGATATTTTTGCACATGGCTACTGTAATGTGCAGGGTTGACTCAAGCTGACTTCCATTGTGCTAACCTCCATGCATTGAGCTAAACAGGGCCAGCAGTCAGAATTTAAGGACTTTTTGCTGTGTATTGCCATTGAACAGTATGCAACCCTTTATTTTTTTGTTAATGCCCCTTTGATTTGACAACCTTTTAAATACTGCATATAGTCTATTAAAATCCGTTTTGTAACAAATATGGAAAGTCTATTTAAAATCTCTACTTTGGGTATATTTGGCATAAAGTTTCACTGTGTAGTTTTCTTGTGCAAATCTTGTCTGCTACTGCCACACAGCAGCAGCTTTGCCTGCCTACCATCAGAGCCTCTTAGTTTGGCCTCCCCATAAGCAACCCAAGACCTTCCAAAGTATGCACGGTAGGCTGACAGTGGTGCTGCTAGTTGAGAGGCAATTGGTGTTTTCAGGCCTCCAACAAGAAGGTATTAGCAGAATCTCCTGGTAAGAAACTGTGTGCTACTGGTTAAAAAAAATTTGATTAATGAAAGTATATAAAGTGGGACATGATGACAAATATACTTTAAAATAACTTTTAGGTTTTACCTACACTTTAAGCAACAGGCAATGTAACTTGACCTAAATTTTCAGAAACGCCTAATAGAACTTATAATGCCAAAGCGATCCAACCATATTACAATGTAAATCTTGTAGAGGTATACCAGCATGATCATTGTGTAATTAATAAAGCTGTGATGAGCTTTTTGAGAATCTTTTTCATTCATTTTAGCTCTTACAGATACAAATGCCTTCAAGAATATCAACATCCTTCTAATACTATCAGCTGGATAACTGCAAATAAAATTGACTTTGTTCTAAATACATATGGTGTCCATCTGTTGACTTCATGACTTTCTGATGCTAAATTAATTGGCTTAAATTGACATTTAGGATACATGAGATCTCTCTACGCTGAGCAGGCAGATGGCTGGTCCACAGACACAGCCCACTGTCCTCTATGGGCTGTCAGATGGAAACGACCACCTGTCTGTTTACACCGGGCCATCTGGCCCGATCTTCTAGACCAGGGGTCTCCAAACGATGGCCCTCCAGTTGTTCAGGAACTATAATTACCATCATAGTCTTTTCTGTGAATGTCAGTTTTACAATGCCTCATAGGATGTGTAGTTCCACAGCAGCTGTAGGGCTGTAGTTTGGAGATCCTTGCTCTAGATCAGGGGTCTCAAACTGGTGGCCCTCCAGCTGTTGTGAAAATACAAGTCCCATCATGCCTTTGTCTGTGGGAGTCATGCTTGTAACTGTCAGCCTTGTACTGCCTCATGGGACTTGTAGTTTTGCAACAGCTAGAGGGCCACCAGTTTGAGACCCCTGCTCTAGATGGATGGTGAACGTCTGTTTTCAGCGGGCAGGATCGTATGGGATGTTGGCCCGCCGCTCCATAGAGGTCAGTGGATGGTCGGATCTGGTCCGCCTAAAAAACTGACAGGTGGATCAGACCATCCATTTCCCTCTATGGAGTGACTGGTGTCAACGGACATTTAGAACTTGCACAATAGATCTTTCCTCACATTTTGCAGATCCCTACTATGAAAAATACTGTATTCTCATAACTGTTCGGGTTAATAATGGTGTGCAGTATATCATTTTCTCAAGTCCTCTTCCAGGACTGCATCCTGAGAGATGACTTGTCCCACCTAACCTCAACAAAGAGGTTAAACCCCCCCCCCCCCCCCCCATGCTGCTCGGTTCTTGATTGTGTTTCCCCACAGCGAAACCATTTTTATTTTTTTTTTCTAAAAGACCAGAAGCCGTGGGCTGGTGGTCTCCCCCTGCGAGCTGGACCACAGGCTTGTGAATCTTTTGGGCCCAGTAGGGTTTGTCCTTCCTGTGGGTGTCTCCCCATTTTCTCAGGGAGGGTGGCAGATTTGGGAAGAGTCCCCGAGAGCTTTAGGACCCTGGGTGCAGTCCCCCCCCCCCCCCTCTTACCTGGCGGGTGTCTGTTCACCGGGGGGATGGGCTTGTTTTCGGATCTTCCTCTAGGCATCGGGTGCGACATACACCTGACTCCTGGCACTCCTGCAGAGGGTCGCAGCGGGCTGCTGGCAGTAAGATGGTGCCGTTCAGCTGGACTGAGAGGACTCGGCGCCATCTTGCTGGTGACAGGAAGAGGAATGACGCGGCTTCCTCCCTAGTGCCAGAAATTACGTCGCCACACCTCCCCTGGTTGCTTCCTGTCCTGGGCTTCAGCAAAATGGCAGCGTTCTGAGCTGGGAGCGAACGTCTGACCGGTGGAGCAGGCGTCCACATCCTGCTCATACCTGATCATCTGCAAGTCTCAGCAACAATTGGAAAGACTGGTAACAAGTTGAAAAGAGAGGAGCCCTCAGCGGCTGCAGCATTAGAGTAGACCACAGGGGGTGAGTCAACCTAGCTGGCAGGGGTAATGATGGGGGAGGTGGACCCCGACTTTTACTCCTGTGGGACACAGCAAGGGGGGCATTGCTTTCTAACTTACATATGTGTCTCTTATAGGGGAGGGCGGTACGGCCCAGGTGGTCGCCAGCTGTCCTAAAGCCCCTTCCCGCTCTAAAAGATGTGGATATTGTAATGATAAATTACCACAGGATCACTCTAAACCTTTTTGTTTTGTTTCCACAAGCTAGCAGGGAAAGAACCCTCTCAGGTTATGAAAGACTTTCTCTCCATTAAGTTGGAGATGCTGTCAACCCTTAAAGCCTTCCTAGCAACCCTCAAAGCTAGGGACCCTGAACCCCACACTGGCAGAGTTCATCCCAGGAAGGTCCCTCTAACTGAGCAGCGGGTAGTAGACATAGATGTCCGGAGCCCTTGAGACCTCTCAGGATTCTGAGGAGGAGGTTGAATCCCCCGATCAGAGTGGTTCTGATGAGGGCATTGATGACAATCAGAAGAACTCCAGACCAGGCAGACATATCTTTGCTGCTGATATGGAGGGCCTTCTTAGGGCAGTGTGTGCATCAGAAGAAATTCAGCAACCCGCAGCACAGGTGTCCGCACAAGATAGGATGTATAGAGGCTTTGTTAAGCCCCAATCTAAAGTCCTCCCAATCCACCAGGCCCTTAAGGATATCATTCTGAGGGAGTGGAAGGAGCCTGAAAAAACTTTTGAAGTTTAAAATGTGGAAACATAGGTGCCCCTTTAATGCCATGTACACACGAGCGGAATGTCCGACAGAAAAAGTCAGATGGAAGCTTTTCATCGTATATGCCAATCATTTGTATGCCTCATCTGACTTTTTTTTTTTTTTTTTTAAATTCTGACCTAGAAAGAGTACACGTTCCCAAATTATTTCCGACGGAACCAATTCCTATGGAGAAAAACGCTCACATGTATGCTGTTCCGACGGACCAAAAAACGATGCTCCTGAAGCGAGTACGAGACGGAGGCTACTGGCTATTAAACTTCCTTTTTCTAGTCCCGTCGTGCGTGTTGTAGGTCACCGCATTCTTGATGATCGGGCTTTGGTGTGATCGTGTGTACGCAAGACAGTTTCAGCAGAACTCCGTCAGAAAAACCTTCAGTGTGTATTCCGATGGGAAAACTGGTCGTGTGTACGCAGCATAAGAAGGAAGAGAGACTCTTTAAGACACCTAGATTAGAGTCTTCCCTGGCTCAGGTGTCCAAGCAATTCGACCTCTCATTTGAGCATTTGGGCAACGTTGGGGACCAGATGGATCGACGAGCCGAGACCTTGAGCAGGGCCTGGAAATTCAATGCAGCGGCATGGAGTCCTGCCTTGGCTTCGGCTTGTGTAGCGAGGAATGCAGACATGTGGATTACCAAACTAATGGATTGTGTCGCGAGCCTCTAAGTACAAACAGGTCTTGGACTATTTAGAGGTGATTGGTAGGGCAGTAGCCTACCTGTCAGATGCAGCAGTCAAGATGGTGCGTACAACAGGAATTCCGCAATGAGCGCCTTGTGGGTCAAGACCTGGGATGGGGACAACACTTCTAAGACTCGGCTGTGTTGCCTTCCATTTGAGGGTTCCCTGCTCTTCAGCACTGGCTTGGATTAGGCCCTTTCTAGGCCTACAGGGAGAAGCAAGAAATTTCCCATTAAACTTAAGGATAGGGGATTTTTTTTTTTTTTTGAGGCCCCCAAGCTAAAAACCGGTTTAGAGACAAAAAGGAAGGTACCATTACCAGGCTTTGGGGGGTTGGCAAACGCAAGCAGAAGGGAGGTCTTCTCTTCCCCAGCCAGAAGTCTGCTGCCAAAGATACCAAGTGATGTAAGGCTAGGGGGAAGACTTTACCACTTTCTGTCTGTGTGAGAATTACTCGGAGTCCCCACATCCTTCAGATTGTAAGACAGGGTTACAGATTGGAGTTTCTCTTCTCTCCCCACCTCCCCCATAAAGCAGTGGGTCTCTTACACAGTGTCGGAACAGCTGGTGGAGCAGGGTGTTATAGTGCCAGTCTCAGCAGAACTGTGCGGGCAGGGATTTTATTCCCACATCTTTGTAGTCCCAAAGCCCTCGGGAAAGTACCACCTCATAATAAATCTAAGAAGGTTAAACAGGTTCCTGCGGTACAAAAGGTTCCGTATGGAAAGCTCCTATACTCTCAGAAAGCACCTTCTGAAGGCTGTATTTATGGTAACGATTGCCTTGAAGGATGCCCATCTTCACGTCCCTATTTTTCCAGAGCACCAGGCCTTTCTAAGGTTTGTGATCCCCTCTGAGCAGGGAGTGCAGCCCTGTCAGTTCTGTCCTACCATTTGGACTGGCAGCCAGTTTGAGAGTGTTTACAAAGATCCTGGCAGAGGTGGTTGCATTCCTTCATCTGCAAGGGGTAACGCTGATCCCCTATTTCGACGACTTGCTGGTTTACATCCACAGTCGAAATCTCCTTCTCTCCAACTTGGCCAAGGTAGTGAGTACCTTGGAGTCAATTCATCAGCCAGGAAAAATCCTCGCTGGTTCCTGCCCAGACCAAGATCTATCTAGCATTCCTGCTGGATTCCACAGCACATAAGCTTGTTTTGCCCCAGAAGAAGGTAGAGGGCCTCATTGCAGCAGTACCATCCCTTCTAGATTCAGAAGAGGTCTCTTACAGAAGGGTCATGAGAGTTCTTGGGCTGATGACATCCTGCATCCCCGCGGTCCCATGGGCTCAGCTCCCTTCCAGGACCCGCCAGCAATTCCTCCTAGCCTCCTGGGATGGCACGAGAGCAATGTTGGACAACAGGGCTCCCATTCCAGAAAGGGTGACAAAGTGTCTGCAGTGGTGGATCAGTCTTCAGAAGTCGCTGGAGGGCCACCTTTGGGCCCAACTCCAACCCCTCAGGGTAACAACAGATGCAAGTGCTTAGGGTTGGGGGCCCACTTCGAGCCCAGGGTGCCCTGAACCAGAGTCAGAGGAATGCTTCCTCCAACTTCCGGGAGCTCTTGGCGGTCAGAGAGGCTCTTAAGGGCCTTTGAGGAAAGAATCAAGGGCAGGGAGGTCCAGATCATTTCCAACAAAGCAACTGTGGTGGCCTTCCTGAATCATCAGGGAGGCACCAGATCTCGCTCTCTTCTGACCCTGGCTCTGGAACTCCTGGAGTGGGTAGAGCAGAGAGTCCCCTCTATCTCAGCAATACATATAAAGAGGGCATACAATGTCGCAGCAGACTATCTCAGTCGGAAACCTTTTAACCAGGGACAGTGGGATTTGAACCCCAAAGTTCTCTCTCTCCTCTCTCTCTTTCTCGTATGCCGACACTTCGACAACCCAGAAATCGCTCTCTTTGAACAGAAGAGTGAAGAAATTCTTCTCACTCTCTCTCGAGAGGGGTTCAGAGGTGTTAGACGTGCTGGCCCAAGTCTGGGACTTCCACTTGGCATAGGCCTTTCCCCCCTAGTTCTGATCCTGAGGATACTGCAGAAGCTGAATTTCTGAGGGCAGACTGATTCTGATCACTCCTTGGTGGGCCAAAAGGACCTGGTTCCCTTCCCTGGGAAATTGGCCCATAGCTCCCCCTCAGTGCCTTCCGGAGAGGCAGGACCTTCTCCTTCAGGGCCCTGTCTGCTAACCAGATCCCGCTTCTTCAGCCTGACGGCTTGGCTCTTGAAAGGGAGAGCCTGAAAAAAAGGGGCTGTTTTAATAGAGTAATCGACACCCTTCTTTTGAGCAGGACGCCGGTTACAAGGTGTATTTACACCAAAGTCTGGGGTATCTTCTCACGCTGGTGCTAGGCGAAGGGGACTTCCCAACAAGAGATCCCTGTCATCCTGGACTTTTTCCAGTTTGGCATGGTTTAGGGTTTGGCTAACCAAGACACTTAGGATTCAGGTTGCAGCCTTGTCCAGATTTTTGAACAGGAGCTTGGCTCTGGTTCCCTTTATTAAAAGATTCTTGTCAGCCAGAGATAGACTGTCCCCAGTGCAGATGAGCAAGTTTTCACCTTGGGACCTTACGCTAGTCTTGGAAGCCCTAACCAGCAGTTACCTCTTATTCCTAAAGCCAGCCTTCCTGCTGGCGGCGACTACAGCCAGGAGGATAGGTGACATCCAGGCTCTGTCAATAAAAGAGCCCTTTTTTCTATTTGATGACAAGGTTGTACTCAGGCAGGACCCCCTGTACCTTCCGAAGGTAGCCTCAAGAGATTGCCCTTCCTTCATTTTGTACCAATCCTCAGAATGAGAGAGCAAGTTCCTTTCATTGTTTAGATGTCAGATGCTGTCTGGCTTATTTATAAAGAGTTTAGAAGGTCCAGCCACTTATTAGTTAGTTTTTCTGGCCAGAAGGGCCAGCAAGCGTCTAAAGCATCCATAGCAAGATGGATCAAGCAGACTATTATTTTAGCCTATGATCAGGCTGGTAGGGCAGCCCCGAATAAACTTAACGCACATTCCACTTGGTCTCTGGTGACCTCTTGGGCAGAAAGGGCCAGCGCATTGGTGTAGCAAATATGCAGAGCAGCTACATGGACAAGCCAGAGCACCGTCCTGAGACACTACAAGGTGGAATTGCTGTCACCTCAGGATCTGGCGTTTGGTAGGAAGCTGTTGTCCCGCCCTAAGTTAGGCCTGAGCTAATTGCTCTTCTCATAGGGTGCTGTCCTAGAAGACGACTTGAGAAAATGACCAGTTACACTTGCCAGTAACAGTGTTTCTGGGAAGTCTTCCAGGAAGGCAGGCCTACTATCCATCAGCTCTTTTGGTATGTTGGAGTTTTGAGGTGTTTCACTCTCGTGTGCTATTGTGGGTGAATAACTTTACACAACTGAGGAGCACGGGGGGGGGGGGGGGGGGTTAACCCTCTTAGTTGATTGTGTTTCCTGTTAGGTGGGACTAGTCATCACTCAGGGTGCTGTCCTGGAAGACTTCCCAGAAACACAGTTACCGGTAGGTGTAACTGGTCATTTTTTGTTGCATGCCTTTTTATTTGTATTTTTCTCCATCTTTGAATGCAGAGCAAGCTGTCCAGTAAATGTGACAGTTAGGCACAGTCTGTCAAACTTGAAATGCAAGTTTAAAGCATGACAAAACACACCAATTTAACACTTGTATTTGAGACATGTCATCAATGAAACTGTTTCCGTTTCTAATGTGCTTGTGTTAGCTCCCAGCTATAACTGTCAAGCCATCAAATGGCTGATTACATGTGCAGCCCCATGGCAACTGTAGGTCAAACAAGCAAAGATTGAAGCTTCCTTGGCTGTAAAGGATAGGAGGGGTTATTTTTTTGTTGTTGTAATTACCCGACAACCACCATGTTCGTTTAGAGGTGGGCAGTCGGGCTATAAAAACATGATTCACCTATCTGTTTTTACAGCCTTTCTTCTGCCCGTCTGAACCTACAGTATCTGACAAAAGTGAGTGCACCCCTCACATTTTTTGTAAACATTTTATTATATCTTTTCATGTGACAACACTGAAGAAATGCCACTTTGCTACAATGTAAAGTAGTGAGTGTACAGCTTGCATAACATTGTAAATTTGCTGTCCCCTCAAAATAACGCAACACGCAGCCATTAATGTCTAAACTGCTGGCAACAAAAGTGAGTACACCCCTAAGTGAAAATATCCAAAGTGGGCCCAATTAACCATTTTCCCTCCCAGTGTCATGTGACTCAGCGTTACAAGGTCTCAGGTGTGACTGGGGGAGCAGGTGTGTTAAATTTGGTGTTATCGCTCTCACTCTCATACTGGTCACTGAAAGTTTAACATGACACCTCATTGGAAAGGGTTCTCTGAGGATCTGGAGGAAAAAAAAATAGATTTGTTACTCTACATAAAGATAGCCTATGCTATAAGAAGATTGCTAAGATCTTGAAACTGAGCCATGGTGGCTAAGACCATGCAGAAGTTTAACAGGACAGGTTCCACTCAGAACCGGCCTCGCCATGGTCGACCAAAGAAGTTGAGTGCACATGCTCAGTGTCATATCCAAAGGTTGTCTTTGGGAAATATATGTATGTGTGCTGCCAGCATTTCTGCAGAGTTTGAAGGGATGGGGGTCAGCCTATCAGTGCTCAGACCATCCACTGCACTAAATTGGGCTGCATGGCTGTCGTCCCAGAAGGAAGCCTGCAAACTGCTGAAGACAAGCAGACTAAGGACATGGGTTACTGGAACCATGTCCTGTGGTCTGATGAGACCAAGATAAACTTATATGGTTCAGATAGTGTCAAGCGTGTGTGGCGACAACCAGGGGAGGAGTACAAAGACAAGTGCCTCAAGCTTGGTAGTGCAAGTGTCATGGTCTGGGGCTGCATAAGTGCTGCCAGCACTGGGGAGGGAACCATGAGTGCCAACATGTACTGTGACATACTGAAGCAGAGCATGATCCCCTCCCTTCAGAGACTGGGCTGCAGGGCAGTATTCCAACATAATGAAAACACACCTCCAAGATGACCACTGCCTTGCTAAAGAAGCTGAGGATAAAGGTGATGGGCTGGCCAAGCATGTCTGCAGACCTAATTGAGCATCTGTGGGGCATCCTCAAATTGAAGGTGGTGTCCCCCTGACAGAACACAACAGCTCAGGAGGGGCGTTGCCACACCAACAATGAATGTTTTAGTATGGTGATCTGTAAGGTTTTTTTTTTTTTTTTTTTGGTCAGTCTGCTGTGTTGAGCAAAAAAACAAAACAAAAAGAAAAAACGGATAGTGTGTACCCAGCTTTTAGTTAGTGTTGAATTTTAACCAGTTTCTACCCAGCCTATTACAGTATGACAGCTGGGTGGTCCTTTCATCGATCCGGGTGGAGTCATATAACATGTGACTGATCAGAGTACCGGCTCGGTGCCAGTACCATGTGACTGCCATGACCAATCGCAACAGGTCACATCACAGTTGTACACAATGGATAGATAAGTGATGTGTGTGTAAAAAAAAAAAAAAAAAAAAAAAAAAAATCCTGATCACTTTCCAGAGTAGTACAATGTTAAACTGGTAACATTATATTGCTCTGGTCACAGTGTTAAAAAAAAATAAATAATAATAATTGAATAAATAAGGGAATTTTTTTTTTTTGTACAGTGCTCATTCAGTATTCCAAGATGACTGCCACTCCCGTTAAATATAACACTGGTGACCATGTGAAAAAAAAAAATTACAGAAAATTAAAACTTCAAAAACTCGCCCTGCCTCTTACTAAATACCTTGGACTGTTTATTTTCCAAAAAAGGGTAATTTGGGGTGTATTTTTACTGTCCTGACATTTTTGGGCCTCAAGAAATGAGATAGGCTGCCAGTACATCGGGATAGATTTTCAGAAATATACCATAGTTTGCGAACTGATTTGGGTTATTTACACCAAAGAAATGTAGCAGAATACATTTTGACCTAAATTCATGAAGAACAATTATTTATTTGCAAAACTTTATAACAAACAAAGAAAAGCGCGTTTTTTTTTTTTTTCTAAATTTTCTGTGTTCGTTTATTTAGCAAAAAGTAAAAAACCCAGTGGTGATGAAATACAACCAAAATAAAGTTCTAGTTAGGGCCGGTTCACACAGCGAGGCGCGGCGAGGCGTCTCCGACTTACCTCGCCGCGACCTGCGGGGAGCTCAGCGGCGACTTGCAGAGGACTTCTGTATATAAGTCAATGCAAGTCGCCCCGAAGTAGTACAGGAACCTTTTTTCTGAGTCAGAGCGACTCGAGTCGCTCCTCTCAGAACGGTTCCATAGTACTGAATGGGGGCGACTTGCGGGAGCGAGGCGAGCCGTGTCGCCTCGCCTCGCCTCGCTGTGTGAACCGGCCCTTATGTGAACAAAATTTTGTTTGGCTAGAGTGTTGCATGACGATGCAATTGTCATTCAAATTGCGACAGCGCTGAAAGCTGAAAATTGGCCTAGGCAGGAAGGGGGTAAAAGTGCCCAGTATCGAATACATTTACAGGGAAAGCTTTAGAGGAGCGATGATCCTAACTTATGTTTATTGTACATATTACAGATCAATATTTGTAATAATTGCAACATGGAAATCACCAGTTTTATTTAGTATTTAGTCGTAGTTCATTCAGTTGTGTGAGGATGGCTTGAGATGTACTGTCCGTGAGTTCTGGCACTCTGCATCTGCTTGGTACCTAGGGAAAAACAAAAAATGTTACACTACAAAAGACTATAAAGTGGTATAAATACAAATGTTTTCAGCAAACTAGTTTTTTACGTAAACGCAAACAATACTACCTCGTGATTCTTAATCTGTGTACCACTCTTCAGTGTATATAGCTGTTTGCCTCAAGTTCAGCTTAAAAAGTTTATCTGTACCATATACAAAATGTATTTTTTCAATAAAAAATATGTTATACTTACCTGCTCTATGCAATGGTACTACACAGAGCATTCCTTTAACTCCTCTTCTGCAGTCCCCCTCCAGCGCTGTCCACTCTACCTTTCCTCTAGGTACCCCCTCAGCAAGCTGGTGTGCTCCCGCGTGGGGTTGTGTGCGTCCATAGACACACAGTTGGTCTCTCCTCACAGGATTTGACTGATAGCGGCAGGAGCCTTTGGCTCCCCCTGCTCTGGGTCTCATGTGAGAGGAGGAAGAGAGGAGAGAGGTGCCAGATAAGTGCTTAAGGGCAAGGGGAGCTAGGACAGGTAGGGGATGTTATTTTTTATTTTTTTATCTCAATGCAGGAAATGCATTAAGGTAAAAAAAAAAAAAACTGTTGAGGTTTAAAACCACTTTAAAAGGTCAACTGAGAAACAAACTTTAAATATTTCAATATAATAAAAGCTATTATAGTTTCCCTTTAATAACACTAAGCTACAACATAGCTTAGCATGTGTGTGTATATACTTACCAGCACCCGCTTGTGGTTCTTTTCTTCAAAACAAACACCCCGACCCGGTCAGTTGGCGGCAACCCCCCAGCCCCCCTCCCCACCCCCACGGGAGGATGGTCAGGACACTTATCCCATCTAGGAAGCGGGTGCGTGGGTGTGTCCGGAGAGCGGCAGCTTTCTTTCTTCCTCCTCCTGTGAATCATGGCAGTTTCTGACATGAATCTCCCTCCACCTCCTAGGCATCCAATAGGATTGCCTGTCCTTTCAGCCAATCGATAATCAGTATTCAGACCTGCACTTCCTGATTGGCAGAGAGATTCAGTGTTAGAAAAGTGAATATTACATTTATTTTCTAACACACCGGCATGGGCTCCGAGCGCAGTGCTCTGCGCCACAATGCAATGAAGCCTATTAGAGCCTCTGGCTCAAATCAGGTGCTTAAAAAAACACCCCCCGCCGCTGTAATTAATGCGACCGGCATCCTGAAAGGCTTCGGACGCATTAATAGGGGTGGCAGCGGCGATGGAAAGGGGAGGGGGTGCCTGTGCGCCCTTAATGGATGGGGGCCGCCCCTGATATATATATATATATATATATATATATATATATATATATATGTATATGTGTGTGTGTGTATGTATATATATAAATAATTAAAATTAGTTTGATGATCTGAATTGTTTAAGTGTGAGAAATATGCAGAAAAAGATAAAATTATATATATATATTACACACATTACATACAACAGATTGTATATATGTATATATATATATATATATATATATATATATATGTATATGTGTGTGTGTGTATGTATATATATATATATATATATATATATATATATATATATACATATATACAATCTGTTGTATGTAATGTGTGTAATATATATATATAATTTTATCTTTTTCTGCATATTTCTCACACTTAAACAATTCAGATCATCAAACTAATTTTAATATTAGACAAAGATGACCCGAGTAAACCCAAAATGCGTTTTTTTAAATATTATTTAATTTATTAAGGGAAAAAAAGCTGTTCAAACCTGCCTGGCCCTATGTGAAAATGCTGAATCATGAATGAACTGTGATTAACCACAATTTTTTGGAAAGCCAAGATAAATTTCACTTGCTGCACCCAGGCCTGATTACTGCCAGACCTGTTCAGTCAAGAAATCACATAAATAGAAGCTGTCTGACAAAGTGAAGCATGCTAACGGATCACAAAAAGCCACACATCATGTCACAATCTAAAAAAAAATTAAAGAACAGATTAGAAACAAACATGTATCGGTCTAGGAAGGGTTTCAAAGCCATTTCTAAGGCTTTTGGAACTCCAGTGAACCACGTGGAACAGTGGTGAACATTCCCAGGAGTGGCTGGCCTACAAAAATTACTCCAAGATCATGACAACGACTCATATAGGAGGTCATAAAAGAACCTAGAACAACATCTACAGAACCGCAGGCTTCACGTGCCTTAGGTAAGATCTGTGTTCATGATACAACTATAAGAAAGAGACTGGGCAAAAATGGCATCCATGGGAGAGTTCCAAGGCCACTGCTGACTAAAAAGAACACAGGCTCATCTCACATTTACCAAAAAACATCTCGATTATCCCCAAGACTTTTAGGCAAATATTCTTTGGACTGATAAGACAAAAATTTTACTTTTTGGAAGGTGTGTGCGTCCCGTTATATCTGTCATAAAACGAATACAGCATTTCATAACAAGAACGTCATACCAACAGTCAGACATGGTGGTGGTAACGTGATTGTCTGGGACTGGTTCAGGACCTGGGCGACTTACCATAATTGATGGAACCATGAATTCTGAGGTCTACCAGAAAATCCTAAAGGAGAATGTCCGGCCATCAGTTAATGACCTCAAGTACACTTGGGTCATGCAGCAGGACAATGATCTGAAACACAACAGCAAGTCCACCTCCAAATGGTTCAAACAAAGCAAAATTTAGGTTTTGGAGTGGCCTAGTCAAAGCCCAGACTTAAATCCAATTGAGATGCTGTATCATGATCTTACACAGGCCGTTCATGCTGGAAAACCCCCCAATACGGCTGAATTAAAACAATTCTGCAAAGAAGAGGGGGGCAAAATTGCTCAACAGCAATGTCAAAGACTCATTGCCAGTTATTGCAAACACTTGAATACAGTTGTTGCTGCCAAGGGTGGCACAACTAGTTATTAGGTTTAAGGGGCAATTACTTTTTCACATAAAGGTTTAGACAGCCTTTTTTTTTAAAACTGCATTTTGTATTTATTTGGGTTATCATTGTGTAATAATAAAATCTGTTTGATGATCCGAGTCATTTAAGTTTGACAAATATGTAAAAAAAATCAGAAAGGGGCAAATACATTTTCACAACATTGTATGTATATATATATATATATATATATATATATATACACACACACACACACACACACACACACACACACACACACACACAGTATCTCACAAAAGGGAGTACACCCCTCACATTTTTGGAACTATTTTATTATATCTTTTCATGTGACAACACTGAAGAAATGACACTTTACTACAATGTAAAGTAGTGAGTGTGCAGCTTGTATAACTGTGTGTGGAGTTATTTTGAGGGGGACAGCAAATTGACACAGCCATTAATGTCTAAACGGCAGGCAACAAAAGTGAGTACACCCCTAAGTGAAAATGTCCAAATTGGGCCCAAAGTGTCAATATTTTGTGCAGCCACCATTATTTGCCAGCACTACCTTAACCCTCTTGGTCATGGAGTTCACCAGAGCTTTAAAGGTTGCCACTGGAGTCACAGGAGTCCTCTTCCACTCCTCCATGATGACATCACGGAGCTGGTGGATGTTAGAGAACTTCCACTCTTCCACTTTCCGTTTGAGGATGCCTAACAGATGCTCAATAAGGTTTAGGTCTTGAGACATGCTTGGCCAATTCATCACCTTTACCCTCAGCTTCTTTAGTAAGGCAGTGGACATCTTGGAGGTGTGTTTGGGGTCGTTATCATGTTGGAATCCTGCCCTACGCTTTACACCATCTGAACCAAATAAGTTTATCTTGGTCTCATCAGACCACAGGACATGGTTCCAGTAAACCATGTCCTTAGTCTGCTTGTCTTCAGCAAACTGCAGGCTTTCTTGTGCATCATCTTTAGAAGAGGCTTCCTTCTGGGATGACAGCCATGCAGACCAATTTGATGCAGTGTGCGGCAAATGGTCTGAGCACTGACAGGCTGACCCGCCACCCCTTCAACCAGTGTAGCAATGCTGGCAGCACTCATATGTCTGTTTCTCAAAGACAACCTCTGGATATGACGCTGAGCACATGCACTCAACTTCTTTGGTCAACCATGGCGAAGCTGTTCTGAGTGGAACCTATCCTGTTAAATCCCTGTATGGTCTTGGCCACCATGCTACAGCTCAGTTTCAGGGTCTTGGCAATCTTATAGCCTAGGCCAGTGATGGTGAGCCTTGGCACCCCAGATGTTTTGGAACTACATTTCCCATGATGCTCAACTACACTGCAGAGTGCATGAGCATCATGGGAAATGTAGTTCCATAACATCTGGGATACCAAGGTTCGCCATTACTGGCCTAGGCCATCTTTATGTAAAGCAACAATTCTTTTTTTCAGATCCTCAGAGAGTTCTTGCCATGAGGTGCCATGTTGAACTTCCAGTGACCAGTACTGTATGAGAGAGTGAGAGCGATAACACCAAATTTAACACACCTGCTCCCCATTAACACCTGAGAACTTGTAACACTAACGAGTCACATTACACCAGGGAGGGAAAATGGCTAATTGGGCCCAATTTGGACATTTTCAGTTAGGGGTGTACTCACTTTTGTTGGCAGCGTTTTAGACATTAATGGCTGTGTGTTGAGTTATTTTGAGGGGACAGCAAATTTACACTGTTAAACAAGCTGTCTACTTTACATTGTAGCAAAGTGTCATGTCTTCTGTGTTGTCACATGAAAAGATAAAATAACATATTTACAAAAATGTGAGGGGTGTACTCACTTTTGGGATACTGTATATGTACACACATACACATACTGTATAATGTGTGTGTGTATATATATATATATATATATATATATATATATATATATATATATATATATATATTAGCAATACTAGAGATTTCCTTTGCAACAAACCAGAAACATGGGGAAGTGATGAGTGAAACTGAGAGTTGTTATACCACTGACATTTTCACAGGGATATTTTATTGGAATTAGCCATTGATTAAATACATAAATGTGCAATGGCCTTTAAATGGCTCCTGAGGGTTATGACATTTTCTTCTTTTTTTTTCTCCCCTCATCTTTCAGGACAGCACCTTGAGAGAGCGCAGCTCCACCCACTTTCCCAGGAAACACTGCAGTTTTCTTTTAAAAGACCGGCCAGTTCCACCATGGCTTCAGTCGTAGTGTTTCCTGCAGCCATGGTGGAAGCGCTGCAGGGAACCAGGGGGTGCTACGCTGTCTCCAGGTGGTGAGAGCGGAGGGCATACCTGTGCGGTTGTTTTTTCTTCTAGGACCATCCCAGCCTCCTCCCTGACGTGTGGGGGACGCTCTGGAGTTCCCCTCTTCTGCAAGCCCAGAGGAGTCTTTGGCTACTGGAAGCCCGGTCCTCCTTTAGACCGGCGGCATGAGACCTGAGCGCTGGCGTTTGAATTTCACGCTGTTTTTCCTGGTCTCATGCCTTCCGGTTCAGATGGCGAGCATGTCATTCCGGCCGGGGGCAGGGCTTTCGGCAGGGCAACGCGGTTTCCGGTTCCGGACGCTGGAACGCAGGAAGAGGGGGGGGGGGCGGTCCACGGCTGACGTATTTCCGGTCCTCACAGTGGTGAAATGACCGTGAAAATTTGAAAGACACTCGGCACTACTGATCTCTGACTTTACTAATGGGCTCTGTTATTGGTTGTTTCTTTGTGTTTGGGAACCTGCTGCATTCCTTTTTCTGCTCCATTCTATGCAGGAAGAATGTATCTTTGTTATTGTAGTGAGTCTGTGGAGGGGATTCACTGGCTATTTAGCAGGGCTAATGTGTCAGTCTTCTCTGCTTGTTTATTCAGCATGTTATTCTTTTTTTTTTCTAAATGTATTGGTATTTAATTGTGAAAATTAAATTTTGGTGTTTTTCAGAAAGTGAAAGAAAAAAACTAAACATATTTCTTCCCCCTGCAAAAGAAAGTGTCCTTCATGTAAAAATATACTCAGAGACTCCTGGACCAAAGTCCTGTGCAGATCTTGCATAAGCGACTTGGTTAAGGAAGAGACTACTCCAGCCACTCCTGCGTCACAGCAGGGAGAATTGCTTACTTCCTTTAGGAAGGAATTGGCGGACACTTTTGAGACTTTTAGGTCTTATTTGGACAGACGCCCAGTTGCGAGTGGCAGTGTACCCCATTCCCTATCCTCAACTCCTGTCTCCTGGGGGGACAGTGATTCTGAGAATGAAGAGCGTAGTATGTCCTCCGAGGAAGAAGCAGATGAGGTTAAGGAAACTTCTTCATCTCACTACAAACTGTCCTTAGACAAGGTGGATGATCTACTAAAAACAATCCACACTACTCTAAACATTACCGAGGACAAAGCCCAGCTATCTCTGCATGATAGAATGTTTCAGGGAATGGGCGAAGTAAAGCACAGGGTCTTTCCAGTGCATAAATTTCTTTTGGAGACCATTAAGAGGGAATGGAAGGACCCAGAGAGGGCCCCCTTTTTTTCTGATCCCTCAAACGTAGATTTCCTTTTGATGAGGACAGGTCTCAGGTTTGGAATAAAAAGCCTAGACTTGACGCTGCGTTTTCTCAAGTCTCTAGAAATACTGACCTAGCGTTTGAGGACATGGGCATCTTGAAGGATACCATGGACAAGAGGGCTGACTCCCTCTTGAAGAAGGCTTGGGACTCAACCCTGGCAAACTTAAAACCAGCTATGGCCTCAACAGTGGTAGCCAGGAACCTGGAGCACTGGTTGGAGCAGCTAAGGACCCATATTGAGGCAGGAACTTCCCGCAAGGATCTGCTGGATACCCTGCCAATCCTTCTCAAAGCAGTAGGATATATGGCAGATGCTTCGGCTGAATCGATAAAGATGTCGGCCAGATCTTCCGCGCTGATAAACTCAGCACGTAGAGCCATCTGGGTTAAGACCTGGACAGGGGACACAGCCTCCAAAACCAAACTTTGCGGTTTACCATTCGAAGGGGATTTGGTTTTTGGCCCAGACCTTGAAGCAATATTAGACAGGACAGTGGATAAGAAAAAGGCTTTTCCTATAAAGAAAAAGGTTAACCCTCAGGGGGGCAAGAATTTTCGTCCTTTTCGAAAAACCCCAGAAACGAAAGAGGTGGTATATAAAAGGCCTTGCAAACCTCAGCGAGGCAAGGGTAAGTCAGGGGTACTATTCCGTTCCCCAGCCCCAAACCCAAAGAGCCAGTGATGGTCTCTGTGGGAGCAAGGCTTCAGAACTTCTTTCCACAGTGGAAGTCCATAACAACCAGT
Organism: Lithobates pipiens; assembly: GCF_037356315.1. Lineage (NCBI taxonomy): Eukaryota > Metazoa > Chordata > Amphibia > Anura > Ranidae > Lithobates > Lithobates pipiens. The sequence continues at coordinate 294,059,898 of NW_027507758.1, forward strand.
CCGTTTATCTTAAAAACAATAAAGGAGGGTTACAGGCTGGAATTTTCTCAGACCCCACCAGTACGTTTCTATGTGACTCAGGCTCCTCAGGACCTAGAGAAAGCAGTGGCTATGACTGCGAACTTACAGGAATTACTTCAGCAAGGGGTAATTACATACGTTCCCCCCCAAAGAAGTAGAACGGGGGTGTTATTCACACATATTTCTGGTAAGAAAACCGTCAGGCAAGTTCAGATTGATTCTGAATTTAAAAATTCTGAACAAGTCAATTTGACGCAAGAAATTCAGAATGGACACGATATTTTCAGTGAGGAGTCTCCTGACCCCAGGTTGTTTCATGGCATCTATAGACCTGAGGGATGCTTACCTCCATGTCCCGATAGCCATGACATCCCAAAAACACCTAAGGTTTGCGGTCAGGACAGAAACCTCTGTCCTGCACTTTTCAGTTCAGAGCTCTACCGTTCGGGCTCTCCTCATCTCCGAGGATATTCACAAAAATCGTGGCGGAGGCTCTAGCTCCTCTAAGGGTGAAGGGAGTATCGATTGTCCCATACTTAGACGATCTCCTTTTATTTTCTGGATCCAAAGACTTGCTGGAGAGGGACCTGGCAAGGACAAGGGGTCACTTGGAGGGCCTCGGGTGGATAATAAACGAGGAAAAATCTCACATGACTCCATCTCAGTCACTAAAGTTCCTGGGTTATACCATCAACTCCGTACAGGAGAAGATTTTTCTCCCGGAAGAAAAAATATTAAAGGTCCAGAACGCAGTAAAGAGTTCCCAGACGAACCTGCTTATTTCCATCAGGGCAGCAATGTCAGTGTTGGGTCTCCTTACTGCATCTATCCCGGCGGTACAATGGGCACGCCTCCACGCAAGGGATCTCCAGCAGGCAATTTTGAGAAATTGGTCTTACGGAGAGTCCCTGGACAAGCTTTTCAGAATGCCTCCCCGCGTTCAGAGGAAGCTCTGGTGGTGGAGGGTTCGCTTGAACGTAGACAGGGGCCTACTGTGGTGTTTCCCAACAGACAAACTGGACAGCCAAGGTGGCCAGGAGGTCCTCCAATTGGAGGGAACTAAGGGCCATCCAGATGGGACTTTGGACCTTCAGGACACTGATTCAGGGTTTCCATATTCAGGTCCTGTCAGACAATGCCACGGCAGTGTCTTACATAACAAGACAGGGCGGAACAAGAAGCAGGGTTCTGCTCGCCCTAGCAGGCCAGATCCTGTCCTGGGCCGAAAGCAATCTGAGATCGCTGACAGCAATACACCTAAAGGGCGACCTGAATTCTGTAGCATACTTCTTGAGCAGGGAAAGGATTCTAGAGTCAGAGTGGAGCCTGAACCCTGTAATATTCCAAAAATTAACAGAAAGGTGGGGATGTCCGCAGATAGACCTATTTGCATCCCGCAAAAACACAAAAGTGGAAACCTTTTTTTCCCTAAACAGACAGGATCAGTCAAGGGGTCTGGATGCGCTGGCACAGCCCTGGAATTTCCATTTGTGCTATGCCTTCACCCCTTTTCAGATGATCCCCTTGGCCCTGAAGAAGTTACAGGGGGAGTCCACAAGTATGATTCTGGTGGCCCCCTTTTCGCCCAAGAGAGCTTGGTTTGCAACCATACAAAAGATGGTGGTTGAACCTCAATGGATTCTCCCATGTTGGCGAGATCTCCTAACCCAGGGACCTCTTCAGCACCCAAATATCAAACACCTTTGTCTAACAGCTTGGTTACTGAGGAGCAGATTCTAAAGAATAGGGGCTTATCAGATAAATTAGTTTTGACTCTTTTAAGTAGTCGGAAGAAGACTACAAGAGCTATTTATTTTAAGACATGGAAGAAGTTTAATTCCTGGTGTTTACTGAAGGATTTTCCACCCCAGGGATTACTTTCAGTCTTGGAATTCCTCCATGACGGAATGGAGTTAGGGTTAGCAGCTAGCACCCTTAAGGCTCAGGTGGCTGCTTTGTCAGTCTTTTTAGATAAGCAGCTATCGCAGGAGCCTCTTATCATTAGGTTTTTCAGGGCGTTGGCCAGAGCTAGGCCAATACCTTGTAGGTTTTTTCCAAAATGGCACTTGTCCTTAGTTTTGCAGGGTTTGATTAAAAAACCTTTTGAGCCCCCAGAGGAAGCAACGATCAAGTTATGGTCGCTGAAGCTTATTCTCTTAGTGGCGGTCACTTCGGCTAGAAGGGTAAGTGAGTTGCAAGCCCTTTCTATAGCCGAACCCTTTTGTTATATTTTTCCGGACCGGTGGTGTTAAAAACCGACCGGGGTTTTTTGCCAAAAGTTTCAACAGCTTTTCACAGGGCACAGGAGATAGTTCTCCCTACCTTTTGTCCTACACCATCCAACCCCAAAGAAAGGTCCTTCCATAACCTGGATGTAAGAAGATGCCTTTTGCACTATTTGAAGATTACTAGGGAGTTCAGGAAATCTAACTCTCTCTTCATTCTATTCGTAGGACCACGTAGGGGCTACAGTGCTTCCAAAAGCACTCTGGCTAGGTGGCTGCGCTTAGCTATTGGTGAGGTTTATAGGGCTTCAGGGGCAGAGCTCCCCTCAGGGGTAATCGCCCACTCCACAAGGGCAGTAGCAACATCCTGGGAGGAAAGAGCAGGGGCTTCGCCAAGTCGGATTTGTAGGGCAGCCATGTGGACAAGTTTCTCCACCTTTACCCGCCACTACAGGCTGGACCTACTGTCGGCATCAGAACAATCGTTTGGCAGAAAGGTTCTGCAGGCGGTGGTCCCACCCTAGAGTAAGTACTCTCTTATCATCTCAAGGTGCTGTCCTGAAAGACGAGGGGAGAAAACCCTAGTTAGACTTACTGGTAACGGTATTTCTACGAGTCTTTCAGGACAGCGCCGATAACCCGCCCTAGATTGTATTGAATAAAATGTAGTGTTATTGCTATGTTCTGTTTATCTCATTTCAGCATGGCTGGAGGTACTCTTGGAACAAATGAGGCCATGGTGGAACTGACCGGTCTTTTAAAAGAAAACTGCAGTGTTTCCTGGGAAAGTGGGTTGAGCTGCGCTCTCTCAAGGTGCTGTCCTGAAAGACTCGTAGAAATACCGTTACCGGTAAGTCTAACTAGGGTTTTTTCACACACTTTAACAAAAATGTTTCACTTTGTTACTAAACAAAGCACATCACTTGACTAAAACATGATGCATAATCAGTTATGGTGACAAATGACTAGTTAGGGCTGGCTTTGTTTAACAACAAAGCCACTGGCAACCATGTTAGCTCCGAAAGAAATTTAAAAGACGTGAGTGCCACACTAGTTTGTACAGTCCATAAAATATGTTGTATACAACCTAGTGTAATGCTCCCATCTTGCACCTATAGCATTAAAAAAAAAAAAAAAAACCTTGTTATCTCTGGCATGGGGATCATATGGTTTTGCAAGAAAACACATTTTATTTTCAAGCACATTTTGCCTAATGCCATGCTCACACGAGCCGACTTCTCATCGGCCTGAACTCCGAAGGACTTTTCAACTGAGTTCCCAAGGAGTTCTGCCAAAACAGACTTGCCTACACACGATCACACCAAAGTCCGATCGTTTAGGATGTGATGACGTACGACGGGACTAGAAAAAGGAAGTTCAATAGCCAGTAGCCAATAGCTGCCCTTGTGTTGTTTTTGGTTCGTCGGAACAACATACAGACGAGCGGTTTTCTCGATAGGAACTGGTTCCGGCGGAAAGATTTTAAACGTGTTCTATTTCTAGGTCCGTCAGAATTTTAAAAAGAAAAAATCCGATAAAGCCCACACACGGTTGGAATGTCCGACAGAATGATTCAGTCGGACCTTTTCTGCTGGAAAGTCCGGTTGTGTGTACAGGGCATTAGTTTGCATAGCATAATTTGGGCTACTCTTTAAAGCTTAGGTGAGGTTGTGTTACTAAAGGTAAATTGTTTGTGCAAGGGAAGTTGCACTTCAATGCCATTTTCTCCAGAGCTTAGTAAATGATTGTGAGGCTCAGTTGACCTCCATAATCCAGTCATGCTTAAGCGAAAATGGTGATTTATTTTTTTTCTTAATTTTCCTTGGGTATTTTTTGCAAGGTGAAATTTCAGCACGTTCCCTAACTTCTGAGGAAAATTCCCTTGCATTGTGCATCTTCTCCTGCAAAGTGATAAATCAACCACAACAGGTCATTCTGTCCTGGGATCAGCATTCTGCACGAAGCCGTGCCAAGCTGCCTACACTGGAAATCATTAATAATTGTCTGTTGTATTTTTAGTATCTCAGTAAAAATAATTCTACTAGTTCTCACAGTTTTAGGCCTCTGGAGTCTCATCTCTCTGTGGGTGCTTGCTCGGGTTTCAGTTCTTGGAACATATTGGACGATATCCCATGCTTCTCGGTTGAAATGCAGAGGTGCAGCAGAAGTAACTAAAGTATTACAAATAATAATGGATTTACAATGGCATATATGCAGTCGGGTATCAAATATAGCTTACTAACAATTCTTCAAATTAACCCCTTTTACCACTGTAGGAACACCTCCTCATGTTTTCACTCTTTAAAATGCTGACTTACAGAAACATCACTATTGATTCTGCCACAAATACAGTCAAGTTCTAACTTCCTGTTTTGAGCTGACAACTCCACCTTTGCTGAAATGAAATCCCAATCATTGTTGTCAGCCAAATTACGGAATACCTTTCCCATATGTTATGGTGATGAGGAGAGGGGGACGTGTTCTGAAGTCCAGTAGAATTGCTGACAACACTGCTTGGGATTTCAGAGTAGCAGGGGGCGCTGTGTTGTCAGCTCAAATAGGAATCAAAAAAAGAGTTGTGTCAGGCAGAATACATAGTTCTACTCTAATGTTTTAAATTAGGCTATTCATATTACCTGCAGAATAACTTCTGATTTTATGAGACTGGATTGAAGCTGATGTCTTTCTCATTCCTAAAGAAAGATAAAAAAAAAAAACATTAAGGCAAATCAAACAAATCAAATCACCTGTCTTTTGTAGCTTAAGGCCCCATACACACCATTAGATTTTCTGCAGATTTTTGTCTTCAGATTTACCAAAACCATATAACCACTTGACCACTGGGCACTTAAACACCCTTAATAACCAGACCAATTTTCAGCTTTCGGTGCTCTCACATTTTTAATGACAATTACTCAGTCATGCAACACTGGACCTATATGAAATGTTTGTCCTTTTTTCACACAAATAGACCTTTCTTTTGGTGGTATTTAATCACTGCTCGGTTTTTTATTTTTTGTGCTATAAAAGAAAAAATACCGAAAATTCTGTAAAAAAATGAATTTTTCTTTGTTTCTGTTATACAATTTAGCAGATTAGTAATTTTTTCTTCATAAATTTTGGCCAAAATTTTTACTACTACATATCTTTGGTAAAAATAAGTACAAATTGGTGTATATTATTTGGTCTTTGTGAAAGTTATAGAGTCCACAAGCTATGGTGCCAATATCTGAAAATTGATCACACCTGAAGTACTGACGGCCTATTTCAACTCTTGAGACCCTAAGGCCGCGTACACACGGGCGGACTGTTCGCCCAACTTTGTCAGTGTTTCAGCGGACAGTCCGCTCGTGTGTGGGCTTCAGCGGACAGTTTCAGCGGACTGTCTGACGAACAAAGTCTTACGGAATTTCCGTAAAACTGTCCGCTGAAACTTGGTTTGAGCGGACAGTCCGCCCGTGTGTGTGCCAGTCCGCTGTACTTTCGAAATGAGCGAACTGTTCCCGCCCGGAGAAAAGTCCGCTCATTTCGAGCGCGTCTCCAGGTAGGCAGGGCCCACGAAGGAGACGTCGCGGGCCCCGCCGCCTGGTATGGACTTAAAGGGGAACCCCAACGCCGAAAAAAATCGGCGTGGGGGTCTCCCCAAAGTCCACAACAGACCCTTGTCCGAGCACGCTACCCGGCCGGCCAGGAAAGGGGGGCGAGCGTGCGCGCCCCCCCTTCTGAGCCGTACCAGGCCGCGTGCCCTCAACATGGGGGGAGCCTTGGGGAAGGGGGGCCGCGCGGCCCCCCCACCCCAAAGCACCTTGTCCCCATGTTGATGAGGACAAAGGCCTCTTCCCGACAACCCTGGCCGTTGGTTGTCGGGGTCTGCGGGCGGGGGGCTTATCGGAATCCAGGAGCCCCCTTTAATAAGGGGGCCCCCGGATACTGGCCCCCCACCCTATGTGAATGAGTATGGTGTACAATGTACCCCTACCCATTCACCTGTGAAAAAAAGTACAAAAAAAAAACACAACACAGGGTTAAAATATTTTATTGCACAGCTCCGGGGGTCTTCCGTCTTCGGGGGTCTTCTCGCTGTACTCCTCCGCTATCTTCTTGTAGCTCTTTTGCTAGCGGAGGAGTCCGGCTTTCTTCCTCCCCGCCGCCGGCCTCTTCTCCCGACTTCGGGGGTCTTGTCCCCCTCTTCGGTTCTTCTGCCGGGCCACCGTGCCTTCTTATAGCTCTTTTAGAGGCGGTGGCCCGGTCTTCTGTCGCCGCTGTCGCCGCCGTCGCTGCCGTTGCCGCCGTCGCCGCCTTCCGTTCTTCTTCTTCTTCTTCTTCTTCTTCTTCTTTTCCAGGAGATGTTGACACGACGATCTCTCCGGCCGGAATGCCAGAGCCGCGCTGCGTGGCCACTTATATAGTGACAATGGGGCGGTGTCACATGGTATATGTCCCATGGGTTGGTCAGTCGGACAGTCCGCCTTACATGCCAGAAAAGTACAAATACCCCCCAAATTACCCCTTTTGGAAAGAAGACATTCCAATGTATTTAGTAAGAGGCATGATGAATTTTTTGAAGTTGTCATTTTTTCCCACAATTCTTTGCAAAATCAAGATTTTTTTAACTTTTTTTTTTTCACAAAATTGTCATATTATCAGTTTATTTCTCAGACACAGCATATGCATACCACAAATTACACCCCAAAACACATTCTGCTATTACTCCCGAGTACGGCGATACCACATGTGTGAGACTTTTACACAGTGTGGCCACATACAGAGGCCCAACATGCAGGGAGCGCCATCAGGCGTTCTGGAGCCCCCAGGACAATTCTGACATTTCTCTCCTACATGTAAAAATCATCATTTATTTGCTAGAAAATTACATAGAATCCCAAAACATTATATGTTTTTTTAGCAAACACCCTGGAGAATACAATGGTGGTCGTTGCAACTTTTTATCTCGCACGGTATTTGCGCAGCATATTTTTGAATGCTTTTTTTTTTTTTTAAAACTGTTTTGTGCTTAAAAAAAAAACAGTAAAGTTAGCCCAATTTTTGCATAATGTGAAAGATGAAGTTACGCTGAGTAAATAGATACCTAACATGTCACTCTTCAAAATTGCACGCGCTCGTGGAATGGTGCCAAACGTCGCTACTTAAAAATCCCCATAGGTGACGCTTTAAAATTTTTTTACTGGTTATATGTTTTGAGTTACAGAGGAGGTCTAGGGCTAGAATTATTGCTCTCGCTCTAACGTTCGCAGCGATACCTCACATGTGTGGTTTGAACACCGTTTTCATATGTGGGCGGGACTTACATATGCATTCACTTCTGCATGCGAGCACATGGGGACAGGGGCGCTTTAAAAAAAAAAAAATTGTTATTGTTCATTTTACTTTATTTATTTTAGTTTGACATTTTTTTTCCCCAAAAATAAATTTTTTGATCATTTTTATTCCTATTACAAGGAATGTAAACATCCCTTGTAATAGGAATATGGCATGACAGGTCCTATTTACAGTGAGATATGGGGGTCAATAAGACCCCACATCTCACCTCTAGGCTGGAAAGCCTGAAATAAAAAAAAAAAAGATTCTGGCTTTGATCGTATTGGCGAGTCGGTAGAAGCACCGGAGGGCGGCGGGAGGGGGGGGATGTCTATGGCTGGGTATTGCAGGGTATCACCGACTATGGCTGGGTATTGCAGGGTATCTCCAAGTATGGCTGGGTATCTCCGAGTATGGCAATTTATGACAGGGTATTGCAGAGTATTGGCAGGGTATTGCAGAGTATTGGCTTCAATTTTACTGCAGAGTATTGGCGGGTAGTGCAGAGTATTAGCTGGTATTGCAGAGTATTAGCTGGTGTTGCAGAGTAGTGGCGGGTGTTGCAGAGTATTGGCGGGTGTTGCAGAGTATTGCAGAGTATTTGTGGGTATTGCAGAGTATTGCAGAGTATTTGCGGGTATTGCAGAGTATTTGCGGGTATTGCAGAGTATTGCAGAGTATTTGCGGGTATTTCAGAGTATTGCAGAGTATTTGCGGGTATTGCAGAGTATTTGCGGGTATTGCAGAGTATTTGTGGGTATTGCAGAGCATTTGTGGGTATTGCAGGGTATTGCAGAGTAATGGCAGGGAATTGAGGGGTTAAATTTCGGTGAGCAGCAATGTGGGCACTGCAGATGCAGCCCACAGCGCTGCTGACACCGATCTCTTCCCCCTCAGCTGTACCGATCGGTACAGAGAGGGGGAGGGAGGAACCGGCGTCATAACATGACGCCAGTTTGTTTACAAGTGATCACTCCGTCATTTGACGGAGCGATCACGTGGTAAACGGCCACGATGAGCGGCCGTTTACCGTGATCCGTGATGCGCCGGGTCAAGGATGCTCTCGAGTGCGCGCCCCAGGGGGGCGCGCGAGAGCGGAATTCTGGGAGGACGTCATGTGACGGCCTCCCAGAGTTAAACAACCGCCCTGTAGCCATCATTCGGCTATGGGCCGGTTGTTAAGTGGATAATATGAGGTCAAACCTTAGGAGTTTCAATTTGTATACAATCAGGCAGGCCCTTGTACTACATGGTTTTAGTAAATCTGAAGACAAAAATCTGCAGAAAATCTAAGGCTCCATGCACAATGAGGCTCATAAACGTAAATTTTTGGGAGTTTGGGCATTTTTTTTTTTTTTAACAGCTCATAAACTCCCCTTTATGTTATCCTATGTGTCTATGCACACATGGACGTTTATGGATGTTTATCATCAGGTGCGTTTATGGGCTGGTTTCTGAACGCCATAAAATCACGCTCAGGAGTCGTTTTTCTGACCACAGAAAATGCCAAATGCTCATAAACGCTAATAAACATCGATAAACGCTCAAAAACGCGGCTCACCAGCGTTTTTTTAACGGTTAGATCCATTGGAAAAAAAAATGCTAACGTGGAAAAACGCAAAAAAATGCTAATAAACGCTATTGCAAAAACGTTGAAAGACTCACTGCAAAGCGTTTTTATAAGGTTATTTTAACAGCCAGTGTGCATGGAGCCTAATAGTCTGTATGGGGCCTAAAGCTCGAAGCTTAATAATAATAATTGATTTTTTTTCTCTTCCAACGTTTTGGAGCTTCGAGCTTTCCATTTTAATTTATTTCAATAAAAATATATTAAAACGGAAAGCTCAAAGCTCCAAAATGTTGGAAGAGAAAAATAAATCATTAATTCTCTATGGAGATGGTTCACATCTCCACTCCAAATCGCCTGAAGCTCGAAAAAGTTCTGGCGCTTTTTCTGCAGCTCGAATCGGGCAGATTTGAGTGTTTTTGGCATGTTTTTATTCCCATAGAAATTAATAGAAATTTGCCATTCACATGTTTTTGTGCGCCTTCGCACATTTTGTTGCGTGTTTTTGCCCGATTTTCTATTCAAATTAAAAAAAAAGTAATATATGAATAAATAAATGTAAACTAAATACACAAATAGCTAAAAATCATCATAAATAAATTAAATCAATTAATAATATGTAATAATAAACTGAAATTAAAACTGTTGTCTGTATAGTGATGTGCAGTGTATGACAGTATACTTACTAATATCTGATGTACCTCTGGTTCTATTTTACATTTTGTATGCTCTGTAAACTTCACTCAATAAAAACTTTTTTGTTTGTGGAAAATAATAATAATATGTAATAATACATAAATAATTAACCCATAACCTTAAAAAAGATTACATAAATTATTATTATTTATAATAATAATAATAATAATAATAATAAAATATTAATAAACACCCAAACCTGAACAAAAAAATATTAATAATAAAAATGATAATAGATTTATTTATTTTTTGTTAGGGTTAGGGTGTTAGGTATTTATTATTATTTTTTATTTTATTTTTTTAAGGGTTAGGGGTTAATTATTTATTTGCCATTACTTAGTATTCATTTATTGAATTTATTTATTATTTATTTAAGTTTATTTTTATTTATTTGTGTATTTATTTTACATTTATTTATTCATTTATATTGTTATTATTATTATTATTATTATTATTAGAATTAACACCCTAACAAAAAAACAATAATAATAAATAACCCTATGTCAGGAAGCTAGTTCAGCTAATACTAATTCTCATATAGCTAATACTAATTCTTCTGCAGCTAATGTGTCTGCATTTAATGCAAATTCTTCTGCAGCTACTGCTCATTCCCATACAGCTAATGCTTGTGCACACAGACAAGCTCAGGCTAATATCTAGCGTGCACTTACACATAGGACCACCCTGTTGTCTTACCGTGTATGACCCTAGCACACCATGGCTACATCCCTGACTGTGGCAGTCACATCCTAGTAAGCTACTGGCACCTGTGCTTCTTTGAGCCTTGTACTTCTGTCACCTCATCCAGGGATGCTCAGACCAGAGCATACCTCACAACTTTTTGAGATAGGAATGAGGGACACCTATCAGCAAAAGTATGCAGGCATAGGATACACTCCATGCCACGCCCCCTTAAAGGAGAATTGTGCAAAAACAAGATTGGTTAAACCCACAAGTGATTTTTTTTTACCACTACTATTCCTTTATATTGCCTTTTGGAATTTACAAATGCAGCAATTTAGAAATCAGATGAAAGGTTTAGCCCTGGGAAACACTTTTTGATAGATAACAAGTGCATTTTATGTACAACTGTGTAGAGCAGAGGGGTAAATTAGGAGGAATGAGGGACAGAGGGACATTGCTTCAAATAAGGGACAGTCCCTCAAAATCAGGGACAGTTGGGAGCTATGCCAGAGCTGCAAGGGAAGCCCTCTTGTCAACTCGGCCTCCAACCAAGGTACAGCATATGATACCCTAACCCCTAATCTTAACCCTAACCTTAACTCTAACCCCTCTAAAAATATTAATAATAATAAAAAAGTAAATAAAAGCTAATGCAAAAGCTAAAAAGTTGAAATACCTAGCAACATATGATGCAACAAATGATAGTTTTCTCCATTGGCTAATAAAAAAAACACCAAAGTAGGCGGTAAATCTCTGCGGTGTGAAAGGTCTAAAGATTTGTTTTCGCTCAACAGCACAGATGATGAGTCTCCTTGCTGGGCTATTGTATTCTAACAGAGGGCTCCAGCGACTGTCAGAATACCTGAACAGTGCCTACATCTGAATGGATACAGGAGGTGTCTGGGCTTCTTCAACAAAACTCAATTGTTTAACCTAAATGGTGGTCTGATTATGTCAGTATTTTTGAATGTCAAAGCAGTACATTGTTTTGCATGTAGGCCTGTAATTCTTAAGAATAACTCACTTAAATCTGTCCAAACAAGAGTCTAGTAGACACAAAATCATAAATTATAATATAATAAATAATAAAAAAAAAAAATTAAAATAATAATAATTGAATTCAATAATGTAATCACACCAAAAAACACTGAAATTTGTCCAAACAAGGGTGCAATATTACTAGTCACTGTAATACTAGACACTGCATATTGGCTTAGTAAACATCCCAGGTATGAAAATGTTGAAACATGGGACTGCAGAAAGTTTGATGTCATAATCAGAACAATAGAACCTGGTTTATTTTCTGATTTTCTTTCCACTATCATCTTGCTTTGAACAACAAACCACGCACATCCTTGTGGGTGCTGACTTTTTCTCGGTTGGTGGGAATGCAGTCCATGAAATGAGGACCAGTCAGGCGTTCCAGGTTGACAACACCAATAGCACCACGTCCATCTCTATTCACAGCCATTGATGGTGTTTAGTGGTTCACAAAGATACGTTTAGCAACTTTTGGCAACAAATGAAGTAAGAATGAATCACAGGTTTGTCACTCTTTTTTTTGAGCAGCATGTAGGCATTTCACAAGCAAGCATTGCTCAAGAAGATGTATAAAGATCTCTTTGTAGTTCTTCTTTTGCTGTTTCCTCATTGCTGGGTAGAATGTCATTGCTTGGTCGGCTCTGTCGACCAAGCAAGCATGGTGTTATTGCAGTCTATCACAACTTGTGGCTTCATGATTTCTTCACCACCTTTCGTGCGTACCATAACAGTGGAGGTATTATGAACTGTACTCATTAGGCACACATCTTCCTTGTCACGCCATCACCGTGCCATCATTTTACCTTTCTGACAATCAACCATTTCTCCAGTCTTCAGCTTCCTATTGCCAAACATTAGTGGCATGTCACGCCGGTTAGCCCTAACGGTTCCATAGGCTTCTGTTTTTTTTTGCAGAAGAAACTCATTAAGTTCAGGAGACGTATAAAATATGTTGGTTGTTATACAATAGACCTGATTTAGCAATGGCTCAATGAGTGAAAGAACGGAAGATGTTGCCATTCCATAGTTGCTGTATTTTGGATTGAATTTTGTTCCTTTTCCAGTGTATATGACTGAATTCCAAATGTAGCCAGTTGATGATTCGCATAGCATGTAGGATTTTACACCAAATCGTGCACTCTTTGATGCAAGTATCATAACCAGCTGAGCCTTCCCTTGTAGGCCATTAGACTTTCATCTATGCTGATATCTCTTTCTGGCACATAGCTCAGTTGGAAATTATTTAGAATGATTTGAGATACTTCCCAAATTTTCTTTAGTTTTGGTGCAGGATGAGTAGTTTCATCAAATTATTTGTTGTTTTTGAAGTGTACAAATTTAATGATCAGGGAAAATTTGTACTCCGACATGACCATGCCAAAGAATGGAGTGGCAAGTTATTTATTAGTTGTCCAATACCACTTCTGCAGGAGTTTCCCCACGACTCCCTGAAGTATTATTAGGCTCAGAAATTTCAAAATGTCATCTTTGGTCACTGGTTCCTACTTTCTGCTTCTTGGAAACTTCTGATGCAGAGTAGCTAATTATTGCTCTTTGTACCGGTTTGTCTCAGTAACTATTTTTTCATTAACCTCATCGGTCAGAAATAATTGTAAGTATGCAAAGGGTTTGTCGTGTTCAATGTCTACTTTCATACCAGATGCTCTAGTAAGTGGGGATCTTGGGGGCACTGCCTGATCCATACCACAGTCAATAGAGCACCAAGATCACACATCACTGAGCTCAGTCGCAGAATCGTCGCTGTCGTCACTTTTAGTGTCTGATGATGAATTTCCCCACGAATCACTATCGCTCAATTCTGCAAGTGATTCTAATTTACTATCGTTGTTTTCTAGCTGGTCTAAAGCTGCTTTTCACCTAAAGGGATACTTTTTGGATGCCATGGACGTTCTCAAGTTTCCAGGCAGAAAGAACAGTATATAAAAGTGCAGGCAGGGCACTTTACATAGCACTAGGGACAAAATTGAGGTGAAATGGTTTTATACAGTAATATAATCCTAACAGATCACAATGTATTAAAATGTATTGTGTGCATGTCATGTTTTGTTTACTTTTTGGAATTGCCCACACAGTTCTGCCCCCCTTCGTCACCGGCGCTTGCAGGGAAGGTAACTCGGAAGACGGATGCCAGCATCGGCTGGAGGACACACTGGAAGGACATCAGGGAATCATAGTGACAAGGTAAGTGACACTACAAGGATACCACAGTGTAACCCCGAGCAAGGCTCGGGGTTACCGCTTTTGATACTGAAAACGAACCCCAAGCCACACTGAGGATTACCACCAGGGAGGTTAAATGACTTTTGCTGAGCTGGGTTGGGTCAAAAGGGGCGATTCAGTATAAATCATCTGAAATTTAAGCCATGTATGGCAACCCAAGTCCCAGTTAACACTTGTTACATAGTTACATAGTAGGTGAGGTTGAAAAAAGACACAAGTCCATAAAGTCCAACCACTGTGTGTGATTATATGTCAATATTACATTGTATATCTCTTCTCCAGAGAGAATAAGTTCAGTGCTCGCAACTTTTCTTCATAACTAATACCCTCTAGTCACTTTATTAGCTTTGTTGCATTTCTCTGTACTTGCTCCATTTCCAGTACATCCTTCCTGAGGACTGGTGTCCCGAACTGGACAGCATACTCCAGGAGAGGCCGGACCAGAGTCTTGTAGAGTGGGAAAATGACCACTTTATCTCTTGAGTTAATCCCCTTTTTAATGCATGCCACTATTCTGTTTGTTTCGTTAGCAGCAGTTTGGCATTGCATGCCATTGCTGAGCCTATCATCTACTAGGATCCCTAGGTCCTTTTCCATCCTAGATTCCCCCAGAGGTTCTCCCCCCAGTGAGTATATTGCATTCATATTTTTGCCACCCAAATGCATTATTTTAAATCTTTCCACATTAAACCTCATTTGCCATGTAGTTGCCCACCCCATTAATTTGTTCAGATCTTCTTGCAAGGTTTCCACATCCTGCAGAGAAGTTATTGCCCTGCTTAGCTTAGTATCGTCCATAAATACAGAGATTGAACTGCCTATCCCATCCTTTATGAACAAATTAAATAGGATTGGTCCCAGCACAGAACCCAGGGGGACCCTTCTTTCCACCCCTGACCATTCTGAGTACTCCCCATTTATCACTACCTTCCAAACTCGCCCTTGAAGCCAGTTTTCAATCCATGTATTCACCCTATGGTCCATGCCAACGGACCTTACTTTGTACAGTAAACATTTATGGGGAACCATGTCAAATGCTTTTGCAAAATCAAGATACACCACATCTACGGGCCTTCTTTTATCTAGATGGCAGCTCACCTCCTCAGAAGGTTAATAGATTGGTTTGGCATGAATGATTCTTCATGAATCCATGCTGATTACTGCTAATAATACCATTTTCTTTGTTCCTTATCATCCCCTCCAGGAGCTTGCATACTATATTTTTATTTTTTTTTGGTCCACAAATTTTTTGCATACTATTGATGTTAGGCTAACTGGTCTGTAATTCCCAGGGATGTATCTTGCCCTTTTTTAAATATTTGTGCTACATTGGCTTTTCTCCAATCAGCTGGTTCCATTCCCATTAGTAGACTGTCAGTAAAAATTAGGAACAATGGTCTGACAGTTACTTGATTAAGTTCCCTTAGGACCCTCGGGTGCAAGCCATCTGGTCCCGGTGACCTATTAATGTTACGTTTCCCAAGTCTATCTCTAATTCTGTCCTTTGTTAGAAATGAGGGTGCTTCCAGTGATGTGTCATGAGGATAAACATGTGTTTGGGGGACAGTAACAGCAAGTGGTCCCCAACTCTAACTGTCCCCCCCAGGCTGCAAATGCTTCACATCATGGTGCAGCAAAGACTCTCCCTGCTGCATTCAACAGTCTGTACCACGCAATGACTCTGATCCATTCAAGTGAAATGAGCCATGCTGCAACTGCATGCATTGCACATGGTTGCGGAGCAGGATTTTTAGGGGATAAAATAGGCAGTGAGGAGTTGACATCACCATCACTCAAATGCCCTCTGAACAGCAATCCACCACAGATTGCTCTTCTGGGTGAAGAGGTTCTTCACCCTGTAAACAAAAATTTTAAAACTTTAATAAGCACACACTTACCTGTCCCAGGATCCAGCGATGTCCTCCACCGACCCGGCTCTTTGCCAGTTTTTGGGTCCAGCCACCAGCATCCTAACTGTGGGCAGTAGACTCTGACCCACTGCGCATGTGCAAGCCCAGTAAATTGTCTCGCAGTCTCCTGGAACCTGTGACTTGTCACAAGAGGCTGTGGGAGGAAGGAGGGGGCTGAAAAAAATCAGGTACCAGCCCCCCCAAAAAGACATTTCAAATATTAGAGATGGGGCGGGGGTGAAGCAGAACTTCCCCCTTCCCCCACCAATACTGCATGTTTGCCAGATAACTACTCAGTGCAATAATTAGTGTCTTGGAAAATTACTGTAACCATGATTGTGATTATCTATAAGGCTAGGTTCATATTGCTGTGATCTGACTTTCAGTGCAATTATGTAGTGCTACTTGGTGTGGTTTGTATATTCTATGGGGCCAAAATTGCACTTGAATCGAACCAAAATAGTACAGGAACCTTTTCCATAATCACTCTGAGCTGATTTACATTGATGTGAATGGGCATTATAAATAAAACAATGTTATTTCCATGGCCGTGCGTTTCTGTGCATCTCAAGACACATCTGAAATCACACTAGTGTGAAGCAGGCCTAAAACATGAACTAATAATTGGACATAATGACAGGTTTGGTAAACACTATACTAAGCCATACTTACTATAGGATGGAAACAACCAAGACCTACTATAAGATTATACATAAGTGGCACCTGGCCCAAAGTTACAACTTTGACAACTTTGACAAATGACAACTTTTTTTATTCATTTTGATGGTATGGATTATCCATTATGGCCAACTGTTGTCTTTTTTTTTTTTTAAATGCCAGTCCTCCTCTTTGTTGCAGCTAGGTCTTCTTTATATCTCATTTATTTTACAGAATGCAGCAAGGTGTGTAAAAATCTCTCTAATAGAGTAGAAGAAGTGAGATTCTGTGGTAGGTAAAGCTTACCTCTAGACTTCCTAGAGCTATAAAAAGCCAGTGGACGCTTCAGTTGGCCAACATTGACCCATGACATAAACATCTGTTGAGGGTAGACTTGCTTTTGATTTTAATATCCTCAGGTTGCTCTTACCTACGGGTGTGTTTCTCAAAGAACTGCCAATTTCCATGTCATATACTTGGGTTTGCAGCTCATCCACACGCTGGAAAGCTTCACATTTTAGGGTTCTTTCCTGTACGAGCTGTGATTTTATCTAGAATGTTAATATAAATATCATTAGTTATGGCAGCTCCATATCTTAGGGACATATTTACAATGCAGTGAAGCTGACATTCACCGATCCACTGTAGTTGAATCTTCTTGGTGCATGTGTTTTAAATCATAGTTTTTGACTCACCACCAGTGAATGTTTGGTGAAGGTTACATTCAATGCTTTCTTTTGTAACACTGGGTTCTTGGTCCAATTTCTATCACAGACACCATATGCAGTAAATTGTATGTGTTTCCCATGTTTGAAAGACAGCTGTATTTTTCTAACATAACATTTCTTCTTAAAGGGTAACTGCACCTTTTAATACAAAAAAGAAAAAAAGATGTGCAAAACACAACAGCAACTAGAGCTACCCCTTATTGGGTAGCTTTAGTTGGTATCATGTTTTCCAAAGTTTTTTTTGTATTATTAGTACATTTGTGGTGACACCACCCTAAATGATAGGGATAGGCGCCATTAATAATTATTGGATTCCCCCGACTGGACATGTGCAGAAAGAAAAATTTAGTTTCTTTTTGACTTGTTATTTACATACATTTGTTTAGTTAAACTTCTTTAATTTGTTCCTTTAAATCTAATTGATTGAAATTTTCCAAATTCCATTCGAATTGCATTCGAATCAAATTCCATTCGAAATTGAATTTATTCTATTCGAAATGAGAATTTTGGATGATGGTTATATTTTTTCTAATCCATTATATTCTGTTGTTTTTTCTAATCTATTTTTTTACTTTCTATTCTTTTCTTTTCTATTATAGCACAAGTGAATTGGTTCATTTATGAACAGGTAAAAGGAGTCCTTCGGATCAATTCCTACGTTAAAAAAAGTCCTGCAAGCAGCGTCTTTGGTGCCTCCCCTGCCCATTTAAATGAATGGGCATCGCTGCCGAAGCGTCTGCAAAGCACTTCGGCAGCGGCGCTACATGGGCACTATTAACCCTTTCTTCGGCCGCTAGCAAGGGTTAAAAGTGCCCCGCTAGCGACCGAAAAGGTGAAGCGCAGGTAAAATTAGTGAGGCTTACTGCTATCGCGACTGTGCTGTTAGTGTGAAAGGGCTCTTAAGTTTGCTGCTGGCAAATGTGCAGAAACCCTCCTGCCTATGCAGCTTTTCATGGTGCAGGAACTGCACAGAGTGAATTGGCCAAGATAAGAGTTCATCTTTTTCTGATGATAAAGCACACAGCCTTATGGATATAAAAAATGATATGAATAGGTGCTAGTCCTTCTGTATGAAATATACACAATATCCAGTGATGTTGATAGATTCAACACATCTAGAAATGTGGTGTAAAGTACCACTATATCGAATAAAGGAAAGTCCACAATCATTGTGATATTGCAAAATCAAGCATAAAGTGCTAATTTCTTCTTTATATTAAAAAAATGATGTGTTAATCCTGTGCATTTCATGCGCAATGCATCCTCAGGAAGCTCACAGTCAGTGACTACACTATAAAAATTATCTCTGTATTCTCTTGTTTACTCTAACTGAGTGAATGAGAATTCCTACTAGTGACATCCAGAAGCAGGTTGGCATTTGGGCTCCTATGGAGAAGACCTGGAATCCCATGCTCAGGATCTAACACATAAGGCTTGTTGGTTGCTTTGTCGGCCGCAACCATCTGGTGAGTGTACATTTTGCCTGGGCATGTGGAGAAGCACTTTTTTAAATATAAAGAAGAAATGATCACTTTATACTTGATTTTGCAAGATCACGGTGATTGTGGACTTTACAATGCCTTTATTCAATATAGTTGGACTTTACACCACATTTATAGATGCGTTGAATCTACCAACATCACTAGATGTTGTGTATAATTCATACAGAAGGACAAGTGCCTAATTGTTTGATTTTTTTTATGTTGGAAGTGTTATACACTTAAAGGAGTAGTACGTTTATTTTTATTTTCATTTATTTCATATGATGGTGCCATCTTTGTATTAGCCTTATAGATGTGCCACTTCATCATGAATTTTTTTAGGCACTGAAAGGCAGCACTGACTGACATCACTGATGGGCACAGATTGGCATCACTGATGGGTACAGATTGACATCACTGCTGGGAACTGTTGGGGCTGAAATGTTAATCAGGGCACTGATTATCTGTACAGGTCTCCCCTGTGAGGAGATGCCGCTGATCGTCTCTCCTCTCCTAATACTCTGTCAGTGTGAGGTGAGGAGCTTCGATAACAGACATTTCCTTGTTAACATGCGATCAGTTTTAATTGGACACAGCTGATCAGATCGGTAAAGAGCCTCGTCATCAGCTCTTTACTGAGATTGGGGTTGCGCCATCTCCCAGAGACACAGCGCGCCCACTGTGCTGCGAGCCCCCCCCCCCCCCCCCGCAGATACGCAAGCGCAGTGAGACTGAGGAGATGTCATATGACGTCCTGGAATGAGAGGGCATCCCGCCTACCGTCATTTGTCTATATTGTAGGCAGGAGGGGGTTAAAGTTGTATTAAACCCAAAACCAAAAATGTATTATATTGCAGCTTACCAATCATTAGATGTAGTGGCTGCATTAGTTGTCTTTCCCCCATGTCTTCACCTGGTAAGCTGAACAGTAACACACCTAATATATTAGAGTGCCCCCACCGCTCTGGATGAATGAGAACAGGAGGCACAGCAGACAGCAGCATTGTCAGTCTGGGGGAGAGAATATTATATCTAATAGCAGATTTAAATACACTAACACACCAGCTTGTAGACTAGGATGCCAAGGCACGCCCCTGCTCCTCCCTCTTCCAAACTAACAGACTAAATTAAGACTGCATTGCCCACTGTTAACTCTTTCCTGTGAAGACCGGACGTTCAGGGAAGCAGCACTGAGAAAGCAAGAGCCAGCACCATTGAAAGTTGTAAACTGCAAGTGCTGGAGTAAGAATTTTAAGAAATAGTTTACCGGGAAATATATATATATTTTTTTATGCTCGATGTGTTAAGATAAAAAATGCTGAGGGTTTAAAACCACCTAAACCTCATAACAACCAAAGTAATATCTTCATTTTTAGCACTGCTTCAGTTTAGTCACAATAACCTTTATTAAACCATTTCTCGCCGAGCGTATACAGATGTGCATACTTGGCTTTCAGAGATTATACAGGGATGATGCCCGCAGCTGCAGGCATCATCCCGGTAAGGTTGTTTAGAGCTGGCATTCGGCTATCCAGGGATAACAACCGATGCCGCTAAAAGCCATCACAACGGCTTTTATGGCACCGGTTTTAAAAAAAATATACAGTATTCAGAATCGCAGAACGGCGATCTGAATACTTTGAAGTGCAAAGGAGGGATTGGAGGTCTTTTAAACCCCTGATCCCTCCATAAAGAGGACCTGTCACTACCTATCACTGTCACAAGGGATGTTTACATTCCTTGTGACAGCAATAAAAGTGATCAAAAAAGATTTTTTTTTAAACGCAACTTAATATAAAAATAAATAAAATAGACTATGCAATGCACTTGAAATGTACCTGACAAATCTTTAAATAAAAAATAGTTATTGATAAGAATAAATAAGAAAAAAAAAGAATTTTTAAAGCGCCCTCTCCCTGCGAGCTCACGCAGCAAAGAAAATGCACATGGAAGTTGCGCCTGCATATGTAAACGGTGTTCAAATCACACCTGTGAGGTATCGCCGCGATCGTTAGAATGAGAGCAATAATTCTAGCACTAGACCTCCTCTGTAACTCTAACCTAGTAACCGTAAAAAATAAAAATAAAATGTAAAGCCTCGCCTATGGAGATTTTTAGGTACTGTAGTTTGTCGCCATTCCACGAGTGCATGCAATTATAAAGCGTGACATGTTTGGTATCTATTTACTAGGTGTAACATCATCTTTCACATTATATAAAAAAAATTGGGCCAACTTTACTGTTTCGTTTTTACACAAATACCGTGTAACATCAAATATTGCAACAATCGCCATTTTATTCTCTAGATTCTCTGCTAAAATATATATATAATGTTTGGGGGCTCTAAGTAATTTTCTAGCAAAAAATACAGATTTTAACTTGCAAACACCAAATGTCAGAAATGGGCTTGGTCATGAAAGGGTTAAACATAAAATACACATGTGCGGTCTTTACCTGCTTTACTTCTTTTTTAACTTTACTTTGCTGAATCTGGCTCATTTTAGTTGATCTGTCGGCTTCTTCAGTGAGTGAGCGCAGCTTCTGCTCTTTATCGCCAATGTCCACTAGTAGTTTATCCATGCTGGCGGACATAACACTATCAAACTGCTGTCTGCTTTTAGCCTCTTGTGAGTGTCTATGCTCAGACTCATCCAGCAGTTGTTTCTGTAAAGAGATAATGTTTATACATGAGGCCGGCTGTTACTTTTTGCATTTTCTGACTCATGTAGCCTTATATATATTTGCAAACCTAATTTTTAGCATGTTCCTTTTAATGCATATAGCATTGCAGTGAATACACTATGTAGCTGCCACTTGGAATGTGATTTTTCAGCAACTGTCACATTAGGCTTCTTTTTCTAGCTTGAAACAGAATTTGGTGAGAAGGGTGGTTTTAAATGCCAAAGAAAAATAAAAAATAAAAACTTATTTAGTACATCTCTGCAATATATGATCTTTTCCCATGTTTTATCTCTTTAACCACTTCAGCCCCACAAGGATTTACCCACTTCCTGACCAGGCCATTTTTTTCAATACGGCACTGCGTTTGTTTAACTGACAATTGCGCGGTCATGTGACGCTGTACCCAAATAAAATGGAACTAAAATAAAAATAAATCATACAGACAAATGTTTTATTGCAGAAGAAACCTTTACTTCTGCTTTAAACACACTGCAAGTACAGGAAAATAACTGTTGATGTGCCAGAAATACAGTGTGTGTCTACCTTCCTCTAGCTGACAACACAGTGCCTTTTCAGTTCTGAAATCCTAAGCCTATGGTTTCAGCCATACTTAACCACCTCCAGACCGCTGCACGCCGATATACGTCCTAAATTTGAAGAGGGATATCTTTATTATGGCAGCAGCTAGCTCCCAAAACCCTAGTATCCTCTTTTTCGGCGGGTGGTTTGGTTTCCGATAATAATGGTGTCTGTGGCAGATTCGCCGCAAGATCACTTTTATCGGCATCGGGAGAGGGCCCCCCCTCCCTCCGCACTCCGGTGCCCTCCGCCACTTACTGGAGCTGTCAGTAGCAGCGGAGGCGATCGGATACCTCTCCTTCCTGGGTATGGAGACGAGTGAGGGGAAGATGGCCCACCCATCTTCATAGCATTGCAGGGCGGAAGCAACATCAAAACGTCACTTCCTCCCATAGGTCTTAACCAGTTCCCGACCGGTGCACGCCGATGTACGTTGGCAGAATGGCACGGGCAGGCATATTGGCGTACAGGTACATCCATTTTTAAATGCCGCCCTGCCATCGTGTGCGCACCACCGGCGGCGTGCTCACACGCCGGTCAGGACCCCCGCGAGTCCCGTCGCGGGTCCCGTGGACTCAATCGCAGCGGGGATACCCGCGTTCGTCTCACGGGGCAGCTGAACGAGGAGATGCCGTTGTAAACAGCATCTGCCCGTTCTGCGTAGCAACCAGTGAGGCTGATCTCTGCTCCATGTGATTGGAGCAGAGATCAGTGTTCACTAACGCAAAGCCCAGCCCCCCACAGTTAGTAACATGCCCCTAGTAACACTTAACCCCTACACTGCCACCCCTTGGTTAACCCCTTCACTGCCAGTGTCATTTACACAGGAATCAATGCATTTGTATAGCATTGATTGATGTATAAATGAAAATGGTCCCAAAAATTTGTAGAAAATGTCTGATGTGTCCGCCACAATGTCGCAGTCACAATAAAAATCGCCGATCGCCGCCATTACTAGTAAAAAAAAAAAATTATTAATAAAAATGCCATAAAACTATCCCCTATTTTGTAAACGCTATAACTTTTGCGTAAACCAATCAATAATCGCTTATTGCGATTTTTTTACCAAAACTATGTAGAAGAATACGTATCGGCCTAAACTGAGGGAAACATTTTTTTTATATATTTTTGGGGGATATTTATTATAACAAAAAGTTAAAAATTATGCGTTTTTTTCAAAATTGTCGCTCTATTTTTGATTATAGCACAAAAAATAAAAACCGCAGGGGTGATCAAATACCACCAAAAGAAAGCTCTATTTGTGGGAAAAAAAGGACGTCAATTTTGTTTGGGAGCCACGTCGCATGACCACGCAAATGTCAGTTAAAGCGACACAGTGCCAAATCTCAAAAAGTGGTCTGGTCTTAAGCCAGCAAAATGGTCCGGTCTGAAAGTGGTTAAAGGGCCATTTAAAAAAAAAATGTAAATGCATTTTAGTGTAAATATGAGATCGTGTGCAAAAGCGAACGCAAAAGTGAGTAGCGCCCGCATATTAAAACGGTGTTCAAACCACACATGTGAGTTATTGCTGCGATCGGTAGAGCGAGAGCAATAACTCTAGCCCTAGACCTCCTCTATAACTTAAAAGATGCAACCTGTAGAATTTTTTAAACGTCGCCTATGGAGATTTGTAAGGGTAAAAGTTTGTCGCCATTCCACAAGCAGGCGCAATTTTTAGGTGTGACATGTTGGGTATCAATTTACTTGGCGTAATAAATAAAAAAATTGTGGCTAACTTTACTGTTGTCTTATTTTTTAATTCAAAAAAGTGTATTTTTTCCAAAAATAAAGTGCGCTTGTAAGACCGATGTGCAAATACGGTGTGACAGAACGTATATGACCGCCATTGTATTCTCTAGGGTGTTAGGAAAAACGTATAATGTTTGGGGGTTCCCCTCAGCGGATTCCTCCCCCACTCTGGTGCCACAATTTTCTAGCAAAAAAAAAAAAAACATTTTTAACTTGTAAACAACACATCTCAGAAAGAGGCTTGGTCCTTAAGTAGTTAAAGGGTAACTCCACTTTTGTGGGAAAAAAAAATAGCAAATAAAGAAAAAAATAATATAGCATATACAATTGCGACACTCACGTCATTGATATTGAATGTTATTAAAAATCACCTTTCCCTTTCAATCTGCAGCTCTGTAATCTTCTGTGAAATGCAATGCAACATGTCTTCTTAGAGGCATTCTGTATACAGATGGTGTACAGAACGCCCCCCAGAAACAATTTCCTGCTTGTGTGATTCACCTTATTGATTTTACCAGAAGACTGCGCTAAGATACAAATCAGAATTTGAGCATCCCCTGCAACAAAAATGTCATTACTCCCAAAGGGAAATTGCGTCTAAATTATGTCTAAAGGGATGCTGACCCTGCAGCGTTCCTCATCAGAGCCTTGCAAGTGCAGCAGCTAATTGATAATTATAAAATCACTCCCATACAGGTTCTTTTCACGCACAGGCTCAGAAAAACAACTATTTCTTCAGAATAGAAAAAGGTAGGAATCTGCAACAAAGTTTGGTAAAATGCTTGCAATGTACATAGATCAACCAGAGGAGAATGTTTATTTCTCAACAAAAGATGAGTTACTCTTTAATTTCTGATAGATTACATCCTCATGTCCCTATTCCACTCATCTCTATAACCCTCTTCCCTGATTCCTGGCAGAATCAACAGGTATTTATTTTTTTGCATTTATCACATATTAGTATTTATCACATTATAGTATTAACAGATATATTTAAAACACTTTCAATGGTACATTCAGCAGACAAAAAGGGAGCTAATAAAAGAATAATTTTTAGGGGTCACATACATTTCATTCATATCTCCTGGCAGATTTAAAAGAAAGAAAAAAATATATATTTTTTTAAATTGTTTAAGTATCCCTGCTTGAGATGTTTTTTTTTTTTTTACAACAGTATCATGTACCGGCTTACTCTAAAAGCAATTTGTGCTCTTTTGCATTGTAGAATTTTGCTAATCTAACGAATTTTCATGCACTGAGCATTGGACTAGGAGATGTTTAGACAGCATAGACAAGGCAGGATCACAGGAGAATGTCAGCAATGTGATAATGTTGTCATAGCTCAGTAAGCCCAATGGGTCACAAAGGAAGCTGCAACGGCAAACTACAGTGACTAAAGGGATTTATTGTTATTTCAATGGGCAGATGATTCACATGAATGTATTTTTAGCTGTTTTAGATATTTAGTGGTAGTCTCCAGCTTGTCGGGACACAACAGCTCAGCAGGGGAGATCTCTGGACTGACATCAGATTATTAGTACATCAGCTTCGTTCAGAGCTGTCAGTTTTTCTTTCGTTCAACCCACTGGGTTAAAAGAAAAAAAAAAACTCATAGTACGTACTAAGCTTTAGGCTGCCTTGGACTCAACAGCAGAAAGTTACAGGGGGTGACACCAAGATGTTATGTGGCACTGCTCTCTTTAGCATTCACGATCCACCCAAGACAGAATAAAGAGGATGTGATGTCATGCTGAAGACTCCTGGAAAAAGGTATGTATGGAGTGGTTTCTGAGCCCAAAGTTGAGCTCTAAAGCAGAATTCTAGGAATAAGTTTGAAAAAAAAACCTGCAGTGTAAAATAAAAAAATAAAAAGTCTCATGAGGTGTATGCCACCTTAAGGACAGTTGTACTTTCTGTAACATTTACACTTTCATTCTAGCTATACTTCCAGCTACAGTACATACACGGAAGCTGATGTTTGGTGTGTGTGCCCCGTTCTCCCTTTGTCCATTCACTGCTTTTTATTCTGTGAATGTTTCACAGAATACAAAGTGTTCTGTGAATGGTCAAGGGGAGAAGAGGGGCACACAAACAGTGTGATTTCTGTGTATGACAGCAGCAGTTCTCATAATTGCAGTGCCACCAAACGTATACTAGATGTCCTGAATAAAAGTATAAATATTAAAGATGAAAGAAAGCTCAGCAATATCTTCTTAAAGCGGAGCTCCACCGTTAAAATTATTAAAAGCCAGCAGCTACAAATACTGCAGCTGCTGACTTTTAATAAATGGACACTTACCTGTTCAGGGTGCCCACAATGTCGGCAACAGATGAGGAGCAATCGCTCGTCTCTCAGCTGCCCCCACCGCAATCTGGCCATCCGGCTTCACTGCCCGGTTCTCTATTGCACATGCGCGAGTTGCGCTGCCCGTCTTCACTGGTCCCCGTTGTGTTCTGGGAACTGTGTGTTTCCCAGAACACAATGGGGATGCTGGGGGGGGGGGCGAGCATCTGGGGCTAGCTATGCCCACAAGTGGGTGCAGATACCAGTATTATACCTGCACCCCCTTCCCCCTGAAAGGTGCCAATTGTGGCACCAGAGGGGGGGGGGGGATCCGCTGAGTGGAAGTTCCACTTTAGGGTGGAGCTCCGCTTTAAGTGGCATAGAAGTGATATGTATGTATGAGGACATGTATGAGAACACTGATACCTACTTAAAGTGGAACTAAACCCATCGATTTAACCCATAACATTCAAGGCATACTGTAAA
Organism: Lithobates pipiens; assembly: GCF_037356315.1. Lineage (NCBI taxonomy): Eukaryota > Metazoa > Chordata > Amphibia > Anura > Ranidae > Lithobates > Lithobates pipiens. The sequence goes on from NW_027507758.1 coordinate 294,086,248, forward strand.
TGGTAACTGTCAGAGTTGTATATGCTCTCAACTGAACTGTCCAGCCATTGGATGGCTGGTGTCATAATTTATCACATGTGCAGCAACATGGCAACTACAGATCAAACAGAAGCTAAGATGGCAGCTATCTTGGATTTAAAGGATAGGAAGATTTAGTTCTGCTTTAAGTGGCATACAGATGGGACTTTACCTAGAATTCTGCTCTAAAGCTGAAATGTGGCCTTCTGGAAAATGCATGCATTTACATGTCCGCTCCTTTACTGATGTTGTGTGGGTGCAGAATGGATTTAAGGGTGCAGCGACATACAAGCAGTGGTTGGGGCAAGGATGGGATCTGCCTATTCAGTAGCAACCATTATATGGTCTGTAAATGCAATGTTCCTGTGGATGAGACATGGGGATGTGACGGTGGCTTGACTGTTTTTCCTTGAAGGGGCTTCTGCACACAGTGGCCACATATGTTCATTCCTCTATATGGACTGTCCATATAGAGTGGTTTTAACAAGTGATTTTAAACATAAAGCCTTGGAATTCACAGGTAATAAATATATTTTACACCACAAATGGCCATCAGGAATACATATATAAATCTAGGGGGAATCAACTCGACTCGCTCCCACTGTGATCACGGTGGGATCCGATCAGTGGGTACCGCAAACTCAATGTCAGCCAGCACCCGCCGATCATCAGCCACAGAGACAGAACTGCAATCTGCCTATGAAAACAAGGCAGGGACTAGAATCCACGTCTTCCCCTAGTAAAATTTCCTCCCACAGTTTACAAAAACACTGGTCAGGCACACAGTTAACACTTTGATTGCCCCTAATGTTAACCACTTTCCAGCCAGTGACATTAGTACATATGAGGGGAGGGACTGGAAATTGTGTGGACAAAAATGTGGTCTGTCCGACCCAGATTGAGAACAAATAAAGAAAACCTGGTGCCCAAAGGCACGGTTAGAAATCCCTAAGTGGACAAAAATGTGGTCTGTCCGACCCAGATTGAGAACAAATAAAGAAAACCTGGTGCCCAAAGGCACGGTTAGAAATCCCTAAGGGTCTATTATAGACAGACCAAAAAATGATTAAATATAAAAGGTATACATTTATTTTCCTATAACAATAATAGACATATAAATCAATACATAAAAGCAGTATCTGAGATACCCAATTTGTACAATTGTATGAGCTGACCACTGTCCTGGTGCAGGATGGACTAGTGATGATCAATACAGATGTAAAACACCTTACATGTTATGGACTAAATGTCCTTCTTCAGAGGTTAATTTGGTTCAGATGGGTACAGATTTTCTATAACAAAGAAAATATGCAAATAGTCCATTATTTGTATACAATGATTAGTATGAATGTTATAGCAATTTCAAGATACAGTGGAACCTTGGATTACAAGCGTAATCCGTTTTTGGAGAATGCTGTTAATCCAAAGCACTCGCATATCAAAGCAAATTTCCCCATAGAAGTCAATGGAAACAAAGATAATTTGTTCCGCATTGATGTCTATTGCATGCAATACTGTATGTGACCAGAGGTGGAGGGGTGCTGAAAAGCCTCGGAAATACTCGGGGACAGCTCGGCTAAACTCAGAACGCCTCAGAAACACTCGGGAATTAAGTATTTCCCAGTGTTTCTGAGTATTTCTGAGTGATTCAGAGTATTTTAACAGCTCTGAACCGTTCCAAGTGTCACTGCCGCCCCCGCACCTCTGGCCAAATGCGGTACTGCACACCCCAGCAGCTTGAATTCTGCTCGAGTTTCGAGACAACACTCGTAAACCGAGTCAGAATGAAAAAAAAAGTTGCTTGTCTTTCAAAACGCTTGTTAACCGCGTTACTGGTTAACCGCGTTAATGGTTAACCGAGGTTCCACTGTATACAAAAAATCTCTAATCATGTGTGTTCAGCCATGTGTGAGGACTACTTACATAGTAAAATAATTCACATGGAATGAGTCTGAGAAATAGACGATGGTCATACCAATCATGGACAGCAAGACCAGGTCTTATTGTTTAGTGCTTTATTGAATGCTCTTAAAACCCCTGTCAGTGACCTTGCTATGCTTTATATTTCTAACACAGGTACATTGGCCCAGTTCAAGCAGGATCTTCTGCTCCCCAGGTATGAGTCCTTGCAGTGAAGCATTGGTTGCCTTCTGTTTTTCTGAACTTGTTTTGCTTTGGAGGGGATCTCATTTGCTGTCCATGATTGTTATGACCATCGTCTATTCCTCAGACTTATTCCATGTGGATTATTTTACTATGTAATTAGTCCACACACATGGCTGAACACACACGATCAGAGATTTTTTGTATATCTTGCAATTGCTCTAACATTCATACTAATCATTGTATACTAATATTGTACTATTTGCACATTTTCTCTGTTATAGAAAATCTGTACCCATCTGAACCAAATTAACCTCTGAAGAAGGACATTTAGTCCGTAACATGTAAGGTGTTTTACATCTGTATTGCTCATCACTAGTCCGTCCCGCACCAGGACAGTGGTCAGCTTAATGCTCATACAATTGTACTGCTTTTATGTATTGATTTATACAGGGCTTTTTTTCTCTGAGAATAGGTGCAGGAACTCCCCCCCCCCCCATCTGAGTCACCCCTTGTCTCTGCCCCCCTACCCACCTCTGTGCCATATAGTAAGAAATGACCTGGTCAGAAAGGGGAGTAAATCTTCCGGAGGTCAAGTGGTTAATCAAACATGTAGAGGAAATTCTCGAGAATTAAAATTCAATACCATTTTTTGTTCTCCCTACAGAATATTAGCAGCAGGAAACGCTAGTAATATGAACAGTATACCTGTCTGACCAGCTGTTGTTTTACTTTACTGGCATCAGCTTGTGTCCTTGACAAGGCTGTCCTTGCAACCACGAGCTCTTGACGTAGCAAGGCCACCTCTTGTTCCACTCTCAGCTTTAACTTCAAGCTTTCTTTTTTGTCCTGAACAGCCTCCTTTAATGGTAGAAAAGATCATACAGATAAAGCCAATTATTATATAGTGTTCTTTACTCTGGTCACACAACCCCATAGAGGGTAGAAGCTTAACATCTAAAGAAAAAGATTCAGATATATAACTAGACATGTGCACACTGAAATATTTTGTTTTGGAATTTAGTTTTCATCCAAAAAATAAATGTATTTAGTTACTCCCGAAATTCGTTTTTATTTATTTTGTTTTGTTAAAAAATGCATTCGTCCGAAAATCCGAAATAATTAAGGTTGAATTTGTCTTTGAAGGCTTATGGCGTCTGTCGAATGTTCTAAGAAGATTCAACCTAGCAGCTAAACTGTACAACGCAACAATCATAAATTTCCGGTCGAATGTTTCCCCTACAAGCTATAGTAGCATTTTAACGTTGTATGACACTAGTAATAATTATATTTATTAAATATTATTACTAGTCAACCAACATTAGAATTCTTCTATAGCCTATGGGCAGAGCATTTGACCATAAATGTGCGCTTGCGGTGATTGCTTCGTCGAATCTTCATGTCAAATCTTTTCTCTCTATGTCGAATAATCTTGGACTAATAGTGTTAGATTAGGCACATTCCACCTTTTTTGCTATTGTCTCTATAATGTCAAATCTTTTCTCTCTATGTAGAATATTTTCTCTCTATGTAGAATATTTTCTCTCTATGTAGAATAAACTTGAACTAATAGAGCTAAGGTTAGGCACATTCGACCATAGGTTTGATGGACACAGATCACTATTGTCAGCGTCATGCCGAAACTCCTATCTATATTGAACTGTTGCAACGAAAACGAAAATAAAGCATTTGTTTATGTCGGATCTTTCGGTTTTCGGATTCTGCGCGTTCATTATCGTTTGTTAAGACAATAACGAAAATACACGAAATTTGGATGAAAATGCATTCGGACAAAAACGAATGCACATGTCTATATATAACTAAAACAATTTTAAACAAGTAGAATGAAAAAAGCAGAAATTGAGTGATAGATAAAATAACACAATTAGAAACCGAATAATAAAATATCTGTTTTAAGGGAACAAGTAACTTGGTCTAGAGCAAGGGCCAGTTCACTGTCCTTCAGACTTAACGGGGACCAGACTGTGGGCAGTGGGAGTAAACAATGCCCAATCTGGTGTCATTGGGAAGTGCCCCATTTTTCTTGTCAGTGGAAGGAATTATGCCCCATTGTTGGTGTCAGTGGCAGAAATGATGCCTCATTGTTGGTGTCAGTGGCAGAAATATTGCCTCAAGGGAAGCAAAATAAATATAAATAAATAATAAAAATAATAAAAAATGAAAGCAAGTAAAGGGCCACAGTTTGGAGACCACTGGTCTAGAGGGCTACCCAGCTACAGTTTGTCCTCTTCTTGTAAGCTTTTCCAAACTGCTCTCAGGTGACAATAAACTTCCTTTGGACAGAAACTGGTAAAATACTACAAATGTTTTCAGAACCTCTATCTAGAAATGCAGTTGTCAGCTAAATATCCTGTTTTTGCATGTAATTAAAGTGGAAGTAAACTCCTCTATCGTTTTCAGCCAAGGAAGCTGCCATCTTTGCCTCTGTTTAATCTTCAACTGCTATGGTGCTGCACATGTGATTCGTTATGACACCAGCCATTGGATGGTTTAATAGTTTGGCTGAGAGCAAAGCCAATGTGCAGTTAGCATTCCCGCCCGGCATGCCTCTTTTTTTTTTTAACTGTTTAAATCCATGGGTTTACTTCCACTTTAATAGCACTGGCCACATGGTTGATTGGTACACCTTTGTTAAGTTTGAGTGCTAGGTCTCATTTAGGCTATTAATTATTTTATCCCAGGAAGGAATTAAATCTTGACATGCTTTTATTTTTTAATTCCAGTCTGCTGTCCATCATAATAAAAACACAGCAAGCGGCCAGAATGACTGAATATCCAAAATTAAACTTACTACATACCGTTTCGGCTTTTCCTAGCTTCTCCCGTAACTTTCCTTCCCTGGCTGTCATCTTCCATTTATTCAGAGCTTTGAATTTGCAGATTAATGCTTGTAGCTGACTGTTCTCATCTCGTAGTGAATGCAGCCTGTCATGCTAATTAATGCATAAACAAATGGTAAATATATCAACTCCTGTACAGCACTGGCACATATACCTGTATTTCTGAATAAATCTGAATGACATACACATTAAGTCTACAAGTGGGGGGTGGGTACATTGTAAATGTATGTTACATCAACTGCATGGCGAGAAAAAAGTAAGTTATTATATTATCTGAATTCTTATTGCGCATACACGTGATCATATTTTCAAATGTTAGATGTGAGCTTGTTGGCAAATTTTTGTTGTCGGACTTTCTGATCGTGTGTGTACACAAGTCCGTTGCACAAAAGTCCATGCATGCTCAGAGTCAAGTATGAGCCGGAAGTGCTCGGTCTTGTAAAACTAGCGTTCGCAATGGAGATATCACATGAATTTCTGAATTTCCTTTTTATCAGCTTGTTGGCCAACATTTGTGTGACCGTGTGTATGCAAGGCAAGTTGGAGCCAACAACCTTTGAACAAAAATGCATGGTTTTGTTGTCGGAAAGTCCGATTGCGTGTACGGGGCATAAGTGTATATGTGTATATATGTGTATATATATATATATATATATATATATATATATATATATATATATATATTTAAAATGGTTTCCATCTTTATTCTTAGAAGTCATGCATTCTGACATACTCTACTTCAAAAACGCTACCAACTTTGTACTTCTGAAGGAACACTGAAGTGTCTGGGCAACTAGAAAAGTTCCCTGAATTGAAAATGTTTCCCAAGAGCTTCCATTATTATTCCGTAAATGTAACAAAACTTGTGGTTGCAACTTACCATCGATAATGTGTTTTTTAAAGTACTCTCATTTTTTAGTGAGCCATATTTTTTTCTCAAAAGAATCATGTTGTCCACGCCTTCTTTTCGAACATCACTGATAAGTTCCGTTACTTGTTTGTTCATATTAATATGATAGCCATCTATTTTAGACTGAAAAATTAAGCATGTTAGGAAGAAAGGATCTATAGCATTGTCAGAGATCATTGACCAAACTAGAAAGCACTAACCATAACCGCAGATGTTTAAAATATATCCGAAGGTATAGTGGTTCTGTTTCTTACGAGACCTCCCCTCATGCTTGCTTCCAGGACTTCTCCAGAGCAACTCTCAGCCACTTGAATTCCCTACCCCAATTTATTTGGCTATCTCCTCCTTTGCTCACTGTGACAGACCTAGCCAGGACAGAGGCTATTGGAGGGGACAGAATGCGAGCCTCTTGCCTTGCGATTATGGGCCCCTCGCATTTGGGGGAACGGTGCTCTTTGTGAGCTGTATGCCTGGGGACCCCTGAGGTGGTGTTACTTGGATTCAGATCCATGTCCCCCCCAAGACACACAGACTCTGGATATGTATTTGCCATATTAGCAATAGACTAAATCACACTGTTGGGACACAAACTGTTAGATGCTAATGTCATCAACTCCAGCCACCTGTCTGTTGTGTAAATGAGTCTAGTCTGGCTTGTAAGAATATTCCACCCATTGTTGGTTGTGCTAATTAACCCTGTGTTTATGGTAATGTGTATTGAATAGTCAGTCAGTGAGCTAGGAGACAAAGTCTTACCCTGAAAAGTCTTATCTTGCAGACAACTAGTCTGGGTCAATGATTAGATAATTAGCTCATGCTAATTAAGTTAGGTTTTCTACTGTATTCTAAATACTTGTCTTTTTGGTTCTAATAAATGAGTCCATGTTGAGCAGCTAAGCAAGTGTCATCTTGTTTTGTGCTTGTGAGCAGTTGGAATATCTGATACCTATATTCAGACTAAGACCCCTTTCACATGGGACGGATCAGCAATCCGCCCCGTGATGATCCGCTTGCTCAGAGGGGATCGTTCCGTTGTCCCCGCTGAGCCGGCGGATAACAGGGCAGTCCCAGCACACTGTGCAGGGACCGCCCTGTCAGCTCTCCGCTCTCCTCTATGGGGGATCGAATGAGCACGGACCATCTGTCCGTGTTCATCCAATCCGCTTTGCTGACGGATAGAAAAATAGGATTTTCCTCCGTCTGCAGCGGTATACTGACGGAAGCACTCAATCGGAGTGTGGGATCGGTTCCGTCACACTCACTTTATGTGATCCCTGAAAACTTCTCTCTTCAAGAGGGCCTATCCCACCTCTACCAAATAAATTGTATTTTTACTTTGTTTGCATCAGCTCATCCCTCACAGTTATTATCTTTTCTATCACTTGACCCTCCCTTTTAGAATGTAAACTCTCACAGGGGCTTGTATTGAATTGCATTGAAACTGTACTGTCTACCTTTATTTTGTATATGGTTGCACACACTGTTGGCGCTATCATGTAAAATAATAAAAATATGACTTTTGTATAGTGGCCCTCTACAAAGCACCATTAGTTTACAAACTACTTAGTAACATGGATAGGTATGTACAAATTATCAAAGTAATTATCAAATTTTTAAAGTAATGTAATGTTCAGCAGAGTGAATGACTAAGTAGGGTAGTAATGTGAAGATCTATGTTTTTCAATGCACCATCTATTCCCTATCCCTTTATCCCAAAAAAGCAAATGATAATTATTTTTATCTACTTTTCCACACATTTTTTTTTATAAGGTACTGTATAGTAAACCTTTAATAAGCATAATCAGTGAATCTCCTTGGGCATGAGCTGCTTATTCAAGTGCCGTCTATTATTATTATTATTATACAGGGATGAGGTTTAGAGCAGACATTTCTAGTTAGCAAACTGAACATGGCAAGTACAGTTACTGACACAGATTACACTTTGCTCACCTTTAGAGATATACAAGCAGCAAAAAGAGTCCTCACTAAGGCTTCATATTCATCCTGCACCTGTCTCCTCACCACTTGGGTAGCAGCCATGGTTTCTTCTTCCGTATCTTGAAGCTTAGCTCTGAGTGCTGTTATTTCAACTATGAGATCATGGGTTATGTCAGCGGTCTACAAAAAGGTAATTATATTGTTTTCAATATAAAATATAATTGGATTGCAGATGTTGGTTTGGACTAGCCAGACCTTTGGTAAAGAAAATGATTCTGCTTTTGTTATATGTATTTATTTATTTAATATTTAGTTCATTTTCAAGTGCTATTTATTTCTTTTTAGCACTTCTAAAAATAAAAGTCTTACCTTATGAATCATCTCACTCATTAAACACTTGTTACTTCCTGTGTAAATTCTTACTTATCTTCCCTACACTTCGGTGGCTGCCTTTGGGGTCATGGCATTACACTGCATTCCGTTTACTCTTAGCTGCTGTTCAATGCATATCTTTTTGGCAGAATTTCTAACAAAACACAAATAAGCAATATTCCACTGATGCTGGTTTAATACCATTTGGACCTAGAACATGATCCATTAATAATATTTTTAGGTTAAATATCTTTTTATAGAAAGTTTTAAGTATTTCAATACAAAGGCATAAAATAACAATTGAAAACGGTGAGAAAAAATACGTCATGGGTGACAACGTTCCTTTAATTAAATTTTTGTTACTTTTTTTTAGTTAGCTGATACAAAAAATCTAAAAGATACTTTCAAGTGACTGTACACACCATGGAAACGTTACTTATATACTGATATAAGGATTTTTTCACACGGGTGGCGCGGGGAGTGATGAAAACAAGAGGCTGAGTTACGGTTTTACAGTATCCTGATCACCCACCTAAAATTTTTTTTGAATCAAACAGGTTCTTTATTGAACAATAAGCAAACACGTACAACCTGGTGACAGTAATGCACATTTCACCTCAAAAATATACACGTCAATAACTTTCAGTATGTTCACATGCAAATTTAGTGCAACATGCTGAGCTGACAGACAGCACTTCCTGTCAAACTCACCCATTTCAAGTTAATGAGGCCAGGCCACAACCACAAGCCACACTTGGCTCACAGTTATGGTACATTATCTCCATTATAAACTGCTGTTTGCTGGAAGCAAAGAACGAAAAAAGAAGAACAAAAACAAACCAGCCATGTATGAGGTTGCAGGATCGCCACCTGACAGCGGCTGCTTGAAAAACTGTTCACTGTGGGTAGCTTTTCAGAGCACTGGCTAGTGTAATCCTAGCCCAAGGGAGCTGATTTCCTAAAGACAAATAGACAGTTCACTATGCAAAGAAAGTTACACTTTGCAGGGGAAGTTTCATCAGAACTTAAGTGAAGCTCTGCTGACTTCCATCCTCCAATTCTGTGCAAGCAACAATGCTGTTTTTTTAAAAAAAATTCTTGCTTGTGATTAGGCATCCTTTGCAACGTGAAATTACACCTCATTCACCAACCTCTGGAGAAACTTCCTTACTAAGTACGATTTCCTTGCAAAGAGCCTTTAGTAAATCAACCCCATGATTTAGCAAAAACAACGTACCCAGGGGCGGACTGACCATTCGGCCACTTGGGCACTGCCCGAGGGCCCCCCGAGTCACTAAGGGGCCCCATCAGAGTTGCCAGCCTCAGTAAAACCAGGGACAGTATGTAAAAATCTGTGTTTTTTTTACATCTGTCTCTGAAATGTCCCTTACCGACATCCTTTTGGTCAATAAATCCAGAGATTATAGCTGCCCCACCTCTCCAGTACCTTCTCAGTCAATAGAAACATGTCTATGTATACTGTGTGTACATGTATGTGTATACTGTGTGATTGTATACTGTGTGTGTATACTGTGTGGCCCCATAATCTCTGATTGCCTGGGGGCCCCATAATCTCCTATTGCTCGGGGGCCCCATAATCTCCTATTGTCCGGGGGCCCCATGAGTTGTCATTCCGCCCCTGAATGTATCGTATTGTAGATAGCCATTACAGTATTTTCTGTTATACCTGTATAATGGTGAAATAGACATACGTTAACAGCGTGAAGAAATCATCTTTATATTTTTCTATAATATATGATTTTTTTACAACATCTGAGAGTTGCTGGTTTCTACATGATTGGTACTGGTTTTATTATTAAAGAGCAAAAAGTAAAAATATAATATGTTCATCGTTATAGTTGAAGTATCACTTTGTATTTCAGATAATAATCTTCTAAACAATGGAGGAATAGAAGAAGAAAATCAGCTGAGCTTTAAAGGAAATACACGCAGTCTGCTTGCTTTCCTGATAAGATCTTCATTACTGATAATTCACTCACTGTTCATCAAAAACAAGAGGTTTATAAATCTGTCTTGAATGTTTTGACCCTACATAAATTAAAAAATGTATGATATTTTTTACCTATATAAAATCCTAACAGTATCACTTTATAGTGGCAGATACAGGAAGCTTAGACACTTAAAGTAGAAGTTCACCCTAATACTAAAATCTCTAAGGCTGGGTTTACACTATTGCGAATTGGATGTGAGGAGATTGTGACCGGCTCTCTATGAAGCCGGTTCACACATCTCCGGAGCAGCTCCGGTGCAAATTGCACAGGACTCCTGTGTATCTTTTGGTCCATTTCAGGTCCGAATTCAGCCAAAAATTCAACCTGAGAAGGTGAACGGGACGCACTGCACCCCTGCTGTGAGCTGCTCCATGCTGATGTGTGAACCTAGCCTAATTCTACTGGCATCCACAATCTAAGACTAACCCTGTAAAGAAGAAATCGCTATACATACCTTTTCTGAAGCTCGTCTGGTCCTGCACTGAGCTGCAAGCGGTGGCTTCTCTGTGGAGGCGAGTGCACAGGAGGCAGCCGACAACGGAAACTCCATAGTAACTCTAAGACCCCTTTCACACTGGGGCGTTTTTAAGGCGTTTTTTCAGGCGCATTAGCGTTAAAAAAGCGCATGTAAAGCGCTTGAAAGAAGCCTCATCTGCAATCCCAATGTGAAAGCCCAAGTGCTTTAAGAGCCCTTTCACACTGCCAGTGCCCGAAAAATGCTCATAAAGCGCCGCTTAAACTAGCGGCGCTTTACCAGCATTTTTTGAGCGCTATTGGGGCACTTTATCCCTGTTAGTAGCCAAATAAAGAGTTTAAAGCACCCACAAAGCACTGCTGTCAAAAGCGCTTTGTGGGCGCTTTTCAAGCGCTTTGCAGGTGCTTCCCATTGATTTCAATGGGAAGGGGCGCTTTAGGAGTGGTGTATTCACCGCTCCAAAAGTGTTGCAAAGAAGCTGCACCTCAGTGTGAAAGCACTCGGGCTTTCACATTAGGATTGCAGTTGAGGCTTCTTTCAGGGGCTTTACATGCGCTTATTTTAATGCTAAAGCGCCTGAAAAACGCCATAGTGTTGAAGGAGTCTAAGTGTGAAAGCACTAGGTGAGATTGCAGATGAGGCTTCTTTCAGGCGTTTTACATGCGCTTTTTTGGGGGGATTTTCCGCTGACAAAGCATCAGACTTTTGTCCGAAGGGTGTGTGCCGTGAATTTGTCTTGCATACAAACTGTACACAATTGTCTGCCAACAAACACGAACGTAGTGACGTACTAGATGTACTACGAGCCTATAAAGAAGAAGTTCAATCGTCAGGTGCCACCCTTTGGGCTCCTTCTGCTAATTTTCTGTTAGTAGAAGTTTGGTGGGTGTTGATTCGTGCTTTTCATTTCATACTTTTCAGTTAGTTTCTGAAAGGCCGTTCGTCAACTAGACATGTTGTGGAATCGGAGGAGATAACGTGTTATTTATTTTTGGCCTTGGAGATATTACTTTGACCCAATTTCAGTCCAGGAACAGGAGGAGGAGGATTTCTTAGACCAAAAATTGGTTACTTTATTAATCGTGACCTATGTCATATGCCTTTGCCGCGGGAGCTCCAGGAGAATAATCTGGATGATTTTCGGAATTATCTCTGGGTGACGGACCCCTGCTTTCACCAACTCTTGGCATTGTTGACCCCCTATATTAAGAAGCAGGACACATGCATGAGGATCTTATTTAATTTTTTGGTTGAATAATGATTTGATTTAGTATATTTTCTATATTTTTGGATGCACAGAATGCACATTTTGGTTAAGTTCTATTGTCACATAGCATGTCTGATTTTATTTGTTTTCTTTTTTTAATGCACAATAAAAAAAAATTGTGGAGAAAATTGTGGAGAATGATACTTGGCTATGTGTTTTACTTCAAATGACAGTTTGGGAGTAGGTAGTTACATTTAAAAAAATATAATGTAAAATTAACAAGGGACACCAACATAGTTGTATTATTGATCTTAAAAACTAGGGGATAATTGTGTTTTGGTAACTTGCCCAAAAAAAAAAAAAAGCATAATAATATTATTCTTAATAGTTAATTATTATTATAATTATTCTTAATAGACTAGAAAATAAAAGCCTTTTAAAATATGTTTGGCAGAACTCTATTGCCGCGTACACACGAGCGGACTTTTCAACATCCAAAGTCTGACGGACTTTAGAAAATGGAACATGCTTCAAATTTTTCCGACGGAACTCCGCCGGACCCGGTCCCTTCGAAAAATTCGCTCGTGTGTATGCTATTCCGACGGACTAAAACCGACGCTAGGGCAGCTATTGGCTACTGGCTATGAACTTCCTTATTCGAGTCCAGTCGTACGTCATCACGTTCGAATCCGTCGGAGTTTGGTGTGATTGTGTGTGGCCAAGTCCGCTCAGTCGAAAAGTCCGTCAGAACTCTGTCGGAACTCCGGCAGAACTCCGGCAGGACTCCTTCGGAAGTCTGTCGGACATAAGTCCTCTCGTGTGTACGGGGCTTATCAGTATCACCAGCAAAGCAGCTTCATTATTATCCCATTAAAGAAGAAAAGAATTGTGCGATGCATTCCATTACAGATGTTAGTTTACAAGACCGACCGCGTTTGGCTTGTACTTGCTTGCGAGCATGCGTGTTTGTACTTTGGACTTTTTTCCTACGGACTTGTGTACACACGATCTAAAAATCCAACAACAGACATTTGTCAACGGAAAATTTATAAGCCTGCCATCCAACATTTGTCTGTGGAAAATCCGACAACAATTGTCCGATGGAGCCTACAAACGGTCGGTTTTTCCACCAACAGCCTGTCATGACACATTTCCCGCTGGAAAATCCAATCATGTATACGAGGCTTTAGATTGTGGGTGCCAGTAGATTTTACAGATTTTAGTATTGGGGTGAACTTCCACTTGTATATGTAATTTACAATCTGAAATGAATGGAATGGTAATAAAACAGGATTGTCAAGTGCTTTAACCACTTGCCTACCAGGCACTTACACCCCCTTCCTGCCCAAGCCATTTTTCAGCTTTCAGCACTGTCGCATTTTAAATGACAATTGCGCGGTCATGCTACACTGTACGCAAACAAATTTTGAATAATTTTCCTCATACAAATAGAGCTTTATTTTGGTGGTATTTAATCACTGCTGTTTTTTTTTGCAAAAAAAAAGTCCAAAATTCTTAAAAAAAAAATGTTTTTTAATTTTTTCTGTACATTTTTGAAACTCTGCAATTTTTCACCTTTACTGATGTGCGCTGATGAGGCGGCACTGATGGGCACTGATAGGCTGAACTGGTGGGCATTGATGAGGTGGCACTTATTGCCACTGATGAGGCGGCACTTATGGGCACTGATGAGGAGGCACTGATGGGCACTTATAGGTGGCACTGATGGGCACTGATAGGCGGTACTGATGGGCACTGATCAGTGGCACTAATGGGCGACACTGATGGGCATTGATCAACAGCAGTAATGGGCATTGATGGGCAGCACTGATAGGTGGCACTGATTGGCATCGCTAATGGGAACTGATTGGTGGCACTTGTGGGCACTGATTGCTGCCACTGGTGGGCACTAATTGCTGGCATTGGTGGGCAATGGTGGGCACTGATTGGTGACACGGTATTGCTATATTGTAATCAGGGCACTGATGATCAGTGCCCTGATTACATTCCTAGATGTCCCCCTGTGTGGAGATGCCACTGATCAGCTCTCCTCACCACCCACTCTGTCAGTGTGAGGCGAGGAGAGCCGATTACCGGCATCTCCGTGTTTACATGTGACCGGCTGTGATTGGACACAGCCGTTCATATGGTTAAAGAGCCACAGACACGGGTCTTTACAGAGATCGGGGTCGCGCCATGTCCTAGTAACACGGAGTGGCCATGATCACGAGAGCAGCCATTCTGGGTTGCCGGCATATGACGTTGTCCCAGAACGAAAGCCGCACCACCCCACCATCATTTGACGGTGGGCGGCAGGCAGGCAGGCAGTTAAATAAATGCCCAAACCAAAAATGTCACATTGAAGCTTACCAATTCTTAGATGTGATGGTTGCATTTGTTTTTTGTCCCTTTATTTTCACCTGATGATCCAATTGTAGATGCACTAATGAACTCCAGTAAACACTTTTTAAACAGTTTCTTTTCCTTTTTGGGTAAAGTTTTTACATGAATAAATAAAAGGTGATCATTGTAAGCACCCCTGTCAGTGTAAAATGGTTTATCTCAACACTCTAGCTGACACTTTTGCTGGACAGCTTGGTCTGTTAAAATAAGTTGAAAAACAGCACACTCACTGGCAGGTGAAATGAAAAGAAAAAAACTAAGAAAAGAAAATGAAAGCAGCCACTACATCTAAAAAAATGGTGGGCTGCGATATACTACATTTTTGTTTTATAGATTTAAAGTACAGTGATCCCTCTATTCACAAACACTTCTGTTCATGAACAGCTTGGTTCGCGAACAGAAGAGTTCACAAAAATTTACTTTGGTACGTGAACTCTGCTTTGGTTCACAAACACAAGCCACGGCCATCTTCCTTGTTTATAATGAGAAGAGCAACACATGACGAGAGTCTTAGGAGAACCTGTCCACTCAGATAGGGGTTTCTGCCCCCCTGGCTACCATGGGGGTGGGCTCACTTGATTAGTAATCATGGAAAAAACAGTTCATATGAATTCTACAACTTTATCATTCCCTCGGGTGATTTTTTCCTGGATGCACAGTGCTGTTTTATGGCCCCTAGATTAGTCATTTGAAATGGGCTTTGGGATTATTTCAAACAAGGATTAAAGAGAAGCTATTTTTTTTTCTTTTTAGATGTAAACAAGAAAGAGGTCAGCTTAATGTAAAAGACTGTATGTAATAAAATGTTTAAAATCCTTTTTTTGTACATACATTTCATAATTTTATGCACAAAAAAAAGTTCAGAATGGATTAACCTGATTTACCCTATGGGAAAATTTGCCTCGATTCACAGCCAGTTCGGTTCACGACCAAAGTCGTTTCATAAATTAAGTTTGTGAACCGGGGTATCACTGTATAATTAAAAGCAAACCTTTTTTTTGTATTGGACAGAGTAGTCAGTCAGGTTTTTATTGCTCTCTGTGTCCATGTTAAGGAGGTTCACCCTCTCTACTTGTAATGTTTGTAATGTAACCCAAAATTATACATTTTGGGTTGTCCCTAGAACAGTAATAGAGGGGAAATCTTCCAATAGGGACACTAGTTCTAGTGACCCTAGTGACAACCAGGGATTCTCTTGCTTTGGAGGGATTTCCACCAACTTCCTGTTTTTACTATTAGCCAAGAAGTAAAGGGTATATCTCCCCAATGGGACACAGATGGGGAAAAAATCCTGATACAAGTTATAGTCCTCCCTTACTCCAAAATCCAAATCAGAAATGTTTAAAAAAATTATAATTTAGTTCCTCTTTAATACTGCCTTAATGCAGAAATTTTGGATGTGAGGCTGTTTAGCGGAAAATCCAACCATGTGTATGCTCCATCGGACAATTGTTATCGGACTTTACGCCAACAAATGTTGGCTAGCAGGTTTTCACATTTTCCGCGGACAAATGTGTGTTGTCAGATTTTCCGATTGTGAGTCCACAAGTTCGTCTGAAAAAAGTCCAAAGTACAAACACGCATGCTCGGAAGCAAGAACGAGCCAGAAGCGGTCGGGCTTGTAAACTAGCGTTTGTAATGGAGATTTAACATTTGTGATGCGGCAAATTATGAAATCTCGAAATTCAACGCACATTCTCTTCTTCTTTAATGGGATAATAATGAAGCTGCTTTGCTGGTGATACTGATGGAGTTATGCCAAACGTATTTTCAAAGGCTTTTTTTTTCTAGTGATATCAAGAATAATATTATTATGCTTTTTATTTTTATTTGGGCAAATTACCACAACACCATTTTCCCGTAGTTTTTAGGATCAAAGATTCAACTATGTTGGTGCCCCTTGTGAATTTTACATTGTATTTTTTTAAATGTAACTGCCTACTCCCAAACTGCCATTTGAAGTAAAACACATAGCCAAGTTTTATTCTACACAATGTTTTTATTAATTGCCTATATTACTAAGGAGGAAGGTTATCTAGGCCTCACACCCTACCAGATTGCAGCTTCATTTCTACCCCTGGACTTTAAACCTCTTAGTTATTTGTTTGGTAGCAATAAACGGATCTCATGTGTTTGAACAATGATTTATAGACCCATGTAGTGCTACATAAGGTAATAAACACTGGCTGCTTTTACTTCTGTTTTATTGCAGTAATAGTAGGCAGCAGCCCTAAGCGGCCAGTCAGAGGAAGATGTGACTAGCCTGACATCAGCAAATTAATAAGAGATAAAGCCCAGTTACTATCAGGAAGCTGTGCATATTTATGATATGAATATCTAGAAAAGTACACAAGTTTACAGGCACTGCACCAGTACAGGATTATGGTGTATTTCCTATGATCAGACTCACTTTCATTTATATATATATCACAAATACTCTTACACAAGCTATTTCTGTCACTACATTTTTATTCATGTGATGCAGGATTGAGAGCTGTCTGTAATCATCATCCGTAAGCAATAATAATGCTTACGGATGAGAGCCCTATGTGGATTTTTAAATAGATTTGGGCCTGCAGGTAGTCTTCAGGTGTTGTACATGTCAACAACTAGAACAGAGCTAGTTTTTTTAGCCAACCAGTGACTTAGAATATGGTCCTGATTTATCATGCAGCAATTGCATTTAAGGCACAGCTGGTGCTTCAAGCCGAACTCCAGTCTCTATGCCTCATTAAATAGCCTCGTGTCCTCAGCCCCCTCTCCTACATGACTCAGTGGAAGCACATTTCTTATTTTCTTGCTTTCTCTCTCTTCTTTAGGGCCGGTTCACACTGCGAGCCGCGGCGAGGCGTCTCCGACTTCCTCGCCGCGACTTGCAGGGGGGGTCAGGGGCGACTTGCAGAGGACTTCTGCATAGAAGTCAATGCAAGTCGCCCCCGAAGTCGCCCCGAAGTAGTACAGGAACCTTTTTTCTGAGTCGGAGCGACTCGAGTCGCTCCTCTCAGAACGGTTCCATTGTACTCAATGGGGACGACTTGCGGGAGCGAGGCGAGGCGAGCCGTGTCGCCTCGCCTCGCGCCGCAGTGTGAACCGGCCATTAGGGTTTCTTATACCCTCCTTGGTTGCAATCTTTCTAGGGAAGCCAGCTTTCTGGAATTGTTCTGGCCTGCATAGCTGGGTATCGGTACTGGCCTTCCCACTTAAAGTGTTACTAAATTCAGGGCCCTGCATTCACTATATCTGGTCTCTCATAGTACACAGAACAAGGAAATGCAATCATTTTCGTAAATGTAAACCGCTAAATACCTTTTCTCATCACACAGTATATAGCAGTCTTATGACTTTTATCAGTGTCTGGCCGAGCACTGGTTAAAACATGTAGGAGGAGTTTTCATTCTCCTCTGACTGTCCTATGAGGCCGCATGACCACTGACCCTCTGTCTGGACATTGCTGATTTGCCCTGTGCTGATTACATGCATCAAAACTCTCTAGCAATACACACCAAACTGAGCATGTGCAGAGTGCCTCCAAGGCTCTGTACTATCAGCAGATGGACTAGGGACAGTAAAAGAAGGGGAAGATCCGAGCAAACAGGATCAAACAGCCTTTTTACACAATGGTGAGGATTAACCCCTTAGATTCCACAGTGAGCATAACAAGCATGCTTTACTGCATATACAGACTGGTTTTACTGTTGTGGGTTTAGTAACACTTTAACTGCATTTTACAATGTTAGCATTCTGTTTAGTGATAAAATATATTTGATACTCTGAATTTTATTTTTTAAGACCCCTGCGTGGGAAAAACTGGAGCTTGCTATGTTTATGCTTTGAAAATCAAAATAAAATCTATTCAAAGAAAAAAAATAAGTTCTGTCATGTGACCATGCATCTTTTCTTCCTGATAGTGGGAAGCAGGGTTACAGGATACAGTGCAGACACACAGTGTGCCTATATTCCATAATCTGATAAAATGCAGGCTGCGCTTGAGCAGGGGGTGTGCAAGAGGCAGGCTGTGATTAGGTGTATGTGTCAGAGGCAGGTTGTGATTGGTTGAGGGGGTGGGTGGTGATTGAACAAGAAACCCAGTACAGGTGTAACTTGAAAACAAAAAGTATGCTGGACAGCCGCACTCCGAAAAATTCACCTTTTATTTCATAAAAAAGGCAGAGGTCCAAAGCATCCATGTACACATGTACCAACACGTAGCTGACACATTTCACACCAACAGCTGCTTAGTCATATCTAAAGAGTTACACATGCATACTGGTATATATATACACATAAACATCAGAATAATCAAGATAAAGGTACTAGATCATATGAAACACCACTTTATGATGAGAAACACCCGTTACCTACATATGTCATCACTCATTAATCAATGGAAGTGTTAATACCATTCTGACATAGAGGTCAGCATTTAAATGTATGTGTTGCAAAAAACAAAACACAAACACATACTAGAATCTTGAAGTATGATACATAAATCAAAACATTCTAGTATGTGTTTGTGTTTTGTTTTTTTTGCTTCACATACATTTAAATGCTGACCTCTATGTCAGAAAGGTATTAACACTTTCATTGATTAGTGATTGATGAGAAACACCCATTACCTACAGATGTCATCATAAATCTGTGTTTCACATGATCTAGTGCATTTGTCTTTATTATTCTGATGCATATATATATCAGTATGTATGTGTAACTCTTTAGCTATGACTAAGCACCTGTTGGTGTGAAACGCGTCAGGTATATACGTGTTGGTACATGTGTACGTGGATGTTTTGGTCCTCTGTGTTTTTTAATAAATAAAAGGTGAATTTTTTGGAGTTCGGCTGTCCAGCATACTTTTTGTTTTCAAGTTACTACTGGAAACAGAGCCAACACCTATCTTAAACCAGACACAGCTAAAACAAGGAGAGGTAATTGCCTTTCAGCTGTGAATTTTTTAACCCAATACAGGTGTGCTGTGTTTGTGTACAGTGTCCTATATCTCTAAAAGGCCAGACAAAGGATAAAAACTGACCACACCAACATAAATCAACTTCTGTGCTTGGTAAGTTTAGAACAAGGAATAAAGGCGACTTGGCAGGATTAACCAGGTACTTTACCATGTACTAGGTACACTTTAGGGAGCATTACGTGCTCTTGCAGCTTGCTGAATCAGGGCCTATGTGTTACCCTCCCTTGTAAAATGCACACAAAAGACAGGAGAAAAATGAATGGCAGACAACAAAGAATAATTTGTAATGCAAATGTCAACTTTACATAAATATTACTATTGCAGGTCATTTAGATGCAGCCAATACATCTTTCTCTTACCTGTTTCTGTTTGATTTTTTATACAAATGATAGGAGAAATATATGAGGTTTTTATATTTCTTTAGACTTGTGTTTCCTGCTGTGTTATAGACCTTACAAGTGTGCAGCTTGTTTATGTCAAAGTATAATAACACAATTATTTCAGTTGGAAATGTTCTAGTTACTTTCTCTAAGCACACAGGTAATGAGGTACATTTCTTGGTACATGTCATAGTATAGGTAAACGTTCCAGAACAGTCATACAATGTAAGACTGCTTGGTTTAGCTGAAATGTAGGTCAGGATTTGCTAGAGAAAGAATGTGATCCCTAAATACATTACAAGGCAGTTTAAAATAGTTTTGTCAGGTGATGTTACCACAACTTGAAAACACAATGTCCTATACCTCCAGAAAAATATATGTTAGCGTATCATTGTCTACAGCAGGGATATGCAATTAGCGGACCTCCAGCTGTTGCAAAACTACAAGTCCCATCATGCCTCTGCCTTTGGGTGTCATGCTTGTGGCTGTCAGAGTCTCACTATGCCTCATGGGACTTGTAGTTCTGAAACAGCTGGAGGTCCGCTAATTGCATATCCCTGGTCTACAGCAACCAATCATTTACATAATTATAAAAAGTCATGAATACATTTTATAAAGCAAGCTCATAGAGAAATATTATAAAGATTGCTGTTGCTGATCTATCCCATTTAAATTATATTGGTCTGGCTATCATGGTGATCCAATGATTTTATATTTTTTGAGACTCAGACCTGGAACAAACATGCATATATAACAAGGTCCATAAAAACACGGATGATCGAGTTTGGGGAACCTGACTGGCCTGCACAAAGTCCTGACCTCAACCCGATAGAATACTTTCGGGATGAATTAGAGCAGAGATTGCGAGCCGGGCCTTCTCGTCCAACATCAGTGCCTGACCTCACAAACACTTTTCTGGAAGAATGGTCAAACTTTCCCATAGACACATTCCTAAACCTTGTGGACAGCCTTCCCAGAAGAGTTGAAGTTGTTATAGCTGCAAAGAGTGAGTCTACTTAATATTGAACCGTACAGACTAAGACTGGGATGCCATTAAATTTTATGTGCGGGTAACAGCAGCCGTCACAATACTTTTGGCAATATAGTGCATGCTAGCTCTCAAAAAATGCAGAATCTGATATGTTGGCCAACCATTTATAGGAGGGTCCAGTAAGTTTTGAATGGCCGTCAACTAAGAACAACTCAAAAGTGTAGAAGCCAAAATTTACCGGCATCTAAGAGACAATCAACATTTTATTAGTGGTACCTGATATAAATTCTGCATCTCGCAGCACAGGAATCAGAGGGGAGGGGTGTGGTGAGATCTCAGGGAAGGAGAAAGTGTAAGAAACCAATAGCTCCTATGATCAGATGTGTAGTGAGAGATGGCTATTGTACAGATGGGAGCCAGCCAGGGCTGTCTTTGAGGCAGGGCAAAAGGGGAACCTGCCCTGGACCCTGTCATTGTTGTGGGGCCCAAAGCAGCTGCCTCATACTTGCCAAATATCCCAGTTTAAATTCCCTTGTCTCTTGAAGTTTTAGTCCCTTGCTGTTTCCTGGTATCTCAGTGTGAAGTGCTGCTACTAATGCTGCCCAGCTCTGCCTTATTGTTGTGTGCAGATGACTCACCTGCATACCCTGTGTTTACATGTAAATACTGGCATCCATATGAAAATAGCTGCATCCGGCGACATAGATATGTAAATAAAGGCGCCATTCATATGTATATAATGACCCCTGCAGTGAGGAGATGATGTGCTGTAACCTCTAACAACCAATCAGTGAGCAGTATTACTGTACAGTAGGGGTGCAACGGATCAAAAAACTCACGGATTGGATCATTCCTCGGATCAGAGTCACGGATCGGATAATTTTTCGGATCAGCAAATAATAATTGAATTTGCAAAAACCTGTGAAAATTCCACCACCATATAGTCCCCACTGTAATATACATCTCCCCCCCTGTAATATTGGCTGAGCATGGCTGGGTACGGCTGGGTATCACCAAGTATGGCTGGGTATCGCCGAGTATGGCTGGGTATCGCTGAGTATGGCTGGGTATCGCCGAGTATGGCTAGGTATTACCGAGTATTGCAGGGTATGGCTGGGTATGGCCAGAGTATTGGCAGGGTATGGAAGAGTATTGGCAGGGTATGGCAGAGTATTGGCGGGTATTGGCAGAGTATTGCAGGGTATTGCAGGGTATTGGCAGAGTATTGCAGATATTTGCAGGGTATTGCAGGGTATGGCAGAGTATTGGCAGGGTATGGCAGAGTATTGGCAGAGTATTGCAGATATCCGCAGAGTATTGCAGAGTATTGCAGGGTATTGCAGGGTATTGCAGAGTATTGGCAGGTTATGGCAGAGTATGGCAGGGTATGGCAGAGTATTGGCAGAGTATTGCAGATATCCGCAGAGTATTGCAGAGTATTGCAGGGTATTGCAGGGTATTGCAGGGTATTGGCAGGGTATTGGCAGGGTATGGCAGAGTATTGGCAGGGTATGGCAGGGTATTGGCAGGGTATTGCAGAGTACTGGCAGGGTATTGCAGAGTACTGGCAGGGTATTGCAGAGTACTGGCAGGGTATTGCAGAGTACTGGCAGAGTATGGCAGAGTACTGGCAGAGTATGGCAGGGTATTGCAGAGTATGGCAGGGTATTTCAGAGTATTGGCAGGGTATTGCAGAGTATTGCATGGTATTGCAGAGTATGGCAGGGTATTGCAGAGTACTGGCAGGGTATTGCAGAGTACTGGCAGGGTATTGCAGAGTACTGGCAGGGTATTGCAGAGTACTGGCAGAGTATGGCAAGGTATTGCAGAGTATTGGCAAGGTATTGCAGAGTATTGGCAGGGTATTGCAGGGTATTGGCAGGGTATTGCAGAGTATTAGCAGAGTATGGAGGGATGGCTGTGACTGTACTTGTCACAGAGCAGCGCTGTGGGCTCTACAGATGCAGCTCACAGCGCTGCTGCCACCCGATCTCTTCCCTCCACTGTACAGATCTGTACACAGAGGGGAGAGAAGAACCGGTGTCATCATGATGCTGGTTTGTTTACAAGTGATCACTCCGTCATTTGACGGAGCGATCACATTGTAAACGCCGATGGGTGCACCAAGATGGCCGCCGCTTTGTAACTAGGCCGAAGCCGCGGCCTTTCCTAAGGCCGAGACCGCGGAGCGTTCCAGGGATCGAGGCGTTTGCCGATCCGAACAGGGTGACCTGTTCGGATCACGGATCGGTGACGATCCGTTGCACCCCTACTGTACAGTAATCTCTAGCAACCAATCAACAAGCAGAAATCATGTGCTGTAACCTCTAGCAACCAGTCAGTAAGTGCTAATGATACACTGTAACTTCTGGCAACCAATCGCAATTGCTGCCTGATCTGATACAGTAAACTGATTTTAAGTCTAACTGCTATTTATTATGTCTCAGAGAAGGTGGAGAGCGAAATTGTATGGGTGGGGGCCAAGAAAACGTTTGCCCAGGGTCCAATCAATATTAAAGATGGCCCTGGAGCCAGCAAAAGCAAGACAGTAGGACTCCTGTTCAATCTTGACCTAGGGTTTCATCTCAGCAATTATCCGGTTCCTGACCAGCGCACGCCGATGTACGTCGGCAGAATGGCACGGGCAGGCATATTGGCGTACTGGTATGTCCAATCTTTAATGCCGCCCTGCCATCGCTCGCGCGCAGCCGGCGGCGCGCTCGAATGCTGGTCGGGACCCCCGTGAGTCCAGTCGCGGCTCCCGCGGACTCGATCGCCGCGGGCATACCCGCGATCGTCTCACGGGGCAGCTGAACGAGGAAATGCCTTTCCCCGTTTCCCCGTTCTGCCTAGCAACTAGTGACGCTGATCTCTGCTCCATGTGATTGGAGCAGAGATCAGTGTTCACTAAATTAAAGCCCAGCCCCCAACAGTTAGTAACACACCCCTAGGGACACTTAACCCCTACACTGCCACCCACTGGTTAACCCCTTCACTGCCAGTGTCATTTACACAGGAATCACTGCATTTATATAGCAGTGATTGCTGTATAAATGACAATGGTCCCAAAAATGTGTCAAAAATGTCCGATGTGTCCTCCATAATGTCGTAGTCACAATAAAAATCGCTGATCGCCGCCATTACTAGTAAAAAAAAAATATTAATAAAAATACCATAAAACTATCCCCTATTTTGTAAACGCTATAACTTTTGCGCAAACCAATCAATAATCGCTTATTGCGATTTTTTTACCAAAAATATGTAGAAGAATACGTATCGGGCTAAACTGAGGGAAAAAAATGTTTTTTTATATATTTTTGGGGGATATTTATTATAACAAAAAGTAAAAAATAATGCGTTTTTTTTCAAAATTGTTGCTCTATTTTTGTTTATAGCGCAAAAAATAAAAACCGCAGGGGTGATCAAATACCACCAAAAGAAAGCTCTATTTGTGGGAAAAAAGGACGTAAATTTTGTTTGGGAGCCACGTCGCATGACCGCGCAATTGTCAGTTAAAGCGACGCAGTGCCGAATCGCAAAAAGTGGTCTGGTCTTTGACCAGCAAAATGGTCCGGGGCTAAAGTGGTTATACACTATCTCACGACCTGTGTTAAATGTAGAACATCAAGTAGGCCAATACCACCTATCTGCTTAGGCAGAATGAGGAGAGAGATACATATACATGGCCATTTATCCCCCTCCAAATAAGAAATAATGAATGGAGGAGTTCAAAGAATGAAGTGGGAATCAAAAAGGATCAAGCACAATATCTGAGACAGAGTAGTAATTTTAATAAAAGGCAAAACATTTGTGTATACATGTAAAAAAACATTATAAATACTGGACCTTTTATTCCCCTTTTTTATAAGTGATCATGTCATCTTTGTCCTCAGCTGCATAAGAGCTGGAGGAGGAGAAACAGCAGCACACTGGTCTTCATAGTGAATGACTGTGTGTGTGTGTGTGTGTGTGTGTGTGTGTGTGGGGGGGGGGGGGGGGGGGGGCATGTCAGGACACGTCTAATTATTCTATAAGAGCAGGTTAAGTTCTCGACATAGCTAGATAATGTGGTCAGTTTTTAATAGGAAAGCAGAGGGACTGGCAGTAACACCAGGTATTTCACACAAAGGAAGCAATATAAAGAGACTTATATTATGTCCTGTGGTTTTGGTGTGCTTTTTGAAGTGCAAGAGGGGCCTTATATTATGGCACTAACAGGTTGTCAGGTCCAGGAGCTTTACCCGGTTGAGCAGACCCTATGCCTGAATGCAGTTCCTCTTCCGAGATGGGAGACTTGAGAAACTGACATGCCTCCACTGAAATTGTTGAAAGGCCTGAGGCCCACAGAAATTAATCTATAGAAGGTTGCCTTTGTGTGGGCGAAGCTGAAGAATGGGTGGACAAGTTGTACAGTTTATGGTAACAAGCTTGAAATTCCCTGGATATCAATTCTGGAGTAATGTGTTTGACTCCAGAAAATAAGTAATATGTGTTACAGTATATAGGTTTCCTGTTGCACGCCCCTAAGTGCCCATGCCAGCATACAAGAGGAGGGAGTTCAAGCACTCATGTAAGGCCAAAGCTCCTTGTGTGTGGCGGAAGCAAGGGATTTTTTGTGGAGGATTCCAACACTTGTATTTGCATTTACAGAGTCTAATAGAGGAGTAAGTGTTGTTTGTTCAGGTGTGCACTATATATGATAACACCCTTACCAATAAAGCATTTATGTTTTTTAACCAATTATAACTAAGCACTGTGTCCATACATGGAGATCACCTTATTTATCAGAGCAACAATGGAAGTGCTACAACCTCAAAATCCAATGAAGAGGTTAACAATATGGCACTAGGACGTCTTGGCATTAAAAATGTTAAACTTTATTTTTATTTTTTTAATCCATCAAACCATAAAAAGGAATCAATTCCTAAAAATGGATGAGTTTCAGCTGCCTACATAGGCCTTAGTCATAACTATGACTAAGGCCTATGTAGGAGGCTGAAATGCGTACATTTTTAGGAATTGATTTCTTTTTATGGTTTGATGGATTAAATAAAGTTATACATTTTTAATGATATACTGATGATAGGGGCGCTAGAGCAAATATAAATATCAAAAGAATGTGAAAATTTGACAATCAAATGATATCCACCATATTACAAAAATGCAATAAACTACATAAGCCTATTTGACTATCTTTTTAATTAAAGTAGTCAACAGCATCTGGTAAGAAGACATCTTTATCTTCACAAGTGGGGTGTTGTTTTCTATGTCCATAAGTTTTTGGTGAAGGGACGTTTCAATACGTTATAGAAGATTCCAGCAGTTTTTCTGATTTATGGATTCAGAAGGAATTTTTCACTGAAAAAATCACTGTTTTGGACTTTGGAGTTATATTTATTTAAGCGTTTTTTTTCCTTTTGGTGTCACCACCCAACTGGGACTTTATTTATTATTGTATTTCACTATATTTTGGTTGTATTCTTTTGTTTATTGCATTTTTGTAATATGGTGGATATCATTTGATTGTCAAATTTTCACATTCTTTTGATATTTATATTTGCTCTAGCGCCCCTATCATCAGTATATCTTTAGCATGACAGGTTTTTTCTTGTTCTTTTAGGGAGCGGCTATTAGTTTTACTCAACATAATTGATTCACTGATTATTGGTCAATTTTATATTTTACTATTTTTTTTATTTTTTGTGGCGCGGAGTTTATTAGTCGCTGTGTATCAGCTACTTTCTTCATATACATTTTTAATGCCAAGACTTCCTGGTGTGCCTGTTTTTACTCTCTTCACCTTATTTATCTATGTGAAATAAGAATGTCTATGCCACCCCAGAAGTAATTAATGAGTTTCAAACCTGTGCTGTGAAATATCAGTTTATGTTTAATCCAGTTACATTTTTGAAAGAGTACAAAAATGTACAAAAACAATACAATGGAAACAAAACACATACAAAGTTATAGAGTACATAGAGGTCTACCGTGCACACAGGTTTATAGGTATGCAACATGATGTTATGATATTAACATGTGTGTTTAGGGAGAACACTATATACAGCGTATGTAACTGATATGTCCTTCAACCAGACCTGTAGTCACATGTACATATAGATATATGTTTGGAATGAGTGTATTGTATAAATGCACGTACATACCAATGTTTTAGGGAATTTGAAGATACCGTGGTGTGTATATATATATATATATATATATATATATATATATATTTATATATATTGTGAGGCACTGGCTGGCAGGATTGTGGACATCATCATCCAGATTTCTCACATACACATGGTGATGGGCTCCAAAGTTATGGCTGATGTAGAGAAAAAACTTTTTTTCATTCTTTTTTTTATTATTGTAGTCTTGTTTCTGGAACCCAGAGACTTTTCAGAGCTTTTGGTGGGAATAAGTCTGCATTTCTAGGTCCACAACTTGTCCATTAGCCAGACAATATTAGTGTTAGCTGTCCATAGGCCTTTATATAACACCAAATTATCCACTTACCTCATAGATTTCGTTTTCATTTCTCCTCTGCTCTCCTCCTGTTACTGCAAGCATCTCCTGTAACAACAAATGTAATGTAAGTAAATGAATAGCTTGATTTCATATTCAATGAGAAAACAAAGAAAGAAAAAAAGATAGACAGATAGATTGATAGCAAAATACCTTCAATCAGTTATAAATAATCATCAACAGCTATAAATGTAATGAATATTCTGTGTTCCAGTGTGACACACCTGCTCTTTCTGATACAACAATTGATGCTCCTGTTGAAGAAGGTTTTCATAAAACATGGAGTAGGCCTCATAGTTGCTCCGCTCTCTTGCCATGATATTGCAAGCCAATGATGTAAGACATTGTTCTAAATGCTCCTTTTTAAAAATCACCTACAGTACAAAGAGCACCGATGACAGAGGCAAAGTATAGTAATCCATACAGACACATACAGTATGAATTTATTGACAGCAGATTTATTCACCATTATGACCATATATGAGCTTTGTAAGATCTTTTTCTTTAAATCTGATGCAAAGACCTTTTTACCTCTGTTGGGTTATCCTGGTGTTCACTCATTAGCTGCTGTACAAATTCTTCCACAATTTCTGGCCTATCAGGAAAAAAGTTTTCTTTTATAGCTGGTTTCTTCCATAAATCTAGTGAATTGAATGGGAAAACCAATAAACATGGAAACATATGGTTGAGCTGACAGATTATCCCCCCTAAATTCTGGTAAATATTTAACACATACATCAGCTTGTTATAAATGCCAATTTGGATAGTGTCTACATTTTAAAGGCTACAATTTTGTTTACATAAAAATATATCATTGGTATGTAATTGAATTAAAATTAGTCTGATCCTTTGCAAAATACAATTCACGGAGACACCGCTCGCCACCGAGGGGGGTGAATAGCCATTGGGTATGGCTGTTTACCACGTGATCGGCCGTGATGAAGTCACGGCCTATCACAGATAGTTCCACCCCCACTGTGCACGGCGCATTTGCGCATTCGTGAGCACACTGCGTGTGCACGTTGGTGGCGCCGTGTTCCCGGGAACACTGCTCATCACCGACGGTGGTAAACAGCCTTTGGCCGGCTGTTTATCCACGTGATCGGCTGTGATGCTTTCACAGCCGATCACTAAATGTAAACAAACTGCGGTAATGAGATGCATCTCGTTACGGCCTACAGTGTACACCAATACACACTGATTGCCCCCCCCCATAAAGAGGACCTGTCATCACCCATCATAGTACCTGCCACTCACAGTCCATCAGAGTACCCAAATACCTGTCACAGTCCATCAGAGTACCTAAGTACCTGTCACAGTCCATTAGAGTACCCAAGTACCTGTCACAGTCCATCAGAGTACCTGAATACCTGTCACAGTCCATCTGAGTACCTGTCACAGTCCATTAGAGTACCCGAGTACCTGTCACAGTCCATCAGAGTACCCGAGTACCTGTCACAGTCCATCAGAGTACCCGAGTACCTGTCACAGTCCATCTGAGTACCTGTCACACTCCATATGAGTACCTGAGTACCTGTCACAGCCCATCAGAGTACCGGAGTACCTGTCACAGTCCATCAGAGTACTCAAGTACCTGTCAAAGTCCATCAGAGTACCCGAGTACCTGTCTCAGTCCATCTGAGTACCTGTCCCAGTCCATCTGAGTACATGTCCCAGTTCATCTGAGTACCTGTCACAATCCATATGAGTACCTGAGTACCTATCACAGTTCATCTGAGTACCCGAGTACCTGTCACAGTCCATATGAGTACCTGAGTACCTATCACCGCCCTTCAGAGTACCCAAATACCAGTCACCAGGCCATCAGAGTACCTGTCACCAGGCCATCAGAGTACCCGAATACCTGTCACAAGCCCATCAGAGTACCCGAATACCTGTCACCAGCCCATCAGAGTACCTGAGTACCTATCTGCAGCCCATCAGAGTACCCAAATACCTGTCACCAGCCCATCAGAGTACCTGAGTAGCTATCTGCAGCCCATCAGAGTACCCGAGTACATATTTGCAGCCCATGCCTCATAGAATATACGTTGGGGTGTTTGCTTTCCAAAATGGGGTCATTTTGTGGGTAATTCCACTGTCCTGGTGCTCCTGGACCTTCAAAAGTGTGATAGGTAGGAATGAAATAGGAGGGCTTAAGGCTTTGAGCCCGACAGCATGGGAATGCGGTCGCCCCTCCCTTTATTAATAAGAGAATAGAAGCAATAGTGTAAATATTTAGGGCTATATACAGGTTAATGTATTTGGGTTAATGTCCCTTTAAGAGAATGGCAAATTGGGCTGGGGGCGGGGTTAAGGGTTGCAAGGCTATTGGTGATATCCCAAATGGTCATGTGACCCATGGGGAATGTTCTGGAAAGGGGCTTATTATATATAGGAATCTCTCACAGGTGCACTCACACCTGTTCCCAGCCAGGCAGTGAAGGTGCAACAAGCTTCCCACCCCCCCTTCCCTTGTCGCTAAGCACGTTTATGTGGTCTGTCACCCTACGTGATGTAGGGGGGACGTTTGGTTAAAAGATTTATGTATGCTCGAGTCCTTTAAGACTGAGCTGTTTTGAAGTTGATCGTTTGAAATATAAGAATTTTATGATGCAATAAAATTATCAGAATATGGTTATTATTTATTTATTGATTTGAATATACCAATAAATGTGCAGCGGCCAATTCTTTGCCAATAAGTGTGTTGAGTATTATTTAAATAGGCTACATAAGTTTTGGTATTCGGGGAGGGTAGGTGCGGCCTGCATTCCCATGAAATGAGATGTCTAATTTATACTCCCCGAACACCTGAAGGTACTACTTCAATGTTCGGTCTCTCTATGTGGCCAGGCTGTGTAAAAGTATCACACATGTGGTATCGCCATACTTGGGAAGAGTAGCAGAATGTATTTTGGGGTGTAATTTTTGCTATATACATGCTATGTGTTAGAAATATTTTATAAATGGACAACTTTGTGTAAAAAAAGTGTTTTCATTTTTTTTCCACATTTTCCAAAAACTTCTGGAAAAAAATTAACCGTTCAAAAGACTCATTCTGCCTCATAGAATATACGTTGGGGTGTTTGCTTTCCAAAATGGGGTAATTTTGTGGGCAATTCCATTGTCCTGGTACTCCAGGGCCTTCAAAAGTGTAATAGGTGGTTGAGAAATGAGAAGTGTCATTTTTGCTTTTAGAACGCCTGAAGGTGCCACTTCAATGTTGGTGCTCTGTATGTGGCCAGGCTGTGTAAAAGTCTCACACATGTGGTATTGCCATACTTGGGAAGAGTAGCAGAATGTATTTTGGGGTGTCATTTGTTGTATGCATATGCTGTGTGTGAGAAATAACCCGATAATATGACAATTTTGTAAACAATAAATAAAAAATAAACAAAAACGTAATTTTACAAAGAATTGTGGGAAAGAATTACAACTTAAAAAAACTCACCATGCTGCTTACTTAATACCTTGGAATGTCTACTTTCTAAAAAGGGGTCATTTGGGGGGTATTTGTACTTTGCTGACTTGTTAGTGTCTCAAGAAATGAGATGCACCTGATGTACTGAAGGCCTATCAGATGTGATCAATTTTCAGTGATTGGCACCATAGTTTGTAGACTCTATAACTTTCACAAAGACCAAATAATATACACTAATGTGGGTTATTTTTACCAAAGATATGTAGCAGTATAAATTTTGGCCCAAATTTATGAAGAAAAAATGCTAATTAGCAAAATTTTATGACAGAAACAAAGAAAAAGGCATTTTTTTCACAAAATTTTAGTTTTTTTTAATTTATAGCACAAAAAAACAAAAAAAAAAACACTAGTGATTAAATACCACTAAAAGAAAGCTCTATTTGTGTGGAAAAAAGGAGGCACGTTTCATATGGGTACAGTGTTGCATGACTGAGTAATTGTCATTCAATTGAAAGCTGAAAATTGGTCTGGACAGGAAGGGGGTGTAAGTGCACTGTATTGAGGTGGTTAAAGGGGTTGTAAAGGTTCGAGTTTTTTCACCTTAATGCATTCTATGCATTAAGGTGAAAAAACATCCGACAATACCGCCCCCCCTAGCCCCCGTTTTACTTACCTGAGCCTGTTTACCTGCTGCGCTCGCCCCCAATGTCCTCTTCGCCGCTCAGCCTGGCCGTTGATTGGATAGAGTGGATGGATTGAAAGCAGCGCAGCCATTGGCTCGCGCTGCTGTCAATCACATCCAATGACGCGGCGCGGCGGGGGGTGGGCCGAGTGATACAGTGAGCGGCTATAGCCGCCGGCTGTATCACGGAGAGAGCTCGCATTAAGGTGGTTATTTCTTGCGGGGAGGAGCTGAAACAGCCACTGAGGGACCCCAGAAGATCAGGTTTGGGGCCACTCTGTGCAAAACGAGCTGCACAGTTGAGGTAAGTATAACATGTTTGTTATTTAAGAAAAAAAAATTACCTTTACAACCCCTTTAAGTTCCAGCACCTATTGTTTTAGAAAAAAAGCACTGCTGTTCAGTCCTAGGTAAGCCCTGAAGAGATATGATTTTAGAGGTTTCACAGTTCTCACCTGTTGGAAGTCCTCTTCCTTCTCTTGTTCTTTCAGATACCACTAATGTAATCTCTTTTGCAATCTTTTTCTGTACATCAAGGATCATATCACTTTCAAAACTTTCCATTATTTTCTGAAGCTGGAAAAAAGGTCTTCAGTTAACATGTAGCACAGCTGTAGGCAAGTGTAATATTTTTAAGTAGAAAGTACACGGCCTTTTTTTAAAAGAAGTTATCCTCTTAATTAAAGGGCAACACTAGTGTGGACAAAAAGATTAGTACGGGACCGCCAAGCATCATATAAAATTAAAAACGCAGCTCCGGCTGCTATAGTTTGTTGCTTTCTCCTGCTAAGTCACCTGCTTAGGGTTTTAGCGCCACTACTCTTCCAGGCTTAAAGATTCCCAATGTCATTCAACTCAATTCTATTAGTTCTATAGTTTTGTTTTTGTTAAAGGGTAGGGGGTGGTCCAATGGGGGAGAGACGAATGGAGGGCACCCAAGCCCAGAGCCAGGCTTTAACAATATGATCATTTGTTCTAAAGTGTAGTGAGGTTTCTATTTTTTGTTGTTGAAATGTACATCATTTTTATGTGGCATGCCAAAGTGTGTAAGCATGGATCACGTCGCTTTAAAACTACCATGGCACATACACACAATTGTATACTCTGCAACCATTGCCATAATAGATGTATTTCCACTTTAAAAAAAAAATGTTTATTTTGCTTAGTTAGCTCTTTCTACAGACATTATTATATCATTAGATACTTGAATCAAAGAATAAGCAACATTTTATGACTCATGTCTTACAGTTCATAGCTGTTAACCTATCCTATTAGCTTGTTTTTGTAATCAGCTTATTTGTTACTTGAACTCTGAAGTGTACCATAAATAGATAAGTGACTGCTGAGGAAAAAAAAGGATGGCCCCAGCCGCAGAGTCAGCGAATCGGCAAAAGTTTAAAAAGCAAAAGTTTAAAAATCTGATATGTTAAGGGTTTCATTTACCAATGTTACGCTATGTTACTACTTAACTTTCTGAATACATACTCACTGAAAGTTGAAGCCCCATGGGCCAAGGATGTTGGTGCTTTTGAGAAGGAGCAGTGGCATTACAGGCGGTACAGGGGAGCTCCCTGAATGTATATCAGAAACGTATGCAACTCTATATTCTTCTGAGAGTATATTATACCCCTACTAAGTTGTTTAAAATGGGCATTTTATCAGACCCCCTCTGCATTAAATGCCACAGAGACCATAGTGTTCTAGTTCACCATTTGTGGAGATGCTCAAAATCTATACTGGATAGAGGTTATCAGTATACTCAACACTGTGTTTCAAGTGTCAATTCCAACTGACCCAAAGCTATCTGTTTTGGGCATCTTGACCGTTTTCAATTGCAGAAGTTCTCTAAGGAGGCTATTGCAATAGCACTGTTTCAAGCGTGTACGATAATTCTTACTCACTGGAAGTCTGACACACTACCAACCTGTAAAGAATGGATAACCTATATGGGTGACAGCAAAGGGGTTGCCCTGGAAAGGTTGCCCGGAAAAGTTTGAAAAGATATGGGTTCCATGGTTGGATTTCCCTAGACTTAGCTTATTGGATTTAATGACTAATGGGCTCTTTTAGCCTAATATGTTGTAGTTTATGTAATGTTATGCAATATTTTTATATTTAAAAGTCTGTTAGTTTCACTTTAAGGCAAACTCAAGGAAACAGCTCTTTGATTTGATTAAGGAATGCTTGGGATCTCCAAGGAAGCCAAAGAAATAACAAAATGTCATAGACCAAGCGGAAGAAGTGGACTACAGGGTAAGCTTCTGAGAGCAGCACAAGCCTTAACCTCCCTGGCGGTACGATTATTTCACATTTTAGGTGCTGAAAGCGGTACAATTATTTTGCATGGAAATTTGGCATTTTATATTGTAGTCCTGTAATTCTTAGGAATAACTCTCTTAAATCTGTCCAAACCAGAGTCTAGCAGACATCCCGGGTATGATAAAGTTTGAAAAATGAAATCATAAATTATAATATAATAAATAATTAGAAATAATTGTACCAAATAATAATATAACAATAATAAAAATTATTCAATAATGTAATCAAATCAAAAACACTGAAATTTGCCCAGTTGCAGAATTGTCACTGTCATTATTTTTCAATATTTGATGACGGATCTCCCCACAAATCGCTATCGCTTAATTCTGCAAGTGATTCTAATTTATTATCGCTGTTTTCTAGCTGGTCTAAAACCATTTTTGATGTAAAGGGACAGTTTTGGTTGCTATGGACATTCTATAGTTTCCAGGCATAAATAACAGTTTTTATAAGATAAAACTGCATGCAGGGCACTGGACAGAACACTAGGAACAAAGGGGATGTGAAATAATTTCATACTGTAATGTAATCTGTAAGATTACATTATACTGTATGTAATGTGTGTGTTTAACTTTTTGAATTTGGCGTCGTTCTCTGTCACCGTGCGTCGCAACGCTCGCAGAGAACGGAGCCTGGCTCCGTGATAGATCGAGCGAGACACGGCTCGCTCGTACAGCGCGGGGACATCACTGGATGCAGGGGACAAGGTAAGTAAACCTTTCCCTGCATTCAGCGATGCGGTCCCGAGTCTGGCTAGGGGTTACCGCTTTTGGTACAGAATCTCCACCCTGAGCCAGACTCGGGAATACAACCAGGGGGGTTAATAATCCAAACACAGTCATTCACTCATTGCAGTTTTTCTTTACCTATTGAGGTGGTGGAAAAAGATTGCATAAGAGACACTTAGCACTTGCAGAGTGGAGTTGATTTAGTAAAACTGGAGAGTGCGAAATCTGGTGCAGATGTGTATGGTAGCCAATCAGCTTCTAACTTCAGCTTGTTCAATTAAGCTTCGTCAGAAATAAAAGGAAGCTGATTGGTTTCTATGCAGAGCTGCATCAGATTATGCATGCTCCGGTTTTAGTAAATCAACCCCATTCAGTCTCTAGGCTGACTTTGGTGGTTCTATATCAATGGCTTCAACTAAATGAACATAAATCTTTATGCGACTTAGGCTGACCATACATTATACCATTTTCTTATTCGATTTCCTTTAGATGTACCTCTAAATATGTAGTGCAATGGCTTCCCTGTTTGCATACAAATTGAAAGAGTTTAGGTTTGATCTCATATTATATGGTTTTGGTAAACCTAAAAGAAAATTCTGCAAGAAAAGTGTGCAGGCATACCCCACTTTTAAGTACACAATGAGGTTTATTTACTAAAGCTGGAAAGTGCAAAATCAGGCTCACTTCTGTTTAGAAACCAACGAGCATCTAACCTCAGCTTGTTCAATTAAGCTTTGGTAATAAAACCTGGAAGCTCATTGGATTCTATGCAGAAGTAAGCCTGATTTTGCACTTTCCAGCTTTAGTAAATAAACCCCATTGTGTACTTAAAAATGGGGTATACCTGTATAATGTATGGCCAGCCTATATGTCTTTACTGTGTATGAATTCTGACATATATTGGCATGTGTTTCTGTGCATTGATTGCATTCTCTGTATGATTGTGAAAACTGAAAATAAAGATATAAAAGTCCAAACACTGTCACAATAGAGATGTCCAGAATGTTAGAAAATAAGTGTTTTCAGGGGGAAGTTAATGGATAAAACATAGACAATTTTGCAGCAAAATGTTCTCTATATCAAATTTAACATCTTATTTAAGGACAGATATCCTTAAATGGTGTACAGAACAATAAGTGAGTTCATTAATGCCCTGTTACCAAATTGAATGCTGAAGATGTAAAATTTTGGCGAGTTATGACCTGATACTACAGTATTGTAACCACATACTTCCTGAATTTAGTTGGCAAAAGCTGCAATAAGTTCAATCATTGCTATGTGGTTTTGTATGTCTAAATACAGGAAGCATACAAGGCTTATTGCTTGTGACACTCCAAAAGTGTCTTCTATTCAGTTACCTTAGCACTGTTTTCCCTTTAAAAACTACAGACAACAAACAAAAAAATTAGGTAAGATAAATTCTCACCTGTTGAACTCGAATGTCAATCTCAGATGCCCCTTCAGGAGGAAGCACCACCTGAGATCTCAGTGTCAGCCCTTCAAACTCCCCCTCCTTTCCCATTTGTCGAGCAATTGCTTTCATAGTAGGATAAAAGATTTCCTCTCTACAATAGAAAATGTTCTATCAATTATCTACAATCACAGACATATCAATATTCATAGCCTGCATTTCTGTTCCAGTTAGTGAAAAGCAAGGCAGAACATTAGATTACTTTAATAATAGTCTAGGCCCGCAAAGACTATTTCTATCCGTACATTAAAGCGGCAGAGTTCAAGAGCCAATTAATACAATGTAGCAGCCAGCAGGCGGTTTTTAAGCACCTGGAAATGTATTTCCTTAACCACTTCAGCTCCGGACCAATAAATACCTTAAGGACCAGAGGTCTTTTTGCAATTTCGCACTGCGCTGCTTTAACTGGTAATTGCGCGGTCATGCAATATTGCACCCAAACGAAATTTGCGTCCTTTTCTTCCCACAAATAGAGCTTTCTTTTGATGGTATTTGATTGCCTCTGCGATTTTTTTTTTTTGCGATATAAATGGAAAAAGAGCGAAAATTTTGAAAAAAAACGGAAAATTTATATCAAATACTTACCGTAATTTTCCTTTCCTGATAGGCTCCATGGCAGCATACGTGTGGGTAGCCCCGCCTCCACGATTACCCAATAGGACCCAACTCCCATAAATCTTTGCTCCTGGCCACTATCAGTGTTCCGTAACTAGCCGACTCCAGACATTTGGGAGGGAACTCCTGCTGCCATGGAGCCTATCAGGAAAGGAAAATTACGGTAAGTATTTGATATAAATTTTCCGTTTTCCTGAAAGGCTCCATGGCAGCATACGTGTGGGAAATAACTCGCCAAACACACCCGGGTGGGCAAAATGTCGAGCAAAGAACAAAAGTTTATTTAGCATTGTCAACCGACAAAACTTGCAAACCAAAATTAACAGAAGACAGAGCCGCTGGCTCTACACAGTAATGAGAAACAAAGGTATTAATAGAAGACCAAGAGGCCGCTCTGCAAATAACTTCAGGCGCCACATGGCGAGAAGCTGCCCACGATGTTGAAATACTCCGTGTTGAATGAGCTGTTAATGCCTCAGGAGGAGCCAAGCCCTTTGCTCTGTACGCCCTCTGAATGATCTGAATGATCCAGGTAGAGATAGATCTAGCCGAAGCTTGCAATCCTTTATTCTTGCCATGAGGGAGAACAAAAAGAAATTTCGTTTGTCTAAAGGGAGCTGTGACTTCCAAATATTGTTTCAGCGCGTGTCCTACGTCCAGAGGATGAACATCCTGACTCTCTGAGTTTTTGAAAGTGGGAAGCACAATTTCCTGATTCTCATGGAAGACCGAGGTTACTTTGGGATGCGATCCCAACATGGGAATCAATACTGCCCTATCTGGAAAGAAAGTCAGAAAGGGTTCTTCCGAACCTAGATTCCTAATCTCAGAAACTCTCTTGGCTGAGGTTATAGCTACCAAGAAGATGGTCTTGAGAGTGAGATCCCTTATGGACAGAGGCTCCGTAGAATCCTTTCCAAGGTTTGAGAGAAAATCCAGCACTAAAGGGAGGTCCCATTTAGGAAACCTTGGTTTTCTTTGGGGTCTGAGCCTAGTAGCTCCCTTGAAGAATTGTTGTACCAGTGCATGGTTTGCCCAGGAAATACCCGTAAAGGCTGAAATAGCCGATACTTGGACTCTCAATGAACTGATAGCTAGAGGTAAATCAAGGCCTGTTTGAAGAAAGCTTAGTATGTCTTGTATTGTTGGAGAACTGCAAGAATTTTCTCTGGAGGACATATGGGCCGAAAACTTGGACCATATACGCTCATATACCCTATTAGTACTCCCGCGTCTGGAATTGAGAAGGGTTGGGATGACCTCTTCCGGACAACCAAGAGCTTCTAGCCTTTCCCTCTCAAAAACCATACCTTGAGGTTCAGACATGATGGGCATGGATGTAACCTTGTGCCTTGAGATAGCAAATCCGACCTGAGAGGCAGGGGAACTGGCTCTTGATAACTGAGGAGCAGCAGTAGAGGGAACCAAGGTCTGTTGGGCCAGAAAGGAATTACTGCGAGAATCTCCGCCTTCTCTGACCTGAGTCTCCGAAGGAATTGCAGGATCACCGGAACTGGAGGGAAGGCGTAAGCTGTCTGAAACTTCCAATGTTCTGTGAGGGCATCTATCCCATATGCCTGGGGATCCCTGAACCTTGAGTAATATTTCGGAAGCTTCCGATTGCACGGGGAAGCGAACAAGTCGACTTCCAGGGACAATCCTAAGGTCAGGAGCCAATCGAATACTTCCCGGTGTAGAGACCACTCGTTGTTGTCCAACTCGACACGCGATAGGAAGTCCGCCTGAACATTCTGCACCCCTGGGATGTAGACTGCAGAAAGGTTGGACAAATTCTTCTGAGCCCAATTCATTATTGGCTCCGTCTCCTGTAACAGGGACCAGCTGCGAGTTCCCCCTTGCTTCTTTACGTAAGCCACCGCGGTTGTGTTGTCCAACCTTAGCATGACCGAGGCATTCGCTGTCAGATGATGGAATGACCGAAGCGCCTGGAAGGCCGCTCTTAGCTCCAGAACATTGGAGACGACTCTCTGTGATGGAAACGTCCACCTGCCCTGAGCGACCTCCGAAAGGCAGTGAGCGCCCCATCCTCGGTTGCTGGCATCTGAAGTTACCGTGACCCATGAGATGGGAATGATTGAATGGTGGTTGCGCAGGTTCTTCCCCTGTAGCCACCAAAGAAGAGACGTCCTCATGGCTGGAGTGAGGAATATGCGCTGTGTCTGGCTGGATAAGTCCCACTGTTGTAGAAACCCCTTCTGAAAGGGACGAGTGTGCCACTGGGCCCACTTTACCATGGGAATGGTGGCTGACATTGTGCCAATCACCCTCAGACATTGGAGAGCCGAGAGATGGGATGCTGCAAGGGCTGCATGAATCCTGTCTCGTATGACTCCAACCTTCTCTTCTGGAAGGGCGATAGTACCTTCTGCTGTGTTGAACTGCGCCCCTAGGAAAACAAGAGACTGAGTTGGATCTAGGTGACTCTTTTCTAAGTTCAGAAGCCACCCGAACTCCTGTAGAGTGGAGATGACTAGGTCTTTGTGCTCCAAGAGCTGATCTTTGTTCTGGGATAGCAGAAGAAGGTCGTCGAGATAGTGATGGAGACGAACACCTTTGACTCTGAGAAAGGCCACAACTGCCAAAAGAACTTTGGAGAAGACCCGTGGGGACGTTGTTAACCCAAAGGGAAGACATGTAAATTGAAGATGTTGAATGCCTACTGCAAAGCGGAGGTATTGTTGAAACTCCTTTGCCACGGGAACATGGAAGTAAGCATCCTTCAAATCGACTGATATCATCCAGTCCCCCAGATACACGGACTGCTGGATGGTAAGCAGAGATTCCATCTTGAACTTCTCTTTGCGAATGAAGGAATTGAGATGGGTCAAATCTATTACCGGCCTCCATGTGCCATTTTTCTTTTGAACCAGAAACAAAGGGGAATACATGCCCTCTCCACGTTCTTCTTCTGGAACGGGAACGGCTGCGCCTTGATCCAGTAAAGAGTTCACGTAGGTCAATAGGACTTGTTTCTTCTCTTTTGATTCTGGAAGATTTGTGGGAATAAATCTTAGCTTTGGGGTGCTGATAAAACCCCACTTGTGACCTGAGGAAATTGTTTTTACAGTCCAAAAATCCCGAATTGAGGCCGCCCAAACATGCCTGAAGTGGAGAAGACGAGCCCCCACCTGACAAGTTTGAGCGGGCCCAATTTCAAAAGGATTTCGCGGAATCCTGCTTGCCGGACGAACCCCCTTTTGAGGTATTTTTGAAAGAAGATTGCCTGGATCTCCATGACCTTGAGAATTCTCGACCAGGTCTATAGCTCCGCGCCTCCCTGGCACGATCAGGGCCTTGTCTTCTAGGAAATGGACGCCTTTGATTTTGAAGACGTCTGTCCTGGGGAAGAAACCCAGATTTCCCACCTGTAGCCCGGGATATGGCAGTATCCAGCTTGTTACCAAACAAAGATGACCCCTCAAAGGGAATACGGCACCAGGCCTGTTTGGATGCTGGATCCGCCAGCCATGGACGGAGCCATAACGCACGGCGAGCTGAGACTGCTGCTAACATATCCCGAGATATCAGGCGGATAACATCAATAGATGCCTCCCCCAAAAAGGCAGACGCCATCCTGATTTCTTGAATAGGGGAGTCTTTTGCTGATTCAATAGAAATACCCCTCAGGAATTCCTCTACAGAATCAGCCCAGGATTCTA
This sequence comes from Lithobates pipiens, assembly GCF_037356315.1. Taxonomy (NCBI): domain Eukaryota; kingdom Metazoa; phylum Chordata; class Amphibia; order Anura; family Ranidae; genus Lithobates; species Lithobates pipiens. Next base: position 294,126,325 of record NW_027507758.1, read on the forward strand.
TGGCCTTGGATACCGCTGCCATTGCAAGCACTGGTTTGCAAGCCATTCCAGAAGTCAGATATATCCTCTTAAGGTCTGAATCGATCCGCCTTTCCAAAGGATCTTTAAAGGATACCGTATCCTCTAAGGGTAGGGTTACATATCTCACCAAACGCATGAGCGCTGCATCCACCAGTGGTGCTGACTCCAGGTGCTTCACATCCTCTTCTTTAAAGGGATATAATTTCAGGATTTTTGACTGCATGGAACCCTTTTTATCCACCTTGCTCCATTCCTCGGTAATAATGTCACCCAACTCTGAAAGGAAGGGAAAAAATTGTCGCTCCTTATTGAGCTGTTTAAAGAACTTTCTCTGCTTTGGTGGGGAAGTAACAGGGTCTTCCCACTTCAGAGCCTCTCTCACTGCTTTGACCAATGAAGGCACCAGTCCATAGTCAAAACCTAAACCAGGATCCTCACAGTCAGATTCACTATCTGAGATGGGAGCAGATAGGCGGCTTGGCTGAGAGGATTCCCATGTCTCCTGCAATGGGTTCTCTCCAGGTGGAGGAGCCAATAATTCTGACGGGGATTCACACAGCTGTAGAGCGTCCCTCTCCTGCAGAGACTCCTTCACAACCCGTCTTACTATTGACTCCAAACGCTGGTCTGCATCATCCCTTTCATCTGCAGCTTTGGAGAAGCAATGATCGCATAAGGATACGTCCGAAGGAACAGGCATCCTGCACCCCCAGCATGATTTTTCCGTACGCTTGCTGGAGTGAGCAGCAGGGGGGTGAGAATAATTCTTATTATGCTGTTCAGATCTTGACCTATGCTGGCTAGATCTTGAGGAGGATTTATGGCGGTGTGATCTTGATGATCCACTGCGTCTAGAAGTGTTAGGTTGTGGATCAGACCCAGAAGGGCTGTAAGGGTAAAACAGACAGAGAGAGAAAAGGATATACAGTCAATCCTACCTATGCCAAACACTCTCTCCAATATATAAAAAGCATAAATACTAAAGACCTACCTAACATGAGCGGGCTGGCCACTAGGAGGCAGTAAGGCGTCCATATTCACAATAAACCCACAGTTTAAGAAACACTGCAACTAAAGAGAAAAATAAAACACACATTTTTTTTTTTTTTTTTTTTTTAAAAGCATTTCCCCAGCCTAAGGGACACGCTCTTACCTTAAACCGCCGCGCTGACAGCCCCGGGAAGTCGCTGCGACCACTGCAAACATTCCCAGGGTTCTGACAGCTTCCAAAGCCTTTTAAATTTGGCGCCCGTGACGTCATCGCCGACGTCAGACGCGAGGCGCTCGCGCGCATGCGCGGGAACCAAGCCTCGGTCTCATACCGGGTTCGCACATGCGCAGAACGCCTGCATAACCCGGAAGTAGGAGAGAGGTTTGCTGGAACGCGGAAGCGAACGCAAACGGCATGGAGGAGACCGCAAGACAAACAAAAGAAATACACACAAATACAATGCTGCCATGGATAGATAAAAGGCTCACCACTCCACCAACGATCACCTGGCCGAACGGACTGGAACACACACGCCATACCTCCAGCAGATAATGGTCACCCATAACAACGGGACACAGACCGTGCGCACTCAGGTAGGAAATCCTTTCTTCAGCGCTACTCTGCAAATACTCTCCATACCCTGCTTAACAGTCAGGGCCTATCGGAGGAAAATTTCTCAGTCAATCAGCCAATCGATCGTCGTGAAGTTTTATTTCCAGGAAAGAAACCATCTGGTCCTACTGGGGAGGACAAAAAAGGAACACTGATAGTGGCCAGGAGCAAAGATTTATGGGAGTTGGGTCCTATTGGGTAATCGTGGAGGCGGGGCTACCCACACGTATGCTGCCATGGAGCCTTTCAGGAAAAAGATATTTTCTTCTTTTTGTTATAAGAAAAATCGAATAAACTAAATTTTAGTCATACATTGAGGGCAAAATTTATTCAGCCACATGTCTTTAGTAAAAAAAATGTCAATAAGCGTATATTTTTTGGTTTGCGCAAAAGTTATAGCGTCTACAAACTAGAGTACATTTTCTGGAATTTACACAGCTTTTAATTTATGACTGCCGATCTCATTTCTTGAGGTGCTAAAATGGCAGGGCAGTACAAATCCCCCCCAAATGACCCCATTTTGGAAAGTAGACACCCCAAGGAAATTGCTGATGGGTATGTTGAGCCCATTGAATATTTATTTTTTTTGTCCTAAGGGATTGAATAATGACAAAAAAAAAAAAAAAAATTTTTTTTTACAAAAAGTTGTCACTAAATGATATATTGCTCACACATGCCATGGTTATATGTGGAATTGCACCCCAAAATATATTCCGCTACTTCTCCCGAGTATGGGGATACCACATGTGTGGGACTTTTTGGGAGTCTAGTCGCGCACGGCACCCCGAAAACCAATCACCACCTTCAGGATTTCTAAGGGTGCAAATTTTTGATTTAACTCCTCACTACCTATCACAGTTTCGAAGTCCATAAAATGCCAAAATAGCACAAAACCCCCCGAAATGACCCCATTTTGGAAAGTAGACACCCCAAGCTATTTACTGAGAGGCATGTTGAGTCCATGGAATATTTTATATTTTGCCAAAAGTTGCGGGAATATTACAAACTTTTTTTTTTTTGCACAAAGTTGTCACTAAATGATATATTGCTCACACATGCTATGGGCAGAAGTCAAATTACACCCCAAAATAAATTCTGCTGCTTCTCCCGAGTACGGGGATACCACATGTGGGGGACTTTTTGGGAGCCTAGCCACGTACGGGACCCCGAAAACCAAGCACTGCCTTCCGGATTTGAATATAAAATGCTACCAAAAAACCTGTTAGCGATGGCAGGGATCAGGCCTGACTCTGCGATCGCTGCAGTTATGTGTTTAGTGTTTTGTAAGTGACAGTGATCGATCGATACTGCACTTGGGTGGGCTGGGCAGAGGGGCAAAACGCAGGTGCCAGCAGGTATTTGGGCTGATCCCGCTAACAATGCGTTTTTTTGGAACCCTAAACTGCTGGGGACGCTAGTATAGATCTGATCAGATCAGATATTGATCTGTTCAGATTCTATACCACTACGGGAGGTGTATGCTTTGCATGTGGGTGTTAGCGGTACTGGCACTAACCTAGCGCTGCCTGGGGCGACGCAGACCCTGACCCTAAAACCTAATTGATATCACCCGCCGGGTGATCAGGGGGTTAAACCTTTATTGGGTAATAAATGGTGGGTGCCCTGATGCTATAAAAAACAAACTAACCAGAGTCACCCGTAACACTTATACGGTGATCAGTGGTGAAAGGGTTAACTAGGAGCAATCAGGGGGTTCAAATTTTTATTAGGTAGTATATGGGGGTCCCTGGCGCTATATAAAAACCTGACGGGGAACCTAAATAACTAACTGGCTAACCAGCGTCACCAGTGACACTTATACTGTGATCGCTGGTGAAAGGGGGTGAAAGGGTTAACTAGCAGCAATCAGGGGGTTAAAACCATTATTGGGTAGTATATCGGGGTACCTAGCGCTATAAAAACCTGGCGGTGAACCTAAAAAAATAACTAGCTACCTAGCGACACTAGCGACACTGATGCAGCGTTCAGAAAAATTATCGCTTAGTGACACTGGCAAAAGGGGGTGAAAGGGTTAACTAGCGGAAATCAGGGGGTTAAAACCATTATTGGGTAGTATATCGGGGTACCTAGCGCTATAAAAACCTGGCGGTGAACCTAAAAAAATAACTAGCTACCTAGCGACTGTAGCGACACTAATGCAGCGATCAGAAAAACGATCGCTTAGTGACACTGGCAAAAGGGGGTGAAAGGGTTAACTAGCGGCAATCAGGGGGTTAAACCCATTATTGGGTAGTATATCGGGGTACCTAGCGATATAAAAACCTGGCGGTGAACCTAAAAAAATAACTAGCTACCTAGCGACACATGCAGCGATCAGAAAAATGATCGCTTAGTGACACTGGCAAAAGGGGGTGAAAGGGTTAACTCTAGGGGCAATCAGGGGGTTAAATCTTTATTGGGGGGTGATAGGGGGCTACCCTGTACCTAACACTAACTGTCCTGACAGTTTTTACTGTCACAACTGACACTGAATGCATTGATCAGTAAAGAAATGATCAATGCAATCAGTGACACTGTGACTGGGGGGGGAGGGGGGGCGGGGGGGGATCGGGGGGCGATCGGGGGGGGATCGGGGGGGGGTTTGTGTGCCTGTGTGTACCTACATGTCAGTGTAGTGTTGGTGCACACTTACTTTTACTCTTCTCCTCGTAGTCCGGTCAAAAAGACCGCCCCGAGGAGAATGACATCACTTCCTCCTTCCTGTGTAAACAATACACAGGGGAGGAAGCTTCTCATTGGCCAGGAGCGATCCAGAGGGGGTGGCCGAAAACCAACGGCCATCCCCTCATCACGGAGCACTCCTGGACCGAATCGGACCGCCGTAACCAGCGGGAGGGGGTCCGATCGGACCCCCCACCCGCTGGAAGGCAATCACGTAGATGTACGTGATTGTGCCTGCCTGTGCCATTGTGCTGACGTACATTGGCAATACGGCGGTCCTCAAGTGGTTAAAGTAAAACTATAGGCAAAACTTTTTTTATTTTTATTTGGATAGAGTAAGGAAGGGTTATAACCCCTGTAAGGTTTATTTTTGCCATCTTTGTCCCATTGGGAAGATTTAACTTCACTTCCTGTCCCATAGCCAAAAGAGGAAGTAAAAGGAAATCGCTGCCAATTAAGGGAATTTCCTGGGGACCCCCAGGTCATTAGAACTAGTCTTACCATGGGAAGATTTCCCCTCTATTGCTTTTCTGGGGACAACCCAAAATTTGGGATTTTCTTTTACTTTTACTTTCAATGATAGGGATAAACAGGAAAAATAGAGAAAGTGAATCTCCCTAACAGGGACACAGCAGTAGAAACATGACAGGTATTCTAATCCACCCCCCCCCCCCATCCAAAACTGGAAATGCAGCCACCTCATCTCAAGGATTGGTAAACTGCAATACAGTACATTTTTGATTTTGGGTTTAATACCGCTTTAAAATTGGGCCTAAGTATAATAAATTACAGTAGGTAAGGATTGATGTGTAATAGATTGTGGACAGGATAGCTGCACTTAGGCCGGCCATACACGGTGCACATTTCTGCAAAATGTGCACGATTCCCCATCAACACAGACAGTGCTGAAAGGAGAATCCCTCTTGCCGACCCATAGGGGTTGATTTACTAAAGGCAAAAGCACTGTGCAGTTGCACTCTGCAAAAACAGTTGCTCCAGAGCTTAGTGAATGAGCAGAAGCTCTGCTGACTTCCATCATCCAATCATGTGCAAGCAAAAATGCTGTTTTTTTATTTTTTCCTTGTATGTGGTTGGGTATTCTTTGCAAATCTTTACCTTATTTACTAAGCTCTGAAGCAACTACACTTGCAGAGGTCTGTTGGCCTTTAGTAAATCCATTGCCTGCTCCCAGGCAGGAGAAGGCGGGAGAAGACAGTGGGGTTGATTTACTCCCTGATTTGTATATCATGGTCTATGGCGTGTATCCTGTCTCCCATAGGAATTTACTCTGATATGATATCCCCTGTTTGATAATATTACATCTAGACGCTTGGGATGACTAGCCCACAGGTGGCTCTTATATGTCTCCACTCTGTGATCTGCTCTGCTGTTGAGCTGTTCTGTATTGTTTCCTATATTGGAAACTACTTTCTTGTTTGATCACTGATTGACTAATATGCATTACATGACTCCTTTGCAAGATAGTGAGACCTCTTTCTCTTCCTTGCAACTACTAAACCCCAAATGTGTCCTGAAGAAGTTTGCAGTGAAACACGTAGACGCATTAGGGCTCACATCATATATAGATTGTTGTCTGTATATATGATTTTTATTTACATTTTACATGTCTCTGTTCTTTGTACTCAATGTATTTTTCAATAAATGTTAATATTTCTGTATACTCCTATTGTTTGCTGTGCCTTTAAAGTCCGACCATAGGTTTTCTTCTTTTGGAACCCCTTTTTTTTCATTATTTCCCCAATATTCAAGGATGAGGCAATGTGAGTGCTTTTTCTGTCTTCATTGTGTACTTAACAAATTACCTGTACATTTCACAAAACTGTCTATACAGACGAACGGTGTTTATTTCCTCAACTCTAAGTTTCTTTTTTGCCCATCTTTCTTTAAATACTTCCAGCTGTTTCCACAGTATTAGAAAGGACCTCAACTGTCTGTATTCAGAAATTGGATCTTGGTGTGATTGATCCATTTGGGAGCTTTTTGACAATGGCTGTTCTTCTCCTGCAGGTGATTTGTCAGTCAGCATCTAGAAATAAATCAAAATGTGAACACTATAAATTGGGCTAAAAGACCTCTTCCTGACTGAATGCCATGTGCATGCTAACAGTGGTAATATAGTACTAGCTAAGACAGGTAATACACATTATATAATGGGAAGATGTGCACAATACACCTTAAAGACCCATTCACACTAACAGCTGCACTATACACAGCTGCTGGTGTGCAATAGGAAGACAACGGCGCTGATGTGCCAATTGCAATGCATTGCATGGTTTACAGTTTTTTTAAGCAAACTTTAGGCAACAAAGTGACATTTCATTAAGTTCTATCGGCTACAATGTGATGCAAGGCAGTGGACTGCATTGTGGTGGGCTGAAAATAAAGCTCTAATTTTTTTAACGCTCACCACCACTACGCAGTGGTGTATACTGGCCTGAGAGGAGACAAGGCATTTTGCCTTTCCTTGTGGTGGGACTGCACTGTAATAGCTGCCTAGAGCAGTCCTGCCCCTCCTTGTGTGAATGGTCCCTAGATAACATGTTGGCTATACCTTATTTTTATCCTTTGTTAAGTGACTAGGAACAAAGCTAAGCCACACTTGATATGGTTATATTGTCTAACTGTGAAATTTAAAGTAATAAGTAAAACAAAAGGTTTTCTGAAAAATAAATCGAAAAAAGCTACAGCAGGTCTTACAACTGCTACAGGACCCAGCAGACCAGGATGTCTAGGGCTTTCTGACCGGAAAAAACGTTATCTCTATAGCTCCAACATTTGGCAGATCATTTCTGACAAAATGAATGTATATGTAGTTTAGGCCTTTATAATAACAAGCAGGTCCTATGATAGTTTCGCTGTTGTACAACAGATTCTCCCATCCGCACAAGTGACGTGGATGGAGGAATCCTCGCTGCTCTGCAATTGTATTCCGACAGTGAGACTTCTTCACTCTCAGAATACACTGCTCAGTGGCTGCAGCTGATTGGCTGAAGCCACTGATCAACAAAAGGTCCCTTTTGACAAAAATCGATCGTTAGATCGACTTCTGTCAAGCGTGATTGGCCATAGATGGATCTAAATTTGGTAGATTTCCTGCTGAACCACCTGAATTTCATTCTGTCTATGGGCAGCTTAGGATGTTTACAAAAGGGATGTTATCCTATGTAGTTAAGTGTACATGAAGTAGTAATTGGACATTTGAATAGAAATAAATACACAGTTTTTAGTGCTGATGATGAAGATTGGGGGACACTTTGCTCCCCACATCTAAGGCATGTGCAAGAGCAGCACCATAAAGATCGGAAGCACCCAAATACTGCCCATAGGACTACAAAGCAACATGATATTTGGGCAGTATTTCTAACATTCTGTAAATAGCTTATGGAGAGAAATTAAAAAAATCGATAATACTGAGTTCATGTGAAGAGCTGGGATAGTTATTTCCATTGATGTGCTCACAGGGCTTTAATTGTGTTGCTTCACAGCAATAAATCCTAGGCATCTCAGATTATCTATGGGATGATAATAATAATAGTTCCTATGTGTTTTAAATCCAGCTCACCTTTTTTTCATCCAGGTTCCCTTCAATAGTAAAGGAAATAAAGTTGTATTTGCCTTGAAGTATGTCCTCCATTAAAAGATGAACCCCCACAAGTTCTCCATGAGCCACACTGCGTTCATGGTCTGTCATATCACATAGGCACAACTAGATAGGTAAATAAGAAACGTATAACCATAGCAGACTGATAACAAACCAAAACTTCTTTGTCTTTGAAAATGAGGACTGAATCAATATCATGTAAATGCAGTTCATGAACCTACTAGGAAGCAGTGACTAACCACACACAAATCCCAGTAAATTTTTTTTTACAAATAATCCAAATAACCAAATAAGAAGCAAATAAAAAAAGGCTATATATAGGGCTGGATTTGTATAAAGGCCAATAAAGAAAATATTTCCTGAGAGAAATATGTGGACTGCCAATTGCTTGGCATTTGCATGCTGTGTGCCCTAGGTAATGCCCACATGTGATGCAGAGACCCTGTGATTGAAAAAACTGAAATTCAATAACAAGGGACACAAGGAAACAGCTAGTTGATGGACATCCTCCAACCAGGAAATGAGGTGGGCTGCATCTGAGCGTTTAGGTGTAAATGTGGTGATAATGGTATCTTTAGAGATAAAAAAATGTTGCTTGCTGCACATTCTCAAGTTCCAATTGAGTGGCATACAAGAAACACGGAAGCCAATGTACACTAGCTGCAGCGCTTAGTTGGGTTTGTTGACAAAGTTCACATTGCTCTGCTAGAACATGTTTTATCAGCTAGGACAGACACGTCACGGTGCTATTGAGAAGTAAACAGAAGAAATAGAGCTCGGCAAAGAAATTATGTGTAAAAGAATGTTTAAACCAACAGTAATATCACTCATTCATCAGCCATAGATAGGCGGCTGATCCTTAAATTCGAAATATTTTTGTAAAATGTTTTTAGTAATAGTAATATTTTTAGTACTACATACTAGCTATTCACTGTCTAATTCATTCCTTAATCACCCCCTTTTTGTAATACATTTTAGTATTGCTACAAAATGATTTCCAGCACACTATGAAGTGTCTAAAAAGAGGGCATTGCTGTTCAGAGGAAGGAGAGTTTATTGGAATGAGTCCCTGCTCTCAATTTCCCTTTGGGTGTTCATTTCAGCTTTAGTTATTAAGGCCCGTAAACACCAGCCATTTTTTTCAACAGAAGGAGAAACCATAAAATTTAAAAAAGCATAAATTTCCACCTGCTACAAAGTAAAATGTTAATTATTAATAAGCAATATAACATTTCACATTTACAAAACTTAAAGTGGAATTCCAGTTTATACCCAAGTAGCCTTTAATTGTTTCCTGCTTGGCCAATGTATATAAATAGCCAGATGGGTGCTCTGTTGTTTCAGGATGACGTAACCGTAGCTCTCAGAACCGTGTGCTGTGCATACCCCCTGGGGTACATTGTGGTGTTTACTCTACAAAATGCTGTCATTTTGTGGGTGTTTCCATTGTCCTGGTGCTCCAGGGCCTCGAAAAATCATAGGTAGTGAGGAAATTATATGCGTAATTTATACTCCTCAAACACTTAAAGGTTGTTCGCTGAATTTTGGAGCCATCTATATGTGTTTTGGGGTGTGTCTAAGTATGCCAATGATTTATGTAAAAAAAAATTGTAATTGACAATTGTGTGTACACAAAAATACATTTTTATTTTTTTGCCGTATTTTCCAAAAACCTATGATGACAAATTAAATTTTCGAAAGACTGTCTATGTTTTTCAGAAAATAACTTGAAGTGCTTTCTTTCCAAAATGTCATTTTGTGGGTGTCCTGGTGATAGGCAGTCTGGAAATTAGATGCGTAATTTACAGTATGCTCCCTGACAGACCAAAAGTGCTCCTTGGATTTTGGGTCCCTCTATGCATCTAGGCTGTGAAAAAGTCTCACACATGTGGGGGGGGGGGGAGGGGGGGCAGTTTTAAGGCTAGTTAGGTGTAAGATGGAATTCCACTTTAAAAAAGAAGTGTTTTTTTCAGTTCTGAACATAATAAAAAAAAATAGGAAAACACAATATATACAATACCATTACATATTACATTACATTAAAGTGTTACTAAACCCAGGACCCTGCATTCACTATATCTGGTCTCCCACAGTACACAGAACATGGAAATGCAATAATTTTAGTAATTATAAACTGCTAAATTCCTTTTCTCATCAGCAGTATATATAGCAGTCTTGCGGCTTCTATTAGTGCCTGGTAAAGCTTGTAGGAGGAGTTTTCCTACTGCACTAGCTGTCCTATCAGGATGCAGAACCCCTGACCCTCTGTCTAAACAGTGCTGGTTGGCCCTGTGTTGATCACATGCAATCTCCCAAGAAAAAAAAACCTCTAGTAATACACACCAAACCGAGCATGTGCAGCCTGACTCCTTTAAATCTGTCTTATCTGTCTTATCTGAAAATCCCATATACACAATCCTTCACCCACAGTCGATCCACTTTACCTATATGTTAGTACGCAGTTATATTAAGTACATTTAGGAAAAAATCCAGCCCTTTTTTAAAGCAATCTACTGAGCTACCTCTGGAGGGAGTCTATTCCACATTTTCACAGCTCTTAGCCCTTGTACACACGGTCGGAGAATCCGTTGGAATGTGTCCTATCGGACCGTGTTGTCGGATAATCCGTAATCTGTGTGTGGTATGCATCGGAGTGATTCCGTCGGAATATCCATCGGACCCAATTTTCCAACTTGTTGGAAATATTTACTGACCAACTGGGCGTGATCGGACATACTCCGATCATGTGTAGAGAATTTTGATCGGACCAAGTGCCACGCATGCTCAGTTCAAATTCCTACATCAAAGCTATTGGCTACTAGCCTGAATGTAGTCCCATCGTAACGAAATTACGTCATCACGTTCTGAAAGATCGGATTTTCCGACAACTTTGTCCGACCGTGTGTATGCAACAGTTTCAGACAAGATCCGACGGACAAAATCCGACGGATTTGGTTGTCGAAATCTCCGACCGCGTGTACAGGGGCTTACTGTGAAAACACCTTTCCATATTTGGAGATGAAATCTTTTTCCCTCTAGATGTAAAGAGTGCCCCCTTGTTTTCTGTGATGGCCTTAAAGTGAACCTGAGTACCCAAATTCCCCTTATCCTCTACCCCTCTATTGCAAAAGTGTGTGTTTTTGTTAAATAAACATCCAGAAAAAGGACTAAGTGTCGGAGCACTATTCTTTGACCCTGACCAACCCTTTTTACAGGACCCCTATGATGGACACAGTGGACAGGTGAGGTAACAGTAAGCCCAACAAAACCCAGCAGCTCCTTCGGGGGTAAGTGCTACACTTGGTAAAGACTTTAAACTCTTTTTAAATATGGGCACCACATTGGCCCTACAACAATCCAGTGGTACCATTCCAGTCATTAACAAGTCCTTAAAAATTAGAAACAATGAATGAATGAATGAATACGTTAAGAATATTTACCTGCATATAGTGCCCAATGGTATGGATTCCATTAACTGTCAATGGGAAGAGTCCACCATTGGCTAAGAATGTCCTCCAAGGATAAAGCATAAATGTCTACAAAAAACAGAATATTTTACATTTAAATGATGCTCAGTCTGGAATAATTTCATTGGAACGCTCAATTTTTAGTTTGTGTGGAAAATGTGTGGGCTGGAAGACAAAGAATGGCGATGGCTATCCTTACATTGTGTACTAGCAATGGGGGACAAGTTCACTCTTTGATTTAAAGTGCATCTATCATTAAAATTCAGGATTCAGTCCCGGCAGGCGGAGGGCAGGTGGGAGATTTAAAGTGGGAATAAGGTGTAGATCATAGATGTTGTAATAACTGTGAAGCTATAAATTAAAGATGTCAATAGAATAGAAGTCATCAGTAACCCAGCTAGCAAACCGTAACAGGCGCTGGAAGGAAATGATGATCTAGAAATGTCACTAAAGGAGTGCCATAGGAGTTAACCAGATAATTGTATTGCATATTGAACTTGTTGTATTTACATAACGAAAAGTTGAGACCTTTGTTTTTTGCATTGTAAACCTTTAATAAAAAAACTATTGAAACATAAAAATTCAGGATTCAAATTAGCATGTGATGTCACCATTAACAAATCACATTATTATATTGAGTGAAAAGCACGATATGGATAATGATGATGCATGAGCACCAAATTCTTGGGATGCCATCATCCTTAAAGTCTGACCAGCAACCAATTAAAAAAAAATAGGTGTGATTATTATCAGTAGCAGGGAAAGTTTCTGTCAGGCTTTTATATTTTTGCTGGCCCCATTGGGGCAATTCTCTCTGACTTCCTGCCCTTGTGGCACCCATACAGAAAATTAGGGTGCAGACATCACCTAGACAGGAAGACACAGTCTGCAAAAAAACACTGTCAGAAATTTTTAAGATTTTTGCTTTGTCCAGACAGAATAAAAGCCTGAGAGAGACTTTAACTCTTCTGTTCTAACCAACATCGAATAAAATATTTTTGGCTTGAGTTAGGCTTTAATGCAAACATAATCACATACATTGTAAACATTCTTTCCTTGCAAATGAGTAAAACCTCTGGTATAGATAGAATGGAACATTACTAACTCTGTGACTACGGGGATCAAGAGGCTGTGGCACAGGCAACATTGATGAGAAAGCAGTCCTAACTACCGAGTCACTCAGTGCTGTTAGTCCATGATACATATTGTCGGTTGTTGTTCTGAATGCAGAGATATTCCCAGTAGAAAGCAATGCATCCCTATAGAATAAAATATATTATCATCATTAAAAACATATTATTTGTAGACATTTAGGGTTAATTGATTTGAATTAAAATATTAATAACTACAAAACTTAAAAAAAAAAAATGATAGCATGATTAGAGTCACTGTCATGTTTTTTATTGTTGACAGAGTCCCAGTTTGAAAGGTTCACACTTTCTAATTGTCCCGGTCACCAATTCACTGGGAATGAAAAACTGTAAATCCAAAATGTTGAATTTCCTTCAGAATAGGAGAAGAGGGGAATGAGACGCTAATGAGAGACGGATGGCAAAAAAAGAAACTTACAGCGGGATTAATCTTTCCCTACTTTATCCACAAATGAAAAAAAAAAACAAACGTATTGGCTACATACCGAATTAAATAGCGTACGGCCGCATCAAATTGCAGGATCATAACCTCACGTCGCAAAAGTAGTAATGAGGCTACTTCTTTTGGATCATGAGGATTTTGAAGGCCATCTATAAGTTTCTGTATGTCTCTCAGCTGCGCTCCTGTATGATACACATTAGAAATCGTTTTTGAAGGTTAGAAATGCATCAACTAATTTGAAATTAGCTTTCAAATATTGCAAAATGGTAATCAAATGTAATCAGTGGTTATGGGTTCAATACAAATAAGTCTTTAAAGTAAACTTGTTTTAAAAAATATATATAAGGCTACCAATGCTAGCCTCATCTGAAAATGCTTGCTGCTCAGCTGTTATGCTGAACCACTAGCTTAAATATTTTTGTAGTCACAGACCTGGAACAAGTGTGCAAATCAGGAGTAATACCCTGTACACACGGTCGGACTTTCTGACGGAAAATGCGAGATCGGATCGTGTTGTCAGAAAATTTGATCGTGTGTGGGCTCCATCTGACTTTTTCCGTTGGAATTTCTGATGCACAAAGTTTGAGAGCAGGATCTACAATTTTCCGACAACAAAATCCGATTGTTTAAATTCCGATCGTGTGTAGACAATTCCGACGGAACAAAGTGCCATGCATGCTCAGAAAAATTACGAGACAAAATCTATTGGCTACTGCCCTATTTATAGTCCCGTCGTACGTGGTTTACGTCACCTCATTCTGAACGATCAGATTTTCCAACAACTTTGTCCGACCGTGTGTATGCAAGACAAGTTAGGGCCAAAATCTGTCATAAAAAAATCCGATGGATTTTGTTGTCGGAATGTGTGTATCTATGGGGCATTAGAGGAGTGTCAGAAGTCATCTGCATAACTGTTGAGGCTCATTTGAACATAAGATTCTATGCACACAGGGCGTATGCTCAGCTCTCCTAAATGCTGTACCCCATGGCAGCAGTGTTTTGGAAGAAAAAACATTTGACATGTGTAATCACATGTAGACGCATTGAGGCGCATCAAATGCTTGGGAGTTAAATAATTTAATTGGCCAGAATAATAATTTATTCCAGCCATTGAAATGAATTAACGCTAAATGAATTTCTGCAAAAACGCTGCTGCTACAGGACGTGCTGGCATTGGGCTTTTTTTATGCTTCTAGATGTCTTTGCCTTTAAACACTTCTAAATGTCTATGTGTGCATGGACATATAGGCTAACATGGAGGGGCGTTTAGAGGCAGAAAAAAAAACACCAGATACCCCTAAAAGCAGTGTTTGTTATGCTTAGTGTACATGAGGCCAGGGCCGTCTTTAAGGCAGGGCAAAAGGGGAAGCTGCCCTGGGCCCTGTCATTGTTGTGGGGCCCAAAGCAGCTGCCTCATACTTGCCAACTATCCCAGTTTAAATTCCCTTGTCCTTTGAAGTTTTAGTGCTGTGCTGTGTCCCGATATCTCAGTGTGAAGTGCTGGTATTAATGCTGCCCCGCTCTGCCTTATTGTTGTGTACAGATGACTCACCTGCAGACCCTGTGTTTACATGTAAATAACTGCCATTCATATGTAAATAGCGGCAGCCGGTGGCATTGATATGTAAATAAAGGAGACATTCATATGTATATCATGCCCCCCTGCAGTGAAGAGATGATGTGCTGTAAACTCTAGCAACCAATCAATGAGCAGTAATACTGTACAGAAATCTTTAGCAACCAATCAACAAGCAGAAACCATTTGCTGTAACCTCTAGCAACTAATCAGTGAGCCGTAATGTGTGCTGTAACCTTAAGCAACCAGTCAGTAAGCAGTAATGATATGCTGTAACCTCTGGCAGCCAATCGTAATTGCTGCCTGATCTGATACAGTAAACTGATTTTAAGTCTAGCTGCTATTTATTGTATATCTCAGAGCAGGTGGAGAGTGAAATTGCATGGGGGAGGGTACCCAAGAAAATTTTTGCCCAGGGTCCAATCAACATTAAAGACGTCCCTGCATGAGGCCTAACATGTTTTGGAAATTTGTGATTATCTATATTTTTTTTAACCACTTCCGGACCGCCCACCGTCGTTATGCGTCGGTTGAAGAGGAATATTGTTGTTATGGCAGCAGCTAGCGGGCGGGCCGCTTCAAGATAAAAGTGGTCTCTGCGGCGTATTTGCCCCCCCTCCCACACACAATGCGTCTCAGCCCTGCCCCCTGCTCCCTTGTCATTGTATTTGATTGACAGCAGCAGGAGCCAATGTATTTCATTGCGCTCATTTAGTTCAGTGAGGAGGGAGAAAGAGAGCAGCAATGCTACTCTCAGGCACAGCGCTAGAGTGTGTTCAGGCTCAGTTATGTATTTACAGGGAAAGAGAGGGGCTACACGTAAATGTTTTTTTACTTTAATGCAGATAATGCATTAAGGTAAAAAACCTTAAACCTTTACAACCACTTTAAATTTCAGAACAGAGGCACCAAAATCACAACTCTTTACCCTTTACTTTCTATGGAGAGCAGAATCTTGACAGCCTGACAGTCTTCCAATATAAACCCACAGCATGTGTTTCCAAGCTTCTAGTACCCAACCTGGGACCCTCAGGGCCCCTACAGAAAGAAGTCTACAGTTTCCTTACATAGGTGCTTAAAGTGTTACTAAACCCACAACAATAAAATCGGTCTGTATATGCAGTAAAGCATGCTTGTTAAACTCACTGTGGAACCTAAGGGGTTAATCCTCCGCATTGTGTAAAAAGGATGTTTGAATCTGTCTTCTCTGCCCCTCCCCTCCTTCCACTGTTCCTTAATAATTTCCTGATAACAGAGTCTATGGAGTCAGGCTGCACATGTTCAGTTTGGTGTGTAATGCTAGAGAGTTGTTTTTTCTTGGGTGAATGCATGTGATCAGCACAGGGGCAATCAGCACTGTCTAGACAGAGGGTCAGGGGTCCTGCAGCCTCATAGGACAGTCAGAAAACTTCTCATACAAGCTTTCTTTTATACAATTCTTCTATATATTTTTCAATAAACATTAAAACTATGAAAATACAATATTAAAATCTTTTGAAAAATTATTGTGCCTTAAAATTCCACCATATCTGGGATTTCTCCTTCTCTCTCACATACAAGCTTTAACCAGTGCTTGACTGGACACTGATAGAAGTCACAAGACTGCTCTAACTGCTGATGAGAAAAGATATTTAGCAGTTTATAGTTACTAAGATTATTTCATTTCCATGTTCTGTGTACTGTGGGAGACCAGATATAGTGAATGGAGGGTCCTGGGTTTAGCAACACTTTAAGTGGCTTTTGGTAGCATTACATTGATTAAATATTTTGTGCATCCTTTTGGTGATGTCAAGGGGCTCTCTATATTAGGAACATTGACCACCACTGTACTCTCTTCTTTAGAGTAGTCTTCAGAGGTACATCTAACAAATCTTAAAACTGCTCCCTCCCTCTTCCTAACACTTATACTAACTAACCTGTGGAAGAAAGATCTCTATAATTGCCTATTTTTTGGTCGCTCTGGTTCAGTCGCATGATCGGCTCCACTGTGTCAGCTAGCGGCAGCTTCAGGGGAGAGGATGGAGCATCAACAAGAGATAGGCCATAGTAAGCGTATGGGTGACATCACTGCTTCCAGCTATTGTCAAACACTCTCTCCTTTTCCCTGTAGCCGCCTGCTGGCTGACATGGAGAGATCATGTGACCAGACTAGAGGAGCTTAATTATAGGCAATTATACAGATCTTTCTTACACAAGTAGTTAGTATAAATGTTAGAAGGGGGATGAGGACAGTTTTAAGTTAGATATATTCTGAAAGTCTACTAATACTAATAATTGAGGATTCATTATTGCACAGTACATACAGGTAAAAAAAAGTTTTAATAAAGAAATAATTTAAATATACATACATATATGCATATAGATAAAGTATAATATATACACATGGGCACAGATGAATTCTAAATGGCTGACTCCAGGAGAAACTCAATTATCACAACTAGGTACCTTAGATTAACTTAATAAATTACACAATGTTACCTATTCCTTCTATGCCTCCCCAATCGGCTGTCAGCTCCATGTTTTTTAAACTTCTGGAATCACCACATGAGTTTCCTAGCTGTGCAAAGCTAAGTACATAGGAAACAATGTCATGCAGAGCGGCAACAATTTGCAAAGTGCAGTACAAAGCTCGATGTGCTGCCTGCAAAATAATAAAACAGGCTGTAGTAAAACAAAACACATTGGCTGAAGATTCCAAATCAGGTAATGTTGCCTGTGAAAGCTGAATTACAGCACATATATTGACTGTCAAAATAAACAATTTTTTGTGTATTTTTACATTTAGAATAATACAATTTCATAGCTTATTGAGAAGAGTTTTCTCAAACAAAACACAATGGACAACAAACAATGCTGAGTAAGCAAACAACTGTTTCCAAGGATTTTTGTTTAGCACATTGGAGAAGAAAAATTACAATTGTGCTAAAAAGAAAATGAATGCAATGGCAATTTAATATGATCACTGGGCCATCAAGCCTGTTGGAAGTCAACATGTTTTTAATATTAGATACTTCTGGGCTGTTGAGTTAGGTTACATGGAAGACATCTGGATACGGCTAGGGGTAGTCTGGAAAGCCAGGAGAGCAAAATTACCCAGTAGTGTGTTGGTAACAAGGAGTCATACATGGGAATTCATCTCCTGAAGGATGTTCTCACATAGACTTCTTGATGTGATGCATGGGGGTATAGGAGCATCAGCTCAGACCTCCTGGTGAGGTGCAAATTAAAATGACTGATTTCCTGATTTCAAAGCCACAGATGGTGACTGGAAGTTGACCTGGGTCAAGACAGGTGTTCACAGATTAATGCTGTCCCCCTGTGGAAGACAGTAACATACTTTCTGGAGGATGTTCAGGGGAATAGCATACTTCCTGTTGATTAGGAAGAACAGCCTCTTATAGCTTCTCATTGGACAGAGGACTACACGGGTGTGCAGAGGGTGTTTGTGTGGGTTGTGTCTTCAGTGTGCTTTAAAAAGTGAGGGCAAATGATGAGGCTCCCTCTTTTTTCCATTGAGCCCAGCTGAGAAACACATTGACGAACTTACGTAAAGTATCATCTCTGCTCTTTTATTTCTAAATGCCCTGCAATATTTCTTAGTTTTCTATGTTAGTTTTTTTTTTATAATTTCTTTGTAAATAAACACATTTGCTTCTTTAAGCATTGTGTTTATTTTTATAGCTAATATTGTTATTATATCATCACCATTCACATTATCAGAACTTTAATAGACTAGCTAATTATAGGAACAGACAAGACATAGTTATAAATTAAGTAGGGGAAGTCAGAACCCCCCCCCCCCCCCATTTATTACAAAGCCCCTACTCCCCCACCTTAACTAAGCCCCGTGTTGGTTGAAAAAATTCAACCTCAGAACCCTTTTTACTTGCCTAATTTTGAGGTCATGTAATGCACCAGGTCTTACGTCTTGTATTTTATAGACTGCAGAGTGTGAGAGTCCCACTTCTGGTGTCCACGCTGCTGCTTGGGTGATGTAGACTTTCTATTGGCTGTGCAGCAGTGGGGTCCTTTCAGACCCCATAAAATGGTAGGACATGATTATATCATGACTAGGACTGGTTGACAGCAGGGAAAGACTGCAAAGCTGGATTACCAATCTTCACTCTCAGAATAGATGCCAACATGGCATGTGACGTAGTGGCAAACTTAGGTGAGTGAAAAGGCTTTTTTTTTATGTTGCCAGGAAATTGGCATTTAAATCACTAAACTTGGGTGATATACTAGTGCAACTTACAAAAAGGAACAAAAATTGATTTAAAAAAATTTAGAACAAGATGCAAGAAAACAGATGTAAAAGTAATGTAAACGTAATGTCAGGGCAAAGTAACCAGTCAGGGATAGTCTGGGTGCAGAGACCTGTGGCCTGTTCCTGAGTGTTTATGAAAAAAAATATCCCATCATGTGAAGGAAACTGAACAAATTAGTGCATTTTTTCAAGGGTTGGATGCTTCAGTGAACACTTTATTTAATCAGGCCATATGGCGTTGATTTACTAAAGGCAAATAGACTGTTCACTTTGCTGGGGAATGTGCCTCAGAGCTTAGTTAATAAGGTGAAGCTCTGTTGATTTCCATCATCCACTTATGTGTAAACAAAAAGGCAGTTTTTTTCCCCTTGCACGTGATTGAGTATTCTTTGCAAAGTGGAACTTTGCCACATTCACTAAGCTCTGGGGAAAATGCCCTTGCAAAGTGAAAAGCCTTTTTGTCTTTAGTAAATAAACCCCAATGCATCATAATCTTAAAGCAGATGTTCAGTTTTAACTTTTTGCAAAAACTGCATTTCCTTATTAGTCTGTGATAACAGGTTAAAGTGACAATCAAGGCTAACATTTGGTAATGTTTATCTGCTCTGTGCAACCGAGTGCCTTTAAGCCATGCCCTTGATCCTCCTCACAGGAGTTTGACTGACAGAAGCAGTAGTATTAGAATAAGCCTCGTACGCACGCTTAGATTTTCTGATGACCGACTGTCCATTTTTTGTAGCATGGTAGTCTCATGTCGAAAGTGAAGAGGCTATTCACAATACAAAAATTTTCGTACGACAGAATACAACTTCAGAAGTGACATAATGTGTTGAATAGTTTTGTATGTATTCTTTCATTTCTGAGCATGCGTAGTCTTGATCTTCCAATTTTTTTCATACGAAAACTGTACTATTGAAAGGAAAATCAGACGTTGAGTTCATATCCGACAAAAATTTTATAGTCTGCACATCCAGCTTTCGCCTGCCGAAAAAGCAAAACCGTCTGACAAAAAAAAGCACCATACTAACGATCCGAAAATCGGCAGATGGCTTGTCGTACTAATTTTTTCATCCAATATTTGTATCGTGTGTATGGGCCTTAAGACTTCGCTGCCCTTAGTGTTTCCTGTAAAAGCAGGTAGTGAAGGGAGCGATGCAGGAGCCGGAGACAGTGCTGGAGTGGTGACAGTTAAGCATTTAGGAATAGAAGAAGGTAGGGCAAGTAGTGGGGTGTTTACCTTAATGCAGAGAATGCATTAAGGTAAAAAAAAAAACATTTAGACTTATTACTACCTTAGGTTTATTTATTTTTTATTACAAAACTGAGATATTTACCAGTATCCCTATAGGTGCAAAAGAGGCTAAAAGTAGGCAGGGCTTTTTTTTTTTTGTTACGTACTTTATTAAAGGTTTTCATGCAAAATTACAGTAAACGACTCCACAAACATCACTGCATGTAAGCATATAAATACAAATACAAACCAAATTACTCCACCTTAAGCCTATAATGTTATTAAGAACAGAGTGAGTTATCCTGCGCATGAAACACGTGATTAGCTATTCTCAATAATATTCTATCAATGTGAACTTGTTGTAGAAAATAGCCATGAAATACCTAACTAATAAGAACAGGATCTCTTTTATGTTTTATTAAAGTGGATGTAAACCCGAAAAAAAAATTTATGGCATAATGTAGAGTATAAGATTTCCTTTCATTTGAGCCCAGTCTTGCCACAAAGAGTTAATCCAGCTATGAGCAATCCCCTTTTATTGTTCAGTGAGATAAATCTTGACAAACAGAGAAAAACTTTGTCAAATCCTCCCCCTTGCTGTGAGTGACGGGTGATTTACATATCTCGTGCACTAGCCTAAGAGACAAGCATTATTAGTTAATTCCCTCCCACTCCTTTCTTCTGCTGCTCTGCCAAGATTGGCTGTTCCACACCTCAGCATGATTGGGCATGCTGAAATCATGTGGGGACTTTTCTGGGTTTTGACTGGATGTTAGTGATCATAGCAGAAGTTCAGTGTAAGAAATACACAGGAGAAAATGCACGTTGATAAGGGGAGTGTAGAGGTGGGCAGGGAGTCTACTGAGATCACCACTCCACCCACTGAGCCTTGGAAAACAGACTCACCCACAAATTCTGCAGTTTCGGGTCTCATAGCAGACAGAGGGGAGACATTTGACAGATAAGTATACATGCAGGAGGCATGTATAGCCTTCTAGATAACCAATATTGCAGTAGTTTAGAAAGGATGAGAGTGGGTTTAGAGTAATTTTAACTATTACTGGGAAAAGTGGTTATACAAGGCCACGCTGATGTACACCTTTTTAATGTACTGTGCTGACTTATATCCTAGCTTTACTGTTCTCTTACTCGCAGCACATTTTATAGGTTCAATGTCACATAATGATCCATTCAATGGACCTTCCTGGAAACCTGTGTCTGCATAGACTGCCTAGTAGTCTAATCCCACATGGCTTTAATATTTACAGTCTGAAATATTTGTATTGGTGGTAGGTGTCCTAATAGTTAGTGATTTGTGGGGTTTTCGAGCTCAAAATGATAACATATAATTTCTAAAGAATGTCATTCACTACTGAATTACTTAAACTGTTTGATCAAGTCCCTTGTAAGATCCTCATAAGCCTGTCTGAAAAAACATTTTTGGAACTCAGAATATATTTTGATTTTGTGGTTAACAATAGCAGTATAAACATTCATTTTCATCTGCGGTTAAAGCTACATACCTTTTCTGGGAGCATTTTGAACATCTCAAGCACTTCAGTTGGGAAGGGAATATACCACAAATTAACAAAAACCTTTCCATCGTCTGTCAGCAAAGCGTGTGGACGTTCTTGAAATGTTCTGAAAACCAGAAGAAATTCAGTTGTAATTCTTCCCGTACTTTATTTTGGGAATGTAGTTTGTAGTTGGGGATGCAGCTTGCAATTGCTAATAATAGTATCTATGTAAATGAAGGTAAATGAGGGAACAAGCAAAGACCTCCAAAGTTATACAGTGATTAGTTTATGAAAGGAGCAGAGATTGTTAACTTGCAAAGCCAAAGTTCACTGAGCTTAGTAAATAAAGTGAAGCTGCCTCAACTTTTACCATCCAATCATTTCCAATCCTGTTTCTTCATTTTCCATGCATGTGATTGTGTATTGATGGATTGTGTATTTTAAATCTAAGTCAAGATTCACACTGCTACGTGTATGGCCTCTACCCCTTTATTAAATCAACCACATGTGGTCTACCATTGCACTCGATCATGTTTGTCCAATAAGGAAAAGAGCAAAGTGATGTTCTGAAAATGACTGGTGGCTATTGGCAGTTAAAGAAATATTTAAGACTTTTTATTTTTTTTAGAAAAGGCTGAATGATTTCGTTAAAATTCAGATCTCCCTCTAGTTGCCAGCCTACAAATCTCTATATTCAATACAATATTGAAGAGCAAGTATGTAAAATATATAAGCCACATCACTGTAATTATAGCCCAAAATATGTTCTCACTAAAGCTTCCCACAAAATAGTGGTCAGAAGATCCAAACGTCAAATGAGCCTTCTTTACAAACATTTTGCCATAAAAAAGTACCCTGAAGAGACCATATCTAGGTCGAAACGCGTTGGGACTCAAATACAACACTAGGTAATGCAATGTGTATAAATGTGTTCATTTATTGGATTGTGGAGTATACACTGTGCATTTGTTGGACCAGGTTTTATATTGTACATATTTCTTCCATAAATTTCATTTTCGGGGTGTGCAGCGCTTCTTGTCTCCTGTATATGTGTCTTTCCCATTTTGTAAATTTTGTAAATAAGTACAAGCAACCAACTTCAGCAATAAGTCCTGAAAATCTATACCAGTTGACTTATTTTTCCCCTGAGATTGATTAGTCAGGGTGTGTCTGCAAAGTCATAAAATTGTTTCTCAATCTATCTGAACTTCTATGGGTGAGCAAATGGTTATCCCATGTCTATAGTCTGCATACACACAACAGGCTAGTTATACCCAAGTCAATCTATGGATCGACTTGAGTACAATCAGCCTGCCCATAGATGGATCAAATCTTGGCCAGTCCCTGCTGAGCTGGACAAATTTTGATGCATATATGGCCGGCTTAAGCCCACTTTTGATATTTGATATTTGAGATCCAGGCTCACTGCTTTTATTGTTATATTAGAAGTTAGTGAACAGTTGATTGAAGAATCTGAAGATAAAATATTAAGCTAGCAGTAATTTATCCATAAGGGAGAAGAGGTCCATCACCATCACCAGAAAAATAGTAGCAAAAAATTCAACTTGTGTCATGTACTGTATGATTAAAATATAAATTTTTGCTGCAATATTCAGGTTTAATCCAAATTTCCACAGTACTTTATTTCTAAAGCTAGATGTTCTCAGTCTGATTGCCAACATTATTAAACCCACTTCCTTTGAACCTAGGTCATTCAGGACCCTTCCCAGTCTGTAACTGGACAGTGCAAGGAGAAGCAGCACAGTAATGAGTTCATATGTCTGTTAACCTACTCTATCTTTCCCTGTGAGCATTCTTCTCGTCAGCACATGAAGTGATTGGCTCCTTGTGCTGCTACTTCCTACAACAGTCCAGCTCTGTTGTATAGGAACTGCACACTGCTTTACACTGCTTATGTTGGAAGTCAACATGTTTTTAATTTGGCTATAAGAGATAACTACGCCAACCCTAAAAATAACTATATACTATTTGCTTAAACCACTATGCCATACAGTATGTGAATATGCAAAATTATGCAAATATATATTTAAAATATATATATATATATATATATATATATATATATATATATATATATATATATATATATATATATACTGTATATATACCACCTTCCAAGGTTTACACTCACCAGAAAGCAATGATAAAAACACCTCAATATTATGCCAGGATTAGTTTTCCTTCCATAGGATATACCACAAGTTTGTCAGCAATAATCACAGTATTCCACCCATGCTTCAGCAATCTCCAAATCTCATGCAAAACAAATAGCCATCATTGCACAACATTCTTAACTTTATTGTGTATCATATAAAATTGTACGTGGATGCACTCACATGCTATTGTGCCTATAGCACAGGCACAAGTCTGTCCAGTGTTCCAAGTAAAGCCTTTGCTCGCTGTCCCGTCTCTAGGAACTGGCGTGCAATGCAAGCTGACGTCACTTCCTGCCACTGACCCGCACCAAACCGAGGCTTGCACCGCACTCCCGTTCCTACAGGACAGGGAGCAAATGCTTGTGCCTGTTTTGTAGGACATGTGAATGCATCCATGTACGATTTTATATAAAACACAATAAAATTAAGAATGCTGCACAATGATGGCTATGCGTTTTCCATGAGCTAATTTTGGTAATATATCATCGCCATTAACATTATCAGAGCTTTAAAAGACTAGCTAATTATAGGAGCTGACAAGATAATACATATTAATTTCATTAAAATAGGAGGAAGCCAAATCCACCCCCTATTTATTTCAGCTTGCATAAAGAAAAAAAACAAGGTAATGATGCATCATTGCTGCTATCTGCTACATATATATCTGCTACAGTAAGGCATTAAATCTTTAGGGGGGGGGGGGGGGGTTGTCAGTAATAGGTGACATAGAAGAGGCAGCTACGAACCTGGCATCAGCTTGAGGAGCTTCCTTGATGGTAGTCTTTTTCTCCTGATGTCGTCCTATGATGAAATATGTTTTCTCAATAAGTGGGAAGTCTTCCAAAAGCAGCTTCAAACTGTTGCAATTAGCAATTATTTGTCCTCTAAGGGAGTGGATATAAATCTGTCTGCTCAACCTAAATGTCAAAACAACACAGACACAGGTAGAAAGATGAAGAATCTGTACAATTTAAACCTGTCAACAACCTTTGTGAGTGCAGTATCTATATGGATTCACAATGAATACAGTAAAAAGCTTTTTCCAACCATTTATGACCTAAAGTACACCGTGGGGTTGGTCTCCTTCTGACCTTCTAATTGGGTTGCTACTGCTGTATGTAAGCCAAGCTAACGCTTACAGAAAAAAAATCAAAGCCAAGAATGCGCTGCCAGTGTATGCTGTTGCTAAGATTGTCCTTTAAAATGGTACTGTTTTGTAACACCTTGCACAGCTTTAAGGAATCCCCCAAGCACGTTATTGAAACTATATTTATACAGTTAGTGCTGCCATTGAGGCCCCATAAAAAAGCCCTCTCTTCACTGTATGGTATTTATTTTTTTATTTTTTCCATTGGACCATAGCCCTAGTGCCAGGCCCCGTGCCTTTTTTCACAGCAGTTTACATATTAACTCCAAAAGAGCCCTACATTTATTCATAGGACTTGCTCTTCATAGACTTCAATGAAATTCACCACTATGTTTGGTTTTTCTGAATTTCAAACAGAATTTGGCAGCCTATTGGCGAATCGACCCTGGACAGATTTGTTCATCCCTACTCCAGAGAAGAAGGGTTCCATTTTGTGTAGTTACTGCCAACTTCAGTTATGCTATTGCCAAATTTGTGTTTGATGATTCTTCATCTGTTTCCCAAGGACTGTAACGCAGGCATTGACTGCTATAATATGCTGCATGTACTTTGTAAACTATATTTTCATTAAATTGACATAAAAACTGAAACTATCTTATCAATTATCATGACTGCATGAAATAGATTCAGTGATATTTGCAAAACATTCTGTGATAATGTTAGGCCCAGTAATAGCTCAAATTAGTTAATTACACCCTGATTTTCTCTTTTTTTTCTAGTTAGGCTTATCAAACTGATATGATTATCTTGCCAAACTAACCCTTGTTTATATTATATTGTATTTGATTTTGTTTCCTACATGTTTCACTGATACTTGTGTTGCATATTGTATTAATGTCTGATGCACAATCATAGGGAAAGTTGATATATTCTGCATCTCTGTAAATTTGCAATATTAAGAAAAGGCAAATTAATATGCAATAAAAAAAATAACAAATTGTAAATTTAAATGTAGTCTACTGAAAATATCCAAAAACACAATGTTCAAATGGCATAAAGGTAACTTACCGCTGGCAGTAATCCTTTACAAGTTCTCTTTTTACCTTTTCTGCTTCTTCCTGTCAATGGATAAGGTAAAGTTACTGCAATATGTTATGGTGTATAGTGTGTCAATATTTCCTCAGTGCTGAAATAAGTATACAATGTACAAGCATTTCTAATATTTGTAAAATAAAATGACAATTCAGGAAAACCACTTCTAAGTGCCGAGTAATAATGTCAATACGACTAATCTCTAAACTGAAACTGTATATATACTTTAGATTTTTTTTAACATGAAGTTTGTTTTGTTTTCATGCATTACAGAGCTGTTTGGTGAATGCTAATATACATGTACAACAGCCCTGGAATCCTTGTGTAATTGATCAAACCCTTGACTACAGGCTCAGTTTACAAAGCTTTAGCACAAATTTAATAATCTCAATTTCAGCCAGATGACTGTCATTTCTAAATCATACAGGACCCAGCTGAAAATAACTGTCACTTATTTAAAAAGGCTCCTTATCCTGGCATGTTATCTTTCTGAATGTTGCTCATATGTTTCTATAAAAAAAGAAAGTGAACCTATATCCACACATAAACACTAATGCCGCGTACACACGATCAAACAATCCGGTGGAAAAGTCCGGCAAACTCAAGTCCGCCAAACAATCCCCCCGTGTGTAGCCTCCGGCATACTTTTTTGACCCGAAAGTACGGCGGACTTAGAATGCCGTGTTGCACATCAATCTGCCCGCTGTACTCGCATTTCGGCGGACAATCCGGCCGTGTGTATGCCAGTCCGCCGTACTTTTGAAATGAGCGGACTTTTCCCGCCCGGAGAAAAGTCCGCTCATTTCGAGGGGGTCTCCAGGTAGGCGGGGCCCGCGAAGGAGACGTCGCTGGCCCCGCCGCCTGGTATGGACTTAAAGGGGAACCCCAACGCCGAAAAAAATCAGCGTGGGGGGTCCCCCAAAGTCCACAACAGACCCTTGTCCGAGCACGCTACCCGGCCGGCCAGGAAAGGGGGGGCGAGCGAGCGCGCCCCTCCTGAGCCGTACCAGGCCGCGTGCCCTCAACATGGGGGGGTGCCTTAGGGAAGGGGGGCCGCGCGGCCCCCCCACCCCAAAGCACCTTGTCCCCATGTTGATGAGGACAAGGGCCTCTTCCCGACAACCCTGGCCGTTGGTTGTCGGGGTCTGCAGGCGGGGGGCTTATCGGAATCCGGGAGTCCCCTTTAACCAGTTGCCGACCGCCGCACGACGATGTACGTCGACAGAATGGCACGGGCAGGCATATAAGCGTACATGTACGTCCCTGCCTTCCCGCGGGTGGGGGGCCCGATCGGGCCCCCCCCGGTGCCAGCGGCGGTCGGAATCCGTTCAGGAGCGATCCGGGATGAGGGGGCGGCCATTCGTTCATGGCCACCCCCTCGCGATCGCTCCTGACGAATGGAAGTGCAGCGTGACATCACTTCCTCTCCTGTAATGTAAACACAGGCAGAGGAAGTGATGTAATCTCTGTAATTTTATAGCCTTCAAAACTGCGATAGGTAGTGAGGAGTAAAATCAAAAATTTACACCCTAAGAAATCCTGAAGGCAGTGCTTGGTTTTTGGGGCCCCGTACGCGGCTAGGCTCCCAAAAAACCCCACACATGTGGTATCCCCGTACTCAGGAGAAGTAGCAGAATTTATTTTGGGGTGTCATTTCACATATGCCCATGGCATGTGTGAGCAATATATCATTTAGTCACAAAAGTTTGTAATATTCCCGCAACTTGTGGCAAAATATAAAATATTCCATGGACTCAACATGCCTCTCAGCAAACAGCTTGGGGTGTCTACTTTCTAAAATGGGGTCATTTGTGGGTGTTTTGTGCCATCTTGGCATTTTATGGCCTTCAAAACTGTAATAGGTAGTGAGGAGTGAAGTCAAAAATTTACGCCCTTAGAAAGCCTGAAGGAGGTGCTTGGTTTTCGGGGCCCCGTACGCGGCTAGGCTCCCAAAAAGTCCCACATATGTGGTATCCCCGTACTCAGGAGAAGCAGCAGAATTTATTTTGGGGTGTCATTTCACATATGCCCATAGCATGTGTGAGCAATATATCATTTAGTGACAACTTTGTGAAAAAAAATAAAAAATAAATAAAAGTTTGTAATTTTCCCGCAACTTGTGGCAAAATATAAAATATTCCATGGACTCAACATGCCTCTCAGCAAATCGCTTGGGGTGTCTACTTTCTAAAATTGGGTCATTTGTGGGTGTTTTGTGCCATCTTGGCATTTTATGGCCTTCAAAACTGTGATAGGTAGTGAGGAGTGAAATTACAAATGTATGCCCTTAGAAATCCTGAAGGCGGTGCTTGGTTTTTGGGGCCCCGTACGCGGCTAGGCTTCCAAAAAGTCGACCACATGTGGTATCCCCGTACTCAGGAGAAGCAGCAGAATGTATTTTGGGGTACAATTCCACATATAACCATGGCATGTGTGAGCAATATATCATTTAGTGACAACTTTGTGTAAAAAAAAAAAAATATTTTTTTTGTCATTATTCAATCGCTTGAGACAAAAAAATAAAATATTCAATGGGCTCAACATGCCTCTTATCAATTTCCTTAGGGTGTCTACTTTCCAAAATGGGGTCATTTGGGGGGGGGTTTGTACTGCCCTGCCATTTTAGCACCTCAAGAAATTAGATAGGCAGTCATAAACTAAAAGCTGCGTAAATTCCAGAAAACGTACCTTAGTTTGTAGATGTGACAACTTTTGCGCAAACCAATAAATATACAATTATTGACTTTTTTTTTACCAAAGACATGTGGCTGAATACATTTTGGCCTAAATGTATGACTAAAATTGAGTTTATTGGATTTTTCTAATAACAAAAATTAGAAAATATCATTTTTTTTCAAAATTTGCGGTCTTTTTACGTTTATATCGCAAAAAATAAAAATCGCAGAGTCAGTCAAATACCTTTAAAAGAAAGCTCTATTTGTGGGAAAAAAAGGACGCAAATTTTGTTTGGGTACAACATTGCATGACCGCGCAATTACCAGTTAAATCAGCGCAGTGCCAAATTGTAAAAAGACCTCTGGTCATTGACCAGCAAAATGGTCCGGTCTGAAAGTGGTTAATAAGGGGGCCCTCGGATACCGGCCCCCCACCCTATGTGAATGAGTATGGGGTACAATGTACCCCTACCCATTCACCTGTAAAATAAAGTACAAAAAAAACACAACACACGAGATAAAATACTTTATTGCACAGCTCCGGGGGTCTTCCGTCTTCGGGGGTCTTCTCGCCGGACTCCTCCGCTATCTTCTTGTAGCTCTTTTGCTAGCGGAGGAGTCCGGCTTTCTTCCTCGCCGCCGGCCTCTTCTCCCGACTTCGGGGGTCTTGTCCCCCTCTTCGGTTCTTCTGCCGGGCCACCGCGCCTTCTTATAGCTCTTTTACAGGCGGTGGCCCGGTCTTCTGTCGCCGCCGCCTTTCGTTCTTCTTCTTCTTCTTCTTCTTCTTCTCCTTCTCCTGGAGATGTTGACTCGACGCTCTCTCCGGCCACAATGCCAGGGACGCGCTGCGCGGCCACTTATATAGGGACAAGGGGCGGTGTCATATGGCTTTATGTCACATGGGTTGGTGTCACATGGTGACCCCGCCCCCTTACGATGTCACAGTCCCCATGTGACATCAACCCATGTGACCAACCCATGTGACATAAAGCCATGTGACACCGCCCCTTGTCCCTATATAAGTGGCAGCGCAGGGCGTCCCTGGCATTGCGGCCGGAGAGATCGTCGAGTCAACATCTCCTGAAGAAGAAGAAGAACGGAAGGCGGCAGTGGCGACAGAAGACCGGGCCACCGCCTGTAAAAGAGCTATAAGAAGGCACGGTGGCCCGGCAGAAGAACCGAAGAAGGGGACAAGACCCCCGAAGTCGGGAGAAGAGGCCGGCGGCGAGGAAGAAAGCCGGACTCCTCCGCTAGCAAAAGAGCTACAAGAAGATAGCGGAGGAGTCCGGCGAGAAGACCCCCGAAGACGGAAGACCCCCAGAGCTGTGCAATAAAGTATTTTATCTTGTGTGTTGTGTTTTTTTTTGTACTTTTATTTTACAGGTGAATGGGTAGGGGTACATTGTACCCCATACTCATTCACATAGGGTGGGGGGCCGGTATCCGGGGGCCCCCTTATTAAAGGGGGCTCCTGGATTCCGATAAGCCCCCCGCCCGCAGATCCCAACAACCAACGGCCAGGGTTGTCGGGAAGAGGCCCTTGTCCTCATCAACATGGGGACAAGGTGCTTTGGGGTGGGGGGGCCGCGCGGCCCCCCTTCCCCAAGGCACCCCCCATGTTGAGGGCACGCAGCTTGGTACGGCTCAGGAGGGGGGGGCGCTCGCTCGCCCCCCTTTCCTGGCCGGCCGGGTAGCGTGCTCGGACAAGGGTCTGTTGTGGACTTGGGGGGGACCCCCACGCCGATTTTTTTCGGCGTTGGGGGTTCCCCTTTAAGTCCATACCAGGCGGCGGGGCCAGCGACGTCTCCTTCGCGGGCCCCGCCTACCTGGAGACGCGCTCGAAATGAGCGGACTTTCCTCCGCGTGTGTGGGCGAGTCAGTTCATTTCGAAAGTACGGCGGACTTAGTACGGCGGACTTAGTACGCCGTATTAGTCCGCTGAAAAAGTGCCGTGTGTGGGCAAGTAGCCCGTTCGGAAATTCCGACTTACAGTCTGGCGGACGTCCGCCAGACTAAGTACGTCGGACAGACGGCTACGTGTGTACGCGGCTTAAGGTATTTACATATTCTGAACAACCTGTAAAAGCATTTTAAAACACATTCTCATTTATCTCTACATTTGTATTGTGGATACATTAAAGGCATTGTCAACCTTTTGAACAAATCAACCCAAAAAAGTTGTATTAATCTTTTGCATTGCAGCCTGCAGAGCATTGCCACCATGATCTGGTCGTTGTGGGTGCAAAGAACAGTCTGCTGCAGACTCTTCCTCCAGCCTCAAGTCTGTAGAGAGTTAAGGACTTACTGTAATGGGCTGGAGGAAATAATCAATAAACTACAAAACTGGTGATGTCATCATACTTGTGCTTCATTGTGTTCTTTGAGTTCCTCTGCTAGCAGTCTTCTATTTACAAATCCCTGCAAATGAATGTATAAATGGATGACACCACTCTGCAGGCTGAGCTAGGCACAACAGTGCCAAATTCACAGGAAAACGAAAATCTGTGTGGGGAAGCACCCCGAGACTTAGGTATGTGGGGGAAGGTTTAAGGGTGGGGTTTGAAAAATGTGACCAAATGTAATGTTACACTAAAAATATAGGTGTGAAATGAAACATGGGCACAAAGGTGGACTTTAAGGGCTACCGTAATTCCACATTTTGCAACAGGTTACACCTGTATTTAAAACATTGTTAACTCTAAATGAATAACCTGTAAAGTTGTTACCTATGGATAATTTTGGGTACTGAATTGTGTTGCCGATTCACAGGCACATGCAAATTTAAAGCCTGGCATGTCAAATCTACTGTATTTACTCATTGCAACTTCAATGTTTATATATTAGATGCAAAAAAGTCGGTACTATATTGTGTTTGTGTGCATTTAATGTAATTTTTGTTTAAAAAGTCTAGTAGAAAAGTAGCTAAAACACTTTTATTGTTTATTAAGAATATGTTCATAGTTTATTGTCCAGGCACGTGTGCAATCTAAGTGGGCTAATGTACTGACTACCAATAACAACAATTATGGATGAAATCAGGAAGGAAGTCTAGAATCATAATATATCTTAGAAACATATAACATTATGGGTAAGATATACTAAAACTGGAGCGTGCAAAATCTGGTGCAGCTGTGCATAGAAACAAATCAGCTTCCAGGTTTTATAGTCAAAGCTTAACTGAGCAAGCTGAAATTAGAAGCTGATTGGCTACCATACACAGCTGCACCAGATTCTGAGTGTTCCAGTTTTAGACCCCTTTCACACCGAGGCGGTTTTCAGGTGCGACAGCGCTAAAAATAGCGCCTGTGTAGCGCCTGAAAAAAACCAGCCCCTGTCACTCCAGTGTGAAAGCCGGAGAGCTTTCCCACTGGAGCGGTGTGCTGGCAGGACGGTGAAAA
The DNA here is from genome assembly GCF_037356315.1 of Lithobates pipiens. Lineage (NCBI taxonomy): Eukaryota > Metazoa > Chordata > Amphibia > Anura > Ranidae > Lithobates > Lithobates pipiens. The sequence goes on from NW_027507758.1 coordinate 294,158,333, forward strand.
AAGTCCTGCTAGCGGCATCTTTGGAGCGGTGAAGGAGCGGTGTATTCACCGCTCCTATCCATTGAGATCAATGTGGCAGCGCATACCGCTGCAAAAACGACGGTAAAGCAGCGCTAAAAATAGTGCCGCTTTACCGCCGATGCCCGCACCGCCGTGTGAAAGGGGCCTTAAGTAAATCTCCCCTGGTGCATTGTGCCAGCACTGTTTTTTTTTTTTATTTCAGTACTGTTTTGGATGGTTTAATGCTGTTATGCATAACAAGTACTTGTAATAGATACTTGCAACTCTTACAGGGTTTCTCATAATAGTCCCCATTGCTTGTTTTTTCTGAAGAAACGTATTCAGCATGGCATCCCGAGGACCCACTTTTTCTAACTGTATTGAGATAAAAGCTTCTGGATACCTAAAAAAAAAAAAAAAAAAAATTTGAATGTACTATATACATATTAATCACTCAATATAAAGTGATTAGCAATGTTATTGTAACTTTAAAAAGACTGGGGATAAAAAGACAAACTGCTGCAGGAACCTCCTAATGTCACAGCCAGATCTCCAGTGGTCTGATAGCAGAACTTTATAACCTCTTGATAGTGCTGAAGCTTACCCACCCCTTCCTGCCTCCTACACATTTCCATTGACCAGTGAGGCTGGCCATTTTAGTGATGACCCAATAGAAATGCCTGGAAGTTTAAACATTAAATTGTGAAGCGGAGGTTAACCCAAAAATTGAACCACCGCTTTTTCAGAACACATTTGGCACCTTTCAGGTGCGGGGGAAAAAAATCCTGTCTGAGACAGGTATTTGCACCCACTTCCGGGCATAGACTCAGGCAGGAGTCTATGCCTCTTCCTGTCTCACCGCGCTTTCTGCTGGGACACACACGGGTCCCAGAGACAGCACGGACCATTTCCATTGCACTGTGCGACTCGCGCATGCGCAGTAGGGAGCCACGAAGATGATGGCGGCAGCATCCGAGGACCGAGGGGATGGTTTTTGTTCTCGGATGCCGACCTCACTGGACCCTGTGACAGATGAGCAATCTAATTGATTGCTATTGGCAATGCCCCCCCCCCCCCCTCCTCATTTTCTTCTCCTACTGCTTGTGGGTGCAACTCAGTTCTCAGATTGACTTAGTTGCTGACACTGCATGTCCTGATCTCACTTTTCCTTGGTGAAACCTTCATTTCAACACAGTTTTGGCTTTGACGTACAGTTCTTGCTACCCCTGGCAGTGACACTATCCTAGAATACAATTTATCTTCTTCGGCACCATCTATGCCTGGCTTGGCTTTGATGCCACTTGTAATAAGATTATTGTGTGTGTTATCTTCTGGCTTACTACTTTTCTTCCTGGCTAGACCACCCACAGGCCCTCGAATGACCTGTGGCACATATAATACCGTACCTTTTAGTACTTAGGCATTGCTGTGGTGTATTAGGCCATCCCAATATTTAAAACCGTTGTTTTTTTAGGCGAAGAGCATAGCGAGCCATGAGGGTACATAGGACAGGTATTTTCAATTATTGCCAACTGCAGAGTACAGGAGGTGGTTACTGGGAGGTTGATTTACTAAAAGCAAATACACGGTGCACTAACTTGGAAGTGCAATTCAAGTGCACTGCAAGTGCAGTTGCTTTAGATCTAAAGGGGAGCTCTGCTGATTTCTATCATCCAATCATGTGCAAGCAGAAATGCAGTTCTTTATTTTCCTTGCATGTTCCCCTATAGCAATAGCTATAGCAACTGCACTGCATCAACCCCATTGTCTTGTATGCATTTCCTCACATGGTTTATTTGAAAGGAGAGTATTAAGACACATTAGATTCGTACCTCTTCTTTGTCCAATATGTCTGTGCTTGGGTTCCATTAGGGTTAGGTACAGGTGTTGATGTTTGACTTTCAACTACTGACCACGATGATGAAGTCTTTTCACTGGAAGAACTCATTCGTCTTTGAAAATGACTGTCCTACAATTACAAATCAAATTATTTAATGGCAATATCACTAGTTCACTATGATGACATTGGGGGTTATTTACAAAAGGCAAATCCACTTTGCACAAGTGCACTCGCTCTAAATCTAAGGGGTAGATCTGGAATGAGAGGAAGCTCTGCTGATTTTATTATCCAATCATGTGCAAGCTAAAATGCTGTTTTTTATTTTCCTTCTCAGATCTACAGCGACTTTACTTCCAAGTGAACTTGCAGTGCTCTTGTAGTGCAAAGTAAATTTGAATTTAGTAAATAACCCCCATTATTACTGAATTATAAACAGAATGATATTTTAATTATAAAGACATTTACTCACACACATAAACATGTAGAACCTGATGCACAAAATATTGAAAATGGAAGAAGTTCTAACTGATATTGCATTGGAGCTCATTGTCTTTTTATGTTTAAATAAAAATGTAGGCACCATGACATGCGCTAAGGAAAGGCCATTTGCTTAATTTTTAAAAAAATGACTGCTTAATTATACTTTTTATTTATTTTTCTTAAATGTTTTATAGATGTACTTCAATCAGGTGGTCAGGGTATATATGAAGCTATTGCAGTCCCGGACATCCTCATTGCTAACCCCCATAAAAAGATCTACAATATATGCAGCTATTTACTCTAACAATATTAATTTAATCCATTTAGCAAATTTTTCATGCTGGTTTTAATTCTTAACTTGGGTAGGATGTGGAATTCCCTGGCAGTGGTTTCAGCAGGGAGCATCGATAATTTAAAAGAAAATATTAGATAAGCACCTGAATGACCACAACATACAGGGATATACAATGTAATACTGACATAAAATCACACACAAAGTTTGGACTTGATAGACTTTTTTCAATCTTGCTTACTATGTCACTATGTAACTATACGCGAAAACACTAGTCTCAGAGAACCAATTACATATTGGTATTACAAAACAGATTTTACCTCATTGACATACAGTACATACAGTGGTGTGAAAAAGTGTTTGCCCCCTTCCTCATTTCCTGTTCCTTTGCATGTTTGTCACATTTAAGTGTTTCGGAACATCAAACCAATTTAAACAATAGTCAAGGACAACACAAGTAAACACAAAATGAAATTTGTAAATGAAGGTGTTTATTATTAAAGGTGAAAAAAAATCCAAACCATCATGGCCCTGTGTGAAAAAGGGATTGCCCCCCTTGTTAAAACATACTATAACTGTGGTTGTCCACACCTAAGTTCAATTTCTCTAGCCACACCCAGGCCTGATTATTGCCACACCTGTTCACAATCAAGGCATCACTTAAATAGGAGCTGCTTGACACAGTAAGGTCCACCAGAAGATCCTTAAGGCTAGGTTCACATTGCTGCGATGCGGGAACGCCGCGAATCCGCGGCGTTTTCCCGCATCGCATACCTCCCGCCAGCAGTTCACACTGCCCTATGCGGACGGCTGGGGGTGTCAATGTTATGTTAATGACACCCCCAGATCCGTCGGCATATCGCAGTGCAATCTGCCGACTCGCACAGGAATCGGATCGCATGGTGTGAACCCCCATGCGATCCGATTCCGTTGCAGACCCAAAAAAGGGTCCCGTGCGAGTTTGCTGCGGGACCGCTGCGAGTTCAGCCATACTATCTGTATGGCTGAACTCGCAGCGCTACGGAGATCGGATGTGATTTGCTGTGCGAATCACATCCGGTTCTCCCCCCGCAGCGGTGTGAACCCAGCCTAAAAGCTACACATCATGCCGAGACCCAAAGAAATTCAGGAACAATTGAGAAAGAAAGTAATTGAGATCTATCAGTCTGGAAAGGGTTATAAAGCCATTTCCAAAGCTTTGGGAATCCAGCGAACCACAGTGAGAGCCATTATCCACAAATGGCGAAGACATGGAACAGTGGTGAACCTTCCCAGGAGTGGCCGGCCGCCCAAAATTACCCCAAGAGTGCAGCGACGACTCATCCAAGAGGTCACAAAAGACCCCACAACAACGTCCAAGGAACTGCAGGCCTCACTTGCCTCAGTTAAGGTCAGCGTTCATGCCTCCACCATCAGGAAAAGACTGGGCAAAAATGGCCTGCATGGCAGAGTTCCAAGGAGAAAACCACTGCTGAGCAAAAAGAACATCAAAGCTCGTCTCAATTTCTCCACAACACATCTTGATGATCCCCAAGACTTTTGGGACAACATTCTGTGGACCGATGAGTCAAAAGTGAAACTCTTTGGAAGGTGTGTGTCCAAGTATATCTGGAGTAGAAGGAACACTGCATTTCAGAAAAAGAACATTATACCAACAGTAAAATATGGTGGTGGTAGTGTGATGGTCTGGGGCTGTTTTGCTGCTTCAGGACCTGGAAGACTTGCCGTGATAAAAGGAACTATGAATTCTGCTGTCTACCAAGAGATCCTGAAGGAGAATGTCCGACCATCTGTCCGTGTACTCAAGCTGAAACGAACTTGGGTTCTGCAGCAGGACAATGATCCTAAACACACCAGCAAGTCCACCACCGAATGGCTGAAGAAAAACAAAATGAAGACTTTGGAGTGGCCTAGCCAAAGTCCTGACCTGAATCCTATTGAGATGTTGTGGTATGACCTTAAAAAGGCAGTTCATGCTCGAAAACCCTCTAATGTAACTGAATTAGGACAATTCTGCAAAGATGAGTGGGCCAAAATTCCTCCAGGACGCTGTAAAAGCCTCATTGCACGTTATCGCAAACGCTTGGTTGCAGTTGTTGCTGCTAAGGGTGGCCCAACCAGTTATTAGGTTTAGGGGGCAATCACTTTTTCACACAGGGCCATGATGGTTTGGATTTTTTTTTCACCTTTAATAATAAACACCTTCATTTACAAATTGCATTTTGTGTTTACTTGTGTTGTCCTTGACTATTCTTTAAATTGGTTTGATGTTCCGAAACACTTAAGTGTGACAAACATGCAAAGGAAAAGGAAATGAGGAAGGGGGCAAACACTTTTTCACACCACTGTATGTACTGTATGTCAATGAGGTAAAATCTGTTTTGTAATACCAATATGTAATTGGTTCTCTGAGACTAGTGTTTTCGCGTATAGTTACATAGTGACATAGTAAGCAAGATTGAAAAAAGTCTATTAGAGCTGTCTTTTATGCATTGGGGTTAAGTTACTAACACTCAAGAGTGCAGAATCTGGTGAAGATGTGCATAGTAACCAATCATCTTCTATCCTCAGCTTGTTCTATTATGCTTTAACAAAAAAAGAAGATGATTGGTTTCTATGCACAAGCTACACTAGATTCTGTGTGCACCAGTTTTAGCAAATCTTCCCCATTATGTTAGAATATAGTAGAAACCCAGACTTCTGGCTGGTGATCTTCAACAATCTCTTGCCTTCTTTAGACAAGCTCCGGAATGAGCAGGAGTGCAAATATGTGCAGCTACTAGATGCTTACTGAAATCTTAGAGATTTCCTAACCCTACACACTTACCCTTTATCAATACAATATGCTGGATGCTCTATATGGAAAATGTATCCCAAAACCTTTAGTCCAAAATATAGAAGCCTTACAAGCAGTGTCTCGTCCCAAAGAAACCTACTATGAATCAGCATGAATTTTAAACTCACCCCCCCCCCCCGCCCCCCAAACCTTATTGGAGGTGGCTTTCTAAGCACTGACAAAATTTTGGTGGACACTTTACTATCTGCTACTATTATGGAACAGGATAGCAGCAAGTTATGTTTTGCAATGCCAATGCTACACTCATCCACCTTTAAGACTCTTCAATTCTCAAGGCCACAGCTTATGGACAGGGATGGCATATGAACATCTAAGAATACCGTATTTATCGGCGTATAACACACACTTTTTTCCCCTTAAAATTAGGGGAAAATCACGGGTGCGTGTTATAAGGCTTCAGATGGACACTGACAAGGCTGCATTGATGGGCATTTAAATGTAAGTTTTTTTCCCTTAAACTCCCCTTCTAAAAAAATTTCCCTAAAATTCCCTCCTAAACTTGGGGTGCGTGTTATACGCCGATAAATACGGTAGTTATCTTGTGACCATCTTTCCTTTATATTGCTGTTACAGATAGATGGAACCTACACTATGTTGTCTAAGGCCGCGTACACACGCGGGGACTGTTCGCCCAACTTTGTCCGTCAAACAGTTTCAGCAAACAGTCCGCTCAAAATTAGCATGGACGGACATGGCCACACACGACGAACGAACAGTTTGCTGAAACCGTGCGCGATGACGTGAACGGCACGTACGACGGGACGAAAAATACGACGTCCTATACACTGCATTATAACTTTCGGCGTGTAAATCCTTTCTGAGCATGCGCGGAACTTAGTTTGACGAACAAGCCTACACACGAGGGGACTGTTCGCTGAAACAAAGTTTCAGCGGACAGTTTTTCGGAAATTCCGAAAAACCTTGTTCAGCGGACTGTTCGCTGAAACTGTCCGCTGAAAGCCCACACACGAGCGGACTGTCCGGCGAAACACTGTTCAGCGGACAAAGTTGGGCGAACAGTCCCCGCGTGTGTACGCGGCCTAACAGTAGTTCAGCAAAAGTCTGTGTTTAAAGAAAAAAAAAAAATACAATCAAGTAAAAAACAAAAAGTGTTGCCTATTTTTTTGACTGAATATGTACAACATAGGCACATGTCTTTGTCGGCATTGAAGTTGTTACTGTGTGCCCATTACAATGCTATTAAAAACTCTTTTGGATTAAAAAAAAATAACTTTTTGTTTGTGCGTGCTGGGAATTAGAACATCTAGGTATGTCAGAGAGAGAGACATTTTTTCTGTATACCCTGATCAAAGACTGAAAAAATGTTGAGAATGAAACAATTGTTAAAATGAATTACATCCAAATCCATATAATCATAATGAAACCCATTTATAGGCGGTACAATAAAAAAATAGCCTCAGAAGCATCAGGTTTGAGATCAGCATTAAAATGTTTTAGGCTGGGTTTACACTATTGCTGCATGCAGCTCACAGCAGGGGCCCGGTGTGTTCACCGTTTCAGGCTTGATTTCAGACAGAATTTTTGGCTGAATTCGGGCCAGAAACGGACCAAAAGACACATAGGACCCCTGTGAAAATTCACACCAGAGCCACAGCGGAACAATCTCCTGCTATTGTGAATTAACCGTGTTCCTTGTACTGCAAACTTTTGTTCACCTTTTAATTTGTAACGGGTTTTGGGGATGTGAAGGAGGTTCTGGTTAGTTGACCGGAGAGTGTGACCTGGGGTGTAGCGCTTTATTTTGTTCCAGAGGTATTGCGGGGCTTTTCCTTGTGCACATTTGTGAGTGCGGCAGAGGGTCTTGAATGTAACTCGATCCTTCCCGGCTAGCCAATGTAGGGTCCTCAGGGATGGGGTGGTTGATTCCCATGTTTTTTTTTTGAGTTACCAGTCTGGCTGCTGTGTTCTGGACGGTTTGTATACGTGAAATTCGTTATTTTGGAAGTCATAGGTAGAGGGAATTTGCGTAGTCAAGTCAGAATTAATGATTGTTCCAACTACTGCTGCTGTATCTCTTTCCAGGATGAAGGGGGTGAGTCTAAGCAGTAGGCGAAGAAAGTCATGGGTTCCGCTGACTACTGATCCTATTTGTGCATCCATCGTCATGTTTGAGTCAAAGATGACTCCGGCGCTTTTGGCTTTAGTGCTGGGGGTGATGGGTTGTCCGAGGATGGTGAGTAGTGTGGACATCGTGCCAAGGTTTTTGTTTTGGTTTTCATGAAGGAAGAGGAGTTCTGTTTTGGATCCGTTGAGTTTAAGGAAGCTCTCCGTCATCCAATCATCGATCAATGAGAGACAGTTTCCCAGTGCCTGGCATTGGTCTTTTTTGTTGGTGATGCGTAGGTAGAGTTGGATGTCATCCGCGTAGAAGTGATAAAATAGATCCTGGTTGCTGATGATTTTGAGGAGTGGGCAGAGATAGATGTTAAAGAGCACTGGTGACAGGGGTGATCCTTAAAGGGACTCCGCATGTCATTTTTCATGGTTCCGAAGTGAACGCTCCTAGTTTCACTTTCTGAGATCAGTTTTCTAGAAATGATGCGAACCAGGGTAAGTCTGAGTCTGCAACTGCAGCTACTTCTGTGAGACGAGTGAGCGGGGTTTTGTGGTCTACTGTGTCAAAAGCTGCACTGAGGTCCAGCAGCACCAGGAGACACGATTCTCCTTCATCTGCTGCTTCGAGGGTGTTATCCCAGATTTTGAGGAGTGCAGTTTCTGTCCCGTGGCCAGGGCGGAAACCCGATTGAAATGGTCCAAGTGTTTATGGGTGTCCAGATGGAGTTCTAGCTGTTGTACTACTGCTTACTCGATAATTTTGGAGAAGGTGTTGAGGCTTGTGACAGGTCTGCGGTCGTTTGGGTCTTTATGAGGTTTGTTATGATAGGTGCCAGGATGTCAGTACATTCTTTCAGAAGTTTTGTGGGAATGATGTCGTTTGGCGATTTGCTGTCTCGGAGGTTTCTGATGATGGTTTTGGTGGTGTCAATGGTGACTGGGACCAGAGTAAATTTCAGTGGTTGTAGAAAAGCAGGGGTAGGCAACCCCTGGCACACAAAGCCTCTTTTGCCACCACTCGACTCCCTCCCCATCAGCAGAGGGGCACAGGGAAGTTAGACACTAATGCATTCCAATTTCAGAGTTCCCCATGCCGCACTTGCACTAAGGGGGAGGCACTGTGCCCCCACACATTGCAAAACATGGGAAACATTGTTTGGTTCTCCAACTTTGCTGTAGCTAAGATCATCAGCTTTTGTGATGCAGAAGAGATTGGGTGCAGTTATGCTGGGGGAGGTCCCTGTTTCCAGGAGGAGGAGACCTGTCATTGGCCACTGCTAAAGCCAATCACAGTCTTGCTAGCCCTACCCACCATCTGGAGGAAGATGACTTGCTTAGTTGCCACTACCAATCTCAGAAAGAAGGGATTTCATTGTAATTGAGAAAACCACAATCAGTTGACAGTTTGTGGAATTACTGTTGAGTTGTGGGAACTTTGTTGGAATTATTCCTGAACCTTTGCGTCACTTACTACTAAACCCCTGCACTCTGTGTCTCTTTAAGCCACAGCCAGTATTCAGTACAATGAAATTCACACCCAACTTTTCCTGTGGCGCAGAGCGCCGTACTTTTTCTTAGCTGCGGGAACCCAACTTATCATCATTGCAAATTAATTCCAGATGCTTGTATGTTGCTGGATACAAGAGTTGGATCAGCAGGATGAGTGTGCCAGGACAGATGTGTATCATCTCTGCTTCCTTTCACCACTCTGCATATAATACATATCATAGATGAGAAGAGGGTACAGCGGTGGGGAAGATATGCAGGGAGGTACAGTGGTAGAAGAGATGAGAAGGGGGTTCAGTGTTGAGCCAGATGAGTGGGGGGGGTCAGTGTTGGGCCAGATGAACAGGTTCAGTGTTATGCCAGATGAGCAGAGGGGGGTTCAGTGTTGGGCCAGATGAACAGGGGGGTTCAGTGTTGGGCCAAATGAACAGGGGGGTTCAGTGTTGGGCCAAATGAACAGGAGGGTTCAGTGTTGGGCCAAATGAACAGGGGGCTCAGTGTTGGGCCAAATGAACAGGGGGCTCAGTGATGGGGCAGTGAGAATGGGGTTCAGTGGTGGGACAGAAAAGCAGGTGGGTTGAGCAGTTGGGCAGATGTGAAAGGAGGTGTATTGGTGGGACAGATGAGCAGGAGGTTATAGTGGTGGGTTAAACAAGCAGGGGGTACAGAGGTAGGGCAGATGTGCAGGAGGTACAGTGGTGGGAGGGATGAGATGGGGGTTTAGCAGTGAGACAGAAAAGTAGGAGAATACAGTGATGGGGCAGGTGAGCAGGGGCTTACAGTGGTGGGACAGATGAGCAGGGGGGTTCAATGTTAAGGCAGATGAGCAGGGGGGTTCAGTGTTGACAGAGGAGAAAGGAGGTACATTGGTGGGACAGATGAGCAGGAGGTTACAGCGATGGGGCAGAGGAGCGGGGGGTACAGAGGTGGGGCAGATGTGCAGAGGAGAAAGGAGGTACATTGATGGAACACATGAGCAGGGGGTTTCAGTGGTATGGCAGAAGAGCAGGGGGTACAGTGGTGGGACAGATGTGCAGGAGGTACAGATGTACAGGAGGTACAGTGATGGGGCAGATGAGAAATCGGATTACCGTGGTGGGGCAGATGAGCAGATGGCTTCAGTGGTGGGAGTGAAGAGCAAGGGGGTAAAATGGTGGGACAGATGTGCAGGAGGTACAGTGGTGGGAGGGATGAGAAGGAGGTTCAGCGGTGGGACAGAAAAGTAGGGGGATACAGGGATGGGGCAGATTAGCAGGGGGTTACAGTGGCGGGACAGATGAGCAGGGGGGTTCAATGTTGGGCCAGATGAGAAGGGGGTTACAGCGGAGGAAAGATGTGCAGTGGGAGTTCAATGTTGACAGAGGAGAAAGGAAGTACATTGGTGGGACAGATGAGCTGGGATTACAGCGGTGGGGCAGAAGAGCAGGGGATACAGTGGTGGGACATATGTGCAGAAGGTACAGTGATGGGACAGATGTACAGGACGTACAGTGTTGGGGCAGATGAGAAAGGGGGAACATTGGTGGGGCAGGTAAGCAGGGGGTTACAGTTGTGGGACAGAAGAGCAGGGTGGTGGGGCAGAAGAACAGGGGGGGTACAGAGGTGGGGCAGATGTGCAGAGGAGAAAGGAGGTACATCGTGGAACACATGAGCAGAGGGTTACAGTGGTGGGGCAGAAGAGCAGGGGGTACAGTGGTTCGGACAGATGTGCAGGAGGTAAATTGATGGGACTGATGTACAGGAGGTTCGGTGATGGGACAGATGAGAAAGGGGGTTACAGTGGTAGGGCAGATAAGTTCACAGATGAGAAGATGGTTCAGAGATGAGACAGAAGAGCATGGAGGTACGGCGGTGGAGAAGATGTGCAGGGAGGTACAGTGGTGGGGCAGATGAGACGGGGAACATTGGTGGGGCAGGTGAGTAGGAGGTTACAGTGGTGGGACAGAAGAGCAGGGTGGTACAGTGGTGGGACAGAAGAGCAGGGGGTTACAGTGGTGGGACAGATGTACAAGGGGTTACAGTGGTGGGACAGATGTACAGTGGGTTACAGTGGTGGGGCAGATGTGCAGGGGATTACAGTGGTGGGGCAGATGTGCAGGGGGTTACAGTGTTGGGGCAGATGTGCAGGGGGTTACAGTGGTGGGGAAGATGAGCAGGGGGGAACAGTGGTAAAACAGATTTATAGGGGGGGACAGAGATCTGTGGTGTGGAGTTGCATGAATTGGGGCTGATCTGAGGCATGAGTGTGCAGGATGTTAATTTCTTACTACCAAAGTAGTTTACATCATTTACTTTATAAAAAAATCCTTTTCCTGATTGAGAGTGGGAAGTTCACATTTTTTTGTTATAAAATCGGAGCGCTCAATCAATTTCATTGAAAACATTTTCGGCACACTGTGCTCAAAAGGTTGCGTACCCCTGCTATAAAGCTTATTTTTAAGGGCTCATTAAAACTGGTATTAATAGGAGACAATTAAAACACTTTCTAAATGTTTTGCAATAACATGCAAATGTAAGCAAACATGTTAGTACACATTCAGGGGAGGTCAATATATAATAAAAAAAATTCTGGCGGTATGGTTTCTTTAACATGGCCTGCACCTCATTCATGAAAGCCTTTTGGTCAAGTATCAACATACGCTAGATTCAGGTAATTCTTACTACCACCATTTTTAGAATCTGTCAGTTTTTCGGCAACATATTCTAAAAGCATTACCACACATTAGATAAGCAAACTGGCAGTAATTAAGACCAACTCAAAGTTGGTGTAGAAGGGAAGGGGGTGTTGTGCGTTCATTACTTTATTGATATATTTTAATGTTTTACATTTACATAATTGGTTTCTAGGACGAAGGCCGCCCATGTTCCAGCAACCAGCCACAGCAGGACACACTGAACTGATAGTGAATTAAGCCTGATGGGAAACTCAAAGACGCTAGTTACCCCATTAGGTCCGCCTTGACAGTGATTGACTGTGTATGGCAATGGGTGGATTCCATAGCTGCTCTTAAGTCCTATAGCGGCTTTAGAATTTGCCCACTGTTATCTGCCAATCACAGACGAGGTGAATCTTAAGGGGGAACTAGTCTCAAGGTTCCCCATCAGGCTCTGCCCACCCAACAACTAAAATCTACGCTCGCAGCGCCTGTGGGGTGGGTGGAGCCTGATGGGGAACTCTAAAACCTTAGTTCCCCATCAGGTCTGCCCTGCCTGTGAATGACAGTTTACGACAGTCATGGGTAGATTTGAAAGCAGATTTTTGACTGAATAGCAGCTATGGATTTGCCCATTGCCATGCACCATCAACCAAAAGTAAAGCAGACCTGATGGGGAATTAGTCTTTCCTTCCCCATCAGGCTTCACCCACCCAATGCAAAACTCCTTGGCCAGAGGGAGTGCACTAAGGAAGGAGTCTCCAATGTAGACACTCCTTCCTCAGTGCAGACATAGACAGATTCATGCACCTGTTTATGACAGGTAAATGGATCGGGCACAAGCACCCACACTTTCTGTGCTGTGCCCAGACAGAATTCTATGAATCCTCTGGATTATTGTTGGAAACAAGCCTCTGCATTGCTGCATTGCTTCACATTATTCATTTCCAATCTGGAAAGTGAAAACATCATTTGGCAGGTGCTGAAGCCCCTGGTCATTTCTTGATGACTGTTCAAAAAGTCAGTGCTTATGTTTCTCAAACACTTAACCCCTGTACAGAGTTTGGGAAGCATTTAAATTGCACCAATGTTGATTTTATTCTTATTTTTCTATAGATTGAGATATTAATCATGACCATATTACAGGGAAAAAAAATACAGCATACAAAAACAATAAACTGCTCTAGAATGGGAATATACAATCCAAGGTTAGGTCTGATGTTGATTTTCCATGATTCTGGAGGCAATGCATAACTTAGCTAGATGCTGAAAAGCACCAAAAGCCCATTAAAGGCTTGCTGAACACATCACAAAAGCCTGTCAACACTTAAACACATGGGGTGTTTGGTAAGCTTTGCACATGTGAACTAGCACATTTTATTGATTCTATCTCTTCCTTGCTGAGAGGAGGCCACAAATTACTACTTTAGGGAGAATGTGATGCATAGTCTCTTAGGCAGTAAGCTTGAAATTATTTCTATAAAATGTTATCCTTTGTTGGATTGATGATAAATTCCAAGTCTTCGGGACAGATTGAGTTTTATGTATCCTTATGTGACTTTGTATGTCGATTCCCTACAGACTAAGAGGGTAGTCATGACCTGTATTGCTACCCATTAAATAGTCAATTTTGGACTAAAAGTCAGATAGGTACTTAGTGTATGGTGGGGCAAAAAAATAAAATCTAGCACATGTCAACAGTAAATGTCCTTTAAAGACACTGCAAGTGCAGAAAAATACCTGGTACTGTGCTAAAAAAGCACCAGCTCCTTATTCCTGTTATGGACTAAGAACACGTGCCTTATTCTGGACTAATAATACAAGAAATCGTGTCAGCTTTTCCAAGTCATCTTTTGCAAAACTACAGAATCTCTCCCACCCTCTTCTTCCCTCAAAGATAGGGAGTAATTGTTCTGTATTCTAAAATAAGAATTGGGAGGTTTCTGAGACAACACAGAGTGTACAGGTTACAGGACAGCTCTGAATTTCTGACACTATTAACAAGTATTATTTTGCACTTGTAGAACAGATATAACATCATGCTTAGAATGGTATATTTCACAGGCCAAAAGGGTGCAAATAAGACAATTTTATTGTTGGGGTTTGCATACATTTTAAAGGTGAATTCCAGTGGCGGCTGGTGCTCCATTTTTTTTGGGGGGGGGGGGGGGTGGAAAACAAGCCCCCAACCCCTGTCAGGTCCACACTTACTCCATCCAGGTCGCAGGTGAATTCCCCCGGCTTCTCCTCCCAGCCAATGTAGTGTTAAGACCTGCTTCCTGTCCTGATTGGCCGTGAAGAGAAGCAAGAAGACAATAGTGAATGTTGATTCGCTAATGTCACAAGTGGGTGGGCTCGGAGTGCAGTGCTCTGTGCTCAGAGCCCAACCTTTTTGAAGCCAATTAGAGCCTCAGGCTTTATTCATGTGCTTATAAGGAAACCAAAATTCGTAGAAGTATATGCGCCCATAGCCCCGCATGGAGATTAGGGGCCGGCGCGCAGAGATTAGGGAGGGCGGTGCCCTTCCTGCTCCCCTTATGGACCGGCAGACGCTGGTGAAATTGCACTATATGGGGTGACAGACATTTTACCGCTCGGTAAAGCCACATAGTTTTTTTGCTTTTTTTTTTTTGTTACACACGTCTATAGCTGGGTGTGGTGTATCCTACAAGGATTTGGCATCAGCAAACTGAGGATTGCTACTGACCCTTGTGTATAATGGGTGAGTCATGAAATGTAGAGTTAAAAAAACAAATAAGGCCAGTAACGATCTTATTATATGACAGGAGCACTAATGAGGAATGCCTAAAGAGATCTTAACGTCCAAGAGATGTCCATGCAGGGAAAAGCTACAGGTTTATTTTACTAAAACTGTTCAAAATATGGTGTAGCTCTGCACTGAAACCAATCAGCTTCCAGGTTTTATTGTCAAATCTTAATTGAAAAAGCTGAAGTTAGAAGCTGATTGGCTACCATGCTCAGCTGCACTAGATTCTGAGTGCTTCAGTTTTAGTAAATCTCCCCCATATGTGACCACCACCGGAAGTGAAAAAAATACCTGCTTACCAGATAAACTGGGCCTATAACAGGTCAGTGACACTTGTGCTGATTACCTTGCCAGGGCCTTTAGACTGTAATCTGGTCAGCAATCAGTGGTCCTGTAGACATTCCCTCTCTGTCCCTCTCTGTCAGATAGTGTCCGCCCTGTACTACACTTGCGCAGTAAGGAGGACAAGGACATTCTGAAAGTTTCCGAAGATGAACGGCGCCTGCGCCGTGAGTCCAGGTTCAAGCCCCACCATCCAAGTGGACATAGAGTTAGAATAAAAAATAGCCGAGCGAAGCGAGGCCATGCCCGAAGCGTGGCAAGTGAAGTGAGCTTGCGATGGGCCCTGTTACTATGTGCAACCGTATGTCCACTTGGATGGTGGGGCTTGCACCTGGACTCAGGCGCCGTTCTTCTTCTGAGACTTCCAGAGTCTCCTTCTCCTCCGTACTGCGCAAGCGATGTGCCTGCGCAGTACGGGGCAGACACTATCCGATGGCAGGACACTTTTTGACAGAACACCAGCTCTTCTGAGGTGTCCCACTCAGAAGAAATAAAAAATGTTTAAAAAATCTTCCATACACAGAGGAACAGATAAAAACACCGGCTGGTTAAAATAATGAGCGCCCACACTTCCGTAACTCATAACTCACGATGACATCACCATGTCGTCTGCCCTACTAGTTTCATCAAAGATTGACGACATCCTGGGGCATTAGAGTTGCTGCTGTTTTTATTTATGCTTTATTTGTGTTTTATTTATTTATTTGATTTTTGTTTCCCTAATGCATAGGTGATATGTCTTCCCTATATGTATAGGTGAATGTCTTCAGTTAAATAAGTGTCATTTTGTAGGAGTTTACAAATGAAAGAAATTGATTTAGTTGATGGGGGTCTTAAATACAGATGCACTCAAAGTGTCTGGACTTCTTAAATATAAGAGAGTGCATTCTGGATATAAAGAATTGATTAATTTGGAGATAAAAAATTATAGAGACAGGCAGGCAGGCAAGTGTTTAGAAGTTCATAGATCATCAAAAGAGTGTAATTTACAGGTCACAGGGTTAAGGAGGTAGCACTATTGAAGGCAGTGTGCCCCTATAGGACAAACTATCCAGAATTGCCAGGTTTAATAAGATATTACTTAGAGGTGAACAAGGTGAAGAGAGAGAATAATTATTGTGTATTACATTTATTCTAAATTAACAATGCAAAAAGTATAGGAGCAAGACACTGTTGTTTGAAATGTCACTTTTAGTATGCAGTATTTGATTCCTTAGCTTAGCCAATTCTGACATTTCTCTCATACATGTGAGAATCTGCATTTCTTTTTGCTACAAAATTACTTAGAAACCACAATCATTATATATTTTTTTGAGCAGAGGCCCTAGAAATTAAAATAGTGGGTGTTGTCACAGGATATTTGCGCATCAGTATTTTAAATGCAATTTTTTTTAAAATACACGTTAATGAATATTAGTACACAATATAATACCCAATTTTGGTAAAATATTAAATATTATATTATTTTTTGGTAAAAAAATAAAAGTACGTTTTTAATTAACATTTGCTAAAAATACTTGCAATGCATATATCTGCAAATGGGTACACGTTTTCTTCTCCTGGTGTGTCATTAGGACATATTTCTATACCTTGAAATATTTATATATGACAAAAAAATGAAAGACAAATGCTACATATTTCAAGTTCAGTATGTGCACACCTATAATTAATGTTCTAAGCCCAAATGCTGTTAAACAAGTTAGACAGATTATGGTATCTGGTTGCTTGGAATTAAAAATTATGCTAGGGTGTAGAGTAGTGTTATATATAAGCAATTAATTCAGGTTTTTCTCAGTGCAGAAATTTCCTAAAGCTGAAATTTGTCTGGTCTGCATTAGCCGATTTATACTCGTCACGTCATCTATACCAGTGTTTCTCAACAGCAGTCCTCAAGCCACCCCAAAAGGTCATGTTTTTCAAGATTTCCCTCAGATGTAACGGCTGTGGTAATTACTAAGGCGGTGAAACTGATCAAATCACCTGTGCAAAATAATGGAAATCCTGAAAACATGACCTGTTGGGGCGCCTTGAGGCCTGGAATTGAGAAACCCTGATCTATACTGAAGTAACAAGTTAATTTTACCATAAAAAAATTACATAACTCTCAAAACAGGCAACAGAGCTTCATGATTGGATATATCTGAGAGAAAAAAATTGTAGCAAAGTCTCTATCGGATTATTGTAATGCTGACCTTACACTTGTAGAATTTTGTTCGAATGAGAAAATATAAAAAAATCACCTGTTTGACCATATAATGGTGCCTTCACGGACTTGACAATTTTTAAAAGACTTTTCGATCAAGTAGCATGTCAATGTCTCAATTTTCGTAGAAGAACAACAAATGTCCAACTGCTGGATTAACATTGGCAAGTGCATGCGAATAAGACTGGTTACACTTTTTCTGGGCCAGGAGCGAATTCACTATTTACAAATTTGTTAATTTCCATTAAATTTGACAACATTTCCATTGATGTCTGTTGATTTTTTTGCTCATTCTGGTCAAAAACCAATAGTCAAATTATCCCCTTAAAGTGGTTGTAAAGCCTCACATATAGCCAGTGAAGTGACTGGCCTCAGGTGATACTAACGCCACCTTCAGGGGAGATGAACCTTACCTTAGGAGGCAGGGGGAAGGAAGAGCCAGGCCTTTGCTTCTCTTCCCGGCTGAACAGGAAGTGTGTACTGAGACACGATTGGCCAGGGAGTCTCAGGACCCACTGATTGGCTGGGAGGGGAATCAGGAAGACAATAGTAAACATTAATTTGCTTTTGTCACACAACTGGGAGGGCTCAGTGCGCAGTGCTCTGCTCCCTGATCCCACCCTTTTTTTTAAGCTAATTAGAGCCTCAGGCTGTAATCATGTGCTTCAAATACAAAAAACAAACAAACATTGGAATCCATGTGTCTGGCACCCTAGATTGAGATTGGGGGGGGGGGGTGGCGCCCCTGCGTCCCTTATGGACAGGCTGCTACTGGTCTGAAGTTTACAACCCCTTTAACTTTTATATAATCAAATGAACAGCCTGAAAACAACAATTTTCGAATGGAATTCTACAGGTGTAAGACCTCCGTAAATCCTGTTACTAACCTTTGTATCCATGACCTGCTTGGTGAGCCATGAAGACATCTGACAAAAGAAAGCCAGCTGAGTTGCAGCTATCAGGGCATTTTTCTGGATAACTTGACAGCTGAGTACCACTTGTAAATTCTCCACACCATTCTTATTCAGAAGCTTAAAATGAAATCCCAAAATGTTATTGTTTCAGGACCTCTTCCAGGAATGCAGTAATCTAGCAAATCTATAAGACATTTTAAACTGAACCTATCAACAAAAAAAATATTGGAGCTGCTATCGCTTACCTGTTTTTGTAATTATTAAATCTGGGGCTGTCCTTTTGTTTACTACACTATTGAGTAATTTACCCAGAATAGGTATGTAGGCAGTTAGTGTTAGGACATCTAATATATACAAATTTGTTCTTATTGGTGACTACGTTTGTTAAAAAACAGAAACACCCTTTATGTATTTCTCTGGCTAACCTTATTTACTTTGAGGGAAAAAATGTGTTTATAGAACACAATAGCTCAAGCTGAATTTCACACACACAAGGACACACAACAGTGGAGTGGACTCCCCCCCCCTCCCCGTCTCCCCGTTCTTTTGCTGCATACAGAAATTTTCAATTATAAATGGACAATGTGGAGCAAACATCTTCTTCTGTGCTCTTTATTACTTTAGAACTTTAGGAACGCAGTGTAATTCTTATACAAGAAATTAGAAGTTTGTTTGCAAAACAAATATTGTATACACATAGTAAAGAAATGTAATCTGAAAGTATTATAGTTTCCAAAAAAAAGTAAGTTTTCTCACATATAACCCATACATAACACCCAACCAGCTCACCTGTAAAATGCCTTCCTTTGTCCAGAAGCTGAACTTTCCAATCTGATTGTCGTCCACCTCATGAATAGCAAGCAGCTGTGCAGAGGGCGAATACCTGCAGTTAAAGTGACAATAATCTTTGATCTACATTTTTTATTTTTTATTTATTTAGGTATGTATTCCTAACTACAAAAAGTACCTTCTATTGCTCTCAGCCTCCTCCAAATCTCCAAATTGTTTGTTTTAGTTTTTTATGATCCAACTTCCTGTTAGAGGGTGGCTACTTTAATTTTCTATAGTCTTATGTAAGACCATGGACCATGTAGGAACATAACCCCCGCTTCCCCTCTTGCTCACTTCTGAGATGGACTAGGGACTATGGAGTATGGACAATGAGAAGCAACCACTGCTCATAGCAAACAAATGTAAGCAAGGGGGGAAATGAAACCTGGGAGCTCACAGAGCATTTTACAAGGAGGCAGAAAAACAGGACCATTAAAGTGTTAGTAAACCCACAACAGTAAAATCAGTCTGTATATGCAGTAAAGCATGCTTTCATATACTCACTGTGGAACCAAAAGGGTCAATCCTCTGCATTGTGTAAAAAGGCTGTTTCATCCTGTCTTCTCTGATCGCCCACTTCTTCCAATGTCCCCAATCCATCTCCTAATAGTACAGAGCCTTTGGAGTTACTCTGTCCATGCTCACTTTTGTGTGTATTGCTAGGGTGTTTTTTTTTTTTTTCTTTTTATTTGGAAGGGTGCATGTGATCAGCACAGGGCCAATCAACACTGCCCAGACAGGAGGTGATACAGTATAGTATACTCATAATACAGTCAGAGTAGAATGAAAACTCCTCCTACAAGCTTTAACCAGACAACTGATAGAAGTCACAAAACTGCTCTAACAGCTGTTGAGAAAAGGTATTTAACCATTTATATTTATTAAAATAATTGCATTTACATATTCTGTGTACTGTGGGAGACCATATATAGTGAATGAAGAGTCCCAAGCTCCCAGAGTTACACTTTAAGTAGTGGATGTGTATAGATTATATTTGGTGAATAAGGATATTATTTAGTGTAATATTATACTCACATTATATTATGTTGATTTTTTTAGTCTTCCTGTTAGGAATATGTACCATAAAGTGGATATAAACCCGATTTATGAAATTTAACCTAGACATATATCTGTAGCGTTTACTTATCTCTCTCCAAAGCACTAAGTTTCGTATCTTTCTGCTGTTTCAATCCTCTGTTATAACTTCTGACAAGTTCTCAGAGACGGGAGATAAAAGCAGCTGAAAATTTGTGTCAGGGTAGGTGCTATAACTAGATTAGCAGAGAGCTTGTCCCGTCACAGTACAGCTCTGCATGTTTCTTCCTTCCTCTGCCTATGTGGAGGGGGGGGGGGTGCCTTTCCTCCAATCAGTAAAATGGTATTAGGGGAAGGGTGTATGGGACTGCCAACATCCTAATTATACATGAAAAAAATATGCATCAACGTGCAAAAAAAAATGACCCCCTTCGAAGTTTCATGACTCTGGCAGTACTTGGGTATACTTCTCAATATTGGATTTGATTATTCCATGTGCATTTTTGAATTGTGTACACTCACTTTAAAAGTTGCTTTGTATACATTGTTTTCTTATACTTCAATTGCTTGCAGGGCTATATTTGCCCTTTTACTATATTTTGTACTTAATAAAAGTGGCGTCATTGCCTTTTAACTAAATTTACCTATACTATATTCTCTGCCTGAAAAGTCCAAGGGGGTCATTCCTTTTTGCATTTTGATGCATAATTCTTTCCTCCAATCAGCTGTCACACAGTGTACGCCAACACTCCACTCCTACAGCTGAATGAGGAAGTAAAAATTCTAAAAGGATGTTAGAATTCTAAAGAATATAGAAAGCTGAAGACAGCAGATATACATGGAAAACTTATTCTGTGGGTATAGACTTCACTGGGTATAGGAGAGGGTTTACATCCACTTTTAATATGTGAATGTGCATAACATAGCCACAGGTATGCTTTAAAGCACACCTAAAATAATAAGACATACCTGAGCTCCCACTAGCACCACACAGCAAGCATCTCCAAGTACCTGTTGGTCATGCTAATTTTGTGGCAGGATCCAAAATCTTAGGCGGGTCTGGCATATAAGAGTCTAGACTTGCCCTTCCCACTTCCTAAGCCAATTAGTCCATTACTATCATGGGCTCATAGTGAGGTTTAAAAATAAAGATTCATATCGGCCCTTAGTTGTTTACCAGAGTAGCCTGGGATTCAGGGGAAATGTTTAAAAACTCAACCTTTTTACTGTTAAAGAACCCTTGAATTAACTTTACAGTTATAAGGAACCCCTGCTAATAATTACTAGATGTACAGCTTATTGTACTCTAGCATGATGGTCAGTGGGAAGAATGCTTCTTCAATTACTTCTTCAATGACTGCAACATTGGTGTGTATGCTGGAATATATCATGTGCTGGAACTCAGTTTTTTTGTTTTTATATAAAGCCTTTAGTACACAAATTATCTTCAAATCACAGCGTCAGATCCTTCTCTTTTGTTCTAGCTGACGAAAATACACATACTCTGTAACAGTTGTGCTTTCTGTATGAAAGCTCATAAGTTGCTTCCCTTGCCTGAGTAAAAGAAAGTGTACCACGTGCTGATTCAGCAAGTTACACTCAAGTGATCCATAATGTTGCAGCAAGTTACACTCAGGTGATCCATAATGTTCCTGGGGAAGCAGCTGAACGGGCCACACATAACAATTAATTAAAAAAATTGGTGTATATCATGCTGACATGAAGACGTATATCAAATAGCAGCCAGCACAACACTTAGCCCTTGTACACACGGAAAATGTCCGATCGGACCGTGTTGTTGGATAATCCGACTGTGTGTGGGCTCCATCGGACTGTTTCCATCGGAATATCCGACGGACAACGTTTTAGAGCTGGGCTATAAAACTTTCCGACAACATGATCCGATCGGACTTTGTTTGATTGTGTGTAGAGAATTCCGATCGGACAAAGTGGCACGCATGCTCAGGTCAAATTCCTAGACCAAAGCTATTGGCTACCAGCCTGAACGTAGTCCCGTCGTAATGAAATAATGTCATCACGTTACGTACGATCGGATTTTCCGACAACTTTGTCCGACCGTGTGTATGCAACATCAGTTTCGGACAGAATCCGTCAGACAAAATCAGACGGATTTGGTTGTCGGAATGTCCAACCGTGTGTACAAGGGCTAAGACAATGTGAAAGGTAAAATTTTGTGCAGCGCTCAAAAATTCATGATGATAAAAATTCATATATATATATATATATTCAAACTAATTTACACTGTGCAAAGACCACAAAAAAACTGTGAAAAGTGATGTGAAATTCAAACCCAAACTAAAGTGCACGTGCCATCATATAAAGATTTTTAAACCATAAATATAACAGTCCTTGGATAAACGGTAAAAACGGATTATGTAACCAGAAGTGGAATTGTACGTGACATCGGTATTGAAGTGAAGACAATCGAAGCACCACCGGTTAGTAAGGAGGCTTACCGGAGTAAGATGACTCAAATGGGCATATGCTCAATGAGTCAACAAGGCATATGGTGTAAACACCAAAGTATAGGACCTCCACATCTGGGCTCCAGATCAAGGTGGAAGATAGTCCAATTGGACAAAAGATGTCACAGAGAAGCAGTCCTCGGAAGCAGCCAAATTGTTAGACCAAATCCAAGACTGAAAGCAGCACTCAGCATTTACAAGAGCACACAGAGCTCCTTACACACCTTTGCATGCTCTTGTAAATGGTGTGTGCTCTTGTAAATGCTGAGTGCTGTTTTCAGTCTTGGATTTGACATAACAATTAATAATACAAATGTGACACAAATGTGCTGTCTCTAGATCAAAAAGTTAATTATTATCAAAAATAATGTTTTGAAGGAGGCAGCAGTTTCCAGTAAAGATCTCATTATGAAACTATAGAAAAGCTCAACAAACCACCCCTCCCAACATTCTACTCATAATACATGGAATATAAAGAATGAACAAAGGTAGGATGATGCTGTGATCATTGAAATACAGCATATACATTTTATTAATACACATATTCTAAAAAATACATTGTGGTAAAATTAAAAGTCCCCAACTATATCTGCAAGATATGCAAACATATCAATTGTCTACAAATACATACAAATGAAGAAGCCATATATACATGCAATATATATTTTTTAAGAATTTGTGTATTAATAAAGTGTATAAGGTTTATCTATTGCTCACGGTAGCCTCATCCTCCTTTTCTTCATTCTTTATATTTCAGGTATTATGAGTAGAATGTTAGGGGGTTTGTTGAGCACCAATCAAGCTTTTTTGTAGTTGGGTTACATAATAATGAATCCCATGCCTGTTGGGGAAGGAGCTGAGTGGGAGCCCCACAGCTGCTGGGCATCTATACTATATAACCAGGGGGCGCTACCAAAACACCCGCTGGTTACTTGACAGCTGTCATCTCACAGGGAGAGGAAGGGATATTTAATGGAATCCTCTCCGTAGCCACTCCACAGCACCAGATCTTTTCCATATTACAAACGCTACAGCTGCAACTGTTGGCAGGTGTTAGTGCCCTTTAATTGTTGCCCCTCCTTTCGTGATGTAATGGGTGAAGATGCAAGTGCAAGCTGTGAGTGGGGCCTAGTGCACTTGGGGTGTAGGAGTAGGACACTCCCAATCTACAAGATGTAATGCTGTGAGCATAGAGAGGAAAATAATTATCTGCAGGGCTAAACAGCCTGGGCAGTGAATGAAGACACTTGGGAGCAGATAGAAAAACCTTGTCCTCATCTGATCCTTGCTTAACTGGTCCCATGGCTTGGTTTAAAGTGGCCCATGGGCCTGTGGAGGATTCCCCTTGTGTGTGGGTAAGGAACAACCTGTTGAATAATGCCTATGTCAAGAGATTGTAATATCTATGGAAGATGGCTGTAACTATTTGGGACAGTGAAGTGTTCTGCACTTGTGGGACCACTGTATGGGAAGTCATGAGAACCAAGGAAGTGCTCTACTCTGTGGACTTCTGTAAATGAGTAGTGTACTGCCAAATGTACTGACAATGCCTGGAGTTTCAAGAATTGTGCTACAGTGACCTTATGTTGAAGTGATGTTATGCAGGAAAGCATTGAAAAGCCTTTTGGACGGGACATTCCTTTATTCTTTGTGTTAGGCCTTAGGCCGGGAATTTGATGAGGTGAGCACCCACCAAGAAGTATGACAGAATATGGTAGAGAATCTTAAAACAACAGGTAGGAGACAATCCCATCAAAGAAGATGCAGGGCAGCTCCAAAGTCAGTATGTCAGGAACTGGCAACCAATGACAGATACCCTAACGATCCATGTAGCGCTTGAGATGTGGAGAAGATCGTGTGCTGGGGGAAGCAGCAGAGGAGAGGATCAGATGAAATGTCCCTTTCTCGCTCTGTGAAATGACAGCTGTCAAGTTTAGTGTAGATGCCTGGCCGTTGTGGGGTTCCGCTCCAACATATATAAGGTTAATTGTTATTTGCGGCCCACATGTCTCCTTCCCCAGACAGAGAACCAGAATTTCCCAATATTGTGGAATGTGTGGGGGCACAGGACCGCCCCTTAATCTTTGTGGACTGTATTCAGTCCCCATGGATGATACGCCACTACTCTGGAGCTCTTGTAAAAACTCAACTAAGAATCTGTTCAAGCATGGCATGAAATGCCAGTTCAGAATGAGATCAGTGAATATGGGCATAGGACAGGCAAATCTTTTGATATTTTTCTTCCAGAAAACTCAGCTTGGCAATGACCCAGCCAAATCTCTCATGTATTGCATTGTTATGTGTTGCCATATCTAATACTAAATTCAGCTATTGCACAGTGAGAATGGGTAGCTGAATCTGCTGGTGTATGACTATCTTAATTGTTAGTCCAGGAAAATAAAAGTGGATGCAAGATAGTTGTACAGCTTTAAAAATGCATACCTTAGATCCTGTATCTCTATCATGGCAATATACATAACTCACCTGTCCACACTGGTGTCATCTTCGAGGAGAGATGTAATGAACGCGGGTGGAATCTGGTCAGCTTGTGCCTTGTATGTTGCAAACTCAAACTGTACAGGTCTCAGGTGTAAGTGGAACTCACTGAATCCCATGTCTTCAGCAAAATAGGTGTATGTCCTGCTCAAGATAGTTGTTAAATACAAGCATCAGGAAGCAGCATTAATTATTGTTAAATTATTAAATCCTTCTAATGTACTTAGCTAAAAAAAATTATATATGCGAGACAAGATTAATTACTAAGCAGAAGTAAAATATAATTGGTGCTTCTATTAAAATTATATTACAGCATAAATAAGGGAAATTTGTTTTAAACTTTGGATAGAGCAAAGGGGGGGGGGGGGGGTGTAACCCCTGACATGTTTTTCTTTTGCCATCTGTGTCACATTTGGGAGGTATTCCTTCCCTTTCTGTTATATAGTCAAAATAGGAAGTGAGAGGAATTCCCCCCAAAGAGGGAAAATTCCTGGTTGTCATCAGAGTCACCAGTACTAGAGCCCCCATTGGAAGATTTGCCCTTTTCTGGTGACAACATTTTCATTGATAATAGCATAAATAGAGAAGGTGGAACTCCCTAACAGGGGCACAGACAGCAATAAAAATTTGACAGGGGTTGTAATCCCTCTTCACTCTATCCAAAGCAAAATAAAGTTTTTGCATTTTGTTATACGTTAATTGGTATGTTGCTTGCATGAAATGAAAGAGTTAGTGAAGCCAATGAGGATATAGTGTTTTTTGGCAGATGGCAATGAGTGCAATCACCTGCCAACTTTTTTAGAAATGTTGGGAAATGTTGGGATTCCAAATGGTAGGCTACACCATCTACTAGTTGGGTACACAATGGGGTAATTGAGTGAATACATAAAAGACATTGTAGACAACCTTTGGAATTCCATCTGGGCACAGCACAAAAAGCGTCAGTGCTTGCACATTATTCAAATGCGCAGTATTTTTAGACCCCTAAATTTACCATTGGCTTGTCCTACTGCACTCTGACAACTTTTCCACCTGGTGCTTAGTTTGCTTCTGCCCAGAAACAGCCCTGGCTGTCTTAATATTGCTGACCTGGACAACAGTGCTGTTTCTAATGACGTTTCTATTATTCTATGACGCAGAGTGATGAGCTCAATCATCTTGCTGAATGTTTCCAAAATGAAGATTTGCTTTGCTGTACCATGCTTTTGTTCTTCATCAGCAGAGTTCAAAGCATGCATGCAGATATCTCTGACGATCAGTGGATCTTCCACCAGCACTTCTTCAAACAACTGCATCAAAAAAAAAGTAATGAGCTTATGGTTCTGACGTGTTAAACAACTGCCTTGCTTAAAAAATGCTCCAGACCATATTTAATGATTTTTTTTACACAATTAGTTAGTGAAAAATTGGATTTTTAAACATTCAATGTGACAATTGTGTAGTAAAACAAGGGTGATAGTCATGGTATCATCTTCCTTAGCGTCAACTGAAATACTGTGTGATTTGTGGAACACATTATCCCTCTGCATCTGGAGGTTTTTAATGACTCCTACTCATGGGAGAGGTAATACTCAGCTCAGGGTCTTTATTTTGTTTTGGATATTTTGAGGAAGCATTAGAGCCTCTGTCAGGTTTTATTACTGTCTGCGTCCCTGTTGGAGAGGTTACCCTACCTTCCTATGAGGACAGGCAAACTTCTACAACGCGGGCACTGACTAAAGATAATTTCTTGTATAGGCATAACAGTACAAGAAGTGAAGGAAAATATCCCCCAGGGGTTCACAGACTTTTACTCTTATACACACGACCGATTTTCCCATCGGAATAAACTCTGAAGGATTTTCTGACCGAATTCCGACGGAATTCTTGCATACACATGGTCACACCAAAGTCCAACCATCAAGAACGCGGTGACGTACAACCTGTACGACGGGACTAGAAAACAGAAGTTCAATAGCCAGTAGCCAATAGCTTCTGTCTCGTACTTGCTTTAGAGCATGCGTCATTTTTGGTACATCGGAACAGCATACAGACGAGCGGTTTTCCCGATAGGAATTGGTTCCATTGGAAAAATATAGAACATGTTCTCTTTCTGGGTCTGTCAGAATTTTCGACGTAAAAAGTCAGATGGGGCATACACACAATCGGAATATAAAATGAAAAGCTCCCATCAGACTTTTTCAGTTGGAAATTCCGCTCATGTGTATGGGGCATTACCCACTCTATCCAAAAACAAAAAAAAAGTTTTGGCTAGAGAGTTTAAAGCCTAAACTACTTAAAAAAAAAAAGAGTTGGAGTTCCACCGTAATATTGAAAAGAGCTTGTGACATGGATGAAATAACAATGTATGTGGACTCTCTTCCCTGCCAAAATATTTTTTTGTGCTTTTGTATATGACGTCGGATTTAATTTTGACCTAAAGTTTCCTTAAAGCACACCTATACCCAAGAACAAAAATGTTATATATTATTCTGCTTACCAGTCCCTAGATGTAATGGTTGCATTGATTGTAAAATTTTCAGCAAGTACAGAAAATGTCAGTTAATCTTACCAAAAATGCAAAGTCCTTGTCACTTTCTGTGAAGTGAACTGAAAGCATAAAACTATGTTATCTTTAGTATAAGCTATTAATCTTGACATGTCCATGTAAAAAAAATGAACATAGGCAGACAAGTTTGAAGTCCAGCCTGTGTGATATCCATGGCTCCTTCCATAGATACAATGGAGGAGTAAATGTAGCCACCCACCAACAGGAAGTGGGTTATTTGCAGGATTACCAGGTGAAAATAGACGGATGCAGCCACCACTAGTAAGATGCAATGAGGGTGATTTACTAAGGGTGTTGAGAATCTTCACACAATAAATTGTGTGAATTTTCACATACATTTTTCAATCACGTTAAAAGCTAATTCCTGTTTACTTAATCTGCACATGATTAGACAACTCCTTCAGTAAATAATACCAACTATTTACAGTTTTTTTGAGTTTAGATAAGCTTTAACCCTGGAAATAACTTGTGATGCCCAATTTCTTATAAAATGCATTCAGCAGTCTGAGCCCTATGAAGCTTGGCATTACGCTGATAGTCTTTATTTGGGAAACTGGATTATAAATGTGTAGGGCCCTGCTTCTCTTTTGACTCATTTGCTGATCTTGAACTAATTCAGCATTTTACATGGTTTGCAGCAATGTGATTGGAAGCATACTTACATCCTTGTGCACATTTGCCATAAATGATAACTGGAGATCTTTTTGGGATGACCATTCATTTAGGGCTAACTCCAAGACCCTTTTCTCCACACTGTAGACCTCCTTGGGTAATTTCGCCATGCAAGAGTGTAGAACTTCCTCACATATGTGTTCTAATGTTTTAGGGATAAGATAGGCCAATCCAAGTGAAGGATGAATCTCCAGGAGGTAAACATTATGTAGGGCAGGACTAAAAGTACAAGGAGAAGATACAATCAAAATAATGGACTGGTACAGAGATTGCTGTAGGAAAAAAAAATGGATTTTCTGTGTAGCTGCTCACAAAGTTGACATTAGCAGTCAGTCAGAGGCTACAAGCAGGCCTACGTATTACATTGTTAAAATCATTACTGATTTTTTTATTTACTTATAAGGTAGAATGATATATAATCTCTTAACACACCAGCTGTTAATTACATACAAATAAAATACTATAACTTGGGTTCAAAAATTATCAACTACGTATATGACTGTTGCCTTTTACTAGGGTTTCCATTTTGTTTTGCACCTAGACATACATTAAGAGAAATGATAACGATAAATTGGTACTTACTGCCATACATACAAGTATTTCCTTTTTTAATCATACTACTGAAGCATACTAATGTCCCTACTACGGTATATAAAATTAAGCCAAAAAAATGATTTTACTTTTGGTAGAGTACTGTGGATGGATTAGAACCCTTCTTAATTTTTATTTTCTGTGTCCCATTGGGTAGATTCACCCTTTCTATTTAAATGTGAACAAAATCGGGATTTTGAATTGTCACCAAAACAGGAAAAGAGGGAAAGTCTTTTACTGAAGAAACTCCTGTTATGTCAATGAGACAGTAAGTTAAGGGAAAACTCTGTCATCAGACAAAAAAGAAACAAAAAAACTAAGATATGTAGGAATAGGGAGCAATCTCTTTGCAATTAATCAGTAGTGACCAACAAAGTACTGGGGAAAAAAGCACAGTTTCTTATCTTACCTGCTGGTGTTAAGTGATACAATTGGCTTAGTGATGATGTTAAGTGGAAGGCCAAAGTCATAGAAACTTCCTTTACGGCCATCTCGCCAAACCTTCTCAACAAATTCCCTTTGGCTTTCTATCTGTAGAAGCAGACATAAAATAATAATGAAAAATGTAATTACTGTAAAATATAGGGATTTTTTGTTGGTTTAGAGTTAAACGTCAATGTGTCACATATCCTTATATAATTGGTGCTTATTGAATGTCAAGTTCTTCATATATTTACCATTAAGTCCTTGTTGGAATGTATATTTTGATGAAATAGAAAATATTAATGTATGGTTATGTGCAATAACATGTAAATGTATGACAATTTTCGCATTTATTAAAACCCGTTTTTTATCTAAATTTATTTTTCTGCTTCCGTGTGCCACATATAAAGTCCCGCCCATTGCTTCCTTTTTTTCTAAATCATAGAAACTTCCTTTACGGCCATCCCGCCAAACCTTCTCAACAAATTCCCCTTGGCTTTCTATCTGTAGAAGCAGACATAAAACAATAATGAAAAATTTAATTATTGTAAAATATAGGTATTCTTTGTTGGTTTAGAGTTTATTGTCCAACTATTGGTAAAAGTTTTATAAAATGCATGTATGTAGCCCACATGATCTGTATTGATATCCACTGCAAATAGTTAGAAAAATTTCACTGATCCCACATATACATATCCCACAGCTGAATTTTCCCTAGTTTCCAGGTAAAAGAAAAAATATATAAACTTATAAAACCAATTTTTCTATTTATAGTTAAAAAAACAAAAGATGTTATGGTACATAAGTTTCCCTACTACAAGCATCATGTTTGTTAAGTGTTAGTGGAATCCTAAAGGTTGAGTTAAAGCGGTTTGCAAACCCCGCTTTGTAATTTTTATCTACAGGTAAGCTTATAATAAGGCTTACCTGTAGGTAAAATGAATATCTCCTAAATGGCGCATGCACTCTGAAGGTCCGGGCATACCTCGGAACTTCAGAGCTTCGTGCCAGAACTGAGGGCTCCCGTGTGCATGTGCGAGAGTGACGTAATTGCGGCTCCGGCCAATCACATAGCCAGAGCTCGTGAACCAGGAAGAAAGACAGGGGGAACATATCAGCCCTCTCAGCGTTGACTTAACAGCAGTGGAGGGCTTCATTCATTAGGCCATTATATAAAATCACGATAAGCGTATATTTATTAAAGGGGTTAAATGTGTGCCTAACCCATGTATTTGTGTACACTCTGTGGTGTTTTTAATAAGGGATGTGATGGGTTTTCTTTCCCTACTTAGCAGGGAAAGAAAATGAATCACATCCCCACTGTCAGGACAGAGCTCTGCCTTGTTTACATATGCGGAGCTAAGCCCAGCCTCTCTCCTCGATGATCAGAGGGTGCCAGTGGACATCCATTGGCCGGCACCGCTTATCGGCTTTTGCTTTGACTAATCACAGCAGAAGAGGCCCGCCCCCTATCTGGAAGTGCAGAATCACATATAGAACGGCTGCCCTGTAGTAGTAAATTTGCTATGCGGTTGTCAGGAAGTGGTTCATTTATTAAACTGAACTCTCATCCATCAATGGGTATCTCTACCAAATGTGACCTCTCAAAGCCACATCTGTGAAAGCACATAAAGGAAGCTTGTGACACTATTAGGGTTATTTACTAAAATCGCATGGTACAAAATCTGATGCAGCTCTGCATAGAAACCAATCAGCTTCTATTTTTTTTTTTTTTTTTTTGCCAAAGTTTAATTGAGCAAGGTGAAGTTAGAAGCTCATTGGCTACCATACACATCTGCACCAGATTCTGAGTGCTCCAATTATAGTAAATTTCCCACTAATCTAAAAACTAGAATTTTAAAGAAAGAAGTCTTAAGACTGCAAACGTATACATGGTAGCTGCAGTTGAATAAACTGAACTTTCCATTATATGGACATTTGCTCTCAATCACAACCATTCACAATATTATAATTATTGGGCTGTATTATACAGATTTTTCATTGTTATATTACCTTGCTAAAGCACTGCACATTGTTTGAATATACTGATTACAAGGGTTGTATAGTCACAGTGAGTGCTAGCTGCTGATGTAGGTGGAGCGCTCGCTATATATATTGCTGTTTGAAATAAACAAATGTCTTTATATAATTTTTTGTTACGTCTTGTGGAATTAATACTGTGTTTTTTCATAAATGCTGCAATGTTTTAAGCTGCAATGTGTTTGCTTACCTGGTTATTTAATACATTTCTGACAAGTTGCAAGTGAAGCCTCAGGCACTGGCATTCATCCCGGTAGGCTTCCAGGAAGTATTTGGAGCCAATGTCAAACCGTGGGCGCCGAAACATGATGTCAGTGATCACTTGTGCCAAGGCAGTTTTTTCTTCTGGATCACATACATGCTGGTAAGCTTCATAGTAACAATCTACAAGCTTGTTAAAAAGAAGACATCCGTGTTAGACATTAGAAATTTTGCTCTGTTGATTGTACAGTATGTGGAATACAGAGATAACATATGAACAATAAAATAGGAACACTTAATGCAGAAACGATGGTAAGCACCAAGCTGTACAATAGAGCTTAATTTGAACACTTATCTAGGAAATTCTACAAACAACTGCCAACATTTATTTTTGCGCTTTATGACAACGGCAGTATGCAACAATCAAAGCACTGAAGCGGGCATATAATAATGCTGTAGTGACAGATGTGTGTTGCCCACCCCATCCCCTGTGCCCCTTTAAAAAACTTTATCTAAATTCAAGACCAAATAGATTTTTCTTTCTTGTACTGTATATGTAAGATTCCAAAACATTATTTTCAAGCACCAGGATCCCAACCCTAGTATGTTTCAACACAGGAACAGCAGCCATTGGATTTCAGCACAGGAGATGAGAGTATGCAAAAAAAGTTTATATTTACATTAGAGAGTTTTAGTGTAAGGTTTAGAGGTTAGTGCTAGGGTTACAGAGAGAGTTAGTATGAGAATGAAATGGAGGAAGGCACTGTTGGAATAATAAGGCGGTTAGTGTGAGGATTACAGGAGAAATAGTGTGGTGATTACAGGGGATTTAGTGTTAGGCCGCGTACACACGCGCGGACTGTTCGCCCAACTTTGTCCGTCCAACAGTTTCGGCAAACAGTCCGCTCAAAATTAGCATGGACGGACATGGCCACACACGGCGAACGAACACTTTGCTGAAACCGTGCGCGATGACGTGAACGGCACGTACGACGGGACGAAAAATACGACGTCCTATACACTGCATTATAACTTTCGGCGTGTAAATCCTTTCTGAGCATGCGCGGAACTTAGTTTGACGAACAAGCCTACACACGGGCGGACTGTTCGCTGAAACAAGGTTTCAGCGGACAGTTTTTCGGAAATTCCGTAAAACCTTGTTCGTCAAACTGTCCGCTGAAACTGTCCGCTGAAAGCCCACACACGAGCGGACTGTCCGCCCAAACACTGTTCAGCGGACAAAGTTGGGCGAACAGTCCGCCCGTGTGTACGCGGCCTCAGGGCTATAGGGAGGGTTACTTTGAGAGTTTGGGTTATTGGGAGGCTAAATTTGAGGATTAGAGTACAGGTTGGTATTCAAATTACAGGGAGGGTTAGTAGAAGGGGATTCTTAGGGTAGGGCCCTGCTCTCTGCACTTAAATCTACCTGCATTAAGGGACCAATAAATCCTTTCATTATTTACATTTTTTTCTTATTGCATCCTTTCCCTCTTAAGCATAGCAGTCATGCTGGTAAACATGTCGGAATCCAGAAGGAATACATGGTATGGAAGCAGGTGGCAACTACAGTGATTTTAAATCTCAGCTAGCTATATAAGACATTTCGGTGACCCAGCTGAATTTGCACCATACTTACTCCCCCTAGTGGAGATTTTTATACATTATTTTTTAAATAAGGTATCCCTGAGTCCTTGTGCCTCCTCTGCGGTCAACCCCGCACTGGTTGGCGAGCTGCTCGTCACGACTTGTGGGTGATTTTCCATCATCCTTCAATTCATCTATGGCCGCTCTTCCATAACTGGCCTTGAGCTTGCAGGTGTAGTCCCCGAGTGTGGTGGCTACATCCCTTGCACTCAAATACTTCCTGATGAAGCCAAATTTGGCAAAACACGTTGAAGCAAGAGCATAAAGGAATTGAATTCTCAGAGAATGTATCTGCATCTATCGTTCATGCTGTATACAAGTGACTCAGAATATGGGATTTCTCTTTTTTAAACATTTTAAATATGTAATTGCAACAGTATAAGTTTGCTTTAATTTGTGGCACCTCTAAAGTCCTGTTCCTATTTCTCTAACGAATGAACATAAATACTGTATATTGGTAATAATTTGGTGTTGCACTAATAAATTGTAAAGCGATGACTTTTTAAAAGCCCATGCTGACATTGGGTTATTAACTGTTGATCCTATGTTTATGTACGCCTTAATATTTGCACTCCTATGTGTAATTTGGTCAATAAACTTTAAAACCCTCTTACCAAAGGTTGTAAATGAATGCACAACAGAAAGTATGGCACTAAGGATGAAATTTATCTAAGGATAAAATATTTTGGCCATGTACTACTGCAAAGGGCTCAGTGAAAGATATTGTGATATGGGGAAAATATGAAGATAAAAAGAAGGTGACAACAGAGGATAAGGTAGATTGACAGTATGACAAATACAACGACCATGAAGCTGCATGAGCTCAGGCACAAGTCAGACCTGACCAAATGACAAGCAACAACAAGCTGTCTACCTGCTGCTTGTTTTCTAGCAGAGCGCATTCCCAAGTCCACAGGTTAAGTAGCAGGGCAAAGCGATCCACATTAATGTGAGCCCAGTCAGCGAGATTCACATCACCAGCTTCTCTTTTACTTGCTTTGAAATCTTAAAGGAACAAAAACAAAGATAAAACTGAGAGTTCTTTAGAGGATGACATACTGAAATCAAATGGTTCTTGAGCAACAACCATTGCTTATTTTATTTACATGTAACTTATTGGTCAAGTATGACCGTTTACTCGTAATGGCATATGATGGAATAGTTATCAAAAATCACATAACTAGTATAGGAAACAAAGCAAATCATTGTGTTCACCGCAGTTTTGATATGTTTACATGCACTTCTTCTTTTCTGTACTATATCATCAAGATGAATGGGTCTTTACAGAATCATAAACTCCAGCACACTGCATTAGAATAAAGCATACTTCCACTGGCACATACTATTTATAGTGGCACACAAATAGTAGTTAATTTACTATTTTGTAAACTATTGTCAACCTGCCACTAGCTCACAGCAATGCGCTGGTGGTCGCCAGGATAGGGAGGAAAATCTCCCCACAGTCCCCACTGAGTACAAAGACAGTAATAAAAATACAACAAATATTCTATCCCTTCCACTATTTACCTAAAAACAAATAAAATAAAAAGTTTTGGTTGAAGTTCTAGTCTGAGGGAAATCTTTCAATACTGAATTATTGACTTGCCACTGGCATCTTGGTTTAAAGATGCAACCTCTGGGGCTTGCTATACTAGTCCTTTTTACACTAGTCAGTAGTCCTGACTTCGCTGACTGCATTTTTGTTCCAGGTCAGAAGATAATATAACCAACCCAAATGAAATACAAATCAACAGTAATATCGCTCATATTTCTCTTCTGACAGGTATGCTTTCTTTGAAAAAATTGTCTATTTTTTTTCCTTTTAGCATAATATATATATAATATATTGACATTATGACCACATACATTTAATTCTACCACCCAAACCTTTGAAGCAATATCAATTAACAAGAGCAAACTAGATCATTTAACTCCCATGTGTCACAACAGGTCAGGGAGGCCTACTCTATTGCCCCATACACACGGTCAGATTTTCCGATGGAAAATTTTCAATGTGAGCTTTTTGTTGGAAATTCCGACCGTGTGTAGGCTCCATCCGACATTTCCTTCGGAATTTCTGTCACACAAAATTTGAGAGCTGGATCTCAAATTTTCCAACAACAAAATCCGTTGTCAGGAAAATTCTGATCGCGTGTACACAAAGTTTCACGCATGCTCGGAATTAAGCAGAAGAGCCACACTGGCTATTGAACTTAATTTTTCTCGGTATGTCATACGTGTTGTATGTCACCACGTTCTTGACGTTTGCAATTTCCAACAACTTTGTGTGATCGTGTGTATGCGAGACAAGTTTGAGCCAACATCCGTCGGAAAAAATCCATGGATTTTGTTGTCGGAATGTCCGATCAGTGTCCGAGAGAGTATACAGGGCATATTGGGGTAATGATTTACCAAAACTTTACACAATTTTCTGAACAGATAATAGATGTTGTTCAGGCATCACTATCATACTGCTAAGAAAGTAAGTAGTGCGCTATATTAGTGATTATAGTAATCTTTTAGAAGGACACAGGTTAATATTTAATTTTTAAATGTTGTTGATACCCATTACATACAAAGGTTAATTTACTAAAGGCAAATAGGCTGTTCACTTTGCAAGGGAATTCCCCCCCGGAGGTTAGTGAATGTGGTGAAGCTTACCCAATCATACTCAAGGAAAAACAAAACAAAAAAAAACTGCATTTTTACTTGTACATTATTAGATAATGGAACTTATCAGAGCTTCACCTCATTCACTAAGCTCTGGGGTAAATTCCCATGAAAAGTGAACAGACTATTTTCCATGAGTACATCTACCCCAGAGTTACACAAATAGGCTTTTCACTTTGCAAGGGAAGTTACACTTTCCCAGGGAGTTTGCCCTAGAGTTTAGTGAATGTTTTGTGGTGACTATTTGCCTTTAGTAAATCCACCCCTAGGTCTGTTCATTTGGAAATGTCTGATATGTTTCTGTGTTCTGCTTTAACAGACTTTTCAAAATAGTTTTCTGAATCTTAAACCTGCACAAAGTATACAATATCTCAGCAGATACAGTGAGAGTGACCATAACTTATGCTAAACTCACTTCTTTCTTTCTCAATGAAGAGAGTTGCTAGAAGCAGTAGCTGATGTTGTAACTCCTGCAGATCATCAAATGCCACATCATACACTATGAATGCTCCTTTTTGATCCTGAGTGTGAATGATGCCATCTTTAATTATGTAATAGTCATTATGATTCTCCACGTCAGAAAACTCCATGAACTGTACACTGTGTACCTGTTAGTGGAGATACACATGCAATATAAGAGATAAGCCCAGAGAGTAATGCAAGATAGTGGTATACAATGAGTAATTTTTACTCCAACCCACCTTCTGTTGTTGTACATAAAGATATCCCCACCTCTAATGATATTCCATAGGCCGCGTACACACGAGAGGATTGTCCGTCCAACTAAGTCCGTCAGACAATCCGACAGACAGTCCGTCCTACTTTTGAATGAACGGACTTGACCACACACGATGAACAGACAGTCCGCTGAAAGCTTGCACGATGACGTGTACAGCACGTACGACGGGACTGGAAATACGACGTCCAATACACTGCAATGCAACCTTCGGCCGTGTAAATCCTTTCTGAGCATGCGCCATACTTAGTCCGTCCAACTAGCCTACTCACGAGCGGACTGTCCGCTGAAACCAAAGTTGGACATACTGTATTACGGAAATTCCGAAAGACTTAGTCCGCCAGACTATCCGCTGAAAAAGTCAGCTGAAGCCCACACACGATCGGACTGTCCGCTGAAACACGTTTCAGCGGACTAAGTTGGACGGACAATCCTCTCGTGTGTACGCGGCCTTAGACTTGCTGCTGATCTTATAACACATCAGCTGTGTGTACATTAAAATTGCACTTATTTTGGTTAAGACAAACTGCAGTAAAACATGAACTAGCTTAATGGATACAGGCAATATGCTGAATACTTGTCATAGTGGATTCATCTACTTCAAATGACTGGCGGCCCATCCATATGGGGGCACATGGGCGCCACCTGCATCCGGCCCCCTGATCTACATGCACTGTTTGCCCCCCCCCCCCCCCCAAAAAAAAATATACCAATGGCTGCCACTGCTGTTGTCTAGCTAAAGCCATATGGAGACTTTTGAATAGCCCTGAAAATAAGCCTATAATAATACAACCCATGTTGTGATGCCTCCAAACATTGACCTCTCTTTGAGCCCAACTCAGATTTCTAAATGTACATAGAAACATGAAAGGGAGACTACAAAGTAACACAAAGTTGCAGTGCTTCCCAGGAAGCTATATAAAAAGCCTGAGGAATCTGGCTGCAAGATTTTGTAAAAAAAACTAGGATTAGGCTAATCAATCAAGCATAGTTGTAATTCTGTCTGTAAAGAAACAGCAGTTTACCAACTATTGTTACTTGCTGCCTGAATTTGCTCTATCCTTTATAAATACACATTCCTACCATAATCACATCATATTTTAGTTTATCAGACCTTATTCCTATAAATGGCAGTGGCAGAATAAATTTTTTTTTTAAAGTCGTGGCCTAAAACACACAGTGAAAACGTGACAAAGTACTTTATAAATTTCACACTAGAACTTTCTCATCACAAAAGATAATGTACTGCTAAATCGCAATGTACACTATATTGTCAAAGGTATTGGGACGCCTGCCTTTACACGCACATGAACTTTAATGGCATGCCAAACTCGTTCATCCATGTCTTTATAGACCTTACTTACTGTACACTGGTCCAAATGCTTTTGTGGAGGGGGATTATGGCGTGGGGACGTTTTTCAGGGGTTGGGCTTAGCCCCTTAGTTCCAGTGAATGGAACTCTTAAGGCGTCAGCATACCAAGACATTTTGGACAATTTCATGCTCCCAACTTTGTGGGAACAGTTTGGGACGGCCCCTTCCTGTTCCAACGTGACTGCCCACCAGTGCACAAAGCAAAGTCAATAAAGACATGGATGAGCGAGTTTAGAGTGGAGGAACTTGTCCTGACCTCAGCATGATAGAACACCTTTGGGGTGAATTAGAGTGGAGACTGTGAGCCAGGCGTTCTCAGTCACATCAGTGCCTGACCTCAAAAATGCTCTTCTGGAATGATCAAACATTCCCATAGACACACTCCTAAACCTTGTGGACAACCTTCCCAGAAGAGTTGAAGCTGTTATAACTGCAAAGGGTGGGCCAACTCGATATTTAACCCTACGGACTAAGGGGTTGATTTACTAAAGGCAAATCCCCTGTATGCTACAAGTGCACTGCACTCACTGTAGATCTGAGGGGAATAAAGAAAATTAGGGGAAGCTCTGATGATTTCTACCATCCAATCATGCGCAAGCAAAAATGCTGTTTTTTTACTTGCATTTCCATCTCGGTTCTACAGCGGCTGCACTTCCACGTGCACTTGCAGTACACTTGTAGTGCACAGTGGAGTTGCCTTTAGTAAATAAACCCCTAAGACTGGGATGCCATTAAAGTTCATGTGGGTGTAAAGGCAGGTGTACCAATATTTTTGACAATATAATGTATATGTGTTCTTAGCATATATCAGGGGAAAAAAAAGCAAAACATATGAAGTAAATATGTACAATACATGCACATTTCCCTGTGTTTTATCTCTTTAAAGATGCACTCAGCTCCTAAGGTTTGTTGTGGACTGACAGCACACAGCATTGTTGTAGACAAAATGGTTTCAGCTCTGCTCAGTTGTCTTTTGCAAAACTTCTAAAACCCTCCCCCTATTCTTTTCACCACAGCATAGAGACTTATTATTCTGTAGACCAAATATAAGAACTTAGATGGTTCGTTAGATTACTTAAGATAACACAATAAAGCTGGCCATAGGTGTTGCGCTTTTCATTTATGCAGCCACATCCCTTTCAGGAGAACACACTGTGATTATTGCCAGCAACTATAGCTGCTGGCAATAATCGCGTGAACAATCTGACATGCTGGTTGTACCCAAGTCGATCGATGGATTGACTTGGGTACAAGCAGCCTGCCCATACACGGTTCGAATCTCAGATGGTCCCTGCTAAGGAGGCTGAGATTTGAACCATCTATGGCCGCCTTGGTGCACAGATCACACAGCTCTGAGTTTCTGACAAGATCAACAGATATTTTTGCACAAAATGCATCGTTTGGTATAGTTAACAGATCATTATTAGGATTTACATGCATTTTAAGTTCTTCAACATTAAATATACCCTTATTACAATATCAAATAACTGCTGTTATCTAAGAATCAACCTGACAAAGCACAGCTAAATAGTGGAAAAGAAATTGCTTGAAATACGTCTTTGTGAAGAATACCTTGAAATCAGCTGGAGTTTGGTGCATATACTGATGAGATCTAAGTCCTCCTGGGACACCTGATCCTCCCTGGGCTGCAGTTACCCAACTTGTCTCTTCTCCAGCACAGCGTTCCAGATTTCCAGAATTACTTACAAGGCTGGAGTTATCAATTGTCAGAGTTCTCTCAACTGACCGGAAATAATTTAGATGTCCAAGGCAGGTGCGCTAAAGTCAGGGATGAAACGATTACGGTCATGTTCAATTATATAAATTCTACTTTTAAAATGACCAGTCACACAGAATTGTATATTACCATACCCCAGTCAATATAATATCTACAAATGTTAGCATTGGAACATGGCATGTGTATACACTACAAGGTGGTACTGCATGTGCTTCAGTTGACTGCAGAACCAAACTCACATACTACATAGCATTATTGTATGGAATTACTATATAGTATGTATATTGCCATGACTTGAGCCTTTGCTGTTGGTGTTTGTCAGCTGTGCATGTCACTAATAAAATTTAGTAGAATTACTGGGAAACTGAATAGCTGCAGCTAACAGGCCCCTTTCAGCATAATATGACAGTGTTTGCAAGTGGAAAGACCATAGAGAATGAATAACAACTCTAATACATGCAGATAAGGACATTTGCATTTAATGGTATAACCAGGGCTCAAGTCCTGTGGGAACGCATGGGAACAGAGTTCCTGTACTTTTTCCACAACAGGAACTCAGTTCCCATTAGCAGCTGCGTCCTGCAAGATTTTGAAGTATGTGAGCTGTGTGGCAGGTGCTACACCAGCAGCTGCCGACACACCTCGCAATAGTAAGTGCCGCACACCAGGATGGACTGACCATTCAGGCATTGCCAGTAGGGGGCCCCATGACAGCTTCCACTTTGCTCTACCTGTCAATCACAGCTAGCTGACGGGTAGATCAGGTCTCTGCTGCTAAGAGATTGTATTTAGTCAGACCTCTCGTGATGCGCTCCTCCCCTCCGGCCCCTCCTGACTTTCTGTCTCCTCATCTCCCCCCCCCCCCCCCAGTCTCCTGCCTACTTGCTCTGTGTGTCCCGCTGAATCCCCCCCCTCCTCTATCTTCAGTGCCATATGATGAGAGAACCCAGAGGAGGAGCACAGCTATTCTGCTCACAGGACATGCAGGGAGAGAGGTGAGCTGAGGGAGGAACATCAGTTTGGGGTGGTAAGCTGAGCACAATACCTGGCAAAGTTTAATGCCAGGAGGGAAGTTTATGTGGAAATATGTGAAGGGTTGGAATAGCAGCGAGTGTGTGTTGGAGCCCTGCAGAGTTTGCAGCCCCCCAAGCTAACAACACATCACGGTCTCCCCAAGCATTCTATCCAGATAATGTGCAGTTAATTTATGACCTTTCCGTTTAACCCTGTGTTATCCAAACTCTGTTCAATGAAAAGTGTAAACTCACCACATAAACACTCTATATACAAAATAACATTCCCCAATAAAGATCAGAACATGATGTTCACATTTGCATGGAAGCACAATTGAATGAATGCTGATTATTCAGAGAATTACCTTATTTATGTTTATCAAGGATTGTTTTTTACTAACAGTTAAGCTTCATACACACTATACAAAATTGGTTTGAAAATACCACTTTTGAAGTGTTTGTGCATATGAACGTATCTTTTTTTTTTTTTGGTGGGGGAGTGGATACACACAATACAAAATTGGATGGAAAATACCACTTTTGAAGTGTTTGTGCATATGAACGTATCTTTTTTTTTTTTGGTGGGGGAGTGGATCTTGGGTGGGAGTTCCCACACTTTTTTCCCCAGGACTTGACCCCTGGATATAACTGTCCACAACAAATGGCTTGCCATATCCTCAGAACAAAAGGAAAAATGGGGGTGCTGACCATGGCAAACATTTTTTTTTTTTAACTTTCAGTGGAAAAGTGCTAGTTAGAATATGATTGATATGGACAACACCTCCGCTTTAATTTTCTTGCTTATATAGAGATTTTGGGATTTTTCTAAATGGGAACTAATACGTACAAAGACCACATAATTACAGGTGATTGAGTGATCTTTGTATATTATCTATTTAACAAATAAGTGTCTTCATTAACCAGCTCAAACAGAAATATATAGCCTGTATCACAACCAGCAGGACTACTTGTTAATTTTAATGCAGAAAAACACTAACCTTTGATTCGTTTGTAAAAATAACTATATCATGCTCTGCACCAAAAACTTAAAGAATATGTCCAGCAAATATTTTTTTATGTTTGTTTTGGATAAAGTGGAGAAGGATTAGAACCCCTGATGGGTTTACACTGCTATCCAAGGATTCATTAAAGACATTTCCCTTACTTATTGCCACAGTGATAACAATAATAAAATACTTCTGTGCCCCCTATTACTGAGGAGGAAATTGAACTTACCATCAAATCACTACCTGCCCATAAGGCTCTGGGACCTGATGGTTTACCCTATGAGTACTATAGGATCTTTCTTTCCTGGCTGGTTTCCTGTATGTGTAAACTTTTTAATGCTTTCCTTCAGGACACCCCTATCCCCTTGGATATGCAGAGATCTTTCATCACCGTGATTCCAAAGCCAGACAAAGATCCTTCCCTCTGTTCTAGTTACAGGCCCATAGCCCTTTTAAACTCCAAACCTAATTTTTTTTTACCAAACTCCTAGCTGCCCATCTGAATATGATACTCCCATCCCCAATTCATAAGGATCGGGTAGGTTTTGTCCCCTTCTGCCAGGCCGGAGACAATGCTAGGATATTTATAGATCTGCTTGATGTTGCGAACCGAGAAGGCATGGCATCCATACTACTCAGCCTGGGCGTGGAAAAGGCTTTTGGCCACCTTGGTTTGCTTTCCTTTTTGTTACCCTACGTCATACGGGATTTAAGGGGCCTTTCTTACAAGCGATCCATCATCTCTATAATAATCCAACATCCCAGGTGAAAACCCCTTTTGCCCTTTCTTCCTTCTTTACCATTACAAACGGCACCCAGAAGGGCATCCCGCTTTCCCCCTTACTTTTTGCATTATGTGTTGAACCTCTGGCACCGATTATCTGTAGATGTTCGGACATTCGGAGCATATCGGTCCGAGGGAGGGAATTAAAAATTTCATTGTTTGCAGACAATATCATCCTCACCCCAACCCAACCTAGGTTATCCCTGAAATGGAAGTTAAGTCGTGGGGGGCTTGTGGAACCCAGCTTACCTTGGAGAG
Organism: Lithobates pipiens; assembly: GCF_037356315.1. Classification (NCBI taxonomy): domain Eukaryota; kingdom Metazoa; phylum Chordata; class Amphibia; order Anura; family Ranidae; genus Lithobates; species Lithobates pipiens. The sequence goes on from NW_027507758.1 coordinate 294,200,810, forward strand.
CTCTGGAAACTCTGTGTCCAGCTCCCCCCGCCCCTCCTATGTGTAAATTACCCTGTGTCCATTAGGGGCACAGGGTGACCTAGAACCCCCAGTCTGATCTGAAATAGTCGGACTCGCTGTACAGCCACACTGGAATGTTGTATATATATATATATATATATATATATATATATATATATATTGTGTGTTGTCTCATGCTGTTGGACTCTTTGCAGGGATCATTTGGGATGTAGTTGTATTTCATTGTTCTATTGTGTCTGTCTGCCTTGGGAGAAAAGTATATTATGGGATGTATGTCTAAGTGCAGGGGGGGGGAATTCCTCCAGCAGCCCCTCCCTGCTGATAAGACTGTTTACTGATGTGAAGTTTGAATACACCTGACCTGTGTGTCTATTGTTATTGGACAGTTTATCCCACCCTGAAGGACGGAGGGGTTCCCGCCCTGAACCGGAGGGGTTGTCCCTAAGTGTTACCTCTCTGTACATGTGGTTGAATAAACAATCTGTTTTCACCCTACATTGAGTTATGGCTAATGACTGGGTGCTCAGTGGGATCTTGGATTGTGTGGTACCGGACACAGGAAGCATTTACTGCGAGTAGACTCATCTTGAGTACAGAGGCTTTTTCACACCGGGCAGAGGCACCTGACAGGGATGCCCTCTGTATCCTTTATTATTTGCCCTGGCATTGGAACCCTTGCATTCGCCATCAAACAACACCCAGACATGTCTGGTTATTCCCTTGAATCTTCCCACTTTAAGCTCAGTATGTATGCAGATGACGTCATGATTTTTATGACCCAATCCCATGTCTCTCTTCCCAACTTGTGTACCATACTAACCAAATTTGCCTATATTTCTGGACTTATGCAGTAAACATAACTAAATCTACCACGCTTCTGGGTTAATCTTCACTCTACCCAGTGTGAGACACTCCGAAGATCTTTCCCATTCCAATGGTCGAATGACAAAATTCCTTACCTCTGCATCTACATCACAGCACAATTCTCATCTATTTATGAGGTTAACTACCCAGCATGTTTATCCAAATTGCGGAACCTGCTTAAAATTTGGAGAACATACCGCATATCATTTTTAGGGAGAGTCATAGCAGTTAAAATGACCCTGTTACCGAAACTCTTATTCGTGTTCCGATTCCTCCCTATTAATATTCTTAAATCCTGTATTGGCAAGCTACAACAAGATATTAATAGATTGATTTGGCAGAATAAACGCCCCAGATTTTCCAAACACATTCTTTATAAATCCCAGACTACCAAAGGCCTTGGTCTTCCCAGCCTTTGGTTCTACTACTTGGCTGCACGGTTTTCCCAGATAGCGCAGTGGAACATCCCAGACTCGAAATTACCCTGGATCAAATTTGAGGCCAATTCCGCTAGGCCCTATTGCCTCATGTCCATGCTATGGTAACCCTCCAACTTTACACATAAGCTTTCTTCCACCAACTCCATTGTTTCCCATTCTCTCACCCTCTGGCACCATTATAAAAGCAAGCTTAGCCTAATTTCACCTGCCCCCCCCCCCCCCCCCGGTTCATGCTTTCTTGGGGATCCACTATTCAGTTTAATCACCCTGAAAGTTTTGCATGGTGGAAATCCAATTCCCTGAACACTTTAGCGGATCTTCAGATTGGAGATACATTCACTACGTTCGAACATCTTCATGCACAGAAATACTACTTTGGGAACACTTTCACTTTATACAGATAAGGCATTTTTATATAACCCATTATAACCTTACTGCTCCCCCCCCCCCCCACGTCCTTTGAACAGATTTGATGTGATGCCCCTAGAGGTAAGGACCTCATTTCATCTCTCTACAAAACGGCATTGGCTTCGTATTTTTCAGGTGATCCTCTATATAGAAATAAATGGGAGTCTGATTGTGATCTGATCTACGTAAGGCCACTAAATCACTGGCGGTCAGAGAACCGGCCTACAAGGTAATGACCAGGTGGTATTACACTCCTTCCAGACTCCAGGTAATGTTTTACATGAATGTCTGGATTGTGCTTTAGAGGCTGCTAACAGCCGGGCACATTCAGACACATTTTGGGACTGTGCACTGCTAGCCCTGGTTTGGGGAAAAGTGAACGCCGTGGCTTCGGCAATAACGGGAACCCCTTTGCAGCTCACGGTCCCAATGTGTTTACTGGGGGCAACAATCCCAGGGATCCTCTGCAGGGATGAATGTCTCATACATACTATTGTGTATCCACTCTGTGGGCCATTGCTCTCCATTGGAAATCCCCTGTAGTTCCTCTTTCCTCCATACTAAACAGAATTGATGTTGTGATGATAATGGAAAGGATCTTATATACCCTACAAGATCAGTTGCACCTGTTCGATTGCAGATGGGAAGCCTGGAAAACCCATAGGCACATTTTGTTAGCGCAGAACTAATGGCAGTTCAGGGTTGTTGTAATGTCTTTATGGCTTGATACCTTTGTATGTACCCTTTCTATGGTATTTTTACTGTATGGTTCAGATTGTTCTTTATTTTACTTTTTTTATGTCATTCTTTGGATATCATTTATATGATGTACACTGTTACATGAGTGTATGTTTTTTTTATTTTTTTTTATTTTACCTTCCTCGAAAAATAAAAAACGTTTGCAAACAAAAAAAAAGATATTGATACTCCCCAAGCTTTTATATCTCTTTCAAAGTTGCCCATACCAATTCCCTATGCACACCTGAAAAAATTGCAGGCAGATTTGTTACAATATGTATGGAACTATAAGCGTTATAGGATACCCCGTTCGGTGCTCATGGCATCACGCTCTGATTGTGGTTTGACGATCCCCAATTTTATAAAATACTATCAAGCAACCCAACTTCATGCAATTGCTACTTGGTTTACCCAACATTCTTTTAATAAATGGATGGAAATCGAGAAGTTGTGGCTAGCCCCAATACACTCTAATAGTTTACTTTGGAATGTGAATGCAGAGGTAGCCCCTAGTCGACTATCGGGGACTTTTTCCCACCTCAGGATGCTTTGGCGCATGCTATCCCCTCAACATACCCTCTCCTTCTCCTTGATGACCTCCTTCCTGTACACCTCCGAGATGCCTACCAGCCTCATTTACTCCATGCCCTCTCCCTGGGCATCAAGGAATCTATTCCATTTTGGCCACTTAGTGGACCCAAACTGCTACCATTTGGTAAATTACAGAATAAGTTTGATTTTCCCTGCCAGGTTTTCTATGGATACTTACAGATCTGTCATTATGCCCAATCTATAACCCCTAATCTGCAATTCTCTGCTCCTTCCTCTTTTGAACGTATTATCGTAGAAGGCACAGCATGGAGGGAAATTATATCTGATATTTACAAACTATTGAATGCTTACTCCATCCAAGTCCAAGGTAAACATTCTTACATTCTCTGCTGGTAGAGGGTGTTAGTAGACTAGTTATCTCTAGAGGACTGGCAGGTGATTTGGTCTCAGACTGCAAAAAAAGCTCCCTTTGTACTTTGTACAAAGAAAATGCGTATAAAACCCTTTATTTCTGGTATACGACTCCGGACACTACTAGCTCAGATCGATGCTGGCATTGCCTTAGGGACAGGGATATCCTTATTCACATATTTTGGAGCTGCTGATTGGATGCCACGTTTTGCCATTTGGTCCATCAGGTATTGGATAGCCTCTTTGGAGCAACTAACCCGATGACACTGAAATCCCTTCTGTTATGCCTCCCCTGCAAAACATTCCCAAACTTCACAGGAAGCTGCTCCATCATGTCCTTACAGCTGCACGGTGCCTCATTGCTCTCATTTGGAAATGGCAATCTCCTCCCTCCCAGGAGGCCTTATATGCTAGAATTAAAGAAGTGGAGTTGATGGAGAAAATGATTGCCAGACTACAGGATAGATTGGAAGCTCACAATCGAGTCTGGGAGCTGTGGCATCTCCAGGAGGACCCACCTCAAACCCCTAAACCAGCTATGGTAATAACCTATTTTTTTTCTTTTTTCTTTTTTCCCTTCTGTTTCTTTACTTTTCAGGTATTGGTATAAGTTGTAATGTCTCTTTAAAAAATGTATCACAAAGCCACATAGTTGCCTAGTTGTTGCTATCCTGCTGACCCAGGTATATCCTCTAGTACCAATCAGTATGTTTACTGAATATTGTTTTTATACTCATGCGGATTCCTATTGTGAACATTGTGCTTGTGTTTGTTGTACATTTCGTGCTAAGTTTTTACTTTTGATAAAAAATTGCTATTTGAAAAAAAAAAAAAAAACTTCTGCACTACTATGAAGTGTGATAGCAAATAAAATGTGTATTTAGCTTTTATAAATTGTGCACTTGTTCCTACATATAATATGAAAAAATAAATAAATAAAATAAAAAGATGAAGGGCTACCTCCTCTCAATTAAATAACATGAAAAGTGCTATAACAATGATAATAGTGCCACTCAGTGGCTACCTTCAAGATAGCAATATGCCACCTAAATATGCAGCAATAGTGGTGAGACCCTCATATGAAAATGAATTGAAATGAAAGAACTATTCTGCAAATCAAAATATGTGAAATTATAAAATATAAACTATTCTTAATATTACATAAACATAATACAGTGAACGTGATCACCTAGTGGCAATAGTGATAATAACTAATTATTACAATCAGTCCATTGGAAGTGAACGTGCCAAAAGCATTCTGTGACAAAGATTAAATCATTTAGTGAATAAGAAAGTATTCTTCACAATAACATGTGCCCTCAACATTTTACGCGTTGGGGCGGAGCCTTTGATGTCATTGCGCACTACCAAGAGGCCGACTTGGAGCTTATGGTGGTTAACAGCCGAACATCTGTGGATATTTAAGTGACCCTATGGGGCTTCTGCACCCCCTATGTACTGAACACTGTACCCGAGTGCACCGGAGGTAGTGTACGGTAAAATGTAAGTGTGCTTTTCTCTTTTTTTAAAATAAACATTATGTTTTAAAACAGTACCTTCCTACCCACATACTATACAATTGGAGTACCAAGGTCTGAGCTGTATGAGAGTCCAAGGTACACCAGAACAGCGGTCATCCAAATGATTTGTACCCCTGAGGGGAAGGCACGACTAGACCCTATGTGGGGTCTTTTGGAGAGGTGAGCATATACCTTGACCAGTGGAGGGCACGTGTTATTGCGAAGAATACTTACTTGTTCACTAAAGGATTTAATCTTTGCCACGGAATGCTTTTGGCATGTTCACCTCCAATGGACTGACTGAATTAATTTGTTATTATCACTTTTGGCTCTAGGCAGTCACGTTCACTGTATTATGTTTTTGTAATATTTTATCATTTCACATATTTTGATTTGCAGCAATTTAAGTTAATCTAAATTCATTTTCATAGGAGGATCTCACCACTATTGCTGTGTATTTAGGTGGTATATTGATATCTTGAAGGTAGCCACTGGGTGGCACTATTATCATTGTTATAGCACTTTTCGTGTTATTTAGTTGAGAGGAGGTAGTGTTTCACCGTTTTATTTATTTATTTATTTTTTCACAGTGATAATAGCTTTACCAGACATAAAGTGAGGGAAAATCTGCAACTGGAACCTAGACAGCATTAGAAAGCGGTTCTAGCCTCCCCCTATTGTTTCTGCTTCTGTCTGTGTTGCTGGGATTTTCTCTTACTTCCTGTCCGGTGAAACTGTTGTCACTGACAATCAAATAGCCATGCCTTACCCTGCGACTTATTTACACTCAATTTCAATTGGATTCAATCAAACTAAGTCAATCAGCCAGGGCAAACAAAATATTGACTGTTTTTCATCAATAAGCAACTTTATTTTTTGAATAATGATTACTATCTTCACTATCAATCAAAATCCACTTTCTCCTGTGTGGCATACCAATTGAAAGGGTTGTCGACTATAGATCTATTCCTCCTATTGGAAAAGTTTGAGTCGAATATAAATCAATTGTTTATCTAAATATATATGGCCAACATGAGCCCTGCATAAGAAGGGTTCAAATCCTCCCTCACTCTATCCAAACTTTAAAATATAGATTTTGGTTGAACATACACTTTAATTTTAGTTTTGCTATCAGCAGGATAAATCACAGAATATGCACCTTTAACAATAACACTAGTTATTTTTAAACTACCATTTGTCAAACCAAAAAAGATAATTTTTTTCTTTATTACATCTTTTTGAAATAGAAAATAAAATCATTATTGATTTACATCATTGCCATAAGGAAGCCTTGTCTATCCTTAAAAAAAATGATAAATGTATTATTTGGATGTCATAATTAATGACACTTTTTTTTTCAAATCAAAAGGCCCATAGCCAACATGTAAAAACTAAAGGTACTATACTGGTGCAGGAGTGGTTAATCTTAAATCCTACAATTAAATGATTATAGGGGTGGGAATGAGGATCACTCTATCACTTAACTATCCCCACTGTTTCATTCAGAGCATAGAAAATTACCTGAAGTTCTTTAACTCTGAGATGACGTAGATAGAGAAGAGATAAGTAAGCACCTTTCATCATTACAGGATCTTTGCTGTTATCTTCTGCCTCATCTAATCCCAGTAATTGCAGGGTGTTCTGGAAACTGTACCTTAATAAAACAACATAACACAAATAAAACAATAGAACATCTATACTATATGTTACAAGTACAGCATTTGACAAGGTACAGATACAACTTGACATTCTGATTGATTGATATCCTCTTTCTTAAAATTTTCACTCCAGTTTTGTTGAGGGAAAAAAATCCCCTCCAGGTAAACTATATACCATGCAAGGAAATTAGCAAATTCATTTGGAGATTGATACCTTTCTCTTTTCTTTATTATGTTGTATTCGTTTTTTCTTTTCCAAAAGTGAAGTTTTCCTTAAAGTGAATTAAACTCATTTTTTTTACATCACTTGTTCAAAATTATCAAGTACATTGTGGCTCTGTTTTTTTTTTTTAGTCTCTTACTATTCTTTCCAAGCTTCTTTTTTGTCCTGTGCAAGCTCCATATCCTCCAATGATGCACTAGTGTAGAGCATGCAGCGCTGTTATTTCTGGTCATGTGATAGGCCCTATGTGTACTACAATTCCCAGAGAACTGAATGTGTCTGCAGGTAGATGTGTAGTCCATCTCGGCAACAAACAGGAAAGAGTGGCTACGTTCACATAGACAAAGAGGGCGTAGCTCTGGGAATCTTCTAGTACCAGCAAATAGGAGATAACTCAGCCACAGCTCAGTAAACCCCTAGTAACCTTTAGAGGATCCCTATAATTCTACAGAACTCTGGCTGAGAATGACTGGCCTAAAGAATCTTTTTTAATTTACATCCCCTTTGGTGCATTTACATTGTTTTCTGTGATGTTCAAATTCCTGAAACCTCAACAAAAAGTTAAAGTTCATCTAAAGCCAAAAAAAAAATTAGTCTTGGATTTAGTAGGTAATAGTTAAAATCCCTGTTCAGGTTCTGCACCCCATAAAAGACAATTAACTACACTTCCTGTCCCATTAATGCAACAAGAAGTAAGAGGAAATATCCCCAAAATAATAGAAATCACTTGTTGTAACCCAAACAAGTGACCCCACTGGAAAATGCATTCTTAATTTCTGTTTCAGTATCACCTTCACATGTTGGGTTTCCCCTTACTTTTAGATCTGGCAGCAGTAGAGGGTGAATCTCCCCACAGGTTCTAACCCTTTACTACTCTATGCAATAAAACAAAAGTTTTGGCCTCAGATACAATTTAGAAATGGTCTTTAACATACATGATTATTACGACCCATTATTACCCAGCTTGTTTTTTCTGTCTTGAAGACACAGGTCGCCTATTAAGACTTGCAATGTTTAGGTCCTTATCACTGCTTTCTTGTAGTGGCGATCCATTGGTTGTGTTTACATCCTATATTAAGAAAAAGACCCGTTCCTAATTAATCAAACAAAAATAAACAAATAGTGCACAGTAAGATGATATTTAAGGAATGACTTACTCTCTTGATTGAGCATGCCTACCTGAAGCAGGTCCAGGGGGGTGTATATTTTTACCCAGATGTCATGGGTATTCTTAACTGATACACTTTGAACAAAGGATGGTTGTATTACTTGTGCTGCATGCTCCTGTAGCACCTCCATCGCTTTCTCTGCACTTGTCACCTAGACAGCAGGTAATAAAAACATTAATTACAAGCCATGGCAAAGTACTTTTCCTAGCAGGCATGTCCTGTCTGTGAGTACCAATGTTATGCAGGACCAGGGGTCATGCTAGCTGACAATTGCTATGGGCCGTACACTAACGACGTCAATCCTCAAAGATATTTGATATTTGAAAGTCCCCACTTCTTGCCATGCCCCAATGACGCATTTTGCTCTGACTGGGCATAGTTATTGATAACTAAGCCCAATCAGGCCAAAATGTATCATTGGGGCGTGGCTACAGGCTGGGACTATCAGTATACAGGTCCCAAATAAGCTTATCTTTGGGGATTGATGTCATAGTGTGCAGCCTTTTTTGTGCATGGACTTGCAATACTTTTCACATGATTAGATATATATATTTTTTTAAATCAGGAGTGCTTTATTAACGGAAAAAATAATATATCATACATTAACCTCCCTGGCGGTATGATTAGTTCTGGTTTTAGGTGCTGAAAGCGGTACAATTATTTTGCATGGAAATTTGGCGTTTTATATTGTAGTCCTGTAATTCTTAGGAATAACTCTCTTAAATCTGTTCAAACCAGAGTCTAGCAGACATCCCATATATGATAAAGGTATGATAAAGTTTATAATATAATAAATAATAATATAAATTATTCAATAATGTAATCAAATCCAAAAACACATAAATTTGCTAATTTGCAGAATTGTCGCTGTCATTAGATTTAGTGTTTGATGATGAATTTCCCCACAGATCGCTATCGCTCAATTCTGAAAGTGATTATAATTTATTTTCGCTGTTTTCTAGTTGGTCTAAAATCACTTTTGACATAAAGAGACACTTTTTGGTTGCTATGGACAATCTCCAAATTCCAGGCAGAAAAATACAATATTTATAATATAAAAGTGCATGCAGGGCACTGCACAGACCACTAGGGACAAAGGGGGTGTGTAATGTTTTTATACAGTACTGTAATCTTACAGATTACAGTACTGTGTGTGTTTTGTGTGTTTTGTGTGTTTTTACTTTTTTGAATTTGGCCCGACCTCCGCTCCCATGCGCCGTAACGTCGCAGGGAACGGAGCTCGGCGGCATTCGGGCACTGTGTGAATCGAGCGGATCCGCTCGATCACACAGCACGGACAACATCGCTGGATCCAGGGGACAAGGTAAGTAACATCTCCCTGTGTCCTCCCTGTATCCAGCGATACAATCCCGAGTCTGACTCGGGATTACCGCCAGGGAGGTTAAAGAAAAAGAAAACAAACACCGTTTGACATGGCATAAGTACAAACAGTACATAAAAATCCAAAAAACATCCAGCATCATCTCAGAGAGATAAATAACATTTATTACAATCCTATAGGACCAATAACAGCAATCACATGGGAGAAGCTACATTACCCCAGAGGGAAGTGGGGAACTGTGAGAAGGGGAATGGTATGGGGAAGGGGGAGGGGATGGGTGTCAGAAAGAGTCACAAGCTAAAGACAGTGTGTCATGGGACACCTCAACCCACTTATCAAGGAGAGAGAGAGGTACTCAGCAGACTCACTCTACTGGGAGGTTCATGGCTACCAAACCTTGTCGTATAACCAAGGGCATCCACGACATAGTGATGTACATCAGTTTGTAAAGGGGCAGCGCAGCATCAATCATGGCTTTTCCAGGGCAACAAAGAAGGAGGAGTGGGGGAGGACCACTTACAGAGGATTTCCTTCTTGTCGTAGAATAGTAAGTAAGAGATCAGTAACTTACTATGAGCGGATCTTTGAGCAGGATCAGGGATCCCTAACAGGGCTAGTTCATGAGACATAGGAACCGAAAACAAAAGCCTAAGGTTAATAAGCTCAAAAATATCAGAGCAAATGAATCCTAGGGCACTCCCAGAACATGTGAAAGTAGGTAACCAACTGAGTCTGGCAGCGATAACAGTTAGGGTCTATACTTATTTTGTGCAATCTCACCGGGGTATAATATACTCAATGTAAAAATTTTGTTTGCATCAATTTATCTCTAGATGAGATTACCAGCTTGGGGCATTGATTAAGATTAAGTGCTCCCAGTCCTCCTTGTCCACGGAAGGGATATCCTGTTTCCATAGATCCCACAATCTCTCAATTTTAGGGGAGTCAGTAATGAGCAGGGCCCTATACAATGCAGAGATTTGTTTCTGAAGATCCTCCCGAGATAGCAGTTCCTCAAAGGAGTCTAACTGGAGGAGAGGCTGAGTGGGAAATTAAGCTCTGGCAGGGTGGCGCAATTGAATATATAAAAAAAAATCCAACCCGGGAGGTGGAATGCCCTAGAGAGCTGAGAAAAGGTCAACAGCATAATACTCCTTAGTTTTAATACCATAGCGCACCCAAATGATTGGATAATTAAAGTGACTATTCACACAATTTTTTTTTTACCTGAAAATTCTCAACTCCTTAATAAATCAGCCATTTTTTTCTCTTATAATTTCCTGTAAAGAATTGGAAGCGTAGGGGGTCAGGAGAAATCAATTGGGATCTCAGGCAGTGCATACCCGTTTCCCCTGAAAATTAAACCTAGCATGATTGCTGATGATGGCTGCAATATAAGCCCTAACCCCCCCCCCCCCCCAAATAAGCCCTAGTTAAAGTCCTTGTCAGAGTAGGGCTTATTTTCGGGGAAATGGGGTAGGGATTATTTGGGGGGTAGGGCTTATATTGCAGCCATAACAGACAATCACACTAGGTCTCGTTTTTGAGGAAACAGGGTATGTGTTGGCAGTATACATGCTGACAAGAGGAGAGCACACTGAGTAGAAAGATGACTGCAGCGGTTTACAGCTTCTTATGTATTGTGCAGATGCAAAGCTGGATTTGGATCTGGGTCTTGATGCAGTGAAGGTTACAGATCTGTTTTTACTGTCTGGGAGGGTGCCAGGATGACAAGGCTGGCTTGAAAAGTCAAAAATATTGTCAGTTAAAACAGTACTTTGCATCTGAACATGTATTTGTGCTGTACCAGCAGGTCAGCATTAAATTATATCTGCAAGTACATTTTGGAGCAGAAGTTTTGCTCGTCAGAGCTTTGGTCAAAAGAAGGAGAAAGTTTTGGTAGGATGGAAGGAAAATGGAAATTACTAACTGCATCCTTTAAGAAACTGAATGTAATACACAGCAGCAATTAGACTAGATTTTCAGTAAAATATTGTTCAACTTTTGAAAAAATGTAAGCGCTGTATAAGTGTTCAGCACTGTTTTAAACTTGGCTAAAGCCAACGGCACATTTGACGACAAATGTTGGAGATTGTGCGGCAAAAAAGGTGATATGTTACATCCATTTTGGACATGCCCTAAACTTGGGAAGTATTGGGAACAAATCTTTCAAGTTATGTCTGAAATTACCAAAATAGTCATTCCTCCAAATCCCTCACTGGCTCTATTATTCATTGATCTTGATCGATATCCTATCCAGTTTAGAAATGTGTTTACACATATTTTGCTGTCAGCCAGGATCAGTATAACAAGGAACTGGAAAAATCCTGATCCTCCTTCCATAAAAGAAGTGATAGAATCGACTCAAACTCATTACATTTACAAATCAATTCTAGCTCTTCGGCCTCACAAAAAAGAACATACTCATAAAATATGGCAGCCATGGTTAAAATGGGCTAGTCCCCAAAACATTGCACGAGTTCTTTGTTCCTAGATAACTTGAATTAAAAAATGACTTACCCCGCTCTAATATTTTAATCTTTGTTTTGTATATATTAAATGACAGGTTACTATTACTGTCCCGAACACAGTTTAGCACCCATAGGGGTGTTCGGGAATATATTTAGGTTCATCATCTTTGAATTACTTGAATTGGCAGTATATAAATATATGAAGATAATATTTATATTACTTTTGTGTATTGTCTCCACAATGGATGTATTAACCACTTGCCAACCGCCGCACGACGATGTACGTCGACAGAATGGCACGGGCAGGCATATGGGCGTACATGTACGTCCCTGCCTTCCCGCGGGTGGGGGGCCCCCCCCCCCCCCCCCCCGGTGCCAGCGGCGGTCGGTTTTCGTTCAGAAGCGATCCGGGATGAGGGGGCGGCCATTCATTCATGGCCACCCCCTCTCGATCGCTCCTGATGAATGGAAGTGAGGCGTGACATCACTTCCTCTCCTGTAATGTAAACACAGGAGAGGAAGTGATGTAATCTCTCCTCCGTGTCGGTATTTTTCATTCCGGCACCGAGGAGAGAGGATCGGTGAGTTGCACCAACACGACACTTCACAGTAGAACATGCCAGGCACACTCACACCCCCCCTTCACCCCCCAATCACCCCCCCAATCACCCCTGCCCCCCCCAGTCACAGTGACACCAATAGCATTTTTTTTTGCATTGGTGTCATTTGTGACTGTAATAACTGTTAGGGCAGTTAGGGCCCCCCCCCCCCCGGTGCCAGCGGCGGTCGGTTTTCGTTCAGAAGCGATCCGGGATGAGGGGGCGGCAATTCATTCATGGCCACCCCCTCTCGATCGCTCCTGATGAATGGAAGTGAGGCGTGACATCACTTCCTCTCCTGTAATGTAAACACAGGAGAGGAAGTGATGTAATCTCTCCTCCGTGTCGGTATTTTTCATTCCGGCACCGAGGAGAGAGGATCGGTGAGTTGCACCAACACGACACTTCACAGTAGAACATGCCAGGCACACTCACACCCCCCCTTCACCCCCCAATCACCCCCCCAATCACCCCTGCCCCCCCCAGTCACAGTGACACCAATAGCATTTTTTTTTTTTTGCATTGGTGTCATTTGTGACTGTAATAACTGTTAGGGCAGTTAGGGTTAGCCCCCTTTAGCTCTAGGGTACCCCCTAACCCCCCCAATAAAGGTTTAACCCCGTGATCACCCCCCGTCGCCAGTGTCACTAAGGCTGGGTTCACATTGCAGCGGTTTATGAGAACGGATGTGATTCGCACCGCACTGCAGTGCAAATCACATCCGATCTCTGTGCGATTCGAGTTCAGCCATACTAAATTCGCGCCGCACCCGCCGCACCCGCCGCAAATTCGCACGGGACCCTTTTTTTGGTCCGCAGCAGAATCGGATCGCATGGGTGTTCACACCATGCGATCCGAGTTTGCAGATCGCACTGCGATATGCGAACTGATCTGGGGGTGTCATTAACATTTCACTGACACTCCCAGCAGTTCGCATAGGGCAGTGTGAACTGCCGCCGGGAGGCATGCGATGCGGGAACCCGCCGCGGATTTGTAGCGTTCCCGCATCGCTCCAGTGTGAACCCAGCCTAATAAGCGATCGTTTTTCTGATCGCTGTATTAGTGTGACAGGTGACGCTAGTTAGGCAGGTAGGTATTTAGGTTCGCCGCAGCTTTTTATAGCGCCAGGGACCCCCATATACTACCGCATAAAGCCCCCTGATTGCCCCCTAGTTAACCCTTTCACCAGTGATCACCATATAACTGTTACAGGTGACGCTGGTTGGTTAGTTATTTTTTTATAGTTTCAGGGCACCCGCCATTTATTACCTAATAAAGGTTTAACCCCCTGATCACCCGGTGGGTGTCATTTGTGACTGTAATAACTGTTAGGGCAGTTAGGGTTAGCCCCCTTTAGTTCTAAGGTACCCCCCTAACCCCCCCAATAAAGGTTTAACCCCGTGATCACCCCCCGTCGCCAGTGTCACTAAGGCTGGGTTCACATTGCAGCGGTTTATGAGAACGGATGTGATTCGCACTGCACTGCAGTGCAAATCACATCCGATCTCTGTGCGATTCGAGTTCAGCCATACAGATAGTATGGCTGAATTCGCGTCGCACCCGCCGCAAACTCGCACGGGACCCTTTTTTTGGTCCGCAGGAGAATCGGATCGCATGGGTGTTCACACCATGCGATCCGAGTTTGCAGATCGCACTGCGATATGCAAACTGATCTGGGGGTGTCATTAACATTTCACTGACACTCCCAGCAGTTCGCATAGAGCAGTGTGAACTGCCGCTGGGAGGCATGCGATGCGGGAACCCACCGCGGATTCGTGGCGTTCCCGCATCGCTCCAGTGTGAACCCAGCCTAATAAGCAATCGTTTTTCTGATCGCTGTATTAGTGTCACAGGTGACGCTAGTTAGGCAGGTAGGTATTTAGGTTCGCCGTAGCTTTTTATAGCGCCAGGGACCCCCATATACTACCGCATAAAGCCCCCTGATTGCCCCCTAGTTAACCCTTTCACCAGTGATCACCATATAACTGTTACAGGTGACGCTGGTTGGTTAGTTATTTTTTTATAGTTTCAGGGCACCCGCCATTTATTACCTAGTCTCACTAGTGTACCCTTAAATTTAGGGGTGTCTACTTTCCAAAATGGGGTCATTTGGGGGGGGTTTGTGCCATCTTGGCATTTTATGGCCTTCAAAACTGTAACGCCCTTAGAAAGCCTGAAGGCGGTGCTTTGTTTTCGGGGCCCTGTACGCGGCTAGGCTCCCAAAAAGTCCCACATATGTGGTATCCCCGTACTCAGGAGAAGCAGCAGAATTTATTTTGGGGTGTCATTTCACATATGCCCATGGCATGCATGAGCAATATATCATTTAGTGACAACTTTGTGAAAAAAAAAATAAAAAAAAAAGTTTGTAATTTTCCCGCAACTTGTGGCAAAATATAAAATATTCCATGGACTCAACATGCCTCTCAGCAAATAGCTTGGGGTGTCTACTTTCTAAAATGGGGTCATTTGTGGGGGTTTTCTGCCATCTTGGCATTTTATGGCCTTCAAAACTGTAATAGGTAGTGAGAAGTGAAATCAAAAATTTACGCCCTTGGAAAGCCTGAAGGCGGTGCTTGGTTTCGGGGCCCCGTACGCGGCTAGGCTCCCAAAAAGTCCCACATATGTGGTATCCCCGTACTCAGGAGAAGCAGCAGAATTTATTTTGGGGTGTCATTTCACATATGCCCATAGCATGTGTGAGCAATATATCATTTAGTGACAACTTTGTGTAAAAAAAAAAATATATATTTTTTTTGTCATTATTCAATCGCTTGAGGCAAAAAAATAAAATATTCAATGGGCTCAACATGCCACTTATCAATTTCCTTAGGGGATCTACTTTCCAAAATGGGGTCATTTGGGGGGGTTTTGTACTGCCCTGCCATTTTAGCACCTCAAGAAATGAGATAGGCAGTCGTAAACTAAAAGCTGCGTAAATTCCAGAAAACGTACCTTAGTTTGTAGATGTGACAACTTTTGCGCAAACCAATAAATATACAGTTATTGACTTTTTTTTTACCAAAGACATGTGGCTGAATACATTTTGGCCTAAATGTATGACTAAAATTGAGTTTATTGGATTTTTCTAATAACAAAAAGTAGAAAATATCATTTTTTTTCAAAATTTGCGGTCTTTTTACGTTTATATCGCAAAAAATAAAAATCGCAGAGGCAATCAAATACCATCAAAAGAAAGCTCTATTTGTGGGAAGAAAAGGACGCAAATTTTGTTTGGGTACAACATTGCATGACCGCGCAATTACCAGTTAAAGCAGCGCAGTGCCAAATTGTAAAAAGACCTCTGGTCATTGACCAGCAAAATGGTCCGGTCTGAAAGTGGTTTATAACCTCCCGATCGTTATCTTTATTATCCCTATTATAATTGAGATAATTAATATGGCTTTCTTTATATTATATATTTTATTATTTTTGGATACTATTATCTATGTATCTAAATACTGTAACTGATCTGTTATTTAGTCATAATTTCTGTCATTTGTCTTGATAAAAATGTAAACTTTAATAAAAACTATTGATTAAAAAAAAAGCTGCATTTGATTCTTCTAGACTAGAGCTGAAGGATGCCTTAAGCACTTCCAGAAACCTGTTCCATGCTAGCTGAAAGCTTTATAAATGCTTGCTGTAAGCAGTGCTTGTCACCATAGTGTTTACAAACTGACATATGGGTGAGCTATTCAATCCACCTAAAGTGCTGTGTCAAAACGGCCACTAAACGCTTTAGTTCCTAGGCACTGCATTGGTATTCTTAGTAACTGTCTAATTTTTCTTCTAGAAAAATATAACATTCAAAATATATATTTTTTTTTATTTCAGGTACTTATATAGCACTGTCAATTTATGCAGCGCTTCACATATACATTGTACATTCACATTAGTCCCTGCCCTCAATGAGCCTACACCCTAAGGTCCCTAAACTCACATTCATACATACACATGTAGCACCCTATACCCAGAAATGGGGCTATAAGGTAAATTTAGCTTTTGGCTGAGCTGTAATCAGCTCGGATTGATTGTACATAGTTTATTTGATTCTGTCCTAAATTTGAATGTGTTATGCATTTCCCATTGTTGCCAGTAGGTGTCACTGGTACCACAGGACAGTGTGAGAACAACAACTAAGTTAAGCTTTATTCTTTTTCCAGAAACAGCCCAGTAGGAGGTTCCTGCCGCTGTGCATTCTGGGAAGGGGTATTTATTGGACAGATGCCATGTGCTTAGGGGAGTTCTCCCCTCATGGCCTTTCAGGTCTGAGGCTACGTTGCTGCAAGCTGTGCAAGTAGGCCCAGAAGCTTGTCTGGGGCCTACTAGTTCGGAGATGGTCCTTAGGCTGTCTTGTCTGTTTGGAAGAAGCCAAGCCAAGCTGAGGAGATCCAGAGGAGGACCCATGCTGGAGAGAGCCAGGATGAAGGTCTCTCAGAAGGGCCTGGTGACTTGTTTGGGGGACACATCTACATCTACCTACCCTCATAGTACTGCCGGGTCGGCTTAAAGGTTCTGGTACTACAATCCAATCAAGGTAACAAACTCCTGGCTGTTAAGTTTGTGGGAGAGACTTATCCAGGCATTTACTGATTGCTTGGTCTGTGTGAGAGACCTACCCAGATATTCAAGATCTGTTGAAAGAAAGCTGTGTTTTTGTATCTTTAACCTAAGGAGTCTATAAGTGATCTGCTATAAAAGGGTATCTGTAACCTCCCCTCATCCTCTTTACTACTACTTCTTTCAAGTTCTTCATTAAAGCATTGAAAACTACCTAAAGTGACTGGCGCCCATATTTGTTCTAACTTCCCATTATAGCCATGGACTCAGACCTGGGGTGAATGTAAGCCTGCTCTCTGTATCTGGAGGCACCTTTCTGATCCCAGGAGATCGCTACACACATACTAGAGCCAATTTAGATATGATCTAATTAACCTACCAACATGTCTTTGGAGTGTGGGAGGAAATAAGAGTACCCAGAGAAAACCCACAAAGGCACAGGGAGAACATGCAAACTCCAGGCAGGTAGTGTTGTGGTTGGGATTCAAACTAGTGACCCTTATTGCTGCTAAAAGAAAGTGCTATCCACTACACCGCTGTGCCACTCATATATTACCTGGTTTGGCAATTGAGTGCATTTAAAAAGAAAAATGTGCAGAGCCATTTGTCCTGTGAAACTGCATGTACATTTGTTATGTGCAAATGGAGGCAAAAAATATATTTTTTCAGGTTCGAGCTCGAATGATTTTTAGTTATAAAGAATAAAGTGAATCCAGAAAATGCTTCATTATAGCCACTAGATGGAGCTTACAGTCATAGTAAATAAGTATTTATTTTGTATTATCATCAGTGGCCATAATGCAGTATTTTCCTGTATCACTCTATTCTATATGAATGAAAAACATTTGATTTGGAGAGAAATAGCCTGATAACATTTGTTTTTGTTCCATTTACACAGAACCAATATACATGCAGTTTCCCAGGACGAATAGCTCTACAATTTTTTTTTATACATACACAGCATTGTGATTTATTGTATACAAAAAAAACAGATGTAAAGGTGACACGTGAATAACATTGGCATATAACAATATCATGATCTCATAATTTTTTTAGAGTTGTGCCTTAAAACAAATATATTATGATAATCCAAGCACGTTCCCAGATGTCCTTTGAGTCCAAATATATTACTGTATGTACATGGATAAAGAGGATAAAGAACCTTTTGTGGCATACATTTCAGTGGAATACATTGCTGACATTTAAGCACGTCACTGACTTTAAATATGGTATAAGCTTTCGCAGAGAGAAGTTGGCACCTAGGAAGCAAAAGCAGCTGCTGAAAGATTTTCTGTGTATATATTACTGCTGCTGTGATATAATAAGTATTACAATGTAATCATTCGATTCCATCAACAGACCAAACACACATTTGTTTTTAAAAAGCATAACATTACAACAACTGATATGTATACATAGCAAACAACAAGCATTCTTTATAAATGTAATAATAACATAGCACTGCAATAATATTAGGTACCTCTATGAACTGTGACTGCAGATGGAGCAACTCATCCACCTTCTTGTGCTGTTTTAATTTTATTAAATATTTCTGCTGCCATGGATCTTTTTTCGGTTTAATCTGGAAAATGAATGTGCAACTATATTAATTATCATTAAAGAGCAACACCAGATGCATCACATGGCTTTTAACACAGCCAGAAAACAATGCAACCACATTGTCAGTCAGATTCTTTCTGAGCATTTAAGTGGCATTGTGGTCTTAAATCAGGTCTTAAGTCAAATGATTATATTCTGTGCAACTTCCTTCTTATGCCCCAATATGTGTATGAGTAACGCTCTTGTGAGTTATTTGCATTTCAGAATTTAAATGTACACAGGTTCATATTGCTACCAAATATATGGATACAGGCAGATACAGGGGCGTAACTATAGGGGGTGCAGCAGGCGCGACCGCAACTGGGCCCTGTGATGCAGGGGGCCCATGCAGCCCCCTCTACATATGGCCGGCAGCAGCATAGGCAGCTAGGGGTACCAGTGCACCATGCACGCGGATGGCTGGAGGTGGAGGGTGACTAGCAGAGCTCCATGCTCGACTATCGCACTGGCTGCTCTTTAGTTGTGCATTCCCCGCATGACCTGTGTCCTTCGGCCAGCTCCTCAGAGT
Organism: Lithobates pipiens; assembly: GCF_037356315.1. Lineage (NCBI taxonomy): Eukaryota > Metazoa > Chordata > Amphibia > Anura > Ranidae > Lithobates > Lithobates pipiens. The sequence continues at coordinate 294,219,917 of NW_027507758.1, forward strand.
ACCCCTCTCCTGCTCCATGCATTGCCGCTCAGTCTGATGTCTGTTCTCCCCAGCCAGAGTCCCGCCCCCCCCCCCCCCCGAGTCCGGCCCACACTGCACTGCATACTTCTCCCGGGTAAACAAACTTTAAGCACACAGATGCAGTGCAGCCCTATGAGAGCCCCCGGAGGACATTGCAGGCTTGTCTGCTAGCCCCCCTCCTCCCCCGTCATACACAGATGATGAAAGGTCTTTCTGGGAGATATGCTGATCACCCGTCCAGCACACTGGATGGAGCCCAGGCCAACATGGATGAGTGCACCGCCTACAGCTTGGTCATGGTGAGCGAAAGGACCCCATCCCCTACACACTATTACATACCCCCTCCATCTCCCCCTGGGGACAGGGACCCCTTCTCACGTGGGGACAGGGACTCCCACCTCCCCTGGGAACAGGGACCCCTTCTCACCTGGGGGCAGTAACTTCATCTGCCCTGGAGAAAAGGACCTCATCTCTTCTGGGGGCGAGGACCCTATTCTGCCTAGGGACAGTCCCCCAATGGGGCACCCAAAAAATGTAAAAAAAAAAAAACTACTGATACCAGTGGGGGAACTACAGGGCTCACAAAGGTCATACCTGTGACCACACCCTGGAGTTCCACTGCCAGACTCGGAGGAAAGGGCCCTGGCTGGGGTTCAGGGGGGCCTTTCATGGTTTCTTGCATCGGGGCCCTGAAGGTTCTAGTTACGCCACTGGGCAGATATGTATATGCTTGATATTGTGTAACCTATCTGTGTGCTTTACCACTTGACAAGCTTCAACCAACAGTGTCTTCTGATGCGCGATAGTCAGTAGATTAATTCCTTATTTAAAATTTTAGAATTGAGATATGGTCATCTATTGACAATAGGCACATTTAAAGTCACTCAATGACGCCAAAAATAATAGAAAAAAAAAAATAAAGGTCACTTAATTACAGGACTTGTTCCCCCAAGTTTGAGTGAAAAATTTAATGTTTCACTGCACAATATTTAAAGTGAACCTGTCATGTACCAAAATGTAACTAAGAAAATAATACTATAAAGACAGATTCCAGGAAATGCCTTCATGTATTTGAGATCATCTTCAAAAATTCTCCATGTTCAAGCACAGACTGAATTAGTCCAAATCAGCACTACACGTAGTACTGTCATTCAACAGTCCAATGCCAGAGCCCCAGTGGCCAACAGAAGCTTTTTCATTGGACTGCGGAATGAGAGGCAAGGTTTAGTTCTGGGAGGTGCGGAGCTTAGTGCCAACTGTGATCTACATCAAGGCCCAGTATATAGTGTGGGCCAAGAATCTAGAGGCTCCACAGAGACTCAGGGATTACTTTAACGGTGAGCACTTCGCATTCATTCATGTCTTATTTAGGAAAGTACGATGCATAACCACAATGTTTCTCTGTCAATATAGTCTTCCCATGCAAATTGGGCTGTGTTCACACACTTTCACATGCTTAAAGGGCAAACAGCACATAAAATCGAGTGATTACTGCAGAGGATTGTTGCTAGAGGGTAATTGCTGGCATTTCACTATGCGTTGGAAAACACAGGTATCCCATCAAATTAAGAATAATATTATAATATCAAATATAATTAGCAAGTGCTACACTGATGACTTAAAAATATCAAAAGTTGACAAAAATGTTTTCCATTTAAACACTTAAAGTGGAAGTAAACCCATGTTTGTTAACATGCCATTTGTAGTGTTATTTAGACCCAAGAAGCATCAGTGAGGATAAAATATTAGCAAAAACTTATTCTGAATGTTCAGCAGTAGCAGTAATATTTTTGACACCTGCCTTAAACACCATTTAAAATAAACTGCAACTGGATAAAATATTACCTTTCAGCTCTAACAACATATTTGTAATTACAAATTCAGGACAATGACAAACAGATGACAAATAATACCTAATGCTTCAAAATGCAGTTTCATAATTAGGCTCTGACTATAAATAATTCAGATGTGATAAAAACGAATTAAACTAAAAGACAGAATTCACAAGATATAGATTTTAAAAGTAGAGTTTATTAAAGCCAAGAGCTCCACCCTAAAGTGGAGCTTCCGCTCATTGGAACCCTCCCCCCCGGCGCCACAATTGGCACCTTTCAGGGGGGAGGGGGGTGCAGGTACCTGTACAGTACAGGTATCTGCACCCACTTCTGGCATAGATATCCGCAGAATCTGCGGATATTTACTCCCCTTTCCGCAGGTCCCCCGTTTGTCTGCTGGGAAACACGCGGATACCAGAGACAGCGGGAACCATCCTTATTGCGCAGCGTGACTCGCGCATGCGCAGTAGGGAACCGGGAAATGAAGCCGCAAGGCTCCACTTCCTGATTCCCATACCCAAGATGGTGGCGGCAGCACCCGAGAGACGATCGAGAGATCGGCTTCGGGTGCCGACATCGCGGGCGTGCTGGGCGGGTAAGTGTCCTTATTTTAAAAGTCAGCAGCTGCAGTATTTGTAGCTGCTGGCTTTTAAAAAAAAAAAAAAAACAGCGGAACTCCCGCTTTAACTATGTTATTACAGCTGAAGAATCCAAAAACAAAACCAGCAATACAACAATATGGCTCAATCAGTCCAATTCACTAATGGATAGGTGAAAATAATAAACTCTACTTTTAAAATCTATATCTTGTGAATTCTGCCTTTTAGTTTAATTAGTTTTTATCACATCTGAATTATTTATAGTCAGAGCCTAATTATGAAACTGAATTTTGAAGCATTAGGTATTATTTGTCATCTGTGTGTCATTGTCCTGAATTTGTCATTACAAATATGTTGTTAGAGCTGAAAGGTAATATTTTATCCAGTTGCGGTTTAATTTAAATGGTGTTTAAGGCAGGTGTCAAAAATATTACTGCTACTGCTGAACATTCAGAATAAGTTTTTGCTAATATTTTATCCTCACTGATGCTTCTTGGGTCTAAATAACACTACAGATGGCATGTTAACAAACATTACTACTGCTGTGCCTGCATCTGAGCATGGCAGCTGGTGTTTTCTTCACTATTGTATTTTTTAAGTTAAGCGTGTGGCTTTTTTTTAAAGATGGTAATGTATGGCCTTTTTGGGGAATTGGGTGTTCCATATAAGGCCCCAAGGCCCAGCAGATTTTAATGCCCTAGTTAGGAAAACAGTTCAGTATCATTTCATATATTGTTTACTACCTTATGGAGCTAAGAACCAAGCAAAATGTGTACCAACCCTTTATTAACCACCTCTCAACACTTTTTTCTTTTTTTATTGTTCTGCTTAAAATTGATAAATGTATTTATAGGTATAGCCATACCTCCCAACTTTTTGAGATGGGAGCAAGGGACACCAATTAGCAAATGTATGTAGGCATAGGACACACCCCCTGCCACGCCCCCATAAAGGATAATTGTACAAAAAAAGTATTAGTTAAACCCACAAGTGTTTTATTTTTACCACTACTATTCCTTTATATTGGCTCTTGAAATTTACCAATGCAGCAATTTAGTAATTGGATGAAAGGTTTAGCATCGGGAAACACTTTTTAAAGATAAATAGTGCTTTTTTTATACAATTATATGGATCAGACCAAAATGAGGGACATGTTGAGGAGCAATGAGGGACCGAGGGACATTGCTCCAAATCAGGGACATTCCCTCGAAATCAGGGACAGTTGGGAGCTTTGGGTATAGCCTAACAACACTTTGAACAATACTCAATTCAATTCATTTCAATTTGCATACTTAATATGACACACAGATTACTAGACTAGACTACATTGGAGTTAAAAAACAATTTTCACATTTCTATCACCATGTGATATTTATTATACTGTTTATTAAACAATGCAGTTACTATGCTAATTGTAAAAATATTCAAATTTAAGTTAGGTGACCATATAAATGTATTTTTACATGCATTTTGTAAAGCTATGTACTAAATCCTGTATAGTAACAAATAAGTAATGATAAAGTATATAATAATATACTAATAAAAATAATAATAAATGTATGAGGTTGCAAGTCTCAGAAATGCAAGATGAATCCTCTGAACATTGCTCTGTATCTGAACACCGCAAATTTTTTTTTTAAAACCGTAGACCCCCAAAAAATAACTTATTATGCTGTACAGTGGGCTCTTACAGACTCAAACATATACTGTACAGTTCTACTTTGTCTAATTTGTTTATTATTGCAAGTCCAATAGGTTTTACATGCATTATCCTGATTCATTTGGTCATGTAACTAACCAGTGTAGAAGTGCATTAGGCAACACAAATTAATACTGTGCCATTGTGAAATATACAGCACAAAAGTAATTTTTTTGACACGTTATTGTTATTTTTTCAGGTAATTTAAATGCAATGTAAAATGTACCTTTACAAATGGGAGCCAGTTTGCTATCTTCTTGAAAGCCATGTGTGGCCCTTTAAAGCCCCATCCATCCTTTGTTTCCATCCCAGAATCATACACTGGGAAAGTCCTCATAGTCTGCTGTTTCTTAAATATGCTGCGAAATTTAGAGGTAACCTATAATTACAGGAGAAGAAATCATTATGCATATATTTATCATTGACCTTGTGAATATCAGAATTAGGTATCTGCACAATCGTGCTGCTGTGTAATATATCTGTGAAAAGTAAATGGAGAGATTTATGGTAAAACTAATTTGGTATACATGGCGTATTGCGTATGTATGCATATTAAAGAAATTACATATAACTGAATTGATTTTGTTTCTTTCTAAGGAATAGCTTTACATTTGAACTCAAGGCAAACAGCTAAATACACAGTTGAAATACAAATGAAGGAGCTCTATTTCCAACCAAAAATCAGTATTCTGTTGCTCTACAGCCCTGCCAGACTATACAGCCAGGTGTATATAAAAAAAAATGTGGCTGGTAATGGTGACTGAAGTGATATTAAATCATGTAACGACCCCTTTAACTTCCCTGGCAGTCTGATTATATCAGTATTTTTGAATGTCAAAGCGGTACATTGTTTTGCATGAAAATGTGTTGTTTTATATTATAGGCATTTAATTCTTAGGAATAATTCACTTAAATATGTCCAAACAAGAGTCAAGTAGATATTCTGGGTATGATAAAGTTTGAAACATGAAATCATAAAATATAATATAATAAATAATTATAAAAAATAATAATATAATAATATAACTATCGCTGTTTTCTAGCTGGTCTAAAATGGCTTTTGACCTAAAGGAACGCTTTTTGGATGCCATGGACATTCTCAAATTTCCAGGCAGAAAGAACTAAAAACTAATTGATGAATAAACAAAGTTAAAGGTGTTGGCACTACAAATCAGCATACATGAAATAGTTCAATATATATAATGGTGCACGTGAACAATGTGCAAATAGCAAACTAATAAAGTCCAAAGTGACAATCCCAACACCATAAAACATTGTTGAAGCAGGGATTCGTCATTTCTGGGTGCCATATGTGACATCCAACTAATCAGTATATCCAGAACGAAGCATGGATCACAGGCCACCGCCAGCCTGATATACCCATTCGCACATGCTGTAGACACCTTAGTGCCGGGATTGGCACAGTCACATATGAGTGCAACTTTTGTTATAATTTTTAACCATTTTAATAAAATGTAGTACACCATAACAGCTCTTCTTTGTGTCCCTGGAGGAGTCTATTCCCCTATCCTCAGCATTGTCGGAGGGGGTCTCACAGTGGAGAGATGTTTACCCAGGATCTATCTGGTTCATTCAAATAAAAGCGCATTTTGACCTATCGTAAAAAGTGGTCAAACACCTTTGGTGAGTTGCCATCTACCTCATGAGCACTTGTGGTGAAGCATTTACTTGAAGGCACATCAAACCAGAAGATTATTTATGTTTTATGGTGTTGGGATTGTCACTTTGGACTTTAGTAGTTTGCTATTTGCACATGGTTCACTTTCATCATTATATATGTATAACTATTTCATGTATAATGTTTTTTAGTGCCAACACCTTTACATTTGTTTATTCACCTATACAGCCAGATGACTTAACTCTGTCATATCTGGGAGCATACCCGATTTACTCCCAGTGATGTCCCTCCCTTCAGCAGTCTGCTATATAGGCAATTACAGAAAACCAAGTTAACAAGTTAAATACCAAGTGAGAGACTTAAACTATCTTAATTTGGTTGTTTCCTAAACCTTAAAGTACACCTGTCAAAAACTGGGCAATTCAAACTGAAAGAATGACTAAAAATGCATAAGCAGAGGGTATTTAAACAACATAATAACGTTATCAGTAGATTTATGTATAAAATTATCATAAGTTATATGCAAATCTCGACTTTCATTGTAAAAGTCAAACTGGATTTGCCTCATCCAACTCTTCAAGCCTTCACATAAGTCAGTGAGGTCACCCATCACATGAGAGGACCAGTAGGGGGGTTTAGAAGGCAGAACGGGGGGCAAGTTCAACTTTTATAAGAGACAAATACAAATAATTAGGGAGCAAACTTGCTTTACTTTTCTTGGAATCAACAACTTACTATATGGGCTTAAATTAAACAACTGTCAGTGACAGACACATATATTTATAGCTACCGTGAAAACCTATTTTGGAAAAGTTTGTTGCACTTCCATAAAAGATTAATATAAAAGCTCGATCTGTCGGTTTGTTGACCAAAGAAAACTGCATCCACACTGCCAAAGAGGTTTGATCATTACTGCCACCTAGTGCACAAAATGATGTACAGGATTATAGCATAACACATTACTTATATACAGGCTCACCAGAGACAGCAAATCCAATTCACTGGCTGTATTTTTCAGGTTTTCAACATCATAGTCTACTTTGAAGTTTGACAACAAGTCTCGGAGAAGCAGTTTTATATTTTTTGTCCCAGTTTGATGCCGTGGCAGGTCTTCGTAACCTTCCCACTCTTGTACAAAGAACAATGATAAAAGTAATAGCATAAGCCCCTTTTTCATAAACGCATTAAAAGTAAAAAATAAACTCATTATTCTTTGCATCACAACTAACTGATGCTAGATCAGTACTTAAAAAGCAAAACATTTATAATGCTAATACATTGGTCCTTCCATAACTTTGGGATGGAATTTTAAAAGCAATTGTTTTATAAAGAGATTTTAAAAATCTACGAAGTTTAAATGAGGAAATTCGATAACTGTATATTTTTTATCAAAATATCTTGATCTCACCCAGAGGTGATACGAGACCATGGCAACATGAGCTTGTTACCTAGGTCTCTTGCTCAGAGCTATGGTTCAGCAGCTCCAACCAATTTAGAGGTTATCCCTGGATAGACTGATCTCCTGCTTGATGGTCCCTAGTAGTTCCAGTAAGGATGTCCCTTGGTGATAGAGTCAGTGGCGCTGGACCAGTGAAACATCTGCTCTTTCCACTTTGTGTAACAGCCTATGCCAATAATCTCTATATTGTCTTACGTTCCACTACTAAACATGAAATTAAAAGAGCATCCTTCTTCCCACTTATGAGTAATGTAAGGGGGCATATTTTGCCTACTGATTACCAATTTAAAGGGGCTATTTCCTTCTTAATGACATCAACATAAGAGGGAGTTATCCCTCCTATTGCTTACTAATGTAAGAAGGAAGATGTTCATTTTTTTACTAAACAACATTTGAAGGGGGCATTTACTTCATAATGACCACCAGTAGTAGCCCCTACTAGGATGAACTTACTGACCACTAAAGTATGAGGGCATTTTTTTTATACTGATCAACATTACAAGAGGGGGCTTTCTTCTTCCAGACTTTCTTTCACAAATGTAGAGGGGATTCTTCCTTCCACAGATGACCTATGTAAGGGGGTATTTCTCTTACCATAGACCACCTACGCAAGGAGGAATTCATCCTACAGCTGTTCACCAATGCATGAATATAGTAATCCTCCCACTGACCACTAATTGTATATTGTTTATATTTACCACTAATGGTATTATGCTTAGAGAAAGTGTTATCCCTTTGGCTATATTTTATATGCAGAGAATCATACATAGTGGAGAAATCCTTTTTCTAAAAACGTATATGTGTCTGTGACACTCTCACTTGTAGTACAGTATTTAGGCCATATTTATTGAGTATAAAGACTGCAGCACATGTGTGCAGTGTATAATGTGAGTAGAGACCCAGGCTCTGTATACCTAGACCCACTGTTCAGCACTATGTGGTCAGGTGTGGACCATGGATTGTTCATTACAGCACATCAGCCTCTTGGCAATGACCATAGACCCACCAGGGGTATAACTAATTTAGGCTTCAAAAAACATTTTTACAAATATTATCTACAAAGTAAAAACATATTTGCTAAATATGACATGATACAAAACAATTAATTATGGCTCCTTTTAAACACAGGAATCAAGTAACATAAAACAGATATCTTACTTGTGCCATCTGCAGAGTCCTGTTCACTTGAATTTACAATTTTAACCTCCCTTATATTTTGGCATTCTTTGTCTTTATAGTGTGACTCAATAACAGTCTCAGCAAAGTTTGACACTGGTAAGTGCTGCAATGTCTGTAAAAAATCCGATTTATACATCTTAAAATTCTATAACATCTTAAAAATTACAAATGCCTTGTAGTGGGAAGATCTGACCAGAAGTTAGGATTCCTGGGTCCTCCCACTAGAATTGTGAATGAACTGCACAGGGATGTCACAAGAGCGGTGGCCAGGGAAAGAGTGGGGATAGTAGCCACCAGTCTTATGAAATGGATATAAAGGGGAATTATACCTTACTATACAGGATTCAACTAGCCATTTCTGCATAATAAGGGATGACTGCATAATAAAAAGATGACTGCCTTTAAAAACATAATTACATTGCTTAAACATAAGAAATATGTGAAAATCATCCTGCCCCAATTTCAGCTTTAAAGGGCTTCAAACTTCAAATAAATTGCTTACAGGAATGATTTACCAAAGCAAATAGCTAAATACACAATTAAAACACATATAGGCTTGTGACTTGTACTCACTCAAGCATAAAGCAGTTCTTCAGTCAGGTTTAAAAAAACAAACAAACGTCAGCAGCTACAAATACTGTAGCTGCTGACTTTTAACCTCCCTGGCGGTATGATTATTTCATATTTTAGGTGCTGAAAGCGGTACCATTATTTTGCATGGAAATTTGGCATTTTATATTGTAGGCCTGTAATTCTTAAAAATAATTCACTTAAATCCATCCAAACAAGAGTCTAATAGACATCCCGGGTATGATAAAATTTGAAATATGAAATCATAGATCCCGAGTGTCGCTCGGGAATACCGCTTATGGTAATTAAATCTCCCCCCCGAGCCAGACTCGGGAATACCGCCAGGGAGGTTAATAAAAGGACACTTACCTGTCCAGGGATCAAGAGCTGGTTCTTCACCTGTCTTTGGGTCCCCGGCACTGGCATATGTAGTGTGGGAAGCCATCTGTGACTCCTTGCGGCTTCACAGCCGGCTTCCCACTGCGTATGTGCAAGCCTCCTGGAACCTGTGACGTGTCCCAGAATGTTGCGGGCAGAGAGGGGGGAGAACTTCCAGTAGAATCTCCCCTTTAGGGTGAAATTCCGTTTTAAGATGGCCATACACTGACTGAAAATCTCTACTAGACCTGTCAAATTTCAATCAACTGTGTGGGCACTCCCTCTCAACAATTATTTAACTGACTCCTGTTGAAGGGACCTTCTGGAATTTTTTCAATTGATCAGCAGTTGCAGCCAATCAGATGCAGCCACTGATCAATGTATTTTGACAGTGGCAGGGCCCACTATCAGAATACAATGTCTCTGCGGGAGGATACCTCCATTCACCTTGTTTGTGTGGATGGAGAAGTCTGGGTGGCTGAACTAAAAAAATAAACTAGCTGTGTATGACCAGCTTTAGACAATAAGACAATAAGCCCAGTAACTAACACGCAGAAACCTATTAGATTTTATTACCAATTATTCAAATGTTTATTATAAACATCATTTTGATAAGCAGTTTATGTGAGATTTCTTGTGATACATACCCTGATATAGTTAAATATGGGTTTCACTGAGTGCAGATGACATATTAGCCACTGCAGGTAAATGATGAGGTCTTCCACAGTTACTAGATGAATAGAATTCTTTTTTCCAGTTATTAAGTGTTCTCTTGCGATAGACAATCTCTGTGCTCTTTGCACAGCATCAAAGTATTCCTGCATAATGTAACCAATTTGTTTCTAGAAAATGAAAAAAACATATTTTATAATTTTATTTGAGGAAGTAACAACTATCGTAACTAGATTGCATTAGAATATTGCATGGATTCCTTGTCCATGTGTTGTGGCGTTGCCCCAATCTTCATTGTTACTGGGAAAAAATCCCTCTGCTCGACTAGGGTGGTATTTGATCCCAAATTGACACTCCTGGGAATCATTCTGGAAGATTTAATTCCAAACAAAATGCATATCATTTGGACAAGAGCCTTATGCTTAGCTCGCAAACTCATATTACAGAAGTGGATATCACCCACATCTCCAACACACAACCAATGGCATCAAACTCTTAATTACACATCACAGAGAGAGGAGGTAACTTACACACATAGGTGGTGCCCTAGGAAGTGCCAAAAAATATGGTCCTGGTGGCTGGACTCTAATGATTCGTCTTATAGCCCCCACTTCAGGACACAGAGGAAACCAGCTAAGAAAACATTAATCATTGAGTAGATGAAGCCTGAGTAGCTGTTGGTGAGGGACAGGCAAAATGGGTTATTGGTCACAGTTGTAATAGTAACTTCACCTAATAAGAAAAAAGGGTTTATCTAAGTGTTGTTGGTGGTGGAGTTATGTCATTCACTGTATACTGGACTTCCTTGGTGTACTGCACATTCTTTGAGTCATACCCTATGTACAATTCCTTTACACACTCATTTGCGTATGTTCTTAATACATGTACTGAGTATGTGAAGTCCTTTGTATTTTTGTGTTCTTGTTTATTTTATGTGGTCAGCTGTTTTTTCCTTCTGCAACTCTTTTGGTATTGTTTATTTGATTTTTGAAAAGCTGGTTAATAAAAATTACATGATTTAAAAAAAATATATACCGTATTTATCGGCGTATAACACGCACTTTTCTCCCCTTAAAATCAGGGGGAAATCACGGGTGCGTGTTATACGCCGTTCCTCCGCGATTTCTGAGCGATTTTGAGCCTCTGGGCGGCTCTCAGCCGCCTTCGGCTCTTCTCGCGGCTTTCGGCCGCCTTCGGCCATTCTCGTCGGCTTTCGGCCTTCTCAGAAAACCACCGATAACGGCCAAAGGCGGCCGAAAGCCGACGAGAACAGCCGAAGGCGGCCGAGAACTACTGGGCGCCGCCGAGATACACAGGACATCTCGGCGGAGCCATTTTTAAAAATAAAATCTGCAATTAACACTGACAAGGGGACAATGCACAAGGCTGCAATGATAGACAGGCTGCAATGATGGACAGGCTGCAGGACAAGGCTGCAATGATGGACAGGCTGCATGACAAGGCTGCAATGATGGACAGGCTGCATGACAAGGCTGCAAATGACACTGACAAGGCTTCAGATGGACACTGATAAGGCTGCATTGATGGGCATTTAAATGTAAGTTTTTTTTCCTTAAATTTCCCTCCTAAAAGTTTTTTTTCCTTAAAATTCCCTCCTAAACTTGGGGTGCGTGTTATACGCCGGCGTGTGTTATACGCCGATAAATACGGTATATTGCATGGAACAGACTGGAAAATATAAGAAAAATGTATGCCCTTCTTTAAAAATGTTTTCTAGAGCAGTGGTTCTTTTCCAATATGTTTTATTATTTTCAAATAAAAAGGGGGTATACAAAACATAGTGAAATTGGCACATGAGTACAACTGTCTCCTATACATAGAAAGAGTAAGAAATAGAGAACACATCATATATATAGGGAGGCAAAGCAAATGCAAATCAAATCGCACAACTTAGTTTGCAGGCAGTGTCACAAATCAGCTTATGTTACTTCAAACGTTAGAGCCAACGAGTACAAAATCTGTAGGCATACAAGGTAACAGCAAGTTAATGGTATCTTGCTGGCCTCAGTCAACACGTGTAAAATGTTTTTTCCAATCCAATGCGTCAATCTGAGACAGAGTAAAGCGGCCCAAATTGGGCAAACAGGAAGAATATTTCTAGAGAGGGGTCCCTTCCATCGCCTCGACCCATCCAAATCACAAGTGCTGCATTGCCTGGTACCCCACAACAGAGCAGCAGGCAACCCCTCCAGAAGATGAAGAAAAAGAAAGATAATATAGGGGATAGAAATAAGTAACCATCCATTCTCTAAAAAAAAATAACAACACTAGACATTTTCTGAGAAGTAGCAGATCCATGCATCCCAAACCTTTTCAAACAACTTCACTTTGTCATTAAGAAGTGCAGAAAATCTTTTATTTATCATAATCCAAGATAATTTAGCTTTGACCATATCAAGTGGGCTAATAGCTTACTTCCAGGATCGTGCAATAGTAATTTGTCTCCCTATAAATATAAAGGGAAATCAACCTTTTCACATGTCTTGGAACCTCTAGCACAGGATAGCCCAATAGAGCTTGTTGCGGAGGTTTCTTAAGATTCGCTTGGGTCAGGGATTAAATAAAATTACAGATAAATGTCCAATAATGCTTTATTTTTGGAAATGTCCACCATATATGATAAAGTGTGCGTTCCTGAACGCAACCACGAAAACACAATACAGAGGCTCCTGGAACAAATGAGGCCAATCCAGTTGGGATCATGTACCGTCTAAGACTAAGTATTGTTTTATAGTTAGCTTCGATGATAGGTATATTTATATAAGATTTTGAAGCGTAGCATTTGACCTGTTTCAATTCCATAGTTAAATCACTTTCCATTTTATCATATAAGGCAATTTTGTTAGTGAAGACATTAATTCAGAGTACAATGCTAAAATATTACCAGAACATTTATCGAAATTCTTGCAAGATTCCAAAGCAGTCATGCAGGACAGGTCACTCTTGTGTTGTAGGGAAGTGAGAAATTTGTGTTTATCAGTAGATTTCCATATCAGGAAACTGGAATTTCTCTTTCAATAATTGTTTGGATAGAACTCGGTCACCCTTGGACACATCTGCAATCCTTTAAAAGCCCCTATTTTTCCACTATTAAAACATAGATAGGGTGAGACCCGGGGTAAACTGTGGGTTGAGAAATAAAGGAGTCAGGGGAGTGTGGGCAGATTTGAATTTATGTAAGGTGCACAGTCTGTCCCACAAGCTCAGTGAAAAGGATAAAGTAGGGCATAGTATGGGAGGCCTATCTTTAGTGGTAGCCACATTAAGTGACTGATTGGCATGGAAGGACACAGGTAGGATTCTATAAACACCCATGGGCGAAAAGATTTGTGAGTGTGAAAATGAATCAATTGCGCTATTTGAGCAGCCTGAAAGTATTTCAAAAGGTTAGGGACTCCTAGGCCACCCCTAAGTTTGGAGGTATACAATGTATGTTGTTTACCCTGGGTCTCTTGTTTCCCCAGATAAATGACAAGACCTTATTTTGAAATTTCAACAAACCTGAGGGAGATATTGCAACCGGTAAGGTTCTGAACATATTTAAGAGCCTAGGTAAGATATTAATTTCAATAACATACAATCTACCAAGCCAAGAATGTGGAGACGTGAGCCATAGATCCATATCTGTTATTAGTTGCTTATAGATAGGAGGATAATTCTTTTGGTAGATAGTGGACAGGGACAGGGTTAGGCGGATGCCTAGATAGGGCAGAGAGTCAGATTGCCAACTAAAGTTAAAGTTTCTCTGCACAGTCTAAACATCTAGAGACAAATTTAAATCCTGTGATTTCTTATGATTCACCTTTAGTCACGACACAGCAGAGAATTGCATTAAGAGAGCTTGTAAATTGGGGAAAGTGACAATGGATGAAGATATTAGCAACAAAATATTGTCAGTTTGTTTTCTTTTTACATGTAGTCAACTTTATTTTCTTGTTCAATGACATCTATTGACATTTTTTATTACAAGAAAAACACACAGGCGGTACATCTGGAAACAGTCAAGGAGTAGGATATCAACAGAGATCAAATTTTTAGCAATTTCTCATGAATATCTAAGGAAAAGGCTGACAGTTTTTTATTTCTTATGGTCCCATTTAGGCTAAGAATAGCTCAACACTGGGGACTTCAAGAGCCAGCTATAGCTTTCTTAGCGACATTAAAAAGTAACATGTACAGTGCACGGATTTCTTGACAAGTAAGTGGCCTTGGGAGGGCAGAGTTAATTAACCATTTTCAAAGATTAACGGATGGTGCAGCAGAGGATTTCCACCAGAGTACTATGGCCTTGCATGCATAATAGACTAATAATCCTAGGAGGTTTCCGACTGCATGTCTATGAGCAAGAGGGTCAACAAAACCCATCAGGCACACCTCCACTGTCAGTGGGATTTGGATGGTGGTAACAGTGGAAATGACCGTAGCGACCTCTTTCTATTTGGGGACAGGTCCAGAATACATGAATAAAACCCGCTAATGGTGCAACACACCTCCAGCAGGAAGCTGAGATAGACGGGTATATTTTATGTAAACGTGTGGGTGTGTAATACACTGTATGCATAATCTTAAACTGTGTTAGTCTATCCCTTGCAGAAACGAATTGTGTGAAGAAACATTCCCACACTTCTTCCAAATCCCACATATACAGGACAGGGAAGTCTTACACCCATTTAACCTTAAGAATTTCAAGTCCTGTATGTAAATACAATTTCTTGTAAATTTTGGACAAAGGCTTGTTCATAGATTCTGAGTAGGTCCTCCAAAGTCGAAGTGTAAAAAGCCACTTGAGAGTTTTCAAATTGAGTACAAAAAGCATGCCTAAGCTGCAAAAACCTAAACAGATAAGATCTAGGCAGGTTGTATTTTTGTTTTAACCCATCGAAGATTTGCAATCTTCTCCCAGGACAAATCTGATCTACATATTTGATACCCTTAAGTGCCCAAATACTAGGATCCGGTATTGACATGAACTCCGACAGCGACGGGTTAAACCAAAGGGGATTATGTGGTGAAATATGTCCAGAAGGCATGGGGCGCAGGGAAAGAGCTGCTGACCATGCCCTCAGGACAGTCCTCATAGCCACCATCAAGTGAAAAGGTGCAGAGGGTTCATAGTAGATTATGTTCCACAATGCCTCATAGTAACCAAAACAGGCTGATTTCAGGACCACTGCTACATTGGACTCTAACCAATTGTGTGTGTGTGACAGCTGGGCTGCCAAGAAGTATTTATGCAGGTCAGGACAATCCAAACCTCCCTCCTTCCAAGGTCTCTGCAGCACTGTCAGCTTGAATCTCGGCTGGCCTGTGTCCCAGAGAAAGGAAAGCAGGGTAGTATTTATTAAGCGGAAAACCTTTTTTGGGTATTCACACAGGGGAATGTCTAAGAGCATAGAGAAAAGCAGTTAAGAGCTTCATCTTAAATACATTAATTCACCCAATCAGGGAAAGGGAAAGGAGGAAATTACCCCATGCTTTCAGTCTAGTTTTTATATTTTGTATCAATGGAGCTAGATTCAATGTATAGTAATCAGCAGTAGATGAGGAAATGTAGATTCCCAGGTATTTAATTTTGTTGGTCATTCTAAAGGGAGATTGGGGTCCTCCAAAAATTTGCTGCAGGGTCAACTGGCAATATTTGGGATTTGTCCCAGTTGACTTTGAGTAATGAGCAGTCAGTGAAACCAGAGAGAATGTCAAAAGCTTCTCGAAGAGAAGGAGTAGGTTCATTCAGGAAAAGGATAAGATCATTTACGTACATGGCTAATTTTTCATGCACGGAGCCAACCTGAATGCCCCTGACCATGTTTGCATGTCTTAGGGCTGAAACAAGTGGCTCTATCACCAGGGCAAAGAGAGCCAGTGACAACAGGCAACCTTTCCTCGTACCTCTGTCAATTGTGAAGGGGGATGAGAGGATGCCACCCAGTTTAACCCGTGCTGTCGGGCACCTATATAGAATTTCATTCCACTTACGGAATTTAACCCCAAATCCCATGACTTCCAGAACCGAGGACGTATAAGGCCAGGCCACCGAATAAAATGCCTTCTCTATATCCAATGCCACCAGAAACTCTCAGAAGAAGGCAATTGCAGGTGCGTAAGTTGATATCCCTCGATTTTCCTGATATAAACCCAGTTTTATTGATGTTGACCAAAAATGGGAGAATTGTCTGCAACCGAGTTACCACAATTTTGGTATCTTTAACCACTTGCCGACCGCCGCACGACGATGTACGTCCTATTTTTGAAGAGGGATATCTCGGTAATAGCAGCAGCTGCTGCCACAACCGAGATATCCATCTCTTCAGGCGGCGGTCGGCTGTACGATAACGGTGGTCTCCGCGGCGGATTTGCCGCGAGATCACCGCTATCGGCGGCGGGAGAGGTGCCACCACCCCTCCCGCCGCCCTCCCGCACCTTCCGTCGCTGACCGGAGCCGTCGGTAGCGGCGGAGGCGATCGGGTCCTTTCATCTGCTGGGCATAGAGACAAGTGAGGCTAAGATGGCCCCCACTCGTCTCTATACCATAGGAGGGCAGAAGCGACGTCAAAACGTCACTTCCGCCCATACCTCTTAAAGGTATATTTTTTTTAAATGTCAGATTTTCTTTTTTTTTTTTTTTTTGCATTTTAGCCCAAATATGAGATCTGAGGACTTTTTGACCCCAGATCTCATATTTAAGAGGACCTGTCATGCTTTTTTCTATTACAAGGGATGTTTACATTCCTTGTAATAGGAATAAAAGTGATCCATTTTTTTTTTTTTTAAAACAGTGTAAAAATAAATAAAATCAATTAAAATAAATAAGCACCTTCAGGGGCCTTGATTGGCTACCATGTAGATTATTTTGCATGTGGCCACATATGTACAATCTGAGTTCTAACATTTTTTAAACTGCCTTGCTAGGTGGCACTTTAATACCTTTCTATATACACACACACCCACACACAGAAGCACATAGGAGCAGTGGGAGGAAATCGCATGCGTTTCGGAAAGGAATTTCACCGCATTTCTGTTCAAATTGTATACAATTATTTGCAGTGCGATTTGCGCCAATTGTTTTGTATTGATGCAAATCGCACCACAAAGTATCGGTATTCGGTATCAGCTAATACTTGACCAAAAGTATTGGTACGCGTATTCGCCCATAATAAAATGGTATCGGTGCAACCCTATACCCTATAGCCAATTACACAAGCAGGAAATGGCATTTCTTGGGGGTGTTATGTACACCACCTGTGTACAGAATACCTCCCGGTTGCCAATCTGATTGAATTTTTCTGAAAATGACAGTGCTGTAGTCTACTTATTTTCCCATGAAAGTGAATTTGCCTTTACACCCCTTTCACACCAGGGCGTTTTGCAGGCGCTATAGCGTTAGAAATAGCGCCTGCAATCCGCCCTAAAGAAGCTGCACCATTGTGTGTAGTGTGAAAGCCCCGAGGGCTTTCACACTACAGCGGTGCACTGGCAGGACGTCAGAAAAAAGTCCTGCCAGCAGCTTCTTTGGAGTGGTGAAGGAGTGGTGTGTTTACCGCTCCTCCACCGCTGCTCCCCATTGAAATCAATGGGGCAGCGCTGTAATGCCGCCGGCAAAACGCCGCAATTGCAGTTTTAACCCTTTCGCGGCTGCTAGTGGGGGGTAAAAGCGTCCGAAATGCGCCGCAAATCCGGCGGTAAAACGCAGCTAAAAATAGCTGTGTTTTACCGCCGACGCAAAGGGCGGTGTGGTGTGAAAGGGGTCTTAAAGATAAAAGTAATTTGTTTTTCTGTAAATTGAGGTACATTTTGAGGAGGGTTATTCAAGAAGATGTCTACTAGATCCTTATGTAAATTATAGCCCAGAAAGGTATATATAAGTGTATAAACTCATATCCACAATCTGCAAGTTTTGAGGCGTGAACTCATGTTTATTTTCACGGATTACCTCATACTTGTTCTGCATAGCTCACCTAATATTTATTCTGTGTGAAGGCAAAAATAAATAAATATATAAGAGCAATTCAGACTGTCAGCGCTGACTCAGATTCAGGTGCATTTTCACTGTAGCAGCTTGCTTGGAGATGTTAAGAAATGTAACTACACAGGAACAGCAAAGTAAAAGTATGGGGCATATACTGTGTATATTCAGGTTCTCTGTGTTATATGGGTTGCGATTCAGTATAATACAGCCTGCAGATTTTTCTCCTTGATTGTTAGAAAACCCACCCTCAAGGTTTTCAGTGTAATCCAGCACCTCAATTGGAAGTAAAACACTTGCAATCTGAAAGCAAAGCAGAGTGTATGGCTGGCCATACATTATACAATTTTCATCTATAGATTTCCTTTAGATTTACCAAAACCATATAATATGAGGTCAAATCTGAACACTTTCAGTTTGTGTGCAATCAGGCAGGCCCTTGTATTACACAGTTGAAGGTAAATTTAAAGGAAATTGAATAAGAAAATTGTATGGTGTATGGCCAGCTTAAAACTCAAGTGTTTAAGGCCTTGTTCACATTTGGGCAATTAGGAATCATTAGCACAAACAGTGCGATTCTGCCCGCGATTCCAAATCGTGGCAAATCCTGCAACACATGTTTGGGTGCCATTTATCCTGAAAGTCACTTCAAATGTGGTGTGATTTTGCTGCGATTGTCACACAACAAAGCACATGAGAATCACTGCAAAACACATTTGTAAACTTGCGCCTGATTCAGGGCCGAAATGTGGTCCCTGAGCTTCTTTTAAAGCGACAAATGTGCATAGGGAAGCCCAGTCAAGTGACAAAGGGAATAGCGTGAAAAATTGCCCAAACAAAATTGCAAGTTGGAACACGAGTTCACACTAGACATGTGTGGTTCGTTTCTTACAAATCACAAATTTGTGCAAATTTCCGAAAATTCGTACATTCGACAGCATCCGAAAAACGAATTCCTATGCTTCCGAATTGTATACAAAATACAAAATTTCGTTGACGAATATCGGATCCAAATTCAGTTACAACGGAAACGTGACTGGTGTTTTGTTGACCAATCAGAGATTTTCTTCTGCTGCTGAGTGAGGGTTGGGAAAATTACCTTTTTTAATATGGGAGTGGGAGACTGGTACTGGTAGTCAATGGGAGATTCAGAATCTGACAAAATAAAAATGTTCGTTAATATCGTTTTATTATTGCAATAATGATTACGATTATTCGTTATGATGAAGTTAAGTCAGCACAGCAAGTCAGCACAGGGATGGTGGGAGCCCCTCATAATGAGCACAACAGGGGTACAGCCCCAGGAGGGAGTCAGTACAGCACAGGGATGGTGGGAGCCCCTCATAATGAGCACAACAGAGGTACAGTCCCAGGAGGAAGTTAGCACAGCACAGGGATGGTTGGAGCCCCTCATAATGAGCACAACAGGGGTACAGCCCCAGGAGGAAGTCGGCACAGCACAGGGATGGTGGGAGCCCCTCATAATGAGCACAACAGAGGCACAGCCCCAGGAGGAAGTCAGCACAGCACAGCCATGGTAGGAGCCCCTCATAATGATCACAGTAGGGGTACAGCCGCAGGAGGAAGTCAGCACTGCACAGGGATGGAGGGAGCCCCTCATAATGAGCACAGCACGGGTACAGCCCCAGGAGGAAGTCAGCACAGCACAGGGATGTTGGGAGCCCCTCATAATGAGCACAGCAGGGGTACAGCCCCAAGAGGAAGTCAGCATCGCACAGGGATGGAGGGAGACCCTCATAATGAGTACAGCACAGGGATGGTGGGAGCCCCTTATAATGAGCACAGCAGGGGTACAGCCCCAGGAGTAAGTCAGCACAGCACAGGGATGGTGGGAGCCCCTCATAATGAGCACAGCAGGGGTACAGCCTCAGGAGTAAGTCAGCACAGCACAGGGATGGTGGGAGCCCCTCATAATGAGCACAGCAGGGGTACAGCCCCAGGAGGAAGTCAGCACCGCACAGGGATGGAGGGAGCCCCTCATAATGAGTACAGCACAGGGGTGGTGGGAGCCCCTCATAATGAGCACAGCAGTGGTACAGCTGCAGGAGGAAGTCAGCACAGCACAAGGATGGTGGGAGCCCCTCATAATGAGCACAGCAGGGGTGCAGCCCCAGGAGGAAGTCAGCACCGCACAGGGATGGAGGGAGCCCCTCATAATGAGCACAGTAGGGGGTACAAACCCAGGAAGTCAGCACAGCACAGGGATGGTGGGAGCCCCTTATAATGAGCACAGCAGGGGTACAGCCCCAGGAGTAAGTCAGCACAGCACAGGGATGGTGGGAGCCCCTCATAATGAGCACAGCAGGGGTACAGCCCCAGGAGAAAGTCAGCACCACACAGGGATGGAGGGAGCCCCTCATAATGAGTACAGCACAGGGATGGTGGGAGCCCCTCATAATGAGCACAGCAGTAGTACAGCTGCAGGAGGAAGTCAGCACAGCACAGGGATGGTGGGAGCCCATCATATTGAGCATAATGACTCGACGACTGCCATATTGAGAAAGGTATTTTTTGCTTTTTAAATTCATTATAACGAACGTTCGTAATTGTTACGAAAAGTTAACAAACCTAATGAAAATTCGTATTTTGTACGAATCCAAATTAAATTTCAGACACGAATTACGAAATATGAATCAATGGCTAATACGAAACGGAACGGAAACAAAACAAATCTATTGATGGCGCACGTCTAGTTCCCACTACATGCACTGTAAACAAGTTTTTAAAAGCTGTAGCAATTGAAATGGGTCATTAAAGAAACTGCACCTACAACACATTGAAAATTCCTTAGTTACCTGGTACTGAGGGTAACACTCCTCCATGGCTCTAGTGTGACGACAGAACCTCTTCCACCTCAGCATATTCAAGTATTTACTCTGCACTAAGTGGTGGATTCTGTCAAAGAAAAACTAGTAAAGAAACAGGGGTTTATTAATTATCAATGTTTAATGTCATAAAGCAAGTTTTTTGTAACTTGTATAAAGTTGTATAATGTCCATTTACATTGTTTGTATTTTTTTGCAAGACAAATATAGAAAATAAAATGTGAACAAATAAATGTTTACCTGCTTTTCTAGAATATGCCTACACAAATTGTCCTGATTTCAGTATATGTATGTCAATGGATGGTGAACATTTGCTTCAGCTACAAATATCCAGCTGGACCAATGTAACTTTGCAATACAAATCATACCTGGAATTCAGCTTTATTTTTAGCGGTGCTTTACCGTCGCTTTAGTGGCGGTCTGCGGCTGCTAGCGGGGTGGTTTTAACCCCCGCTAGCGGCGAAAGAGGGCTAAAACCACCCGCAAAGTGCCGCTGCAGTGGCGCTTTGCCGGTGGTATAGCCGCGCTGTCCCATTGATTTCAATCAATTTCACCGCTCCAAAGATGCGGCTAGCAGGACTTTTTTTACCGTCTTGCTAGCGCACCACTCCAGTGTGAAAGGGGCTGGTTTTTCAGGCGCTACACAGGCGCTATTTTTAGCGCTGTAGCGCCTGAAAACTGCCCCAGTGTGAAAGGGGCATTACGCCTTTCCTTGGCACACAGGTCTCTTGCCACTATGCAGCTGCATATTTCAGTGTCACCGAGAGAAGGAAGAACCACCAATACAAGGGGGAATTCTTCCCACTACTGATAACTAATGTAAAAGGGGGCATTCTTCTTTCCGCTGATTACCAATGTAAGAGGGGGCATTCTTCTACCCACTGACCAAAAATGTAAGGGGCCATTACTCCTTGCCAACCGCCAATATAGGGGACCATTTTTTATCCCACTGAAAACGAATGAAAGGGAGTATTCTTCTTTCTACTGAATACCACTGTAGTAGTGGAACATTCTTCCTTCCACTGAGCACCATGTGAGGAGGAATTTTTACTCTCACTAACCAGGTATCGCAAAGATTTTGCTATATGGTGTGTCCCATGATTTGGAGTTACAACTAAACTTTCTCTCCGCCTGTGGTGTCTGGTTGGGGCAGGGGCAGGATGCTTGCATGGTGATCACATAAATCGATTTTACTGTGGGTATACAGAGTTCTCAAATCACTTAAAGGGGTTGTAAAGGTTTGTTTTTTATTTTCTAAATAGGTTCCTCTAAGCTAGTACATTGTTGGTTCACTTACCTTTTCCTTCGATTTCCCTTCTAAATGTTTTTTTTCTTTGTCTGAATATCTCACTTCCTGTTTCTCCTCAGTAAACTTCTCACCATCATCCGAGCTGGTGGTTAGTCAGCCAGAACAGCTTACTGAACAGTTTACTGAGGAGGAACGGGAAGTGAGAAATTCAGACAAAGAAAACCAAGAAAAAAAACATTTATAAGGGAAATCGAAGGAAAAGGTAAGTGAACCAACAATGCACTAGCTTATAGGAACCTATTTAGAAAATAAAAAACAAACCTTTACAACCCCTTTAACTTCCAATACTTAGAGGTTCTTTAGAAAGTGTAAAACCCAGACATACTCCTAACTGGCTTTAAGCTATGCTGTAGGTTAACCCTTATGTTATCTAATCCTGTCGCTTGGTATGTGTATTCTTTTCTTAGACAGGTTTCCAGCTCTCTCTGCATAACATCAGCCTAAACAATAACTGGTTTCACTCCTGCCACCTTCATCATAGGAGAAAAAAACTGCAATCAGTGGTATGTAGAAAAAGTAAAGCCGCGTACACACGGGCGGACTGTCTGGCCAACTTAGTCTGTCGAAACACATTTCAGCAGACAGTCCGCTCGTGTGTGGGCTTCAGCTGACTTTTTCAGCGTGCAGTCTGGCGGACTAAGTATTTCGGAATTTCCGTAATATTGTCCGTCAGACTTTGGTTTCAGCAGACAATCCGCTCGTGAGTAGGCTAGTTCGACGGACTAAGTATGGCGCATGCTCAGAAAGGATTTACACGGCGAAAGGTTGCATTGCTGTGTATTGGACTTCCTATTTCTAGTCCCGTCGTACGTGCTGTACACGTCATTGCGCCAACTTTTGACGGACTGTTTTGCATCCGTGTGTGGTCAAGTCCGTTCATTCGAAAGTAGGACGGACTGTCCGTCGGATTGTCTGACGGACTAAGTTGGCCAGACAGTCCGCCCGTGTGTACGCGGCTTAACAACTTAATGGGTGGAATTTACTAAGTGAAAGCTCTTAAATTAAAGAGGAGCTGAAACATTCTGGGCTTCATGCATGTAAGTTCTTCCTGTTGCCTATAGCAGTCATTGTTCTGCTATAGCAGGGCTCTCCAAAGTGCCCGTTTACTGTCCTTCTGACTTTAGGGGGGCCGGATAGTGGCCATTGGGGGTAGAACATAGTCCACACCCAGCACCAGTGAAAATAAACATGGCCTCAGACTTGGTGGTCAGTAGGAATTATGGTCTTAGTGAAATAAATTCCCCTCCGCCTGTGATGTCTGGTTGGGGCAGGATGCTTGCATGGTGATCACATAAATCGACTTCAATGTTCAATGGTTCTCAAGTCACTTAACTTCCAGTACTGAGAGATTCTTTAGAAACTGTAAAACCCAGATATATTCCTAACTGGCTTTAAGCTGTGCTGTAGGTTACATGCCCCTTATGTTATCTAACCCTGTCACTTGGTATGCTGTGCAGTACATTATCTTGGCTGCTGTAATTTGCAAGCTGTGCTGTATGTTACATAATTTTCACCACTGCACGCTGTTTGCTGTGCATATCAAAGTTTTTCCATCTTTTATGCAGCCTCAAATATTACCCTCCTGCCCTAAGCACTTCATGGATGGTTGGCAACTCTAGCAGCAGCTCACAACAGCCTTATAGTAAGTACAGCATGGACAATTTTTTATATTCTATAGATATTCTGTCAACTGCAGCAGTGGTCTCTAAACTGCAGCCTAGGGGCTGGATGCAGCCCTTTGCTTGCTTTTATCTGGCCCTTGGGGCATTATTCTCTCCACTGTCAGCAACAGTGGGGCATAGTTCCTGCCATTGACACCGTCATCAGGGAACTATTCCTCCCACCGACACCAGTGATGGGGCACTATTCTTCCCACTGACACCATTGATGGGGCACTATTCTTCCCACTGACACCAGTGATGGGGCACTATTCCTCCCATTGACTCCAATAATGGGGCACTATTCATCCCATTGACACCAATAATGGGGCACTATTACTCCCACCGACACAAGTGATAGGGCACTATGCCTCCCACTGATACTAATGATGGGGCACTATTCCTCCCACTGATACAAATGATGTGGCACTATTTCTCCCATTGATACCAATGATGGGCTACTATTTCTCCCATTGATACCATTGATACAATATTACTCCCATTGAAATCTACAATGGGGCATTATTACTCCCCCTAATAGCAATCAAGAGGCATTGTGTTCTCCCTCTGAAACTAGGACATTTTCCTAACTCTCACTGGCCACAAAGCGGCCCCCCATAAAGTTTTAAGGACAGTCAACGGACCCTTTGTTTACAAAGTTTGGAGACCCCTGATCTACAGAAATCATGTTATAATCATAAAAATAATAGTATCCCAAATGTATAGGAATAAAGCTAAGGGCGTGTGTAAATGAGAACGCTGGATTTAGCCAAACATACAATATACATTTGCACATCTGTGTTGTGAAGTTCTGTTAAAAAATGTGTGTATTTGTTGGGATCTGTTCAAGCTTGGAAAATAAACAAGAAACACCCTGGCAAACCCAACAACCACAAAACGTAGTTCCTGTGTGCTGTGTCTTCGTAATATATTCTGTTGGTGCCACAGATCACATACTTGCTGTATGTACAGCCACCTCTAGTGACAAAAGAGGACAGGCACAGAGCCAGTACTTAGGAAGGACTGCTGTTAAAGTCATATACAATCATTTGTATAATTCAGACCTTCAAGCAATGGCAGGCAGAAGAGAGGTATATCTATGCAGGGAGTTTTTTTTTAAGTATAATTTTAACTTTTTTAAGTTGTGGATAGAGTGAAGAGGTATTAGAATGCTTATCAGTTTTTATTGCTGTCTGTGCCCCCGTTAAGAAAATTCTCCCTCTTTATTTATCCTGTTTACCATAATCATTCAAATTGAAAGTAAAGGAAAACCCCAAATTTTTGGTTGTTCCCAGAAACGTAAAATAGGGAAAATCTTCCAATGGGACACTAGCTTTGGTGACCTGGGGGTCCCCAAGGAATTCCCTTAATTTGCAAGGGATTTCTTCTCACTTACTGTTTGGCTATAGGACAGGAAGTGAAGGGAAATCTCAGCAATGGGACACAGACGGTAAAATAAATCTGACAGGGGTTATAACCCTCCCTTACTTTATCCAAAATGAAAAAAAAGTTCTGTCTTAATTCTTCTGTATATCAGTGACTAATAGACTTTTTGTGGTCCCCAACATTCACATATGCTTCCTTTGAAGTTGCAGTAAGGTTTGCTATAGGATACCTCTACCGATAAAATGTGTAGGCTGCCACTGCTGACCTCACCTTTTGCAAATGCTAGATGCCAGACTGACATGGTAAGTTCTGATTACACTTCACCTTTTTAATGAGCATATTTTTTCTGTGTCAGTAACTCAGAAATGATTGAAGAAAGGGATAGTTTCTTGGGGGCAGTGAGTACTGTATATGGGGAAGTCATACTGGAGATGTTTATAGGAAACCTGCCAAGAGAGAATTATGTAGGCCGTCATTGCTGACCTACTTCTGATAATGTTGGCACTTTGGCATCAATCACTGACCTGGAATAGTCATAGAGATAAGGAATTTAGACTTTTGCCTGGCTTCCATTTTATGCATACTTGTACTTTTTCTGTCATCCCGAAAAGACCAAAGCCAACAAAACTAGGCAACTATATTCCGAACAGTGCAATTCTTTAATGGCATGTGTAATTTAAGGGGAAAAAAAGATTCTTGCATGCACAGGATTATGCACACTGTTTATGTGCCATTCAAAATAATATTCCACATTGTTACCTGATGCAATAGAAGAGGCAGATTATCTTCACTGTATTCTTTTCTTAGACAGGTTTCCAGCTCTCTCTGCATAACATCCCCCTGAACAATAACTGGTTTCACTCCTGCCACCTTCATCATAGGAGAAAAAAACTGCAATCAGTGATACGTAGAAAAAGTAACAGCTTAATGGGTAGAAATCACTAAGTAAAAGCTCTTAAATTAGAGAGGAGCTGAAACATTCTGTGCTTCATGCATATAAGTTCTTCCTGTTGCCTATAGCAGTCATTGTTTTGCTATAGCAGGGCTCTCCAAACTTTTCAAAGGGCCTGTTTACTGTCCTTCGGACTTTAGGGGGGGAAGATAGTGGCCATTGGGGGTAGAACATTATCCAAGCCCAGCACCGGTGAGAATAAACATGGCCTCAGACTTGGTGGTCAGTAGGAATTATGGTATTAGTGAAAGAAATGGTGCTCTGTTGTGGGTGTTAGTGGAAGTAATAGCGCCCTGTCGTTGGTGTCAGTGGGAGGAATAGTGCGCCGTCATTGATGTCAGTGAGAGAAATAGTGCGCCATCATTGGTATCAGTGGAAGGAATAGCGCCCTATCATTGGTATCAGTGGGAGGAATAGTGCCCCATCATTGGTATTAGTGGGAGGAATTAGTGTCAGTGGTAGGAATAGTGCCCCATCATTGGTATTAGGGGAAGGAAATATGCCCCATCATCAGAATTAGTGGGAGGAAAAGTGCTCTATCAATGGTATCAGTGAAGAAAAAGTGCCCCAATGTTAGTGTCAGTGGCTCATCATTGATATTAGTAAGAAGAATAATACCCTATCCTTAGTGTCAGTGGAAGGAATTATGCCCCGCTTTGGTGTCAGGGGAAGAAGCATGACCTCATTGTTAGTATCAGTGAGAAGAATAGTGCTCCTTCATTGGTGTCAATGGGAGGAATAGTGCCCCTTCATTGGTGTCAGTGGGAGGAATAGTGCCCCATCATTGGTGTCATTTGGAGGAACAGTGTCCCATTGTTGGTATCAGTGAGAACAATAGTGCCCCATCATTGATATTAGTGGGAGCAATTGCCCCTTCATTATCGTCAGTGGCAAGAATTATCCCCCATTGTTGGTATCCGTGTGAGGAATAGAGCCCCATCAGTGATATTAGTGGGTGGGAATAATGAGAAATGATGCCCCTCTGTTGATGTTAGTGGGAAGAATAGTGCCTTAAGGGTAGGGAAGGGCCACATCTGGGTCGTAGGCCACAGTTTGGAGACCACTATCCTTATAGGGAGAATGAGAACAGTAAATCGTTTCTGTAGGCAGCAAATACAAAAATCTACAAAAACCTTTATGTTATCTTTATGTTATCTGCACTGACCGACACACATGCCCGAAGGTGGTTGGATTGACATTTAAGTTTGTATTGCTGTCTATCTGACCCTACTAGGAAGGTTCAGTATCAACTAATTTTTTTGACAGCTGCAGTAGATACAAGTACATTTCTAACTTGTCTGTAGTGTCCCGAGTGTCCATCAATCACATTGTATAGACCAGCCATTCTCAACCCTGGGGTTCCTCCAGAGGATGCTAGGGGTTCCTTGAGCTGTGGCTGATGAACCACCTTTTTGATGGTGCCTACAGAGTTCAAGGTTCAGCATCACTTAGCAAAGCCAGCAGCATGTCACAAAATATATTTTTAGCTGTCTTTAAGGGTGGCGTTCTGAGCACCATTTTATAGGGGATTATTCTTCCTATTGGCCACCAGTATAAGGGGCATTGTTTTATTGACCCCTGATGAATTGGTTTTAATAATGGTTCCTTTGAGACTTGAAAATTATTTTTGGGGTTCCTCTAAAATTAAAAGGTTGAGAAAGCCTGGTATAGACCTTTCTTCAAATTTAAAGCTTCATTTACCTGCAGACCTCTCTTCAAGATCATCTCTCTCTCATTTCTGAAGTATGAAATATCCTTTGGTATGGGAACAGAGCTAGAAGAACAGACAGAAAATCATTAAGTCATTGTGATAAGATCTATATCTACCATATCAGTGCTGCTTTAATAAGGCAACATAAAACTTAAATAAGGGACTATGAACCCTGCTAGCAGGGGAACCTGGAGGCTATAAAAGAGTTCAAAACTCAGTTTCCTTTAGGGCCGGTTCACACAGCGAGGCGCGGCGAGGCGTCTCCGACTTGCCTCGCCGCGACCTGCGGGGACCTCAGCGGCGACTTGCAGAGGACTTCTGTATAGAAGTCTACAAACGGTTTTTATTAAAGGTTATTGAAACATATACAATAAAAAAGGTCAATCGGTACAAAAGTAATCAGAGAGAATAGCATACAATGTAACAACAATAAATCCTTGATACTCTGATATGACATAGAGTGGTATGCTAATCCCAACAGAGAGAACTCATAGAAAAATTCCGCTGAAACCTTGTACCTCATTGAGTGAAAATAGAAGAAAAATCAAACACAGTAAAGAAAGAAGTAAGAAAAGAAAAGAAAAAACTAAAAAGAAAACCAAAATGCTACCACAAGTGAATGTCATCAAAAACCTTCATATACCCTGTCATTAAACACTGTGCTCAGCCGGACTGTCAGGCCTTGGGGTTATCCATTGCAGAGAAGTCCAAACGGACCATTTACGATCAAAAATCTGCATGGAGTCTTGCAAAGTGTGGTGTAATCGCTCCATGAGGACTTCTGTATAGAAGTCAATGCAAGTCGCCCCCGAAGTCGCCCCTAAGTAGTACAGGAACCTTTTTTCTGAGTCGGAGCGACTCGAGTCGCTCCTCTCAGAACGGTTCCATTGTACAGAACGGGGGCGACTTGCGGGAGCGAGGCGAGGCGAGCCGTGTCGCCTCGCATCGCCTCGCTGTGTGAACCGGCCCTTATGTTGTTAAAGTCCAATTCTGAGAAATTTTAAAATGACCACTTACAGTAAGGCTGTGCCGCACTGCAAGGGTTAGGTACTCCTTAGTCTTGGTGACAGTAAGCCTTTATTCACACTGAACACGGCTTTGAAATCATGCAACTTCATCTGTACTCGCACGATTTCAAAGCTGTATTTCAGTCCGAGTTCGGGGGCGACTTAAAAGACATCTGTGCGGGTTCATGCACAGATGTCAATTGAAGTCACCCCGAAGTCGCCAAAAGTAATGCAGGAACTACATTTGGAAATCGGTGCGGCACCGCAAAGTCGATGTCGCACTGATTGGGATGGTGCCATTGCCAGCAATAGGCTGCAATTTGACATGTGATTGACCTGTGAACGGGGGCTAAAAGTGCTTTTACTTTTTTACTTACCTAAAGCTGGCCATAGACAAATCTGGCCATAGGTTAGAATCTCGGCCGGTTCAGCAGGTATCAACTTGGGAACAAGAAACTGAAATAGAATGCAAGTGAGGTACAAATGTAAGTCTGTATATAAGGACTCTTTATAAAGAAAAGTTTAAGTCCACACAAAAAAAATATTCCATGGTATGAAAGGGAATGGTTCCAATAGGGTGATGTATTTCATGTCACTTCCACCATCATCAAGGAGATAGAGGTTTCTTGATCAGAAAGAACTCACTCAGTGTGTGGGGACTCTTACCGGAACTGGTGAAACCCCTAAAGAGCAAGATCGTATGTGCCAGCAGATTTAGCCCTCTGCAGGGTCTAAAGGTCCTCCTTGTCCCTGGAGCTCTCAGGAAGTGGCTGGAGGTCCTCCACAGTATCCAACTTGAAGCTAAGACATTCCGTCTGAAGGGCGCACTGTGGCATAAGTCACAAGTGCGGGAAGATAAAGAATACTCCAATGGTGTAGTAGCGTTAAAAAAGGGGTAGCATTTATCGCTAAGATCAAATGGTTACAACCGCAATGAGCATAAAAACAGTTGGCAAATTTTTTTTAAAAACAACTGTACTTCTGGGGTCCCGTGGGGCGTGGTGAGGTAAGTGCATAGCTCCGCCCGACATGTTTCGCCATACGTGACGTCTTCCTGGGGCACCAGGGACAAGGAGGACCTTTAGTCCCTGCAGAGGGCTAAATCTGCTGGCGCATACGACCTTGCACTTTAGGGGGTCCACCAGTTCCAGTAAGAGTCCCCACACACTGAGTGGGTTATTTCTATTCAAGAAGCCACCTCCTTGGTGATTGTAGAAATGACCTGGAATACATCACCCCATTGGAACCACTCCCTTTCACACTGTGGAATCTTTTTTGTGTGGACTTAATGTTTCACTTTTCTTTATAAAGAGTCCTTATATACAGAATTACATTTGTACCTCACTTGCATTCTATTTCATTTTCAGTGATCACTCACGTTATATATGAGCGCAACTTATTTATATACAATTTTTTGCAATGTGGAGATATCTGATTTTTGTTGCTGCTGTATATGTTTATTGTAGGCCATAGCGTGGTATAACCTTAAATTTATCTACACCAACTTGGGAACAACCAGCCTGACAGATTCTAAATATGATTATTGCTAGCGGCTGTTATGATCCCTAGCAATAATCACTGTGTTCTCCCAGCGGGGACAGCTTCCCCTGGCCTTCCTACCCGGCTGGAGAACATAATGGCTCCGTTAGAGGGATTCTCCCATCAACACTGACTGTGTTGATGGGGAATTGAGCGATTTTCTGCAACACGTATGGTGCCGTGAAAAAGTTTTCATACCCCTTGAAATTTTACACATTTTGTCATGTTACAACCAAAAACGTAAATGTATTTTATTGGGATTTTATGTTATAGACCAACACAAAGTGGCACATACTTGTGAAGTGGAAAGAAATCGATAAATGGTTTTCAAATTTTTTTACAAATAAATATGTGGCGTGCATTTGTATTCAGCTCCTCTGAGTCAATACTTTGTAGAACCATCTTTTGTTGCAATAACAGCTGCAAGTCTTTTTGGGGATGTCTCTACCAGCTTTGCACATCTAGAAAGTGCCATTTTTGTCCATTCTTCTTTGTAAAATAGCTCAGCCTCTGTCAGATTGGATGGAGAGCATCTGTGAACAACAGATTATCAATTGGATTTAGGTCTGGTCTGGTCCTTTGACTGGGCCATTCTAACACATGAATATGCTTTGATCTAAACCAGTTCATCGTAGCTCTGGCTGTATCTTTAGGGTCATTGTCCTGCTGGAAGGTGAACCTCTGCTCCAAGTCTTTTGCAGACTCTACCACAGGGATCTTCAAACTACGGCCCTCCAGCTGTTGCAGAACTCCACATCCCATGAGGCATTGTAAAACTCTGACATTCACAGACATGACTAGGCATGATGGGAATTGTAGTTCCTGAACAACTGGAGGGCCATAGTTTGAAGACCCCTGCTCTAACAGGTTTTTTTCTAAGATTGCCTTGTATTTGGGTCCCTCAATTTATGGGGAGCTTGTTTTTTTTTCACCGCACCAGTGGCTGCTCATGCGCGTTGCATGCAGACTTCTGCGGCAATTTGATGAGATCACCAAACTGGTCAGTCGCAGCCAATGGCGCCATCAGTGACATCCTACCTTATGCCTTCTTTATGGAGCATGCATTGCGTTGTGTCATTGATCAAGCCATGGAGAGCAGGAGCAGGAAGATGAGGAAGTCGCAATGCTGGATGAATTCCCAGGGGAGGCTAATCTATCTGAGACAAGTCAACAACAGGAGTCTGAAGAGGAGTCAGAGGAGGATGGTGTCGGGCAGATGAGGAGGAGCAAGAAGAGCATGCTTTAAACCTTTCTGGGATCCCTGTTGTTGTGCGTGGATAGGGAGAGGAGAACGAGGAGGACAACATTATCCTGGATGATGAGCAGGAGCCAGGCCACCACACCGCTTCCACTTTAGTGCAAATGGGGGCCTTCATGCTCCAGTGTTTTAACAGGGACCCCCATATAAAAAGCATAAAGGTCAAGGACCAGTACTGGGTGGCAATGTACTTAGACCCCCGGTACAAAACACAAAATGGCGGAAATGTTACCACCATCACAGAGGACTGTCAGAATGGAGCACTTGCAGGCCTTGCTTTGAGAAATGCTGCATTCTGCTTTTGCATGTGCTGGCAGAGGAATTCCCACTCCCAGAGAAAGAGTTGCGGGTACCAATCCAACAGCGCCTGCAAGAAGAGGGCGGTTTGAAGATGTGTTGGTGACTTCTGATATGAGGTCATTCTTTCAGCCGATCCATCGACAGGTCTCATCCGGATCCAGCATCAGGGAATGCCTAGACCGACAGGTGTCCGACTACATCGGGTTAACGGCCAATGTGGACGCTCTGAGAAGGGATGAACCCCTGGACTACTGGGTGGGCAGGCTTGACCTCTGGCCAGAGCTTGCCCAATTTGCAATGGAACTGTTGGCTTGCCCCTCGTCCAGTGTCCTGTCCGAAAGGACGTTCAGCACAGCAGGGGGGATCGTGACCGATGTGAGATGTTCAAAGCTTGGAATGTTTTTTTTATAACCTATCCCTGCTCTAAGCTTCTCCACTTTACCCCTGGCCTGTCTAATGTGTTCCTTGGCCTTACTAATTAGGTGACTTCTGAAAGCAATTGGTTCCACTAGATTTTAGTTAGGGGTATCAGAGTAAAGAGGGCTGAATACAAATGCACGCCACACTTTTCACATATTTATTTGTAAAAAAAAAAATTCAAATCATTTATCATTTTCCTTCCACTTCACAATTATGTGCCCCTATGTTGGTCTATCACATAAGATCCCAATAAAATACATTTACGTTTTTGGTTGTAAAAATGTCAAGGGGTATGAATACTTTTTCAAGGTACTCTAGTTGGAAGAAAGAAAATCATTCCATCTATGTCTGGCCTAATACTGTGGTGCTATCCAATGCTCCAATGCTGGAATGTCTCTTAGTGTCATCACGTCCAGTAGAGAGCCATGGACCCTGTGCTGGTCTTGATGACTTCAGGACCTCAGACTGGAATGTCACTCAGCGTCATCACGTCCAGTAGAGAGCCATGGACCCTGCGCTGGTCTTGATGACTTCAGGACCTCAGACTGCTGGATCAATGGAAAAAAAAGATGTTGTGGGGATTGGTCTATCACCATGGAGGAGCAAAGTATTGAGTAAGTAAATTTACTTCAACAAGTCCCCTGGATCTAAATGATTAACCTGTGCAGCGCGGATGCAGCTGCACTGCAAGGGATCATTTTCAAGTTTCTCATAGTTGGGCTTTAAACAAATCTTATGGTGTACACTACACAAGTAGCATGCAGTAGTAGTTAGTCTCACATGATTGTACAATGCTCCAGTCACATACTACTTACTACTTTACTCTCCATAGAGAGTCATGTATTCCAGCGATCAATTGCTACTGCTATTGATCAGTCATTAGCAATTTCAGAAACACAGTTGAACTACTAAAAACATCCTGTGTAACTGTAGCTTTATCTTTTCAGCATACCATGGAAAATTTGGATGTTTCAAAGTGGATTATGATGAAAACTTGTAATAGAATTTTAGTTGAGAAGGTGGATGAGAATATCAGCTGTATATCACAGAATGATGCTAAAATTCAAATGGCTGACCTGATACTAAACAATCATATAATGTATCTATAAAAATGAGCACATTGTTATGCACATTGTCCTTTAATGAACATACCTGTAGGCTTGACCAGGTGTACCACAAAGAATTCCATTTTCTTCTATTTCTGTCTTCAGTTCTGATAACTGGGTAGCTAATTGCTTCTCTAGGGATTGGATGCCATCACTAGAAGATATTCTGTACACTTCACTCATTATCTAGGTTTTGGCAAAGAGGAAAGAGAAATAATACCCTGAAGACACAGCAGAGACTTAGGGGGTTATTTACGAAAGGCAAATCCACTTTACACTGAAAGTGCAAACTACAAGTGCAAAGTGCACTTGAAATGGCTCTGAAAGTGCACTTGAAATTGCAGTCGCTGTAAATCTAAGGGGAAGATCTGAAATTAAGGGACGCTCTGCTGATTTTATCATCCAATCATGTGCAAGCTAAACTGCTGTTTTTTATCTTGCATGTCCCCCTTAGATCTACAGCGACTGCACTTCCAAGTGAGATATACACCACCGCTCAAAGGTAGGTCCTGGGAACTCAAAGATAATTGCTCCAGGTGAAGGGATCCGGGTGCGAGCCACAGCATGCAGATAATGTGGATAATGATAGAACTCTGGATGGCCGCACTCCAACGCTAAAATGATGCTTTATTCAAATAATATTAAGGACACAGCAAATGACATCACAGCGAAAGATGCTAACAGCTGACGCGTTTCGCACTAAGGCTAGTGCTTACTCATAGCTGGTGCACTTCCAAGTGCACTTTCAGTGCAATTTCAAGTGCACTTTGCAGTTGTAGTTTGCATTTGCAGTGCAAAGTGGATTTGCCTTTCGTAAATAAGCCCCTTAGTCTTTAGTTTAGGTAAAGCAGAGCCTGCATTGCGAACAGCTAGAGTAAACAGGTTTATGCTTATAATTATTACTTTCTTTATCTTTTCTTTTTCTGTCACTTATCTTTATCAATCACCAATTTATCTAGGAAATGAAAACTGCACAAAACAGAATATCCTTAATAGGTGACCATCTTATATGTCTGGGTTTACATTTTTAAAGGTGAAACTTCCTTCAAATGTTTGAATCAGTATATATTTTTTTTCTTTGGAAGGAGTAGGGAAAGTTAGCCTCTCTGTTTTAAAGTTGTATGTGCCCCCCTTCTCCTTCTGGAGGAGATTAACGCTTCTTTTTAAAGTGGTCGTAAACTCTGTTACATAAGGCTTACCTATAGGTACTGTGAATATCTTCTAAACCTGCACTGTTTAAGAGATATTTAGAGTGCATGCAGCCAATGACATCACTGGTGCATGCGCTCTGAAGGTCCAGCTTACAGTGCCGGACCGTCAGAGCCGGTACCAGAAATGGTGGTTCCCGCGCACATGCGTGACGTCATCGCACACCCGCCCACTCATTTAGCTGGAGGCCTCGAACCCAGAAAGGAAGACGGGGAAGATGTCAGCCGTCTCAGCGGAGGGCTTTATTCTAAAGGTAAGTCTATCATAATGTGCTAGTATGCAATGCATACTAGCACATTATGAGATTGCCTTGCAGGGAATTATTTTTTCAATTGCCTGTAGTTTACTAGTGCTTTAAATTTTATTTAAAAATCTAAAACAAAAAATCTGAATAGGGTGCAGAGGCATTAAAAACGCTCTAAGGTCTTTATTGCTGTCTGTGTCCACACTGGGGAAATTCAACTTCTCAATTTGTCTGGTGATCACTGTCACTAACAGAATCGGTACTCACCGCAGTGATCAGACAGGAAGTAACTGTAACTCGCAGTTTACTAAAAAGGTGTAAAGTTAGAATAGATAATACAAAACGGGGTCAGGATAGCAGAGAACATGAATACACTACAGAATAATTACAAAACAGATTATGAAAGCTGCACAAACATGGACTTTTCACAGCAATGTCTCTGACATTGTTACCTATTTAGGGTAACACGTGTCTGGATAGCATACTTTCTATAAGTCTCTATAACAGATATGTTAAATATGTCCGGCTAGAGGTAGAACACCCAAGTAATTGGCACCTCATCCCAAATAGTTAATTATGTGTAGTGAAGAAGGAAAAGGGGGATTATTACAGTGCTTACAAATAATAATGGAAACCATTTATTTAAAAAAGTATATAATTTTAATGAAAATAAAGTTAAAACAAAACAGGACCACTTTGTTCACAAATAATTAACATTTCATAGTGAAGGTGGTCATATGGCGAATGTTCAACTCAGAAGTTTCATATTCACATATTAGCCCGACATGTTTCTCCTAATAGCTTCATCAGGAGATATACGAATCAGGAAAATGCGCAAAACTGTACAAAAATACAAAAAGGAATGAAATAAGTATGAAACTCTATAACAGAGTTTCAAGCTGAGGACCTCCACTTTAGCAAATCAGCACAGAATACAGCAACTTTGTCCTCATAAACAGTGCCCCTCACAGTAAAGTTCTGGGTAGCTCTGGTAATGCAGGTGGACAGCTGGAAGGATCCAAGGCCTAAGGACAAAGTACCACTCCACTGGAACTGCAGTACTCTGGTAGCAACTGTGTAGGAGGGGTCTCACCAGTGAACTCAAAAAATCAAACACACGTGGATGCTTAAATTTTGTCTGCACTGTAGAAATTGACTGTTCATAGAAATAAGGCAATTTACAGCAATGACACCACATATGTTGCAGGTCATACACTACTTTAGGCAGTAGAGGGCAGTGTTTATCCCTAAGGCACGTCCTAATCATAATATTACAAACTAAGGATGGGACAAACATGCCCCTGTTCGGTTCACAGCAGAAATCCTGAACAGGGGAGATGTTCTAACCTAAACGGCAAACCCCATTAAAGTCTATGGGAGCCAAACAGGAAAAATAAAAAGTGCTCATTTTGAAAGCTCATATACAAGTAATTGGCCATAAAAGGGGTATGGGGGTTCATTTAGAAAAGGAAGGCACTGGTAAATTACATATTTACCAGCCCCTTCCCCCGCTCTCCATCCTGAAACATCTCCTGCAGCAGCTGGGGGAGAGGAGGGAATCCAGCAGCACCGCAGGTCGGGGGAGCCAACACAGGGGATGCCCGGGCAGTAGGTAGAATCGGCACTGCATGTAATGATTAGTTTTGTGTAGGGATGAGCCGAACACCCCCCGGTTCGGTTCGCACCAGAACTTTCGAACGGACCCCAAATTCGTACGAACTTTAGAACCCCATTGAAGTCTGTGGGACTCGAACGTTCGAAATTAAAAGTGCTAATTTTAACGGCTAATATGCAAGATACTGTCCTAAAAAGGGTTTGGGGACCTGGCTCCTGCCCCAGGGGACATGGGTCAATGCCTAAAATGTTTTTAAAAATGGCCGTTTTGGCAGGAGCACTGATTTTAATGACGATTAAAGTGAAAAAAAAAAAGTGAAATATTCCTTTAAATATGGTGCCTGGGGGGTGTCTGTAGTATGCCTGTGAAGTGCCACGTGTTTCCCGTGTTTAGAACAGTCCCTGCACAAAATGACATTAAACGGAAATAACACCATTTAAAACTGCTTGCAGTTTTAATGTTATATCTGGTTGCTGCAATATGGTTGAAAATCATTGAGAAAAATGGCATGGGTAGCCCTCCCTGCCTATTACCAGCCCCTTTGGGTCTTGTACGCATATTAAGGGGAACCCAGTAATATTAAAAAAAGGAAATGCGTGTGGCCCCCAGGCCCTATATACTCAGAACAGCAGTATACAGGCGGCGCAAACAAGACAGGGACTATGTAGGTTTGTTGTGTTAAGTTGAATCTGTTTGTAATTTTCAACTGGTACATTTTTAAAGTGTAGCTCCAGTCAAAAAAACTATTTTTAAGCTTTTTGGAAAACATAGGGAAGGGTTATCACCCCTGTATAATTTGTTTTGTCGTCCATCTTTTTTCATCTCACTTGCTGTTGTCTCCTTCGGTTTGCAAGTAGGAGATGTTTGTAAGTTGGATGTTTGAAAGTAGGGGCCTGCCCTATATGCTCTGCAGAAATGGCGGAACAAGGTGTTGGTTTTGCCACAACATTGTAAGCCCTCAAAGTGACTCTTGGTGGGCGCTGGAGCGCCCTGCTGTGAACGATTATATCAAGAATTGTAATTACATGCCATTGTTGAACAGTGGTAGAAAAATTGACCTTTGGTGGTTGTGGTGCTGGTGCCACAACACTATAAGTCCTCACAGTTACTCTGGGTGGGCACAGGAACGGGCCCTCCTGTGAAATATTATATCAAGAATTCTAATTACATGTCCCTGTTAAACAGGGGCAGAAAAATTGGGCCTTAGGCACTGGTGCTGGTGCCACGACACTGCAACCTCTCCCATATACTCTTGTTTTATTACAGGAATTAGCCCTGCTGCAAAGCATTGCATCAAAAATTGTAATTAAACGCCCCTGTTGAACAGGGGCAGAAAAATTGGGCCTTAGGCACTGGTGCTGGTGCCACCACACTGCAACCTCTCCCATATACTCTAGTTTTATTGCAGGAATTAGCCCTGCTGCAAAGCATTGCATCAAAAATTGTAATAAACGCCCCTGTTAAACAGGGGCAGAAAAATTGGGCCTTAGGCACTGGTGCTGGTGCCACCACACTGCAACCTCTCCCATATACTCTAGTTTTATTGCAGGAATTAGCCCTGCTGCAAAGCATTGCATCAAAAATTGTAATTAAACGCCCCTGTTAAACAGGGGCAGAAAAATTGGGCCTTAGGCACTGGTGCTGGTGCCACCACACTGCAACCTCTCCCATATACTCTAGTTTTATTGCAGGAATTAGCCCTGCTGCAAAGCATTGCATCAAAAATTGTAATTAAACGCCCCTGTTAAACAGGGGCAGAAAAATTGGGCTGATGGCATCACCCAGAACCAGAAATGTTCTTCCAACATATCAGCGGAGGAGGAAGAGGATAGACAATCAACATAACAGGACAGTCACTCAGCATCAGCATAGGCAGTCTTGAAGGGATGTGATATTTCAAAAAAAATTATTCGGTTACATCAGCTTCAGGTGCTTGGTAGCTGTGGGTGATCCAAGACTGATTCATCTTGATGAAGGTCAGTCGATCAACTGATTCGGTGGACAGGCGCACCCTGTGATCGGTAACAAAGCCACCAGCAGCACTGAAGGTGCGTCCTGAAAGAACGCTGGATGCAGGACAGGCCAGTAGCTCAATTGCATACTGTGCAAGCTCTGGCCAGTGATCCATCCTCAAGACCCAGTAAGCCAGAGGATTTTCGGTGGGAAAGGTGTCCAAGTCTGACCTTGCCCCTAGGAATTCCTGCACCATGTAAATCAGACGCTGGCGATGGTTGCTGGAACCGATCATACCTTGGGGCTGCGGACTAAAAAATTGTCTGAAAGCATCATTCAGACGGCCACCTTCTCCACCGCTCCTTCTGACCGATGCCTCAGCAACACGTTGTCCAGGACCAGGAGTTTGTAACCTCCCAGTCTCTGGGAACGCGTTGCACAGACCTTTCTGCAATGCCTCATGGAGATGTCTCATCCTCTGCTCCCTCTGCGATGGCAAGATAAGATCAGCAACCTTACCCTTGTACCGTGGATCAAGGAGAGTGGCCAGCCAGTAATGGTCCCTCTCCTTGATCCGAAGAATACGAGGATCCTTCCGCAGGCTTTGCAGGATCAGGGAGGCCATGCAGCGTAGGTTAGCTGAGGCATTCGGTCCGGAGTCCTCTGGGTCACTAAGGACAACATGATCCGCAGCTTCCTCCTCCCAGCCACGTACAAGTCCACGTGTTTCTTGGGACTGTAAATCATCCCTACAAGACTGCTGCTGCTTCTGCTGATGCTGAGTGCCAGCCTCCACCTCCATGCTGACACAATCATCCTCCTCCTCCTCTTCCTCCTCCTCATCCTCTTCCTGTGTGATGGGTGGCACAGCAGGAACACTGTCTGGATAAAGGGGGCCTTGAGAGGCAAGGAAGTCCTCCTCTTCCTGCCTCTGTTCTGCCTCAAGTGCCCTGTCCATTATTCCACGCAGCGTATACTCCAAGAGGTGGACAAGAGGTACAGTGTCACTGATGCATGCACTGTCACTGCTCACCATCCTTGTGGCCTCCTCAAATGGTGACAGGACAGTGCATGCATCCCTGATCATGCCCCACTGGCGTGGTGAGAATAAACCCGAGCTCCCCTGACCCTGTCCTGGTGCCGTAGTCGCACAGGTACTCATTGATGGCCCTCTGCTGCGTGTGCAGCCGCTGCAGCATGGCCAACGTTGAGTTCCACCTGGTGGGCATGTCACATATAAGGCGGTTCTTGGGCAGGTTCAACTCCTTTTGGAGCTCAGCCAGCCGAGCACAGGCATTAAATGATCAGCGGAAATGCACACAGACTTTCCTGGCCTGCTTCAGGACATCCTGTAAGCCGGGGTACCTGCCCAAGAACCGCTGCACCACCAGGTTAAGGACGTGAGCTACACAGGGCACATGGGTCAGTTGTACCTGTCTGAGGGCGGAGAGGAGGTTGGTGCCATTGTCGCAAACCACCATTCCTGGCTTAAGCTGGCGTGGCGTCAACCACCTCTCGGCCTGCCCCTGCAGAGCTGACAAAACAGTGTGGCTCCTGTCCCCCAAACAAACCAGCGCAAGCACGGCATGGCATTGTTTTGCCTGCTTACTTGCGTAGCCCCTGGAGCGCCTACGGAGCACCGCTGGTTCTGAGGACAGAGCACTGGAAGAGGCCATGGAGGAAGAAGAAGAGGAGGGGGTGGAGGAGAGAGGTGTGTCACAACCAATAGTAGCATTTTGGAGGGGTGGTGGCGGAACAACCTCCAACACTACTGCACCTTGTCCTGCATCCTTCCCAGCTGCCAGAAGAGTGACCCAATGGGCCGTGAAAGACAGGTAACGTCCCTGTCCATGCCTGCTGGACCATGGGTCAGCGATAATATGCACCTTACCGCTGACCGCCCTGTCCAGCGAGGCAAGGACATTGCCTTCCACATGCCGGTAGAGAGCCGGAATCGCCTTCCGTGAGAAAAAGTGGCGTTTGGGGACCTGCCACTGAGGAACCGCACATTGTACAAACTCACGGAAGGGGGCAGAGTCTACCAACTGAAAAGGCAGCAGTTGAAGTGCTAGCAATTTAGCCAAGCTAGCATTCAACCGCTGGGCATGTGGATGGCTGGGAGTGAACTTCTTTCGCCGGTCCAGCAGCTGGGGCAGGGACATTTGCCTGCTATAATCGGACGTGGGTGTACTGCTAGCAGAGTGCCCGGAAGCACTTGGCTGTGACACACTTAATTCTACACCTTCATTCCTCTCAGAGCAGGTTTCAGAGAGGACTGAAGGTCTAGTGGGGTTGAAGATGCCAGCTGATGAGGAGCAAGGAGAGGTCCGCTTTGTTCTTTGGTGTGGGTCTTTGAGGTACGTTTGCCAACGAGCTGCATGGCAGGTCAACATATGTCTGGTCAAGCATGTGGTGCCCAAGCGGCTGATGTTTTGGCCACACGAGATACGCTTGAGACATATGTTGCAAATAGCAGCGGTGCGATCTGATGCACTCGTCTCAAAAAAGGCCCACACCAAAGAACTTTTAGAATAACGCGCAGAGGCAGCGCCCTGCACAGGCGGAGCTCTGCGGTGTGATTCAGTCAGTGTGCTGCCCCTAAGCTGACCCCCGGAGGGCATCCTGCCTCGTTGGACATGTGCCTCCTCCTCCTCCTCTCTCCTACCAGGCACCCACATGGAGTCAGTGCCCTCATCATCCCCTCCCTCTTCATCGCTGTACCAAACCTGGCAATATGCTGCAGCTTGTGGAACATGACTGCCAGATTGCTGTCCTTCTTGAGCATCCCCTCTCTCTGCATTCACGCTACTGCCTTCCTCTAGCTGAGTGTCATCATCAGAGGCTACAAAACACTGGGCATCCTCCTGGAGCATGTACCCAACACTGTGCTCAAAGAGTTCAGGAGACTCCTCAGGAGGACGTGGTGGGT
Source organism: Lithobates pipiens (assembly GCF_037356315.1). NCBI lineage: Eukaryota > Metazoa > Chordata > Amphibia > Anura > Ranidae > Lithobates > Lithobates pipiens. The sequence goes on from NW_027507758.1 coordinate 294,261,394, forward strand.
CTAGGGAAGGAGTCACTGATGATGACATTGAGACGAGGGAAGACGATGCGTTGGCAGCTGCTTTGCTAGTACCCTGAGACTGGGTGAGAGAGGATGAGGAGGATGAAGAGGGCTTGGTCATCCACTCTACCAAGTCATTGGCATGTTGCGGTTCAACATGTCCAGCTGCCACGTGCTGATGACAATGCACCGCGTCCACGACCAGCACTGTTGTCTCTAGACACAGAGCCTGCTTGCCCTCTTTTATCGGCTCGCCCCAGTCTGCCTCTCCTTGCTGGCCTTCCAGACATGGTAATGGCCTTAAGGGAGTTGGGTAAAACAGCAGTTGGGTAGTGTATTTTGTGCTGGAGGCACACAACACCCACTAACTCCTGCAGATGCCTTTATTATAGAACACCAGAGATAAAGGGGTATACTGTAATGGAGTCACACAACATCCACTAAGCCCTGCAGATGGCTCTATTAGAGAACAGCAATAAAGGGTAGATACAGGTGTATATTGTGCTGGAGGCACAAAACACCCACTAACTCCTGCAGATGCCTTTTTTTTATAGAACACCAGAGATAAAGGTGTATATACAGATGTATACTGTGCTGTGCTGGAGGCACACACAACTTCCAATAACTCCTGCATATGGCAAGTGGGCTCAAATAGAGAAGAGCTATGTAGGTGGATATAGCGGTGTGTACAGGGTACAGAGCATGCAGACAGCACGCACAAGCTCCTAACACTACTGACTGCAAGCTCTATTATAAAAGATAGATCACTAGCTATATAGGTGAGGTGAATATAGCGGTGTATACTGCGGTCAGAGCACACAGACAACAACCACTACAGAAGAGCAAGATCGAAAATCGGCCGATAACGATCGGTGTATACTGTGTTGAAGGTACACAGAACACCCACTAACTGCTTCAGACGCCAACACACTACACAAGGCCGCCGCGCTGGCGGCCTTATATAGTGTGGGGCGTGTACTACACAGCCTGAGCTATGATTAGCCACAGGCATCCTGCCTGTGGCCAATCATGGCTCTCCTCGCTGCTGGCGCTGTGATTGGCCAAGCATGCGGGGTCACAGTGCATGCTTGACCAATCATGAGCCAGCAATGCACTGCGATGACGCAGTGCATTGTGGGCCGTGAGGGCCACACGAATTTGGCGCGAACGGCCCATAACGTTCGGAATTCGCCGAACGGGCGAACAGCCGATGTTCGAGTCGAACGTATGTTCGACTCGAACACGAAGCTCATCCCTAGTTTTGTGAAAAGCTGAAAGAGCCCCAGTCACAGCAGGATGCTCTAAATTTCATGGCACACTGTGTGCCCTGAATCAGAGCGTCACTACTCGTGCGCGGGTGGCATCATCCGTTATTTCTGATTGTGAATATATCCTAAACAGTATACAGCGTGTTTAGGAGATATTCATTTTACCTACAGGTAAGCCTGAAGATAAGCTTGTAGTTACAAGTTAAAAAAGAAAGTTTACTACCACTTTAATAAGATTACGACCTAGCTGCCCTAGCATGCCATTTCTGACAGCAAAGGACCACTCACCTGGCTGCACATCACTAGTTACCTCTGTCTTATCAGTTTCGGCCTCTCTGTCCTGCTGAGGGATGGAAGCTGAGAAACGTATATTCCCTAGGCATGTCCAGGAAACAAGGAGTAGCAGGAAAGGGAGTTAAAGGGACCTGCACCTACATCTGAGCAGATTTAGTAAATGGTCACTCCGCTACATCACCAGTATAGGCAAAAGTGGCAGCTTGTAGTTTTTTTTGGGGGGGCAGCAATCAACCACAACCCCCCTGCGGCACCTCAAAGCCCCTTCCCCGATTGCTGTGTGCCAGTTGGTCCCCTTACCCCATCTAAGCGGCAGGCATCAGGCAGAGGCGTGGATCAGGTAGTGGCAGACATCAAGGAGCGTTGGTGATCGGGGGGACATTGGCGGACATCAGGCTGTGGTGGGCATCGCGTAGTGGCTCCTTCGTTTTCTCCTTTTCCCTCCTCCTCCCTTCTGCCATGTGCCCCCTCCCCGGTGTCCAATAGGATTGACTGTCCTTTTAGCTAATCGGGTGGCGGGCATCAGACCCACTTGTCAATTGTCCAGGAGGAGGATCAGTGTTGCAACAGTGAATATTCATTCACTATTGTAACACCTGGGTGGGTTTTGTAGTGCAATGCTCTGCACCATGAGCCCACCCTTATTTTGATTCATGTAGCTGTCTCTGGCAGGTATATGATTCAGGCATAAGCACTGACACATTCAGTGTGCCCGACAGAATTCTACAGGGTATCTAAAACACCCTTTACAAATTGCCCTGACTGCTTTTTATGTACTCTGTAAGCTGTTCTATACAATACATGCTTTTGACCACAGTATTTATAGTCTCAGCAGTTGCTTATTGCTATGTAGTCCCCAGCTTCTTCAAGTTAATGTAAACTTTTTTTTAGCTTTGGATAGAGTGGAGAAGGAACCCTGTCAGGTTTTTTATTGCTCTCTATGTCCCTGTTAGGGAGATTCACCCTCTCTATTTGTCCTGTTTACCATTATCATTGAAAGTGAAAATAAAAGAAAATCCCAAATTTTGGGTTACCTCCTAAAAAGTAATAGAGGGGAAATCTTCCAATGGAGACATTGGGGAGTTCTGGTGACCTGGGGGGCCCCAATGGATTTCATTAATTTGCAGGGATTTCCTCTCACTTTCTGTTTTGGCTATGGGACAGGAAGTGAAAGTAAATCTTCCCAATGGGGCACAATTGGCAAAAAATTTACTGACAGGGGTTATGACCCTCCCTTACTCTATCCAAAATGAAAAAAAAAAGAAAAAAAGTTTTGCCTATAGTCCTACTTTAACCACTTACCGACCAGGCACCGTCGTTATACTGCGGCAAGGTGGTGCGATCCCGTGAACTGCCGTAGCAGTACGTTGGCTCGAGATCTCGCTTTAGAGCCAATTAGCGGGTCTTTCCCTGCAGTGACGGAATGGGGATCTGCCTGTGCAAAAAATGCAGATCAGCGTTCTGAGAGGGGAGATCACAGAGTCTTTTTGCTATACAGGAAGATGGATCTGTTTGTTGTCCCAGTCACACATAATTTTAGCACTGATTATTGTAATAACATCACTGGTTCCCAAAAAAGTATCAAAAATGTCAGTTAGGTGTCCGATCTGTTCGCTGCAATGTCGCAGTCGCACTAAAAATCACTGATCGCTGCCATTACTACTAAAAAAATAATAATAATAAAAATATCATAAATCTATCCCCTCTTTTGTAGATGCGATAACTTTTGTGTAAACCAATCAATATACGCCTATTGAGTTTTTTTTGGGGGGGGTGGCAAACAACCACGCACCCCCCCGTGTGGTTTGCAGTTCGGTCCGGCACTTACTTGATCGTGGCAGGTGGCAGGTAGCGTGGTGCAGCGGCTTGCCTCCAAGTGTCCTCTACTCCACGGCGGCTTCCAGCTCCTCCCCTCCTCCTCCTAGGTGTCCAATAGGATCGCCTGACCTTTCTGCTAGTCAGGTGACCGGTGTCAAAACCTGCTTCCTGATTGGCTGGGAGGAGGATCTATGTTACAACAGTGAATATTTATTCACTGTTGTAACACACAATGGGTGGGCTCAGAACGTACTCTCTGCGACCCGAGCCCACCCTATAATGATGGCTCTAATCGGTGCATCAAAAAAACTGGCCCTCTGCATTGGAATCCATGTGCCGGTGTCTTGAAAGGGGCCAGATGTATGGATAGAGGAGGCGGCGATGGACGGGGGGGTTACACCTGTGCGCCCTTAATGGACAGGCCACCCCTGGATACTCTCAAAGGGAAATCACATCTTAGGGAATGCAGACCCTGCTGCTTTCCTCATTAGACCCCTTCAGGTGCAGCAGCTGATTGCTAATTATAAACCCACTTGGATACAGATTCACTCATATTGCACATGAATACAGACAAACAGCTTTTCCTTTAGAATAACAAAAGATGGGAATCTGCAACAAAGTTTGTTAAAATCCCTGCAATGTACATAGATCACCCAAAGTGGAATGTTTTTTTTTTTTTTCTTTAACAAAAGACTCACTGCACACTTTACAATCTGATTGTACAATCTCCTTTAGACCTAACAACTATGTAGTGAAAGAGACTGTCTGATCAGATACAGATTGATTGAATTGATGAGAAAATTCCTTGTATGACATAGATCTGACAGATCTAAAGTTGATTGTGCAGAGATTGAAATGTCAGGTTGTACCATTTAAAGCTGTGCCTGCTTGAAAACCCTTTGTTCCAGTTAAGAAAATCTACCTCCTAAGATGCAGAGAAAACCCAAAATATTTTAAAGCAAATACATTTTGAAGTGATTAAACAGAAATGAATCATCTTGCTCAGGGGATGTATTTATTAAAGCATAGTGACAATGACAATGTCCTATTTCCTCTAATGATTCAGTGAACAATGACTTGCCTCATTCTGTGACATACTACTAAGTGACTTTTCTGGTAAAAAATAGTGGGCAATCATCCGTTAAATGGAAACAAAAGCAATCTAGTGTGTCATATATTACCTGCGGGAGATCTGCCAGACTCTTCCAAATCCGGGATGGCTGTGATGATCAGAATAAGATCAGTGATCAGAGATCGCTCTATGTATCAGATCAGTGTATGGACAATGTAGGTGTGAGTGGCAGTGCTTCCCTGGCCTCCATAGCAACCCCTGTACACACGCCTGTGAGTGCAGGAAGCTGCTGGGGCTTGTACACTGACACAGCAAATCCTTCTCTGTCTGCTCATTGTATGGGGACAACCCTCTGTGATGGGAAAGTCCTGTACCCTTTATAATGCAATGCTTTGATCACTATTACATAGCTCCCAACTGTCCCTGATTTCAAGGGACTGTCCCTGATTTGGAGCAATGTCCCTCTGTCCTCCTCATTTGTCCCTCATTTTGGTCTGATCTATATAGTTGTATATAAAATGCACTTATTATCTTTCAAAAAGTGATTCCCAGTGCTAAACCTTTCATTCAAATTCTAAATGGCTGCATTTGTCAATTTTAAAAGTCAATATAAAGGAATAGTAGTGGTAAAAAAAAAGTCCTTGTGGATTTAATGAACCTTTGTTTTTTGGTTAATTCTGCTTTAAGGGGGTGTGCCAGGGGGCATGGCATGTCCTATGCCTACATACGTTTGCAAGTAGGTGTCCTTCATTCCCACCTCAAAATGTTGGTAGGTATGCTCTTATTCTAAACTCTATGAGGATAATCTAAAGCGAGGGTCTCCAAACAGCTGGAGGGCCATGGTTTGGAGATCCCTGATCTAAAGGATTATGCCTCTGCAGATCCAACAGTGTTCCATTAGTGTGTTGTCAGGTAGTGCCATGGTGGATATATGACAGCTCATCATAATATTGCATGTTGTTCAGGAGAGATTTGGGCAGAAAAAAAAACAACTCTTCAAATACTAGATGTGTTTAGCACTTGAGCGTTCATTCATTCCAGTGGCCAGAATAAATTGATATTCTGGCCAATGGAATTCATAAATGCATAGCACTTGACACGCCTGAGCGCAAGCGCAATACGCGGCTTTTAGGCCCATTTCACACAAGAGGTCCAATCAGGTCTGGCTGTCCATTTTTCATCTAGACCTGATCGGAATCTCCATGCTTATCTATGAGCAGTGGCGGCTGGCGCTCAATACTTTGGGGGGGGGGGGTGTCAAACCAATGCCACGCCCCACGTGGGAGATGGTGGGGGATGGCGCCCCCCCCCCCCCCGCGCTGGAGATGGAGGAACAAGGATGTGGCCATCAGAGGCTTCCTCACCTTAGGAGGCAGTTTACGAGTCCCAAGATGACACTCTGATCTTCCCTCCTCCCTCCACTGTCCGAGGCAGCGGGTGAGCCTTCCCTGGAAGAGGGAGCTGGAGAGGACCGCTGGCTCAGCTGCTCTTTCCAGCTCCAGGGCCGTTGCTTGTCATCACGACCCACCGTGAGCTGATTTTCCTGCCAGAAGTAAAAGGCAGTCAGAAGTGAAATTAAAAAGCTCCTGCATCGGCAGAAAAAAACACTGCCTTGAGCGCTGGTTCACACCAGAAGCAGTCCAGTGCGCTTTTATTTTGCCTCAAAAACACACGGACAGGATTTAACATGATTCCCTAGTTCACAACAATGCAGTGCGTTGCAGTGCAGTCAACAAAAGTAGAACATGTTGAATTTTTTTCTGTATGGAACACATCTGGAACGTGGCAAAATGAATCAACAACACACATGTCCTTAATTGAGATGAAGAAAAAAAAAACAAAAAAAAAAAAACGGGAATAAAACACACCAGAACGCACATGTCCTCAGTTGAAATTAAGAAGAGAAAAAAAACGGGAAAAATGCACCAGAACACATCAAAAACGCAGTCGTAATTGTTGTTGTTTGAACCAGTGTTCTGTCGAAAAGTGCCCTTTGTCGAAAAGTACCCACGCATGCGCAGAACAGAAGGGCACTCCAGCTGATTTCCCTATCAGCTGGCGTGACGTCCCCATAGTGCATGCGCACATCGTAGGAGGCTTTTTTTGATGGGAAATACCATTTGATGGGCACAATTGAATGCTATGTAAACAGCGGAGGAACACTGTATTTATCATATTGTGCCTCGCAGTTGCGGGGCGGGTTTACAGTGTGCTCAAGGTCCTGTTTTGTCTGTGTTGCAGGGCGGGTTTGGTGTGTTGAACAGCAGGTTTTGCCTGTGTCTAAGGGTGGGTTGCAACACAGGCAAAACCCACCCTTCAACACACCCACAACCCACCCTGCAACAGTGAGGCTCTGACAACTATGGTGTCCCTCCGCTCTTTGCATAGCTTTTAATTGTGTCCCTGAAATGGTATCTCCTATCTAAAAAAGCCTTCTATGATGTGTGCATGCCTCATGCACACTGGGCATCTGCTCCTCCGAACACCAGAAATGCTGGCAATAAAAATGCGCCAAAAGCAGCATATTGTACAAATGTTTATGTGTTTGAGCATAAATGCATTCTACTGTCCAGATTATTAATTTATTCTGGCAATTAGAATGCATTAACACAAATGCTAGACGCTTACAGTGTTTATGTGCGTTTATGTGTGCTTGAGCATTTTTTTCTGCTCAAAACACCTCTCCTGAACAAGCTTTGGTGTTTTGTTTTTTCAGCCTGTAAATGCTCCTCTTCTAATATTCCTGCTGTGTACATGGACACATTGACTGGATTCACACCTATGCATTTTTAGTGCTTTTTTGCATTTTGCACTACAGTCCAGTTAACATGGTTTCCTATGGAACAAATTTTGTAGTGCAAATCTGCAAAATGCAAAAAGCACTAAAACTGCATAGGTGTGAATCCAGCTTAAAGCCCCATACACACTATTCGATTTTCTGCAGATTTTTGTTTTCAGATTTACCAAAACCATGTAATATGAGGTCAAACCTTAAGAGTTTCAATGTGTATGCAATCAGGCAGGCCCTTGCACTACATGGTTTTGGTAAATCCGAAGACAAAAATCTGCAGAACATCTGATAGTGTGTATGGGGCTTAACAGTGCCTTGATGAAGTATTCATACCCCTTGAAATTTTCCATATTTTGTCATGTTACAACCAAAAATGTAAATGTATTTTATTGATATTTTTGTGATAGACCAACACAAAGTGGCATTTAATTGTGAAGTGGAAGAAAAATGATAAATGGTTTTCAATTTTTTTTTACAAATAATTATCTGAAAAGTGTATTCAGTGCCCTTTACTCTGATACCCCTACCTAAATCTAGTGGAACCAATTGCCTTCAGAAGTCACCTGATTAGTAAATAGAGTCCACCTGTGTGTAATTTAATCTCAGTATACATACAAGTGTTCTGTGAAGCCCTCAGAGGTTTGTTAGAGAACCTTAGTGAAAAAAAAAAAAAAAAGCATCAAGAAGGCCAAGGAATACTTCAGACAGGTCAGGGATAAAGTTGTGGAGAAGTTTAAAGTAGGGTTAGGTTATAAAAAAAATATCCCAAGCTTTGAAAATCTCACCTATTACTGTTCAATCCATCATCCTGAAAATGGAAAGAGTATGGCACATATGCAACATATACTGTACACTGTTATATAAGCTGTACACTCACTACTTTACATTGTAGCAAAGTGTCATTTCTTCAGTGTTGTCACATGAAAAGATATAATAAATAGTTATAAAAATGTGAGGGGTGTACTCACTTTTGTGAGATACTGTGTATATATACACATACATAGTCATGCTCAAAAGTTTGCATACCCTGGCAGAAATTGTGTCATTTTGGCATTAATATTGAAACATATTTTCAATATGTATTTCTCCTGCGGTTACCTGTGAGTTTCTTTGTATCCTGAGCAATTCTTCCACCAGTTGTGGCTGCAATCTTTCTTGGTCTACCTTACCTTGGTATCAAAATAGCCCCTAATTTTCCACTTCTTAATAGGTGATTAAACAGTACTGACTGGTACATTCAAGGCTTTGGATATCTTTTTATATGAGCTGCCTGAAGGAAGCCTTTACTGCGCCAATGCCACAAAAAAGCCAACGAGGCATGTCAAGACGTTGTTGGGCATATTGTAACCAGGCTTTTGTTGTGGAACTTGTGCAATAAAGGCTTCTTTCTGGCAACTTGACCATGCAGCTCTTTTTTGTTCAAGTATCATCGTATTGTGCTCCTTAAAAACAGCCACACCATCTTTTTCCAGAGCAGCCTGTATTTCTCCTGAGGTTACCTGTGGGTTTCCAGTTGTAGCTGTAATCTTTCTTGGTCTACCTGACCTTGGCTCAGGGTTGCCAACTTCCCGCAGCATTTTTTTACTGACAGAATATGGAAAATTTACTGGCGGAGCACATTTTTTACTGGCAACCAGAGAAATTACAGAACTCCTATTGAAAACTAACACAGTGAATATTTGAACAATATAAACATGATATGTAAACACTGACACTACAGATAAAGTAATTTGCTTGATTCACATTTAGTCAACAAACATGAAATTATCAGCCCCTGATATTTACTGGCAGTTGTAAAAAAAAAAATCACTGATTTTTTACAAACTGTCAGTAAATTTACTGGCGGTTGGCAACCCCATCTTGGCTTGGTATCAAAAGAGTCCTTAATTTTCCACCTTTAATAAGCGATTAAACAGTACTGACTGGCATAATCAATGCTTTGGATATCTTTTTATATCCTTTTCCATCTTTGTAAAGTTTCATTACTTTGTTATGCAGGTCTTTTGACTGTTCTTTTCTACCTTCTCCTGGCTCAGTGTCTAGCCTGCTTAGTGCATCAATGTGAGAGCTAACAAACTCATTGGCTATTTACACAGACACTAAATTGTGATTTAAAAAGCCACAAATGTGGGAAATTAATCTTTAATTGCCATTTAACCTGTGTGTGTCACCTTCTGTACGAAGGCCAAACATTCCAGGATATGTAAACTTTTTATCAGGGCCATTTTGGTGATTTCTGCTATCATGATTTCAGAAGGATCCAAAAAACTATGTGATAATAAATGGCTTCATGTGATTGCTATCCTTAAATATAAGATTTTTTTTTGGCATGATCAGTCTTATTCTCAATATTAATGCCAAAAGTCACAATTTCTGCCAGGGTATGCAAACTTTTGAGCACAACTTCGTTCCTATTGAAGATTATGTGCTGCCAAGAAAACGCATACTATTTTTGTGCGTAGGCAACGCACATATGTGAACCATATCCATTGAAAAGTAAGTTTGCAAATGTTCTGGGAATTGGATGCGGTGTAAACCGCATCCAATTTGCAACAGTGTGAACCCAACCTCAGAGAGGCCCTTTCTGATCTGAGAATTTTTTACCAGACAGTGTTCAGGGTGTGCTGAATGCTTATGGGGAAAGGTAGGCGAAAGTGCCCACATCCCTAAGTTAGACAAGCACCAAAGAAAACCCTCTGGTGGGACTTTTAAGGGCAAATGGTCCAAAATAATCAAGTGTTAAATATAAAAAATATGTTTTACTGGAAATTGTTAAAACAGGAGATTCAAAGTATATAGTTAAAAAAAAACTACTATTGATGTGGGTGCAGACTGGTGCACAGTAAATTAGAACACATATAACCACTTGCTCTATCTAGTGGAATACACATGTACAGAGTATACCCAACGCGTTTTGAGACATAGCCTTATTCCTCTTCTTCAGGGGTGAGTGGTTGTGGGTAAAACAACAGTATCTATAATTAACAGAGACGCCGCCTTTGCATGCTGCCCCTGGGCGTCTTCAGGCTTACATGATCTACCATGACTGACATGACTGGCCATCTACACGTATTCAATACAGATCTCCTAAAGTGAGCTTCTGTTGACAAATTTTTTTTTTTTTGGATGGCAGCTTTAATGTGAATGGTATAAATTGATGTGCCCTGTGCTTCAATTTCAGCCCCTTTTGTGTCTATCCCAAAGGCAGAGATCCAGTCTATCTGCTGGTCTGTGGTGTGGTGTCCCTTTTGGAGGTGGTTTGGGTGCCCTTTGTGAGTGCTATTGGCTGGATATATATGTATATGGCAGCAAAAAATCCTTGTTTTTTAAAATGATGCGAATATTTTATTAAATCCACATGGTCAGTGTATATCCATATTTCTGTAAATAATTTTGCCATTTTAATTATTTGTGTATATTTCTTAATGGCATATGTTTGGCTCTGTTAATTATAGATACTATTTTACCCATAACCACTCACCTCTGAAGAAGAGGAATAACTCTATATCTTGAAACTCGTTGGGTATACTCTGTATATATGTGTTGCACTAAACCGGGCATTTCCAAAGTGCGATCTCCCAGCGCAGGGTCAACAAAAGATGTATATGCCTTGGAAGGGACAAGGAGGAGGCGGGACCAAGCGCCGTACACACAGGAGAATTTCCTGTTTATGGGCAGCCTCTGTAATAGGAAGTCCCGTCTCTGGCGCTGCCATTGGACGACTGTTCTCTCCATCAAAGGACTTTCTATTAAAGAGGGCACAGTGTAAACAGGAGATTCTCCTGTAGGTAATCTTTGGCGCTTGTCAGTGCATTCCTGGCAGTGGTGCTGCGTTCCTGACAATGGTGAGGCATTCCTGGCTATGGTGAGGGCATTCCGGGGTATGGTGGTGCACTCCTGGCTATGGTACTGCATTCCTTGCAATGGTGAGGCTACAGTCATGGCAATGGTGGGTCTGCAGATGGGCACTGACTATTATATTGCTTCACAGTTCTTTATTTAAAATTACATTTTTTCTTCCTGAAACTTCCCTCTTAAAGTGAAGGTGCATGTTATACGCCAATAAATATGGTATATCCAAATAATACGCCCAAGCTCATCTCTTCACCACACACAACCACAGAGGCAAGAAAATTCTTGTTGGGCAGTGTATTAGTGCTCCAACTAACACACTTAGACCAAATTTTAACGGTTCAAAGAATGTCAGGCAAAATGGTCGACCCTCACGCATGTTCACTTCATCAAATCTGGCTCTCTTTGAAAAAAGTTTGGACACCCCATGCACTAGACAGAGCAAGTGGTTACATGTGTTCTAATTACTGTGCACCATTCTGCACCTGCATCAATTGTAGTTTAACTATATACTTTGAATCTGTTTTAACAATTTCCCATAAAACAGATATTTTTTTTTATATTTAACACTTGATTATTTTGGAGCATTGGCCTTTAAAATTCCTGCCAGAGGGTTTTCTTTATAGCTTACCAGAAAAGTGAGGAATAATTTGCAAAAGGAGCATAGACAACAATGAAAAGTTGACAGGGGTTCCAACATTCCCCTACTTAAAGCGGGACTGCACTGTGAAAAAAAAATATTAAACTCCAGCAGCTACAAATACTGCAGCTGCTGACTTTTAATAAATGGACACTCACCTGTCCCGGGGTCCAGCGATGCTGGCAGCCGAGGCCGATCGATCGCTCGGCTCTCGGCTGCTGCCGCCACCATTTTAGGTAAGGGAATCAGGAAGTGAAGCGATGCGGCTTCACTTCCCGGTTCCCTACTGCGCATGCGCGAGTCGCACAGCGCAATAGAAATTGTCCGCCCGGAAGTGGGTGTAAATACCTGTCTTTGACAGGTATCTGCACCCCCCCTCCCCCCTGAAAGGTGCCAATTGTGACAACGGGGGGGGGGGGGGGGGTCCGATCAGCGGAAGTTGCACTTAACTTACTACAAAAAACAAAAAAAAAAAAAGTTTTACTTTTGTCTGTGGTGTTGGAGATTTATTCACTTCCTGTCTGGTGAAAATGTTCCTGGGACAATAAAGCCTTGTACACACGATGCGATTGTTGTCAGGGGATTGTCTGTTCACAGACTGTTGTCCTAAAATGTTACCGTTAGTACACTCCTTCAGACAATTGTTGTCCAACTTTTGGCCAACAAATGTTGGATAGCAGGCTAGTAAATTTTCAGTGGACAATGGTTGGTTGTAAGATTTTCTGATGGTCAGTACACAAGTCAGTCACACAAAAGTTGAAAGTACAAACATGCATGCTCGGATTCAATGCTCACCAAACACAAAATTAGCAGAAGGGGCCCAAAGGGTGGCGCTCAAGAGCTGAAATTCCTCATAGTACATAACTATGTTTGTGTTTATTGCACAAAAATTGTGTACCATTAGTATGCAAGACAAAATCCAGGCACATGCCCTTAAGACAAAAATCTCATGCTCGGTTGACCAACAATTGGATCATGTGTACAAGGCTTAAGAGTAAGGTCTCGTGCACATGGGAGTATAAGGCCAATTAACTGTGGGTGTCTTTCAACGCCAAGGATACACAGCTGTCACATACAGCTGATCATAGTAATGAATGGCTGTAAGTAGGGTTACTCTGCTACTTTGCGTAAGCCTGAACATGCGCAAAGCCATACATTCCTGAACATAGAGTAAGGGGTTTACACAAGTAAAGGCGTAGTTCTGCATACAGCCTTTCATTACTGTGATCGGTTGTGCATTCCCAACACAGAAATATTCTTATAATTTATGTTATGCAGTCTTATGAGCGTGTGTGCATGGTACACTTTAACATGTACATAAGATGTGATTAAAAGCTGGCACGCTAGTGTTTTATCTAGAGACTACAGAATTTAGCCCCAGTTTTTTTTTTTTGCTAGGAAAATATAAAAAATAATTGCAAAGAAAGGTCTGTGTCGCTAAAATTCCAAGCAATCTGTAGCTCTGTTGAGGAGCAGTTGACTTTTTCTTCCAGCTTTTGTAGATTGCAGCAGAATCGCCAGTTTCAGTAGCTACTCGCGTTACCCAATGCGGTTGCTAGTAATCAATGGCAACAATTTATAGCTGCATAGATAAGCATTGTAGCAAGCTATTGTACATGAAAAATATGCAGAGAGCAGTAAACAATTATGCCTTTTGTCAATCTTTTTTTTTCATTTACAGATGTTACATCGATGTATAAAATTTTATCCAAAAGTCATGTGACTGAGGCATGATAACGTAGTACAAAATTGTATTTCCGACTTCAAATAAGCAGGCACCTTCTGTACATATAAACAGAGCATATATTATTGAAATGTATCAGCAGTGGTACAAAAATTGAATAAATTATTGAAAGTATAAAGCAAAAATACACATATGTACGTCATTCTGGATACAAATACACTAAATTAAAAATCTTTATTTAAAATATTAACAATAAATAGGCACTGGAAGTCACTGTACACACACAGGATTGAGAATGTAGACCTTATAAATACACACGCACACACAGCAAAAAGCAATATATACAAAAAAAATTCACTTTTCCCACATGATATCATCCCTCTTTAAATTTGTTTGAATCTTCTGCACGTTTTTCAACAGCTGTAGGGCAGCCTTGCTATTGGCGGTTGGAGTGCCTCTTGCTGGAGCCTTTTGTTTTTTCCCGGGGGTGACATCACTGTCTTCTTTGCAAGACTGTCCTGCGACAGCAGATCTGGCTTTGGAGGAAAGTTTCTTCATGGACCAAGCTGCATTCTTAAGCCTAAGAACCTGAAAAAAAAAGATACATTTCAATACAGAATGCTGGTCACAAAATATACACAGTGATGTCATACTATTATTTACAAATTACCAGGACGTAAGAATAGTATAGAGCACCTCCTCAACATGTGGCCCATGACCTCCTGGTCTCAGATGGAAGGTCGGCAAGCCCAGATCGTAGGTTGCTGACCCAGAGCATTTGAGAGGATAGAGCAGCTGCAGAGGGAGCAGGAGATGCATATGCTGATACTTTCTCTACAGCGCCAACTCTTGTCCCAGGTAATGTGCATTTGGTATCATGCCACCTGGGACAAGAACCTTTCCAACAGCCAGCAATGCCAGCAGAAAGTTAATGAAAAAAAGGTCAGCAGTTCATAGTTTTGTTTAGTTTTTTTCATAGTTCATCATAGTTTTGCAATGGGCATTTATGAGCACTTAAAATTCCAAAATTTTAGGTTGCTTTCACACTGATCCACAGGTGCAGTGCAGTGCTTTCCAGCTGCACTGAGCCATAGAGTTTTATTATATACTGCGGGATTTGTGCTCTTTCTGAAAGTGCACCACACTTGCAAGATATAATAGAAGTCTATGGTAAAGTGCAGCTAACCAGGAAAGTTGCAGGTGCCATGCGCAGCACCCGCCGTGTGGATAAACCGCAGAGTACCAGTGTGAAAGCAGCCTTAGGCCTCTTTCACACGATCGGTCTGATCGGGCCTGCCTGTATATTTTCTTTTTTTGTGACTGATTAAACAGAGTAAACATCCAATGGAGATTGATCCCAAGGAAAATGATGATCCTGATTGTTTAAAATCTTTATTATGCTATGCTGAACCATTTCATTTTATTGTAGCCCGCAACCAGTTACCAAATCACTTAAGTGGCCCCAACTGTTTAACCCTTTCACTGGCAAGTCCGGACAGCCCTAAAAAGTGCCCACAGATGGCCAAGTCCATACGGCCCTCATATCTCCCTCTCCTATAAGCTTATGGTCACTTCAATGACCATAAGCTTATATAAAAATTAGTAAGTGGTGTGTGGAGGGCGCTAAATGGTGACTAATGTGAAATTAAAACATTTTATGTTAACATTAGTCACCATTTTGCGCCCTTTACACATCACTTAATTGTTCTTTGATCACTATTTATCAAATTAGGAGAGCAGCTTATTTTAACAATTATATTTTATATTCTAAACTTTTTTTGGCGCGGAGTATTTACACTTATTTTCTATATCAGAATTGTTCAGCAGACTCTGCTGAATAATTCTATAACTCTGATCAACAAACTACAGCCCGCTGATCAGTTATTAACCCCTAATGTGACCGCCTCCCTCCCCCCCATGCCACCGCTTCCCTGCCCACAGCCACTCCACCTCCCGCCGATCCTATTCTTCTAAAACTGTCCTCCCCTACTCTCCTTTACTACCATCTTCACCCTCATTCTTCCCCTTTAGCATTGATTAAAATTACATCACTTAAATTGCATTTAACAAGCAGTCACAAGCAGGGGCATATAATGAAATCAGTGGGCCCCTGTGCAAGATCAAAAGTGGACCCTAGGCATTGATTAAAATGCCAAAAAAAAGAAAAAAAAAAAAAGAAGAGCGGCACGTGATGCAACAAGTGGGCGCGGTTTAAAGTGCGCTAAATATTGGGTGTGGTTAAAAGCTTAAATACAGTCTCAAAATGACTTACATAGTGCAGAATGTGGTAATGTTAAATAGGAATGTGCAGGAGAAGGGTGTGGAGTGTATGATGGTGGGTGGTATGTGCAGGGTGGTGTCAGTAGGGCAGTGGACGGTGTCAGTAGTTTTTTATTCTATGTTACTTTTTGCAAGTTTACCCTTTTTTTTTTTTTTTTTTTTTTTTATTACACAGTGCTTCTGGGGGAGGAAGCAGTGTACAGCATCAGTAGGACAGTGGATGGTGTCAATAGTTTTTTCTTTACAATTGTTTTATTTATTTATTACAATGTTTTAATTTTGTTTTACATTTTTTTTTTTATTTACAAATACATTTTTAAATATTTTTTACAACTCTTTTTTTGTTTTTTTGTTTTTTAAGCCCTGTTGGGGGGCTTTGGTGAGATATTAGTCATCTAAACAGACCCCTGACATCTCCCATTTGTGACAGAAAAAGGGACTGAGAACGCAGATTCCCCAGTCCTTTTCTCTGCAGCCTTAGTTGCACTGAAGATGAATGGACAGGAGACAGAGCCTCCTGTTGATTCATAAACTGAAGCATTGAAAGCACATATAAAGATCCAGGACAAGGGGAGACCAGAGGAGCACAGAAGGGGAATGAAAGAGCACCGAGGGGGTGGAGGAGCACAGAGGGGGACAGTAGGAGCACATGGAGGAGGAGCACAGAGGGGGACAGTAGGAGCACATGGAGGAGGAGCACAGAGGGGGACAGAAGAAGCATGGAGGAGGACCAGAGCAAACTCGGGGAGCCGCAGGAGGACACAAGGGACAGTTGAGACGATCGATGCTGGCGGTTACAACCACCAATCTTCCTGTATACCTTTTAATAAAGCAGCTACAAGCCAAGGGAGGGAGTGGAGAAGCGGCTGTCAGCTGCTTTATTAAAAAGGTATACAGGGAGATTGGTGCTTGTAACAGCTCGCACTGATCAACTATGAGGCTGTCCTGCCCCCCCGCTACGATGAGGATGCACGTATCAGGTCAAGTATCGGAGCATTTTCTTCGTACCGGCAACAATACCGATACCATGCAACCCTAATTCCTAGTCAACTGAATCTTTGGGGACTAGTTAATTCCAAAATAAAAATGGTGTGCATTACAGCAACCCACCTCCATTGAGGCAACTACATGACATTATTGGAATGGTCGATTTAGGTAGCAGTCAAACAAATACCTTTGCATTTGTTATTTTAAAACTTCAATTTATCTATAGAGAAGGGTAAACAGAATATCCATTTAATAATCTAATATTATAGCCATCATTATGGTATATACAGTAATGCAATGTGCTATAGACATAAAGCCTGCATTATAAATATGGCAAATCGCTTACATTTTGTTGATGCCTCTTCAGCTTTAGTATTTGGTCACTTTTGTTTTCCATCTGTTTAACAAGGCACTCCATCTCCCGTTCTAAATCTTCACGCATATCAATGTCTTTTGTTTCATTTATTTGCTTCAACAGCTCATCATGTTCACTTAGGATGTAAAAAAATATTTATACATAAGAAAAATAAGAATTACACTGTAGAAATAAACATTACACTGGGGAACACATTAAAGTGGAGAGGGGAGAGGAGAGGGGAGAGGGGAGAGGGGAGGGGAGAGAGGAGAGGAGAGGGGAGGGGAGAGGAGAGGGGTTGGGTTTGGGTGCATTTTATGGTCCATTTACCATTTGGTACCAATTTTATAGTCAGTACAAAAAACCTATATTCTCTCTTGTCCATTGAGGGACACGGGAAATATTTCACCTTCAGCATGTCCCAAAGCATTCCAACTGAGGTGTGGGCGGCAACGCAAACAAACACTAGCAGGCCCCGAAAAAAAAAAACAGGTACATGGCACTACCTAGAGTTCAAAGAGCCACCTGAAGAACCTTATGCCTCGAAGCTGGCATCAGATAACAGCCCGACGTCTACCTTAAAGGACTTAGAGAGAGTTTATGAATAGAAGAACAGGAGACAGCTTTGCAAATCTGGGAAACAGTTGTTTGATACCTAAAAGCCCAAGAAGCACACGTAGATTTAGTAGAATGTGCCTTGAAAGGAAAGAGTACATTCCAAACATTAAGACTATAACTTTGGATACTGATCGGCCTGAGCCACCAAGACATGGTGGAGCGAGAAGCTGGTGCACCCTTATGGGGTTCATCTAGGGTTACATAGAGAGAATGTCTTTTTAAAGGAAGCTGTGGCTGAGAGATAGACTTTGCATAGCCCTAACCACAGCAAGACAATGGAGGAAATTTCCCTTCAGTAAACTGTGCTGGACAGAGGAAAGGTAGAACAAGGTGGTTGTGGCTGAGATAAAAGACAAAAGCTACTTTAGGGAAGAAGGAAGTCCTGGGCCTCAATGCCACTGTGTCCTTATCCTAAACCAGAAAGGGTTCTTGCAGAATAAGGCCACCAGTTCAGACACTCGCCTTACAAAAGTGATGGCTACAAGGAATGCATCATGTGGGTTAGAGTAGAGAAAAGAATGTTTCTAATGGGTTCAAATGGCAGTCTCTGAAGCATAGACAGAACCAGATTAAGATCCACATTGAGTTAAGGAAAGAACAGTAGGAGTTACATGGGAAATGCCCTTTAAAAAGCCTAAATTAAGGAGGGAGATGCCAGCGGTCCCTGAAACAGAATAAAAAGGGCAGAGATCTAGGCCTTGGAAGTGTTGAGAGCCAAATACTGGCCCTTGCCCACATGTAGTAACATGAGGATTTGTCCCACAGACATGAGATAAAGTATGTGTACCAATTGTCCATACCTGTGAAGTACACGGCAGACAAGGCAGCAATGTGAAAATCTGCCCAGGAAAAGGAACCAATATACTTCTCTAAATGCAGCAAGTCTTCTGGCTTCTCCCTGATGGTTGATGTGCACTAATGTTGTGGCATTGTCTGAATTAATTCAAATTGGATGACCTTCAGGAGGGATGGACAGCCAAATTGCATGAAATTTTAGGGCAGATAGGAAAAAGACTCCTCTGGCAACCAAGTTCCCTGCACTAACATCACCATGACGTCTCCCCAGACCAACAGGTTGGCATTTAACCTGAGGATCCTCTAAAAGAAAGAACGTCCGAGATTCTAGAGATGGCTTCTTGAGCTAAGAGGCAAGGAAAAAACCTGGTCCTTGATTCCAAATTAATTAGTCTATACAAGGACTTACATGACCCGCCCCCCACAATGACAGAATGTTATGTTGTAGAGGTCTTGAATGAAAATGGGCAAAATGGGACGGACTTGGAGGAAGCTACCATCAGGTCCAGCACTCAAATGCAAAAGCTAAGTAAGTCATATGACTCCTGGACTGAAGATCTCAAATCTCGGACTGGAGAGTTGAAGTTTCTCCTGTGGAAGAATCACTCTTGTCTAAGCTGTGTCCAGGACCAGACCCGCCCCAATAGCCCAAATGATGAGTCAATCCAGCACCAATTTCTGCAAGTTCAGGATCCATCTGAACCTCTGTAATGCCTAAACAGTCAAAGCAATGTTGTTAGACAGAGCCTCTGCCAAATGCTCCATTCAACAGGTAGTTTACATATCTCACAATGGGGATGCTGCGAGTTCAGTATGGTTAATACTGGGGTCAGCACGCGGTGAACACTCAAGGTGCAGACAAGAGGCAAGAGGGCAGAGCCACATCTGCAAGCATAGAAAAGCTAGAGGGGGGCGTGGCTAGCCTTGGATGAAGATGGCTGCTTAGCTTCAGAGCTCCGTCTGGTCTGCAGCCTGAACTTCTAATAACGGGGGACTCTAACAACGTGCTATCGCCTAGATCATGGGCACTTCGTCCCGGAGTCGTTCCACATCCCGCTCCCGCTCGCCGAGAGACCTGAGCGCCCGTACATCACCGACTATACCGGAGCTTTTCCGGAGCCAAGGCTCAAACATGGCGGCGAATCCTCCCGCCCGCGGCCATGTCGGCATCACCCTTACCCCTACAGATCCTCCACTGTTACAAGGCAATGCTCGCTCTCCGCAACATCAACACCCGAGCCTGCAGGATCTGAGGGCGGTAGCGACAGACATCAAGGACACGCTCACAGCCGCCATATCAGACCTCCGCCGGGAACTGCAGGAAATATCGGGCCGAGTGAATGCAGTGGAAGCTCAGGCCTCACTTCACCAGCAGGCCATCCGCAAAACTGAACGGCGGGTAGACACCCACACCATGCAACTCCGTGACCTTCAGAGACACGTTGAGGATATTGATAACAGAGGCCGCAGGCACAATCTTCGGGTACGTGGCCTACCCGAGACGATTGATCAAGAACAGTTGATACCAGCGGTAACATCCATGTTCAACCAACTACTTGAGAGGCCTCAGCAGAATGTCATTGCTATGGAGCGCATACACAGAGCTCTTCGGCCCAAGGGCAAGGAAGCAGATCCACCAAGAGATGTCATCTGCCACATCGATGACTTCTCAGTCAAGGAGGAAATTCTCAAGAAGGCCCGAGACCATCCGAGGCTGACGTACGAGGAACACCCTATCCACATATACCAAGATTTGTCAGCAATAACATTGAAGAACAGGAGGGACCTCCGTCCTTTGCTAGAAATCTTGAAAAACAGGGATATACGCTACCGGTGGAAGTTTCCGTTCGCCCTTCAAGCCGTTCATAACGGACGCACTGCTACCTTGAGGGTTCCGGAAGAGCTAGATTCGTTCTGCCGTACGCTTGACATCCCATATGTCGACCTACCGAACTGGTATGCTGACTTTCAGATCCCGTCCCGTAGCGGCGGCTATTCGGGTTACGAACACATGGAAATTCAGACTCCGATCTCGCGAAGACGAAGATCTCCATCTATGGACGGAACAGGAGGGGGATCCCGCATCCGATACATACCCGCGAGCCCAACCGCGGCACCACTACCGAGAAGAGCACGCAGGGATCGCTAAACCGCTCCTTCGGTCATTGACCATCATCTCTCATCACTCCTGCTTTATTCTAAACCTCCTGACTTTCTCTGATGCCCGACCGAACATGTTCTGCCTGTTGATTTGTCGTGCCATCCCAGGCTGCAATGGATTTCTCTCGGCAGGTACGTTCTCCTGTTATTTGACTCAGTCAGCCCTCCTTACTAATCCTGCACACACCTCTGGAGATAACGGTCCTTTCTATTGAACCCGTTCGTCTTTTATTTTTCCAATCGGGTCTTATAATGATTGCGCAAAATCTGCCATCCCGTCGGACAAATCTTCTAAAACACAACCATCGGCAATTCCGAACGGGCTATTGGTGACTTCGAACAGACATCCTTTATGCTTCAAAGGGAACGTTTCAACGTCAACACTAGCTTTGCTCTTCCATATTGACCACTCAAAGTCAACACCATGCCTAATCTCCAGTGCTTCGATTAAAGGTTTCGGACTGCAACATGGACCATATCCGACAGACTGGACTACCTACCAAAATTATATTTAAAGACAAGACACTCTCGCCAATGATACCCCACGTGAAAGGGCTTGTATACAGGTATATGATACACCTACTTATGTCGGGTACCACTTTATCGTGCTATAGAATATTGCATTCTGGGGGTCCCTATTTACGGTTCCGGAACCTGCTTTATCTTGCCCCAACTCACTGGGTTGGGGGAGTATGAGGTCTCTCCTCTTTTTGGGGGAAGGCCGAGACGCAATCCCCATACACTCATACTGGGCTACCGGGAGGAACCAGATTAGTGGGGTGTATGGTTGCTATACCCTGAGACCTCATGGTTCACACACCCTGTCGCATGATAGATACCCCCAGGGGAAGTACACCAACTGCCATCATAGGGCTATTTTTCATAATGTCCCATTCAACGTTTCTTTATATATACTGTATTATTCCTTTTGTTCAGACAGGGCTGTAACGTTAGGCTGAAGGAGGATTCTTCTATTTCCGGTACTCAAGGGAGTGATGAGATAGTTTCTTTCTGTTTAAGTTTGATGTTGGTTATATGTTACATTTCAAGGTTTTTGATTTTTTGCTCATAACGCACCATCTAGTGGATGTCATATGCACATACGAGACTGCCCTTGGTCTGTGGTTCAGGACGAGTGGAAATTTTTATTTATTTTTTTCAGGCTAACAGACATACTCAATGTTATATATGATAATGCAGGAGTGTACCAGGAGCATGACGTCTGGGAGACTGATGTTTCTACGACATTCTTCGCTTAGCAGTATATCCCATACCACGCTCTGACTTGCATTCTGGGCTACACCAATGCTTACACATCACCCCCCACACTTCTCAACTTTTTTTTTTTTTTTTTTTTCCTATGAAGGTTTCAGTTCTGGCTGCGGACCAGACGGCTAGAGGGTAGTTTTGACATTTTTCAGATCTGGTTCTGGACCATCGGTTTCCCTTATTGTTAGATGGAGACCGTTGGCCCATTATAACATTAATAGCTACAATAAAGTGTCGATTTCACTTAAATATCTCACTTCACCCATAGTTGAGTCAACCCCACCGCAGTGGTGCTTATAAAGCTCGCAATACGTTATTTTTCCCACCACCACTGAACTTAACTGGCTATTGTACATAGGTAATCCCTTTGACCCTTACACGGTTCTAGGGGACTCCCCAACGCCAGTTGTACTTTTGTTCATCGTTGAACGATCACCGTTTTCCCGACCACCGAATCAGTCGTGCTTTATCTGCCCTATATTTTCTAATATAGACAGAGGTTCTCTCCAGAGTTCCTAAGCTCAGGTACTAGCGTTTAATTATACTCTGATCGGGGATAGACAAGTACCCTACTGATATTGTAGTCTGTCTTAAACTTAAATTTGATAATGCCTCCCACTCCGAATCCAACAACTCCACTTCAGGCAAAAATTATCTCGCTTAATGCTAAAGGCCTGAATATTCCAGAGAAAAGATCCAAACTCCTCCTTACAATGCATAGGAGTAAAGCAGATATTATTTTTCTGCAAGAAACCCACTTCAAGACGAACTCAGTCCCGAAACTCAAAGACAACCGCTACCCCATCGTCTTTCATGCAACGTCTCCTTTAACGAAATCGAAAGGGGTATCTATACTGTTTCATAAAAATTGCCCATTCCAACTCACCGATCAATTACTAGACACTAATGGTAGATTCATTTTCCTTAAAGGACAATATGCTGGCACATCAATTACCTTAGTCAATATATATGCCCCAAACACCAAACAGGTCTCTTTTTTTAAAGATATAACGACTACACTAGCCTCTTTTCAGGAAGGAATTGTAGTCCTGGGTGGAGATTTTAATGTCCCCCTTGTGCCCATCCTTGACACGTCATCCGGGACGTCCTCCCTCCCGTATAGAGCCTTGAAGACTATTAATACCTCTTTGACTACTGTCCTACTTCATGATACATGGCGCACTTTAAACCCAGACGGCAGAGATTATACATATTACTCGTCCCCTCACGACAGATATTCACGCATTGACTTTTTCTTTCTAACGCAGAAAGACCTTCCGTTATTGCAAAAAGCTTCGATAGACCCGATGGTCCTATCGGACCATCACCCAATTTCTATAACACTACAATTCCCAATGAGCAAATCTTCTGCCCCGATCTGGAGACTTGATTCATCTCTACTCACTGACCCATCCGCTATGCAAGAACTCACTATACAGCTAAAACATTTTTTCACCGAAAATAAGGCGGATGACACTTCCCCTTTAAATAACTGGGCAGCGCATAAATGTACCATTAGGGGAATAATGATAGCACTGACAGCCAAGCGCAACAGAGACAGGAAAAAGCTGTATACCGACCTTACTGCCCGAATTAGGAGACTCGAGTCAACCCACAAGCAATCCAAAGCTTTAGCCACGCTTAAGGAACTCACGGAAGCTCGGGCGGAACTCCTAGATCTTCTAGATAAACAAACCAAACGCAAGTATATCCTTTATAAAAAATCATTTTACGAATTTGGCAACAAAACCAGCAGGCTGCTGGCAAGAGCGCTTCAAACCAGAAAGGCCTCCACTACTATCCATTCATTGACCGATACAAAAGGTAACCGATTACACAAATCTGAAGATATAGCCAATCAATTCGTTCAATATTATACTAAACTCTATAACCTTTCCAAACCGAACCCGACTACAGATCAAACAGCATTACGACGCACTAAAATTAAGGAATTTTTGAGCAAATATAGTCCCACCCCAATTTCAGATGACATGGCCCAAGGCTTAGACTCTGCCTTAACGGCGGAAGAAATTGCTGTAGCACTAAAGCAGCTCAAACCCGGAAAAAGCCCCGGCCCTGATGGCCTTACAGTGGCCTATTATAAAACGTTTCAGGATATCCTTTCGCCCCACTTTCTTTCGGCTTTCCGCTCACTATCAGAACCTACCCCTCCCCCAGCAGAATTTTTACAAGCGCATATCGCGGTCATCCCGAAGCCAGGCAGAGATCCTCTGGTAGTTACGAACTACAGACCCATCTCCCTATTAAATGTGGACCTTAAGTGGTATGCTAAAGCGTTGGCTAATAGAATACTACCACTCTTACCTCAGCTCATCAGTCTTGATCAGGTCGGATTCATACCGGGTAGGGAAGCAAGGGATAACACCCTTAAAGCGCTTAACGTCGGACATTGGCTATCAGTTTCTAAAACGCCTGGATTTATGCTGTCGTTGGATGCGGAGAAGGCGTTCGACAGAGTGGCCTGGGACTATATGTCCGAAGTACTAACAGCTCTACATTTCCCTCCTAAAATGCTGAATGCGATTTTAGCTCTTTATTCTGTCCCAACGGCAAAGGTTAGAGTAAATGGCCATCTGTCGGACGCCTTCTCCATATCGAATGGTACACGTCAAGGGTGTCCCTTATCCCCCTTGATTTTTATATTAACACTAGAACCCCTTCTACGAAGGCTCAGAGCTAACCCCAACATCAGAGGAATAGATATAAAGAACCACACTTACAAGGTTGCTGCGTTTGCAGACGATATTCTTCTTTTCCTGTCAAACCCATTAACTACTATTCCCAACTTATTACAAGATTTTTCTGATTTTAGGACCCTATCAAATCTACAGATTAACTTTGACAAATCTAATGCCCTTAACATTTCTTTGCCCAAACCATTATGTTCTCTGTGCCGTACCAATTTTCCCTTCCAGTGGAAAGACACAGCAATTACTTACTTAGGCATTCAACTTCCAGTCTCCCTATCGGACCTATATGCCCAAAACTATGTCCCCCTGTTAAAGAAGATTAGCTCTGATCTTCAGAAATGGTCTCCGGAACGATTTTCTTGGTTTGGTAGAATGGCGATACTCAAAATGAACATTTTACCAAGAATTCTGTATCTATTGCAGACTATCCCAATAAAACTCCCTTCCACCTTCTTCTCCACGTACCGCAAATTATGTACACAGTTTGTTTGGAACAAAAGCCGCCCACGTATAAACTTTTCCAAATTAACTCTACCTAAATTAAAGGGAGGAACTGGTCTCCCGGATATCCACAAATACCAGGTGGCTTGCCACCTTACTAGAATCATTGATTGGCATATTCATGCCCCGTTTAAGGACTGGGTTCGTCTTGAACAGGCTCTATCCCCCGACCCACTGACCTCTCTCCCATGGCTTAACTATAAATACCAATCACACACATACAAGACCCACCCCCTGATAGCTCCGACACTGCATTCTTTCCGCTGGGCTTGTATTCATCACAATATTTCCTCTCCGAACGGACCCATGACCCCCCTTAGGGGCAATCCGGAATTCACTCCAGGCACCCATTCAACATTCCCGACGTCGGGATGGCCACATGCTACAGCTAGAGCTTCACATTTCTTCCGCAATGATATATTCCTCTCCAGGGAAGATCTGGCGTCCATTACAACACAAGAGACGTTTCCGATGTGGACATACCTACAGATCCGTCACTTTCTACTTAATCACAAGCTTAAACCACGTTGGTCCAGACCCTTAACTTCCTTCGAGAAGCTATGCTCCAAGGAAGAACCACAACGCCATCTCATCTCCTATACTTACCCACTGTTTCTTGATAGTGATAAACAAAACATCCAATTACAACACAAATGGGCCAACGATATCCAAATGGAAGTTTCCGATATTGATTGGGATAGAGTCTATAGGTATGTCCATAAGGGATCAACCAACGCCAACACGCAAGAGACTGCATTCAAAATAATATCAAGATGGTACATCACACCCCATAAACTCCACATAATTAACCCTTCCATCTCTCAGATGTGCTGGAGATGTAACACGGCCACAGGGACATTTATTCATATTTGGTGGACGTGCCCCATCATACAAACATATTGGTCGGAAGTGCATAAGATAACAACAGCGGTCACTACATATCAACTGGACAAAAGTCCGGCCCAATTTTTACTGCATCACTCTGATCACCCCGACAGCTCTTATTATAAGTCTTTAGCAATGCACATGATCAACGCTGCCAGAACATGTATCCCACGCAAATGGCGCTCTTCTGACCCCCCTTCACTCCAGGATTGGTTTAATAACATTAACGCCATTATGACAATGGAAGATTTGATCCACCAAGCTAACGATACTCCTTCAAAATTCACGGCCACATGGGCTTGTTGGATTCATTATAAGACTACTGATCCCTATAAACAACTCATGCAGGTCTGACTACCTAACTCCAAAAACAGATTCCTCTTATAGGAAAATGCCCAATGAATGGGAATCTTTTCTCACCTAGAATCCCCCTACACTTATTAAATCCACCTTAATGCTCAATCTCGTCAATCCCCTTGCTTTTCTCACAGATTTTCATGAATATGCGGTCAGTTCGGCCTTAGAGATCAATATCTCTGTCGATAGTATAGGTCACGTATCCCCTCTGTCTATACCTGTACTTATGACTAATAACATGGCAGATACATTCATTTACTCCACTCAATTAGCCTCTGAGATTCGGTGGTTTACCTTAGCTGTTTAGGTAATAAGACAACTTATTACATGATGGTTCACAGTTTTTTTCCCCATGTCATTCTTGTTTTTTCTCCTGATATTTTTCCTTGTTCTTTTTCTGAAAAGTCGCATACTGCCTTAAAGGTTCTCATATGTTTGTTGGCGGCTGCGTCCGCCTGTTATTCTTTGGCAATTGTAACTGAACCATTGTTATTCATCTATTATATGCTAATCTGATTATCTGTATTGATGTGTAAACTTCAATAAAATGTTTTTGAAAAAAAAAAAAGAAAAAGCTAGAAAGTCTCTGATGATCTGTGTGGTGGCATTGTATAGTTGGAGGTGAGAAATCAAGGAGGGGTCAGAGAGCAAAACAAGCTTGGGGGATCTCAATGTGGAGGGCTCAGAAGTTGGGAACCAAAAGAGATGTTTCTTAATAAAGAGGGAGACGACTTTATAGTCTGTTCCTTAGGATTATTTAGCTGGGAAAGATGGGTGCTCCTGCCACTATAATGTTCTCAAGAGTAGATTCAAATAGATGTTGCTCAATTTCAGACTCTGCTTGGACACGGGTCTACAGTTCTACACTGGTGTAGCTCTTGCTTTACTGTAGTAAAAACCTCAACCGAAATGGCAGAGGAACCAGTCACACCTGAAAACTCCAAATGACAAAATAGACTCTAGGAGAAGAGGACAACAAAATT
Source organism: Lithobates pipiens (assembly GCF_037356315.1). Lineage (NCBI taxonomy): Eukaryota > Metazoa > Chordata > Amphibia > Anura > Ranidae > Lithobates > Lithobates pipiens. Next base: position 294,288,714 of record NW_027507758.1, read on the forward strand.
CCAGGCTACAAACGTTAGCACCCTCTGTAGGCACACTAACCAGTTCTGGAGTGGTTAGTAGAGTGTAATCTTGGCAGCACCTGTTACAGTGGGACTGTACCCCACTTCTACAATCAGACATATTGCTATATATGGCAGGAAAGCAATATAGAGGCCTCAGGGTATGATGCAAAGCCTCAGGCCCTCACAGAACACAGACATCCAGTTTTAGATGATGGCCAGAGGTGATCAAAGTCACTGTTGGTGAGCAACAAGAATGGATTAAAGATCGAACTTCATTATGGTAAAGAAAGCACACATGCGGTAATCCACCCAGTAGATGATATAAGGCTCTCAGTCCCACAGCGTTAACCCATTCTGTAGCAAAATCCAAGTGAAGCAGGTAATTTTAAAAAGGTGTCCAGTGACCTATGTAATTCTGACAGCTCCTGACCATCTTTTTTACAAACTGAGTGTTCAGAGGCAGGGCAGGTACTGGGACAATGCCAGCTGCTCTGACAAAAAATGGCATACTAGCAAAAATGAGTTAGTCTTCTGCCCAGCTGAGCTGAACAAACGTCCATTCTATTAGGACACCAGCAAAAAGTGCATGCTGGTAATAAGAGGATCTATCTTGGGTTGGCCTGATAACCAACCAACCCTCCTGCAGAGTGACAGTGTAACCCAGAGGTGAAAAACTTCTTGTTTCCTTCAATGGATGTTAGAGACAAAAAATTTTATGGGCTATTTAAATTTGTATTTTTTGAGGAATGTATCTTTACTTACAGCAAGATGTATTTTGATTATAGTGACTGACAAATTTTTCTATACCAAAATAAAATGTTTTTATTATATTTAAAAGCAAAATATAGCACAGCTGAAAAATCATTGATACACTATTATTAAAGCATTAAATATTCCAATTACCAGAAACAGCACATTCTATACTTACAAATTCAAGTCCTCCAACTCGCCTTGTAGAGCGAGTAGTAGATCAGTCAGGCTATCACCTGTAGAGGGTGCTGCACAGGCTGAAGACCTGCTTGATCCAGCAAGCCCAACTGGCTTATGTCCTGCAGATTTTGAACGGGTAAGTGTTGTATGTGGGCTCTGGCTTTGATGCTTTATCATGTGCATAACACTCTGCACATTTGCACTCAGAGAATGACTGGAACAGGTAGACTTAAAAAATAAAGAGAGAAAATTAAACCATATATTATGTTACAAAATATTATATGTATTCCACATTACATTACAGACAGCAACACCCTGCACTCTGTACACAGCGCACCCCTGAATCCTGCACTCTGTACATAGTGTAATCCTCAACTCTGTACATACTAGAGCTGCACAATTCTGGCTAAAATGAGAATCATGATTTTTTTTTTCTCGCAGCACAATATATTTCACATTATACAAAAAAAATTGGGCTGTTATTATATATATATATATATATATATATATATATATATATATATATATATATGTTTAGTGGTTCCAATTAATTTTCTAGCAAAAAAAAAAAAAAATCACGATTTTAACTTAACAAATGTCAGAAAAAGGTTTAGTCTTTAAATGGTTAAACTGCCCTGATTTACAGACAGAAGTTCATTCCTTTGATCTGAGAACAAAATGTTACTTTGTTTATAGATATCTACAATGTTGAGATAAATTTGCCAGCTGTCAGAAGTGAGAACTTTCTGCATTTATTACATAGAAATGCTGTTTTAAGATCAGGAGGGGAGTAGAATCACAATTTTGATTCCTTAAAGGGTAAGTTGGCCTTTACAAAAAAATCTGTAATGCCGCGTGCACACGACCGGACTTTCCGGTAGACTAAGTCCGATGGACTTCTGAACGAACGGACTTGGCCACACACGAACGGACTAAGTCCGTTCGAAAGTCCATCAGTTTTGAGCGTGATGACGTAAATGGAACTAAAAAGGGAGTCCCACTGACCTGGATCATGGCAATCTCCCATTCTGAGCCCCGATATATCCGCAACAGAACGGGGCTTATAAATCCCATCGGCATCCATGCATCTTCTTCGCATCTGACAGGATGGGCTACGCGGCTTCCGATTGGTCGGCACCACCCATGCGACAGCCCCGAAAATTTGAATGCTCCAAAACATCCCTCCTGGCAGGGTACATTTTGGAGATTCATCTGCAGGGTTTTCTAACCATGGACTCCTGACGCAGATATACAGGGGCTCAGATTGGGAGATTGCCTCAATTCAGGTCAGCGGGAATGAAGAGGGGGTCCTGTGTAAGTTCACCTTACAGATTTTTTTTGTAAAGGTGAACTTACCCTTTAACGATTAACCGTGCAGCTCTAGTACATACAGTAGCATAATCCTGAACTCTGCACATAATGCACCCCAGATAGAAATGGCTCTTTAAGGGAAACCATACTGCTGATGCAGCCCATGATGAAATGGAGTTTGACACCCCTGTACTAAAAGCATCTGTGCTGTGTTTCTCTGCATCCCCACTGCAGTCTGAGATTTTGTAGAGCAGCTGGAGTCCTCTACGGCACATGCTCAATTTCAGTTCCCATCTAAGCTCTTAATTTTCTCCTTTTTATTATCTGTACAGCCCACATCACTACAGAGCCACACATGTGGGCGTACTGTATACTAGGCATGAGCTCCGGCATGTTCACACAGCCCACACACAGAGCCTGCCAGGAAGTCGGCACTGCGTTGCGCTAATCACAGGCAGTGGGACGACGCACGATCGGGAAATGTCTCACTGCATGTGATTAGCGCAGTACAGTGCTGACTTCCTGGCGGGCTCTGCATGTGGACTGTGTGAACACGCCAGAGCCCATCCCTGCTGTATACATAGTAGTAAATGACACACTCCTTCCATCCTCATCCTCCATGTCCTCCTATTGCTAAACACTATGGGGCGGGATGTAGTATGCTGATTGATTACATTCACTAAGAAACTCAAAAAAAAGCTCAGTTTAATATAAATCAGTATTAAATATATCACATGTAATTGAAAATACCTTTAAAAATAAAAATAAATTATAAAAAAAAGGAGCATTGGATGTAGATGCTATCTGAACAAAATGAAAATTAGTGTCAATGTCAACCATCCTTCACTCCGGCTAAACCATATTAATACAACAAAATTACATGTTTTATGTTCAATAAAGATTTATTTAGAGCTTTAAAGCAGTTTTTTGATATTTATATTCCAATCTGAATTGCTTACATTGTAGACAGCATATGCTGGCATAGCAATAGAAGCTCCTAATGGTAATACATGGCTTCATGTGATCATTATCCTTAAAATAAAAAGACAGTTTTTTGGCATGATCTGTCATTTTTAATATTGATGCCAAAATTACAAAATTTCTGCAGGGTATGCAAACTTTTGAGCACCACTGTACAAATTCACCTTGAGAACAAACCTACAGAACCAAATTTTATTTGTAGCCCGGGGACTGCCTGTATTATAAGCAATCATAGTGTGAAAAAAAGAAAGAAAAAAAGGGGCAGACGAAAAAGAAATATAAAAAAAAAAATTAAAATGTAATTATTGCTATTTATTTTTTTACATACTGTCACCAGTCCATGTCCCTGGTCACCGCCACACCAGTCATATGAGGGCACTGTACTGCACTGGTGAAAGTATGTAAAAAATTATGACAATTTAAATTTCACAAAAGACAGTGACAGAAAAATTACAACTTCAGAAAAACTTGCCATTGCCTCTTACTAATTACTTCCAAAAAGAGGTAATTTGAGGGATATTTGTACTGTCCTGAGATAGGCTGTCAGTAGATCAGGATTGATCGATTGTGCGAATCTAACTTTCCTAAAGACTAAATAATCTACACTGATTTGGGTTATTTTCACCAAAGAAATATAGCAGTATACATTTTGGAATAAATTCATGAAGAAAGATTATTTGCAAAATGGTATAACAGGAACAAAGAAAATCTTTTTTTTTTTTCAACATTTTTGGTAGTTTTTTGATTATTTTGCAAAAAATAAAAAATAAAACAGTGTTGATTAAATGCCACCAAAAGAAAGCTCCATTTGTGAAGAAAAAAAAAAAAAAAAAATTATAAAAAAGTTATACGGGTAGTGTTGCATGAATGCGCAATTGTCATTTAAAGTCTGACCGTGCTGAAAGCTGGTTTTTCTAAATAGTCACAGGGATTGTTTACATTTCCAGCTACCAAAAACAGAAAAAAATAAGGTGGTGTTACAGTCAATTTTAGACTATACCCTGTACAAAAGGGGCACCTATGTATTTTGTTTTATTCTAATACAGACTACAGTAGAAAACTACTATGTTGCACAATTCTGCCATGTCTAGGGATAAAAAAAAAAAAAAAAAAAAAAAAAAAAAAAGTAAGATATGCATTGGATACATCGGAAAAGGTTTGATCAGTGTGAGTACCAGTTACGAATTGGCGCCCTTCTTTGCTCGTATGCCCCTTTTGTAGTACAATCACCTTCGATACTTTATACTATGTATGATCTAATGAATATAATATAATATATATATTTATCCACTTGCCGACCGCCGCACGACGATATACGTCGACAGAATGGCACGGGCAGGCATATGGGCGTATATATACACGTCCCTGCCTTCCCGCGGGTGGGGGGCCCGATCGGTATTCGTTCGGGAGCGATCCGGGATGAGGGGGCGGCCATTCATTCATGGCCACCCCCTCGCGATCGCTCCCGACGAATAGAAATGCTCCGTGACATCACTTCCTCTCCTGTAATGTAAACACAGGAGAGGAAGTGATGTAATCTCTCCTCCGTGTCGGTATTTTTCGTTCCGGCACCGAGGAGAGAGGATCGGTGAGTTGCACCAACACGACACTACACAGTAGAACATGCCAGGCACACTCACACCCCCCCTTCACCCCCCGATCACCCCCCCAATTACCCATGCCCCCCCAGTCACAGTGACACCAATTGCATTTTTTTTTTTTTTTTGCATTGGTGTCATTTGTGACTGTAATAACTGTTAGGGCAGTTAGGGTTAGCCCCCTTTAGTTCTAATGTACCCCCCTAACCCCCCCAATAAAGGTTTAACCCCGTGATCACCCCCCGTCGCCAGTGTCACTAAGGCTGGGTTCACATTGCAGCGGTTTATGAGAACGAATGTGATTCGCACCGCACTGCAGTGCAAATCACATCCGATCTCTGTGCAATTCGAGTTCAGCCATACAGATAGTATGGCTGAATTCGCGCCGCACCCGCCGCAAATTCGCACGGGACCCTTTTTTTGGTCCGCAGCAGAATCGGATCGCATGGGTGTTCACACCATGCGATCCGAGTTTGCAGATCGCACTGCGATATGCGAACTGATATGGGGGTGTCATTAACATTTCACTGACACTCCCAGCAGTTCGCATAGGGCAGTGTGAACTGCCGCCGGGAGGCATGCGATGCGGGAACCCGCCGCGGATTTGTGGCGTTCCCGCATCGCTCCAGTGTGAACCCAGCCTAATAAGCGATCATTTTTCTGATCGCTGTATTAGTGTCACAGGTGACGCTAGTTAGGCAGGTAGGTATTTAGGTTCGCCGCAACTTTTTGATAGCGCCAGGGACCCCCATATACTACCGCATAAAGCCCCCTGATTGCCCCCTAGTTAACCCTTTTACCAGTGATCACCATATAACTGTTACAGGTGACGCTGGTTGGTTAGTTATTTTTTTATAGTTTCAGGGCACCCGCCATTTATTACCCAATAAAGGTTTAACCCCCTGATCACCCGGCGGGTGTCATTTGTGACTGTAATAACTGTTAGGGCAGTTAGGGTTAGCCCCCTTTAGTTCTAAGGTACCCCCCTAACCCCCCCAATAAAGGTTTAACCCCGTGGTCACCCCCCGTCGCCAGTGTCACTAAGGCTGGGTTCACATTGCAGCGGTTTATGAGAACGGATGTGATTCGCACCGCACTGCAGTGCAAATCACATCCGATCTCTGTGCGATTCGAGTTCAGCCATACAGATAGTATGGCTGAATTCGTGTCGCACCCGCCGCAAACTCGCATGGGACCCTTTTTTGGTCCGCAGCAGAATCGGATCGCATGGGTGTTCACACCATGCGATCAGAGTTTGCAGATCGCACTGCGATATGCGAACTGATCTGGGGGTGTCATTAACATTTCACTGACACTCCCAGCAGTTCGCATAGGGCAGTGTGAACTGCCGCCGGGAGGCATGCGATGCGGGAACCCGCCGCGGATTCGTGGCGTTCCTGCATCGCTCCAGTGTGAACCCAGCCTAATAAGCGATCGTTTTTCTGATCGCTGTATTAGTGTCACAGGTGACGCTAGTTAGGCAGGTAGGTATTTAGGTTCGCCGCAGCTTTTTATAGCGCCAGGGACCCCCATATACTACCGCATAAAGCCCCCTGATTGCCCCCTAGTTAACCCTTTCACCAGTGATCACCATATAACTGTTACAGGTGACGCTGGTTGGTTAGTTATTTTTTTATAGTTTCAGGGCACCCGCCATTTATTACCTAGTCTCACTAGTGTACCCCTAAATTTAGGGGTGTCTACTTTCCAAAATGGGGTTATTTGGGGGGGTTTGTGCCATCTTGGCATTTTATGGCCTTCAAAACTGTAACGCACTTAGAAAGCCTGAAGGCGGTGCTTGGTTTTCGGGGCCCCGTACGCGGCTAGGCTCCCAAAAAGTCCCACATATGTGGTATCCCCGTACTCAGGAGAAGCAGCAGAATTTATTTTGGGGTGTCATTTCACATATGCCCATGGCATGCGTGAGCAATATATCATTTAGTGACAACTTTGTGTAAAAAAAAAAAAAATATTTTTTTTTGTCATTATTCAATCGCTTGAGGCAAAAAAATAAAATATTCAATGGGCTCAACATGCCACTTATCAATTTCCTTAGGGGGTCTACTTTCCAAAATGGGGTCATTTGGGGGGGTTTTGTACTGCCCTGCCATTTTAGCACCTCAAGAAATGAGATAGGCAGTCGTAAACTAAAAGCTGCGTAAATTCCAGAAAACTTACCTTAGTTTGTAGATGTGACAACTTTTGCGCAAACCAATAAATATACAGTTATTGACTTTTTTTTTACCAAAGACATGTGGCTGAATAAATTTTGGCCTAAATGTATGACTAAAATTGAGTTTATTGGATTTTTCTAATAACAAAAAGTAGAAAATATCTTTTTTTTTTCAAAATTTGCGGTCTTTTTACGTTTAGATCGCAAAAAATAAAAAAAATCGCAGAGGCAATCAAATACCATCAAAAGAAAGCTCTATTTGTGGGAAGAAAAGGACGCAAATTTTGTTTGGGTACAACATTGCATGACCGCGCAATTACCAGTTAAAGCAGCGCAGTGCCAAATTGTAAAAAGACCTCTGGTCATTGACCAGCAAAATGGTCCGGTCTGAAAGTGGTTATATATATATATATATATTTTTTTTTTTTTTTTGGAAAATGTTACACACTTTATGAAAAAAAATAAAAAATTTAGATCAGTGATACTTGGCTTCAGCCCTTAGTGCCTACGGATAGAATTGGGTTTCCGCACTAGTGGTTAGAGGTACAGTTCCACTCATTGGTAATCTATGTAACAGATCATGTACGGTGGATTTTGTTTGCACTTGAACTGCTTTTCTTCCCTAAGCACTGGGAATGCAGCTCCGTTTACCTTATAAGCAAGTCAAAGCAGCGTAAAAGTAAGGTAAAATATAAAGAAAGCAGATTTTGTTTCTGCCAAATTGATTAACTATGTAAAAGAAGGGTGCACAAACCATCCATTTAAAAAGTTATTCAATGATACAGGTTTTTGATCAATATGGTAGACCTGGCATAAACAAATTTAAAATATATTCTAGGGAATGTAAAGCCAGTAAAAGAAAACAACTCTGCAGCTTATTGTGACTCACTGGCTCACTGTCAGCCCACAACAGGATGTGCAGTTACTGGCAGGATCTCTAGCTAAGGCCCTATTCACATTTGTTCGACTTGTCATGCGACTTTGGACCGCAAAGTTGCATGACAAGTCACACCCCTCGTTTCCCAGTGAGTCCCGTTCACATCTGTGCGACTTTCGCAGCGACATCAAAGTAGCTCCTGCACTATTTTGGTCCAACTTTCATGTGATTTGAGGGCCATAGACTTCAATGTAAACCAGAGGTCTCAAACTGGTGGCCCTCCAGCTGTTGCAAAACTACAAGTCCCATTATGCCTCTGCCTGTGGGAGTCCTGCCTGTAACTGTCAGCCTTGCAGTGCCTCATGGGACTTGTAGTTTCACAACAGCTGGAGGGGCCCCAGTTTGAGACACTGATGTAAACCCTCAAAAGTGTCATGAAAATTGCATCTGCATGAGATACATGCGACTTGTGAAAAGAAAGTTGGCAATGAAAAATAAAGTTTTGTTTGGTTTCTATATTTTCTAATAGATTCCAAGTTCAAAAATGTATCAACCGATTTGAATTCTGTGTGGAGATTAGCTGGTTATTAAGGCGCGGGCCAGGATGGTATGGTTTCTAATAAAAACCCCATTCCAAAATGTAAAATAAATAAATGGCGTGCCCCCAGACCCTTATGCAAGCATGCAGCCCTGCTCTCTTTTTGTGATGTCACAAGGGGGTGGTGCCACTCAGTGACATCAACGGATGGCCCCACCCCTCGGTTATCTAAGAGCTGTCAAGACGGCAGAGCTGGCAAGCAGTGGGAGCCTTTGTCGGGACCAGAAGTCTTTTTTCCCCTATTTTCAGGTCAGCAGGCAGCGTGATTGATGATGGATCTACAATGGGGGAACATTTTCTTTGATTGTAAATGTTTTAATAAAGGAATGTTCAACAACATAGTATGGTTCAGGAGAGGGGAGCCCCCACCCCCTTCCTGACCTGCTGAGCTTCATGTTTGGATAAAGGTCTTGTATGGATTGGGTGGGGGACCCCACACCATATTTTTTTTTAAATTTTTCATTGCTGGCGTTCTTTTAATTACATTCAGAAAATAAAGAAACCAAACAAATTTTTATGTTCTGCACATGTCTTTGGGTTTGACCAATGTACTCTACAAAGTCACTAGTCGCACTCATCCAAAGTCACAAAGTCACATCAAGTCGCACTGGAAATTACACGATTTTAAGTTGCAGAAGTGTGAATGGACTAAGAAACTTCAATAGATTCAGAAAAAAAGGAAATCGTAAAGGGTAAAGCTGGCCATACATGGATCGAAAATCGTTCGGTCCAGCAAAAACCGGACTAATTTCAATCCATGTATGGCCGTTTCAATACCTGAGAAGTTGATCTAAGAATTAAATTTTCATAAACAGGCTTGTTAGAAAACTTTAATTGGATCAGCACATGCAGACAATGGGCTGCAGTGCTGATCAGTGTGTTCTGACGGTTGGGGAGTCCCACTGTCAGAATACATTGACACAGTGGGGAGGATTTCCCCATTCACCTCAAATGCGTGGATGGGAAAATTGGATATTTTTTTAATTTAGCCGTATGGCTGATTGAAAAAAAACCGAGCCGTGTATGGCCAGTTTAAGACATGATACCAAACATTCCTAAAAAGAGTAACTTCCCTTTTGTTGAGAAAAAAAAATATTCCCTTCTGTGTCAATATGGGGTTTTAACAAACTGTGTTATAGATTTCTACATTTTGTTATTCTGAAGAAATAGCTATTTGTCTGTGTCCATATACTAAGTGAATCTGTATGGAAGTGGTTTTATAATTATCAATTAGCTGCTGCACCTGCACGGCTCTATTGTGAAAAGTGGCAGGGTTTGCATACCTGTAGACCTGATTTCCCTTTGGAAGTATTTCACAAAAAAATTCAATCTTTATTGAATGAATGAATTAAATACTTGTATAGCGCACAATGCGAACTGAATCGCCTCTAGGCGCTGGCTTATTGCAGGGGATGCCTGGAATCTGACTTGTATCTTAGTGCAGACTTCTGGGAAAATCAGTGAGCCAATCACACAAGCAGGAAATGACATTTCTGGAGGGTGTTCTGTACACCTCTATGTGCATTGCATTTTTCAGAAAATTACAGGGCTGCAGTTTGAAAAGGAAAATGCATTTTTAATAACATTCCCTTACAAAATTATTTGTGTCGCGATTGTACACGCTACAGTTTTTTTTTGTGTGTCAATTTTTTCCCCCCCCACAAAAGTGGAGTTATCCTTTTAATATTTATTTAGGATTTACGTACACTTTAATGCTCAATACATGGCTTTCTGTGTGTGATTTTATCAACTTCACAATGCGATGACATTGGTTTCTGCAAAACTACTGACTCAAAAACCATACGCGTTACTTCTACAATGGAAACTTACCAATAGAAATAAAAAAAATATGCATAAATACCCACCTTACCAGCTACAAAGGGGAGATCACCTGCCTTCAAAGACATCCTCAGATCAGAAGCAGATTTACTTACTGCAGGTTTCTTCTGCTTAAAAATCAATATTACAAACATGCAATAATTATCCACTGACAATTACAAACTAGCACTAGGGCAATGCGAACAAAAAAAAAAAAAAAAATATTTGTGACAAGCAGGCAAAATGCTTCCCATTTGTCGCCATTCTATGGTATATAATGCAGCCTAGCATGTTTTGAAGGCTGTCTTTTTCTATTACAGAAATGGCAGTATTTAAAAAAGTTACATCAGTATTTGTAGAGAGGCTTGATTATTTCCAATTAGGAAATAGAACAATTTACACCAATGCAAATCACTTCCAACATAAAAAATTAAAAATAAAACCCCACTTAAATGGCATTTTGTATATAAAAGTAATAATAGGTTTATTCTTTGCTTTAAAACACTCAGGTGATGTAATCAGCATTACTTCTTCATCTTCTCTGCATTATAATTACCTGTAATTGCTTCTTTTTCTTCACCTTCCGCTGGGAAGAATTCTGAGCAGCCGCAGACAGAAATATTCTGTTTACTTCAAGTCCACTTTCAAGCTAGAAGATAATAAAGCAACACTGAAAAAAAACGGCCAGCTTTTACAGAACAGTACTGTAGCACAGTTCACATGGCCACATTGCCTTGATATAATACCTTAGCAGTCAGGGGTGATCAGTTGGGGAGTTACAAGCACCGATCTCCCTGTATAAATTTCAATAAAGCAGCTGACAGCTGCTTCACCTCCTCCCCTCTCTTCCGTGGCTTTCAGCTGCTTTATTGAAATCTATATGGAGGAATCTGTGCTTGTAACTCCCCAAGCCGCCGCAGCGATCACCCCTGACTGTTCCCGTATACTCCTCCAGTCCTCCTCCTTGTTCTGTTCTGGTCCCCCTCCATGCTCCTCCACTCCCTTTGTCCCAAATCTGTCAGGAGGAAGGAGAGGGTAAATTGTCATTTACTGGCTCCTTCCTTTTCCAAATGAACAGAGACAGTGATCACTGACTCTGTTCATTCATAACTGAGCATAGTAACCTGTGTTTGCGATGCTTCAATTTATGAATGGAGAGGAGCTCCTCTCCATTCATCTCCAGTGCAGCTGAGGCTGCAGAGAAATCTGTGTCCTCAGTCCCTTTCCCTGTCTCAAAAGGGAGATCTCACCAAAGCCCCCCAACAGGGCCGATAAACAAAAAAAAAAAACATAAAAAAAAAAATGTAACAAATAAATATTTAAAAAAGGTAAAACCCCCCCCCCCCCCTCCAAAAAAGCATTGTAAAAAAAAAAAAAAAAAAAAAAAAGAAGAAGATTATATATATGTATATATGTATATATATATATATATATATATATATATATATATATATATATATATATATATATATATATATATATATATATATATATATATATATATATATATAAAAAAATTTTCTTTTTTAATAATTGCATCAAAATAAAATTGTAAAAAAATAAAAACAAACAAGACAAAACAAAACAAAACACAAAAAAACACACAGTTCACGCGTCATAACTGCTGCATATTAGTGCCACTGACACATGACATTTACACCCCTTTTACACCAGGGCGTTTTGCAGGCGCTATAGTGTTAGAAATAGCGCCTGCAATCCGCCCTAAAGAAGCTGCACCATTGTGTGTAGTGTGAAAGCCCCGAGGGCTTTCACACTACAGCGGTGCGCTGGCAGGACGTCAGAAAAAAGTCCTGCCAGCAGCTTCTTTGGAGCGGTCAAGGAGCGGTGTGTTTACCGCTCCTCCACCGCTGCTCCCCATTGAAATCAATGGGGCAGCGCTGTAATACCGCCGGCAAACCGCTGCTTTTGCGGCGTATTGCCGGCGGTTTTAACCCTTTCGCGGCCGCTAGCGGGGGTAAAAGCGCCCCGCTAGCGGCCGAAATGCACCGCAAATCCGGCGGTAAAACGCTGCTAAAAATAGCGGCGTTTTACCACCGACGCAATTGGCGGTGTGGTGTGAAAGGGTCTTAAAAACGATCAGTAATCGGTATCGTCAAGTACTTGAAAAAAAAGTCTTGAAAAAAAAGTGGTATCAGTGCAACCCTACCTTGATCCCATGTAAGATTCCATGATCCCATGTGCCATGATCCCAGGTAAGGTGCCCCATAGTATGCCCTGCTGCCCCCCCCCTGTACACTGCTTATCTCAAGTTTGACCCAGAATTGACCATCCATGCATCTTTTAATATTGATTCCATTATTTAAAAATGTCAAAAAATAATTGTTGTTAAATCAACAGCACAGTGATCACTCCAATGTTCTGTGAGCTGTAGATCTAAACATTACTTTGAGGGTTCCCCGAGATCTCAAACTTATTGCAAAGATTTCCTCCAAGGTAAAAAGGTTGAGAAACACTTTTATAGAACATCTTTGGGAATCTATGTCTGCTAGTTCCGTAAAATGTGCCCGACACACCTAAGAGTAGGAGTTCACCACTTTAGGATATAGACAAATATCAGGGAACTTCCACCATACAAAACTAAGCTTGACTTATAATGCCGATTAGGGCAATGAAGAATCAGAATCAAGCACCACATCCCTTTATGTAAACAGAAACAGTGGAAAAAGACAGGACTTTTAAGGTGCCAAGACAACATACGATTAACAATAAAAAGATTTTAAAAAGCGTATAATACACCAATGCAGCCACTTCTTACTCTACATGTTTCGCTCACAAGAGCTTCCTCTGGAGCTTTTGAAAGTACTGCATAAAGTTGATACTACAAGAGAAATAAATAATTATAATACATGTACTTCAAGATATCATGACAATCAAGTCAGGGTAAATTTCATAAACATAGTATTAAAGCATTTTAGCAAATAAGGAACTGAGGATGTGTGCCTACCAGATGCTCCGAAACCTCAGAGGCATTTAAATCAATTAGATGATTTTGGTTCCTTCTGGAGCCAAAGTCAAAAGGGACAGGTTTGCAACCATAGGGAAAGGACAATGTTCTGAAATACATAGGACGGCATATCAGTTAGACTAAATCAACGTTGCTAATCAAGTGATATACAAAAAGGTAATCGAAGTTCCATCTAAAAACAGATAAGACCAATTTACCTTGACCAAGATAGATTTTCAAAAAATAGAACAAATACATTCCTTCATTCCCTTAATGAGAATACGGATTACTGCTGGGATAAACAATGAGAAAAGAACAGCAGATGGAACTTGGTGAGTCTATAAACAAGAGCTTACAGCAGTAAGAGCTGTAAGAGCCTGTCTTCCCAAAGAATCAGCCAGCATATGCCTAAGAAGCAAGAGACAAAACAACAAAAAATGTATATAAATATATGGATGTGTGTTATCCCATAATGAGATCTCTTTGAAAAGGGCCATTCCTGTTACTGGAAGAGCAGGGGGTCCCACATCACTCTGGAGCTGAGCAACAACATTACAGATAGACATCAAGAGGAGGTCACCTGCAAGTGTTGAATGGAAAAGACTCCCTCTCCTTCTATGCAGGGGGAATAGTGACCCCTATAATCCCTCACATGGACAGGATAGCAGATGGTCAAAATCTCTTGGTAAAAACCCAGGGTAAAGAGGGAGAGGAGAGTCGCAGGCTCTCTTTCACAGATCCTCCTTCGGTGAGTGGAGGCCGCTCCAGATAATGTCCCAGTGACGTAATGCGTAGGGCGGGACTAAGAGTGTTATTGCATCACTTTTGGTTTTCGAGCTATGGAGCGCAGATCGCTACAGCTTCTTGATTTTAAACATTTTTTGCTTGAATGATTTTTATTAAATGTGAGTACCCAACAGTATTACTAATAAATATTTGGAAATTTGTACAATATCACACTATGGCGTTTATTTCCTCTCTACATGTGGGCAACATAAACATTAAAAGGTCAACAGGAAGGAGACCACTTACATCACAGACAAGAAGGCACTTGGAGGATACAGGGCAGGAAGTGTTCCTACGCCACAGGCTGCACAGTGGCTCATACTGTGAAAGTGAAATACCTCCTTGTGGGGTGAATAATAGCGGTGAGTGCGTTTCTTGGGGCACTGTTGTCACTTTATTATTGGACTTTTTTTTTTATACACCAGGACGGTACATGTTGCATATTCTGAGCCCAGTTTCACAGCAATACTATATACCAGTCATATATGTTGTATTTTTTGGCACATAAATGTTACTTTGAATTGTAGATTTTGCACAGGATTGTGGATTTCACACAGCAAAAGTTAGAGCTTTTCTATTTGTTTTTTCATTTTATTTTTGTTTGAATGCACATAGCTTCTAACAGTATGTATTATAAATAAGCGATCAGGAAGTTTACACAGTAGGATATCCTTTAGATTTCTTATTTTCTGCATTTTTATTCACTTTTTGCATTATATGCACCCGTGGTATACACAACCCTCAAATATCTAGAGGTTGCAAATTACATCTTAATAAGAGCAGCGCCATATCTATCCTTCCTTTTTTTCACAGTGGTGCCTAACCCCCACAATTTTTCCTCTCCCCGTCCCAGTGGCGTCTGATGTCACCAGCGGGGAGCGGACGTCTTCCCCGTGGCATCACGCATGTCTGAATTCCTTGCGGCAGATGTGACATCACATGCAAAGTGTGCAGAGGCATAAATCGCCATTTTGGAAAGTCCACTGCTTCCAAGACAACAAAGAGGATGGCCAGAACTGCTCTAGCCTGCCCCTACAGCGCCAGGAATGGCCAGAACAACTCAAGCCCGCCCTCCAGGGGACAAGAATCGGGGTATTTCCAAGTCAGTGACACGGAAGTCAAAAACTGACTGCTGGTCACTAGGGTGATGAAACACAAGTGTTTCTGACCCTTGTGTTTCATCACCCCAGTGACCAGCAGTCAGTTTTGATTAATTTTCATTGCATCTGGAAAAAGGCACAATTACCCAGCTCATCATGTACATTGAGCATTTAGGCAAACAGTATCATTCCTATAAAAAAACATAAAAAAAATCAATGAACTTTTAACATATATTCCCACCTTGGCAGAAACCAGGTGCAGGAAAGCAATTGTCAAGGGGGGGGGGGGGGGGGGGGGGAAGAAAAGGGAAAAAATAAAAAATAGGAAGAGATAAAAGGTGAAGAAACCACAAGAGTGAGGGATTTTGATGCGCAAGATTAAGCTTGATCATAAAAATGGTTTATAGCTGAGAGCATCATTCAATCCCGGAGGTTTGAGAGCCAATGGAGTCATAATCTATCTGGCCTCTCGCTGTAAAAGCAGTTTATCATTATCACCCCCTCTCTCATTTAATGGTAGGTATTCCAAGGCAAGGTTCCCCTGCTTATTTTGATCTTCAGTTTTGGAGTGATGGTGGCTGATGGACCAAACTGTCTCTCAGACTCCTGGAACTTCTAAAAAAGGTATCTCAGGGTATCTTCGTCCCCATGTGGGGGCACTAACCTCCAACAGCAAGTACACCATGGACCTATTGGGGGCCCTTGATGAGATTCATATCCCCGAGGGTGTTCTATGGTGGCCATTGATGTGGAGGCCCTGTTCAACTCCACCCCCTTCATTCAAGAACAAGATCGAATAGCTGGACCATACAATAAATTCATTTTGTACTTGTTATGATTTATACTTTCGAACAATGTTTTTCTTTTTGGGTGCTCCCACTACCTCCTGGTGCAGAGGGAGGTGATGGGGACTAGATGTGCCCCATTGTACGCCAACCTGTACCTGGAGGGGTGGGACCTTGAGTTCTTTTTCAGGGAGGATATGCAGGAATTTTTAGCAAGGTTTTGATATGATGTTGTTTTATCAACGATATTTTCTTGATATGGACGGGCACAAAAAATTAGTTGCTCATCTTTTTTGAAACCATTTCAATTTAAAATTTACCATCAACTATCATGAACATATATTGAGCTTTCTAGATGTTAACATTTTTGTTAATCCTGATGGCAGACTTGGTTCTACCTTATTCCGCAAGTGCTCTGCAGGAAACTCTATTTTTACATGCTGATAGTTTCCATCCATCACCCCTAGTGGTGAGTATTCCGTATAGTCAGTATTTAAAAATAAGACGAAATTGCAGCAAAGATGCTTTACAACTGTGCTTATACGAAAGAGGTTATAGTAAAAAAAAATGCCTCAAACAGGCTTAAAACGGAGCAAGAAATCAGGATCGGGTGCAGCTTAGTCATAATGAGAAACCTCCTAAACCTGAGGTGGGTGTAAGAATGATCACCTGCTTCTCGGGACAACAAAAACAAGTCCGCAACATAATGCAGAAGTATTGGTATCTATTACTTGCTGATGAAACTGTATCCAAAGATCTAAAAGCCTACCCTGAGATAACTTTCAAAAGGTCCAGGTCTCTGAGAGACAGTTTGGTCCATAGCCACCATCAGACCAAAACTGAAGTCCAAAATAAACGCAGGGGAACCTTTCCTTGCAAAAAATTTTACTTTTGCAGGTACATTCATGGAGCCCATCAGATAACATTGCCCAATGGACGTGTCTACAGACTGCAATGTTTGGCCAATTGTCAATTGGTGGGGTGATCTACATCATATTATGCGACTGCGGTGCATATTATGTGGAGAAAACAAAGAGGCCCTTCTTCCACCATATTCGTGACCATGCCAAATTAGTCTCCAAATCCAAAATGGAAACACCTATTAGTAGACACATGGGTCTCTTCCACAGGCTTGACTTCTCCAAAATGCATTTTTTTGCCTTGGAATACTTACCATTAAATGAGAGAGGGGGTGATAATGATAAGTTGCTTTTACACAGCGAGAGGCCAGGTGGATTCATAATCCATCGGCTCTCAAACCTCCGGGATTGAATGATGCTCTCAGCTATAAGCAATTTTTATGATCTTGTGCATCAAAATTACACTCTTTTCTTGTGGCTTCTTCACCTTTATCCCTTCCTATTTTTATTTTTTTTCCCTCCCTTTCCCTTCCCCCACTCCCTCTCCCTCCTTCTACCCTCGTCATCCCCTCCTTGACAATTGCTTTCCTGCACCCGGTTTCTGGGATCAGGTGGGAATATATGTTAAAGGTTCATTGATTTTTATGTTTTATATAGGTGTGATACTGTTTGCCTAAAAGTGGAGTTCGGCCAAAAAAAATAAATGAAAAGTCAGCAGCTACAAATACCGCAGCTGCTGACTTTTAATATATGGGCACATACCTGCCTAGGATGGAGGTTCCGGCATCTTCGGTAAGGGAGTTGTTCTAGCCATCCCTGATGCTGAAGGGGTGGGCTAGGGCGGTTCTGGCCATCCGCTCTGTTTTGGAAGCAGTGGACTTTCCAAAATGGCATGTGTGACGTCACATGCGCAGCAAGGAAATCAAGCATCCGCGATACCACCGGGAAGACGTCCGTGCCCCGCTGGCCACCGGGATGGGGAGAGGACAAATTGTGGCGGTTAGCCACCACTCACTGACAGATTTTTACCAAGCAATTTTGACCACCTTCTATCCTGTCCATGTGAGGGGTTATTGGGGTCACTAGCCACCATTCTCCCTGCATAGAAGGGGGGGGGGGCTTTTCCATCCAACACTTGCAGGTGACCTCCTCTTGATGTCCATCTGTAATGTTGTTGCTCAGCTCCAGACTGATGTGGGACCCCTGCTCCTCCAGGAACAGGAATTACCCTTTTCAATGAGATCTCATTATGGGATAACACACATCCATATATTTATATACATTTTTTTGTTTTGTCTTAGGAATATGCAGACTGATTCTTTGGGACGACAGGCTCTTAGCCCTTGTACACACCGTCGGACATTCCGACAGAAAATGTCTGATCAGACCATGTTGTCGGATAATCTGACCGTGTGTGGGCTCCATCGGACTGTGTCCGTTGGAATATCCGACTCACAAAGTTTTATAGCTGGGCTATAAAATTTTCCGACAACATGATCCGATCGGACTTTGTCCGATCATTTGTAGAGAATTCCAAATCGGACAAAGTGCCACACGTGCTCAGATCAAATTCCTAGACCAAAGCTATTGGCTACTAGCCTGAACGTAGTCCCATCGTAACGAAAAAAATGTCATCACGTTAGGAGCGATCAGATTTTCCAACAACTTTGTCTGACTGTATGTATGCAACACCAGTTTCGGACAAAATCCATCGGACAAAATCCGACATTTTG
Source organism: Lithobates pipiens (assembly GCF_037356315.1). Taxonomy (NCBI): domain Eukaryota; kingdom Metazoa; phylum Chordata; class Amphibia; order Anura; family Ranidae; genus Lithobates; species Lithobates pipiens. The sequence goes on from NW_027507758.1 coordinate 294,307,232, forward strand.
TTGTCGGAATGTCCGACCGTGTGTACAAGGGCTTACAGCTGTAAGCTCTTGTCTGGGCCTTTTTATAGACCCACCAAGTTCCATCTGCTGTTCTTTTCTCATTGTTTATCCCAGCAGCAAACTGTATTCTCATTCAGGGAATGAAGGAATGTATTAGTTCTATTTTTTGATCAAGGTAAATTGGTCTCATCTGTTCAAATGGGATTTAGACTACCTTTTTGTATATCACTTGATTAGCAACGTTGATTCAGTCTGACCGATATGCCATCCTATGTATTTCAGAACATTGTCCTTTCCCTATGGTTGCAAACCTGTCCCTTTGACTTAGGCTCCAGAAGGAACAAAAATCATCTAATTGATTTAAATACCTCTGTGGTTTTAGAGCATCTGGTTGGCACACAGCCTCAATTCATTATTTGTTAAAATGCTTGTAAAACTATGCTTATGAAATTTACCCTGACTTGATTGTCACAATATCTTGAAGTACATGTATCATAATTATTTATTTTTCTTGTAGTATCAACTTTATGCAGTACTTTCAAAAGCTCCAGAGGAAGCTCTTGTGAGCGAAACATGTAGAGTAAGAAGTGGCAGCATTGGTGTATTAAATTTACGCTTTTTAGAATCTTGTTAATTTTAAAAATAAATTGTTGATTAATAAAATATATTTTTATATATTTGTCTGTTGTCTTGGCACCTTAAAAGTTCAGTCTTTTTTCCACTGTTACTGATTAACTTTGATTCATGTGTGGCCCTGTCAGGCACCGTCCCAGCTGTCAGAATACAACAGCTGCAGCAGTATTTTCATGGCTTGAGGATTCTTGGATTTGAATCTTTCAGTCTGCAGGCTGAACAAAAAAATAAAAATAAATTGAGTGTATGGCCAGCCCTAGAACTTGAGAAATCAGAGTGCCTTATCAAACACCTATATAATTAGTGGATACACACGCTGAATAGCAGACTGACGTCACACACCAAAGAATGGCTTTGTTGTGTTCTTAACCTACTTCTGAATGTAGGTCATGTTTAAACATTGGTTTAACAGAACAGATGAACAATAGGAACAAAATTAAGTTACCTGGACTGCTTTATTCTCCATTAATTTGCGCTGCTGTTCCTCTGCATACAATTTCTCCTCTAACTGACGAATCTTGTTCTAAAGCCATAAAAAAAAAAAAAAAAAATCTGTAATAATACACTGTGAGCCTGTGTTTTCACATTTTGTGCTCTCAAACAGATCATTTAACATAAAAAGTCCCACGGTTGTGTGGGTTTTGAACAGTGTTCTTTGCTATTGCTAACAAAGGAGGTGACATCTCACTAAATTTCATTTTGTAGAGATTATAAATTTCAAACAGAATATTCCTTACTATAAAATTTATATATATATATATATATATATATATATATATATATATATATATATATATATATATATATAAATGTAGTTTCTGCTTTATTATACACATACTGGCCACTTTATTAGGTACAGCTGTTCAATTGCTTGGTAACACAAATTGGTAATCAGTCAATCACATGGCAACCCAATGCATTTAGGCATCTAGACGTGGTGAAGACGACTTGCTGAAGTTCAAACCGAGCATCAGGATATCGAAGAAAGGGGTTTTAGCGACTTTGAACGTGGCATGGTTATTGGTGCCAGACAGACTGGTCTGAGCGTGTCAAAAACTGCTAATATTTTGGGATTTTCACACACAACCATATCTAGGGTTTATAGTGAATGGTCCGAAAAAGAGAAAATATCCAGTGAGTGGCAGTTGTGTGGAGGAAAATGCCTTGTTGATATCAGAGGTCAGAAGAGAATGGTTTGAGATGATAGGAAGGCAATAGTAACTCATATAACCACTCGTTACACCCAAGGTATGCAGAATGCCATCTTTGAGCGCACAACACATCAAACCTTAAAGCAGGGCTACAGCAGCAGACCACACCGGGTGCCACTAAGAACAGGAAACAGGGGGCTACAATTCACACAGGCTCACCAAAATTGGACAATAGAAGATTGGAAAAACGTTGCCTGGTCTGCAGAGTCTCAATTTTAGCTGTGACATTCAGATGGTAGGGTCAGAATTTGGTGTAAACATGAAAGCATGGATCCAGCCTGCCTTGTATCAATGGTTCAGGTTGGTGGTGTAATGGTGTGGGGGATATTTTCCTGGCACACTTTGGGTCTCTTAGTACCAATTGAGCATCATATAAAGGCCATGGTCTACCCGAGGATTGTTGCTGACCATTTCCATCCCTTTATGACTACAGTGTACCCATCTTCTGATGGCTACTTCTAGCAGGCTAATATACCAGGTCACAAACCTCAAATCATCTGAAACTGGATTTGCATAATGGATGTGCAGCCGACAAATCTGCAGTAACTGCGTGATGCTATTATGTCAATATGGACCAAAATCTCTGAGGAATGTTTCCAACACCTTGTTGAATCTATGCCATGAAAAATTAGGGCAAGGTAGTTTGTACCCACCCCCCCCCCCCCCAAAAAAAAAATTGGGACTTTAAATTAGCAAAGACACTGAAAATTGATTAAAATATCTGGATTTATTATATAAATAACATGTAGATTCTATAAAAAAATCATCTAAACATGATGATTATGAAAAACATTGACAAAGACATGCTTACTGTAAAAAAAAAAAAAAAAAAAAAAAAAAAAAAACACACAACACAGATATATTATCTTGCAATAAATTGTATGATACCTATATAGAGTAAATATCACTCCATTGTCCGGTAGTACTTTCCGGTGTGCGACATCTGGACTTAATTCTAGCAGTATCCAAAGTGTTTCAGGTTTTAGATTCCTTTCATCAGGGGTAATTGTATAGGAGGATTTATATTCAAAAATGGGGTAGTGGCATCATATTCAAGCAAGGATGGTAATATTGCAGCAAAGGTAACTTGGCGCTGTCAGAGGATGGCCCCCTGAAAATGTTTAGATGAAACCTGGACGGTTCAAATATTGGTCCACCCCGCGGGGAGGATATATAGTCCTAAACCCTTCGGATAGTGATTAAAGGTGGGTATAGATATCAGTCTTATAGTCATGAACAAGAGAACTCGCAGTATCAATAGGTTCAGGATTCAGGTCAAAATCCTCTATTAGTAGTATGGCTGTAATAAGAGATCCACTGTCGTTTGTTCAGACTGTGTTCAGGGGGTCCGTGAGACACACCATCTGTACTGCCAAGGGATCTTGTGATGGTGGAAGACTATATTTATCTATTGAAAAATTAAGGCAGTTCTGAAGGCAAAAAGGGGGTCCAACCAGGTACTAGCAAGGTGTACCTAATAAAGTGGCGGTGAATATTTTATATACATTCAACAGTTAAGTTTGATGGACAGTGAGGAACCTAGAGGTATGCATCAGCAAGGCTACAGCCTCCAGTGTTGGAGAAGCCAGCTGCATTATAAAGGATATATACTGCCAAACCTCCAGCTGCAGCAGGAACAAATACTACTACTACTACTGCTGCTGCTAAATCTGAACATTTCCTGCTCAGGACTTGTGATTGTTAGGGAGCTAGCACCTACAGTAAATTATTGTTAAAGAGGGCCTCCAGTTTCCAATGAGTTTCCTGCCTGCAGACCCCCACAACCACTGGGCCAAAGTTATGGGGAGGAGGCCCTAGTCATCAACATGTCTTGAATATTAGGGAATGTTACATTCACCCCGTGAAAGGCAATGGAAACTATTTCACATATATTAAAAACATAGACCCCAAACTGTTCTCCATGTATTACTGAAAAGAAAATGTGTGTATGTATATTATATATATATATATATATATATATATATATATATATATATATATATATATATATATATATATATAAAAAAAAGAATGCCTCATCACTACCTTCATATAGAAATTGCCCCCCTTTCTGCTAAACTTCTATGAATCAGTATTATGTTCATTACCTCTGCAGCCTGCTGAGTGGCTGTAAGTTGGAGACACTCCTTCTCCAAAAACTCAAGCTTTTCCAATTTATCCTGTATATTTCCTTGTTGAAGAAATGTCTAGAGGCAATAGAGAAAAAAGGCTTTAGACAGAAACTAGCTACATAGGTCACCCGCCGGCCTAAATGTAGGATACACTTTTGACAGTTTCAGGCAGACTTGGAGAGCCTTGCAAACAATAGCTTCAAGTGATAGTAAAGGCAGTTTATTTATGTTTTACCTACAGGTAAGCCTATCAGCCATCCATTGTGTTGGTGTAGATGGAGGAGAATGGTGTTAGGCCAGTTCACACCTTGGAAATGCAGTCCAGATGCGTTTCTGCATGCACATTTTTATGGTGTTTTTGATGCATTCTGGCGAGTTCCTTATGTGTTCCAGTGCATTTTTTCCCCCCAGAGTTCTTTTTTTATGCATTTGGCCACGTTCCAGTGCAGTCCCTTGCAGAAAAAAAAAGCAGCATGTTCTACTTTTGTTGACTGTACTGGAATTCACTGCAAAAGTGTAAACTTTGCTGTTGATATCCATGTAACTTACTGTCCATGAGTCTTTGATGAAGAAAAAAAAAAATGCACTGGACTTAAGCTGAACAAAGACTGATCGAAAACTGGCCACCCACCTTATTTGTATGAATGGAGGAATCTTATTTTTTTCTTCATTTAGCTGGCTGAATGAAAAAAAAAATAAATAAACCTACCTGTCAATGACTAGCTCTAGTATATGCTATATATCTGGCCTTCAGCACCACTGATCACTGAACCAACCTCAGACTGTGTCTGCAAGTGGAAAACAAGTGGGCAGGGTGGGTCTGCTTCATCTGGCTTACAGAGAAAACAGCCTTGCACTAGTTTATAGATCTGCACTGCTGAAGGCTGTAAACACTGCACACAATCGTGCCATTGTGGTGGTTTAAAGGTACTTGGCTATTGTCTGCCTGATGTTACTTGCTTGCTGTCATCTTTCAAATGATCTTCTACCACTAAATCTACCACCAAAGCCTAGTGAAAAAAAATAGCATTTCTGGGTATGGGAAATGGTCTGGTAGCAGATGGGGCACTGCAAAGGTAAGAGCAGGCACTTTATAGCAGCTTCTGACATCAGATTATGATAATTAAACATATAAATGTTAAAAGACCTGTAATAAAAAAATCTTTTAGTTGAATTATAGTTGGCATATAGAAGAAAGCAGAGAATGTACCTGTTGCTCGAGCACTGTATTCTTTTCCATTTCAGCATTGTGAACCATCTTTCTCATATATTCAAGTTGCTTCTCAAGAAGTGAGCAGCGCTGCTCTGCTGAATTCAGCTGAGTAACTACATCTAGTGCAAGCAAAAGAAAAAAAAAGACAAATAGCTAAAACAAGAAGAACTCAATTTTTTAGCTTATTACGGTTTGAGAAAATATACGCCTCTTGGCAGTACAGAACGGGACCAAAGACATAAGAGATGTGACATCAATCATCACCTGGCTTAAAGTGGACCCTTCATTAAAATTCATATGCCACCATTATCAAGTACATTATTATCAGGAACTTTGTATTTTCTTGCTCTGCCTGGGTTACAACTTCATGTGTAAGCATTACTGCAGAAAGTTTAGTGATTTCAGTCAGCAATGAAGATAGAGGTTTAAAAAAAAAAAAAAAAAAAGCTGTCACTGTGCAAATTGATATAAAATAAGGTATATTATGGAAGCAAGGTTTTCAATACATATAGTTCAGATATTCTAGGATTCTTCTACACAGCAACTACAATGGGTTAAACCCAGGCGCATTTCCTTCTATAGCATAATGGGGGCAATTTATCAAAACTGGGACAGACAGACAGAATCAGCTTTCCATGGCAACCAGTTTCTTTTTTCAGCTTGTTCAGGTAAGCTTTAATAAAAACGAAAGATAGGAACTGATTGGTTACCATGCACAGCTGCTCCAGATTCTAGTCTTCACTAGGCTTTGCAATGGGTTCAAGAAATGAATGTTATAATTGATAAAGGGGAAACTAGAGGCTGGAGGATAAATACACTGATCATTTTCATCAAACCTGGGATTTAATGATATTGTTAAAATCATCCCCAAGTTTATGGGCTTACTTGACCTTTCTTACTAAATAAAAACTTTTGTGGGCCAGCAGGGGTTGGCAACCCCCAATCTGTTCCCTTCCCTTTTGCTCCCTTACCTGCAACGGTGCTGAGAACGTCACAGTGAGATAATTCTAGTGCCATAGCTCACATTTAAAGCGTCACCTATGGACAACTTTAGGTACGGTCGATTTTCGCAATTTACAGGTGTGTACAATTTTAAAGCTTGACAGGTTTGGTATCTATTTACTCGATGCAACACCATATTTTACCCCCCCCCCCCCCAAAAAAAAAAAAAAAAAAAAAAAAAATGTATTAAATTGTGTTTGCACTAAAATTCATTTAAGTGTATTCGTTCCTAAAAATGTGTGTTTGATAAATATCTGTGCAACTATTGTGTGACATAAAAAAATTGCAACAGCCACCATTTTATTCTTCAGGGCATCTGCTTTCAGTTTAGAAGTAATTTTCCAGCACAGAAAGCTTAGAATTTCACTATGACAGGAAAGTTGTGAAGGCTGCTGCATGTATGTATAAGCATGTGTTGGTCCCTTTGCTTTCATTTTCCTCTCATTATAGTGGGGTTGATATCTGGGGGAGAGGGAGAGGGAGAGGGAGAGGGAGAGGGAGAGGGAGAGGGAGAGGGAGAGGGAGAGGGAGAGGGAGAGGGAGAGGGAGAGGGAGAGGGAGAGGGAGAGGGAGAGGGAGAGGGAGAGGGAGAGGGAAAACTTTTGCTCAAGCTTCCCAGCAGTGTTTGTATTCAAATCTGAATAATAAAAGCTGTTCAACAACACTGCTGAACTGAACATCAGAGGAAGGACATCAAAATTACCATATGACAATGCAATCGCCCTTGTTGTATTGCACTCTACCTGTGAAGATAACTGTTGGATAGGTTAGTCATATACTACTTTTACACAGACTAATTGCTGGCAAATAATGTGTGAAACAACTGTAGCGCCGGCTCCTGAAGAGCATGCGCTATGTGTTTTTGTCATTTAACTTTACCCTTAAACCACAGTTTGGTTTTGGGTTCAATTATCCTAAATTTAGACCTCAGCACCAGTCTAGCTGGACTGCCGGGTGTTCTGCCTGACCATAGGTGGCGCTGTCATCATGGCAGGGTGCAGAACACAGTCTAGTTGGGTGCATTAAGGTTACTCTCTCTCGGAATCAGCCCAATGGGAGTGTCACTCTTGCTGTGCTTCCTGGGAGAGGGTACTTAAGGTGCAGATGTCACGTGAGTCTGGGTTCCGGTCCAGAAGTGTTTTCTGGCTGATGGTCCTGGTCCTCCTGACCAGCCCCCAGGACTGTCATGGCCTAGAGTGCGGATCCATCCAACTACAGGTCTCGGGGCTGGCTAGCCCGAGGCAAGAAAACTGAAGGAAGGATTCAGAGGTGGTCCGGTGCCGTCTTGGTTAGTGGAGACGCCCAGCAACTGTGAAGGTTTCCAGGGGAGGACTCTTCGGTAGAAGGTCATGCAAGGGTTGACTTCTCAATAAGAACCTAGACAAGTTGGGAGACCCCAAGGGAATTCAATCTCGTGTGGTATCGCCAGACTGGCTGCAAGATACTGGTACCATATGAGGGTTTTACAAACTTTCAGTTTCACTCAAGTGTTCTATAGCAAGTCTGTGGCAGAGACTGAATGGCTATTCTCTGGATTTTCTACTGGTGAGAGACTTTCCCTATTGAAATTATCATTAAGAGTACCTGGACTTTTCCCTACCTAAACCCTCTAACCCCAAGTTGAGAGTCTGTGTTTGTTAACCATCTTTTGCAAAGAAAAATCCCTTTGAGTGGATCTGGCGTCAGTCTCTACAGTTCTTGGGCCATCTACCTCGGGAAACCCCTAGACGCGCATGAGGTGGAGAAGGTAACGGTAAGCCCAATTAATTCAGCAGCTCCTTCAGGAGTCAGTGCTACACAACCTTATTTGTGCGATAACTGATCCACTAAAGGGTATCCAAGGCTGAATTTGAAGCATGTTTTTGGCATACAATGGGCAACTAGAGCAGCGCTCAAACTGCAGCTCCTTGGCTGGATGCTGCCTTTCAGCCCTCTTTATCTGGTCCTTGGGGCACTATTCCTGCCAACATGGGAAACACTTCCTCCCACTGGCACCACTGATGGGGCACAATTCCTCCCACCGGCACCATTGATGGGGCACAGTTCCTCCCACCGACTCCATTGATGGGGCACAATTCCTCCCACCGACTCCATTGATGGGGCACAATTCCTCCCACCGACTCCATTGATGGGGCACAATTCCTCCCACCGACTCCATTGATGGGGCACAATTCCTCCCACCGACTCCATTGATGGGGCACAATTCCTCCCACCGACTCCTCCCACCATTGATGGGGCACAATTCCTCCCACTGACTCCTCCCACCATTGATGGGGCACAATTCCTCCCGCTGACATCATTGATGGGGCACAATTCCTCCCGCTGACATCATTGATGGGGCACAATTCCTACTGCTGACATCATTGATGGGGCACAATTCCTCCCACTGACTCCATTGATGGGGAACTAGTCTTTCCACTAACACAAATGACATGGCATAACTCATTCCATTGATTGCAGATACTATGTAATTTATTTATTTTTTTACATCTCAGCATGTAAACATGCTGATCTGTTTTTTATAGGTTTGGGTCATTAAACCTCTGTGTGCACGCAAAGGAATTGTTGCATAGAGAACAGAAAGTTCTCTCTGGTGTGTCTTTCTGACAAAAACATGATGATGGAACAAAATATGGTTGTTTGCAAATAGCCTAAGTGCCCGTTCACACAGGGGCGACGCGACTTGCAGCGCGACTCACAGATGCGACCTGCACACGACTTCAGCGGCGACTTGCAAAATGACTTCTGTATAGAAGTCAATGCAAGTCGCCCCGAAAATAGTACAGGAACCTTTTTCTAAGTCGGAGCGATTTGAGTCGCTCCTATTAGAACGGTTCCATAGTACAGAACGGAGCGCGACTTGTCAGGCGGCTAAGTCGCCTGACAAGTCGCGGTAGTGTGAACGGGCACTTAGGAGCCATTTTCTATAGCTAACAGATGTGTACTTGTTCATTGAACAGGCAATTTCATATGGGGAAGCTCACTGTCCCCAGATTTCTGCTTTGTGCTAAAGGGAAATAAGGTAATGCAAAACAAGGATGATGTACAAAGTACTGCAACTCACAGCAAACAACAACAAAAAAAACCAACAACATTCTGTTCAACACCAGTAACCTATAAATCCAATTGGTTGTTTTGGGGTTTCATGCTCTGCACATCCCTGTTGCCCTTTGTATCGTTTATAGAATAGGCCTTAGGGCTCATATCAAATTCAAAAAGATAAAAAAATTAAAATGGTACAATTGTTTTTAATGGTTGAGCAAACATGAAAAATGAATACAAACTGCACTCAAATGTAGGATTGTGAAAGCGGAGAGAAGTGCCTCTGTTTACAACTGGAACGTGAACTTTTTCACAGTGCTTTTACTGCTTTAGTACAATATGCGAATACCTTAATGTACATAGTCTGGTTTTCAATCCTGAAAATGTTGGGAGTGAACATCCAAGGGTTTTCATGCCCTAGCAACAAGGCAGTGTGTGGGTAATAATTTGTCAGAGCTGCAGAGTTTTTAATACCTACTGGGGCCCCTTAATTGCATAGGCTATTATTTGCAAAAAGTGAACTTGGCCTTTAAGCTACAGTCATGTGACTATGCGTAGACTTGAGAGGCGCAAGCTAAGAGAATGTTTTGATCAGTCTGCTGCAGAAAAAAATATTTTTTCCTCTCCTTCTAGCACTCACGGCACACATGAGATTGTATTTCAAACCACAGAATGAGAAGAAGCAGCAGCAGAGAGTAAATCTGTGTAAGACAAGTAACCACAGCCAACAAAGACTACCACACAGTAATCAGAATATATTATATGAATTTTACACACACACACACACACACACACACACACACACACACTATCTCACAAAAGTGAGTACACCCCTCTCATTTTTGTAAATACTTTATTATATCTTTTCATGTGACAACACTAAAGAAATTACACTTTGCTACAATGTAAATTAGTAAGTGTATAGCTTGTATCATAGTGTAGATTTGCTGTCCCCTCAAAATAACTCACACAGCCATTAATGTCTTAACTGTTGGCAATAAAAGTGACTACACCCCTAAGTGAAAATGTCCAAATTGGGCCCAATAAGCCATTTTCCCTCCCCGAGATCATGTGACTCGTTAGTGTTACAAGGTCTCAGGTGTGAATGGGGAGCAGGTGTGTTAAATTTGGTGTTCTCTCTCATACTGGTTGCTGAAGTTCAACATGGCACCTCATGGCAAATAACCAGTTGAGGAGTACAAAGACAAGCATGTCTTGCCTACAGTTAAGCATGGTGGTGGGAGTGTCATGGTCTGGGGCTGCATGAGTGCTGCCGGCACTTGGGAGCTATAGTTCATTGAGGGAACCATGAATACCAACATGTACTGTGACATACTGAAGCAGAGCATGATCCCTTCCCTTCGGAGACTGGGCCGCAGGGCAGTATTCCAACAGAATGACCCCAAACACACCTCCAAGATGACCACTACTTTGCTAAAGAAGCGAAGGGTAAAGGTGATGGACTGGCCAAGCATGTCTCCAGACCTAAAACCTATTGAGCATCAGACATTTTCACTTAGGGGTGCACTCACTTTTTTTGCCAGCGGTTAGACATTAATTAATGGGGTGTTGAGTTATTTTGAGGGGACAGGAAATTTACACTGTTATACAAGCTGTACTGTACTTTACATTGTAGTAAAGTGTAATTTCTTCAGTGTTGTCACATGAAAAGATATAATAAAATATTTACAAAATTGTGAGGGTGTATTCTCTTTTGCGAGATACTGTAATATATAATCACACACACACACACTCTGAGGGGAAAAAAGTATTTCATTCCTTGCCGATTTTGGATATTTGCCCACTGACAAAAATGACCAGTCTGTAATTTTAAATCAGTAGGTTAATTTAAAAGTGAGAGACAGAACAAAAAAAAAATATCCAAAAAAAAATAAAAACGCATTTTAAAAAAGCTATAAATTGATGTGCATTTTAATGAGTGAAATAAGTATTTGATCCCTCAGCAATCAGCAAGATTTCTGGCTTCCAGTTGTCTTCTATACAAGTAACGAGCTGAGATTAGGAGCACCTGTCCACAGACACAATACATCAGATTCCAATCTCTCCACCATGGCCAAGACCAAAGAGCTGTCCAAGGAGGTCAAGGACAAGATTGTAGACCTACACAAGGCTGGAATGGGCTACAAGACAATCGCCAAGCAGCTTGGCGAGAGGGTGACAGCTGGAGCGATTATTTGCAAATGGAAGAAACACAAAATTACTGTCAATATCCCTCGGTCTGGGGCTCCATGCAAGATCTCACCTCGTGGAGTTTCAATGATCACGAGACCGGTGAGGAATCAGCACAAAACTACACAGGAGAATCTTGCCAATGATCTCAAGGCAGCTGGTACTATAATCACCAAGAAAACAATTGGTAACATACAATGCTGTGAAGGACTGAAATCCTGCAGCACCCGCAAGGTCCCCCTGCTCAAGAAAGCACATGTACAGGCCCCGTCTGAAGTTTGCTAATTGACATCTGAATGATTCAGAGGAGAACTGGGTGAAAGTGTTCTGGTCGATGAGACCAAAATGTAATGCTTTGGCATCAACTGAACTCGCTGTGTTTGGAGGAGGAGTAATGCTGCCTATGACCCCAAGAACATCATCCCCACCGTCAAACATGGAGGTGGAAACATTATGCTTTGGGGGTGTTTTTCTGCTAAGGGGACAGGACAACTTCACTGCATCAAAGGGATGAATGGCGGGGCCATGTACCAGCAAATCTTAGGTGAGAACCTCCTTTCCTCAGCTAGGGCATTGAAAACAGGTCAAGGATGGTATTCCAGCATGACAATGACCCAAAACACATGGCCAAGACAACAAAAGGTGGCTCAAGAAGAAGCACATTAAAGTGTAAGTTCACCTTTACAGAAAAATCTGTAAGGTGAACTTACAAAGGTCCCCCTCCTCGCCCCCACCCCGGTCCCACTGACCTGGACCTCCACAATTTCTGGTTCTATGCCCCGGGATGTCCCCGCCAGGATCCCGGGGCTTAGAAATTCTCTCTGCATCCATGTGGTGTATTCATAGCCAACAGGATGGGCTATACGGCTGTTGATTGGCCGGAGTCACCCATGTGACCAATTAGAATGCTCAAAATTGTCCCCCTAACGGGGTGGCGTTTTGGACATTCAGCTGAGAGGATTTCTAAGCTGCAGATGTGCCAGGGCTTAGAACAGGAGATTATCGTGGTCCAGGTCAGCGGGAGCGGAGGGGGGTCGAGAAGGGGGAGCTGTGTAAGTTCACCTTACAGAGTTTTCTGTAAAGGTGAACTTACCCTTTAAGGTCATGGAGTGGCCTAGCCAGTCTCCAGACCTTAATCCCATAGAAAATATGAGAAGGGAGCTGAAGGTTCGAGTTACCAAACGTCAGCCTCGAAACCTTAATGACTTGGAGAGGATCTGCAAAGATGAGTGGGACAAAATTCCTCCTGAGATGTGTGCAAACCTGGTGGCCAACTGCAATGAAAGTCTGAGTTCTGTGATTGCCAACATGGGGTTTGCCACCAAGTACGAAGCCATGTTTGTAAAAAAACAAACAAAAACAAATGGCGATAACTGCGTATGCACAGTAGCGGTGGCTGCCCATTGCGGGGTGTCATCCTGATGGCTCAAGGTCCTGTTCTCCCCTCCCTCCTCTCCTTGTGCCATTTCTTGTATCAGGTCCACAGCCTCTTACCAACTGTATCAGCAGCCTTGCCAGTGCATGTTTTAGTTGCAGACTGAACCCTCGTACACACGATTGGATTTTCATCTGGTAATTGTGTGATAACAGACTGTTTGCCTAAAATCCGACTGTTAGTACGCTCCATCAGACAATTGTTGTCCAACTTTCCCCCATCAAATGTTGGATGACAGGCTAGTAAATTTTTGGCGGACAACGGTCTGTACACAAGTCCGTCACACAAAAGTTGAAAGTACAAACGCACATGCCTGGAATCAATGCTCACCAAACATGACATTAGCAGAAGGAGCCCAAAGGGTGGCGCTCAATAGACAAAAGACCTGACGCTTTGTTGGCCAACAATCTGATCACGTGTACCAGGCTTTACACAATCTTACTGATGAGCATCTGATTATATCAACATTATTGATATTTTTACATTCCGTATTTTAATATTGCTCTTGTAATCTTGCTATTTTATTATTAAATCCTTTTTGAGCTTTTACATAAGAACCGGAAAGGACTTTCTTGGGACTTTTCTCATCAATATAAGGTTACAGAATATCGAGATAATATTTTTATATTTAACATGCCCCCACAGCAAGCAGCTTGCTATGGGGTCACCCGAGTCGCAGTTTCATGTGTCCGTGCAGACATGGAGCCTCGGTTCGCCCCCGCCCCCATTCTCCTGATTGGCTAACTGACTTTGATTGACTGCAGTGACAGCCAATGTTGTGGCTCCTGTTTCTGAGCCAATCAGGAGAGAGAGCCACGGATGGCCGAGGCATTCTAAGCCCTTGTACACACGGTCGGATATTCCGATGGACAATGTCCGATAGGACCTTGTTGTCGGATAATCCTACAGTGTGTGGGCTCCATCGGACTGTTTCCGTCGGAGTATCCGACGGACCAAGTTTTCCAGCTGGGCTATAAAATTTTCCGACAACATGATCCGATCGGACTTTGTCCCATCATGTGTAGAGAATTCCGATCGGACAAAGTGCCACGCATGCTCAAATCAAATTCCTACACCAAAGATATTGGCTACTAGCCTGAACGTAGTCCCGTCCTAACGAAATAACGTCATCACGTTAAGTACGATCGGATTTTCTGACAACTTTGTCCGACTGTGTGTATGCAACAGTTTTGGACAAAATCCGTCGGACAAAATCCAATGGATTTTGTTGTCGGAATGTCTGACCGTGCGTACAAGGGCTTAGACATAGCTGGATCGGAATGGGGCTCAGGTATTAGGGGGTCTGGGGTGTCTGCTGCACACAGAAAGCGTTTTATCTTAATGCATAGGATGCATCAAGATAAAAACAAAACTTCTGTCTTTACAACCCCTTTAACTCCTTTGGTAAATCAAGGTCATTGCGTCATTCTAGCATTTCAGTCCACGAAGTGGATGTCGACACTAGATCACATCTGCCAAACACACGGCCCTCTGGGCCAATTCATGTGGCTCTCACATCTATATTGCTGCTGTGGCACTCCCTCATCTCTGCCCCCAGCTTGTCTCAGTAGTTGGCAGCAAAGAGGGGGATAAAACTCCTCCCACAGATCCTGAGCCTCTCCGTGCAACCTGCAGCCGCATCTCATCTCAATCTCTCCTGGTCTCAGCAGTCAGCAGACTCTGGTAGTTGACTCCAGCCCTACTCTGGTCCTCCTCCAGACCCTGCACTTTCGACTTCCCAGCTCTACCCCTAGCTGCTTCCTGGCAGCAGCACAAGGGGTGTACAATGTGATATAAAGGAGGATGGAGGACTCTTGACTTGTGGTGGTGGAGCTCTTGACATGTAATGCAAAGGAGGGTGCTCAGGACATCTGCTTATAATTATTTTGAGGATAATACAATTCTATGCCAGTTGAAAAGGAGGGTTGCTCACCGCTGGTATCGTCCACAAGAAACTTTACTGGAAACTGCTTAAACAGGACACAATGGCAAAAGCATGATCTGTCTGAGCAGTCTCCAATAAAATTTCTTGTGATTGATACCAGCAGTATGTGACCTTCCTTTCTGACTTGCAACATCTGCTACAGGAGTGTGAATAGGCTCTGTACTGGTCTACACCTGCCCTTCAAAGCTTAAGTTATTACTAAAACCAGTAATCAAATGCACAAGCGATTATGTATTAACGATAAAGGTTAGTTACAGTTATATAGCCTTACAGATACAACCGGCCCTGTGAGGGCAACCATAATGCTGATGTAGCCTGCTATGAAACGGAGTTTGATAACCCTGCCATAGATGATACCTGAAGAAAAGCGAGTCCCTTCTGGGGAGAAAAGCAGTTGAATACATAGTCAGAGGGAGTGCTATGATCTCTGTTGGACGTAATAATACTTATAAATATACACTTACCCATTACTTAGAATACAATAACTTTATGTGAAAAATACATTCGATGCTATGCCATGTATTGTTCCAGCTTTTATAGAGAAATCCTAAATAAAGCTCAGGTAGAAGGATTACCATTATTACCGTGTTTCTGCCGTATAGCTTCACGCTGAGCAGCCTCACTCTTTTCTTTTTCAGACAAAGCTTTCTTGTGTTCATTGTTCTCCACGGACAAGCTTGTTAAACAGTTCTGTGCTTTAAACTTCTCTAGTTCTAACCGGGAAATCTTCTCTTGAAGAGTTTTTAGAGCAGACACCAAAGCTGTTGTGAACGATAGGTCACAAAGTTCATATAAATCGGATATCATTAAACATGAGCGAAGAAAAGAGCAAATCCTAAAGCACGCCTAACACAAACCAACACATTACATGCACTATAAGGCCTCATTCACATTCTGAATTCTTGCGTAATTATGCATTTAATCTGGCCATAGAGGTTGCCATTTTTTTTCCTGCAACCACACTGACTGTGTTGATGGCGGAATCCCTCCCGCAGTGCTAATGTGTTCTCCCAGTGGGGGGAGCCATCCTGACCAGAAGAACACATTGATTACTAGCGGCTATTGCCACTGGCAATAATTCAGTGAGAAGGCCAATAGTCTGGTTGTACCCAAGTTGATCGAAAGATCAACTCGGTTACAATCTGCCTGCCAATACACAATTCGAACCATCTATGGCTGGCTTTAGAAAACATTTCTAAAAATATATAAATAAGGAGTTCAGCATTTGATCCCATTATCTGTAACTAACGATTATTTTCATAGTCAATTAGTTGGCCAATTATTGTTTTGATTAATCGATTAATAACCTTTAAAAAAAAGTTAATATGTAAAGTTTTAAAAAAAAGGCAATTTATTCTTAAATATCTCTACACAGTAGTAAATATAAATAACCAACTATATGGTTAGGGAGCAAAAATATCTAATCCACTCTGAGAACAGACAGAAAAGATATACTGTATATACTATAAGAGAGATATACTGTATATACTATTAGAGGAGAGATATACTGTATATACTATTAGAGGAGAGATATACTGTATGTACACTATTAGAAGAGAGAAATACTGTATGTACACTATTAGAAGAGAGAAATACTGTATATACTATTAAAGGGTGAATCTGGTAAATATAATCAAACTTAGAGATCTTATTTTTTTTTTTTATGTAAAAAACAAAACAAAAAATGTCTTCCTTCAACAAAAAAGAAAAAAAAAATTTAAAGTAATTTTTGAATTTTAAGAACGTTCGTTCGATTTTCTAAACGTTAGTGGGGTCAAATCGACATTGATTTTCAACCACAGTGACAGGAAAATTTGGAAATTTAAAATTCCTTTGACCAAGAAGTTTTCCGACAGTGTATGTGGTTTTCGTTCAGAAATTACATTCATTTTAAAAACAGAATGTTAAAAACAAGTGAAAATTTCAAACAACATTCTTTCATTCAGTGAATGTACAAAGATTTTTAGTCTGAAAATTGATCCATGTGGCCAGCATAAGGCTCGGTACACACCTATGCAGTTTGCTTTTGATCCAGTTCTGCAGTGCTTTTTCCTGTGCGTTTTGATTTTTGTGCACGTGATTTTGCTGTGATTTGCATTTTTGTTGGCTACTTTGTTCTTGGGCAGATTAAAAAGCACAAATTGCTGCAAAAACGCATTACATGCCTTTCTGCAGCTTCTCCATTGAAGTATATTGAACCAAAAAAGCATTATGCGTTAAAAAAAGTCCCTGCCCGTTTCCAAATACTCAGCGGCTGAAAAAAAGCATAGGATGTGAACACGTCCCATAGGAGACCAAGTAAATGAACTGTAGTGCGTTTCTGCAAAAAGCATCAAAAGGCACATAGATGTGAACCAGGTCTAAAGCCTCATACACACGATAGGACTTTGTACAAACTTTCCCTTGGATTTTTGTACAAAGGGCGTCGGCCCTGAACTTGTATTGCATACACACAGCAGGACTTTTTCAGCCAACTTTCACCAAATCACGTGGTTTTTCTGCTCTTAACCGCCACCTTTGGTCAACTTCTGTATTGTTGTCTGATCTTTTGCATTGGTTCTGAGCATGCCTGTTTGTACTTTGTACAAAAGTCCTATGGTTTTCTGTACACACGATCAGACTTTGCTCCATCAGACTTTTGTTGCCAGAAAGTTTGTCCGTTCGCACAGCCAACAAAAGTCTGATGAAAACCAAAAAAGTTTGTCCGATGGAGCGTACACACGGTAGGATGTTGCTCCAAAACAGCTAATTTGCATGTTTGTTGTCAAAAAGTCTGATCGTGTGTATGGGCCTTTAGACATTTAGTAACATAATGGGGTTAAATAACGAAAATGAGCCCTTTATAGTACAAAAAAAACACTACTGTAAGGGGTTAATATTTTTACTGTAGAACTGTGAAAGTAATAGTTACAGTAGCGATTATTTGCACTTTTTGTACTATAAAAAGGGCTCATTTTAGTTTTTTTTTTAAACCCATTATGTTTCTGGCCGATTAATCGATTATGAAAATAGTAATCGATTAATTTCATAATTGATTAGTTGTTTCAGCCCTAATAATCTGATATTATCGATTTGCATATGAGAAACAAATGCAACCTTGACTGGCAGCTTGCTATGGTAAAAAAGATGTACAACTGACCATGTCCATCAATCAAAAAGACAGGTAAATGACAGAACATGCTCCTTAAATTTGGAATATTTTAACTGAAAGGAGTCAACTAACCTAAGGGCGGCTTCACAATCCCACTGTGCTTTGGTCAAAGCGCAGCTAACCTTTTTTTTGTTTGTTTTTTTATATATGCGGGTTACCTGTGCTTTCCCATAGACTTCTATTATGCCCTGTGGTTATTGTGCATTTTCAGAAAGCGCATCAAAACCACGGGACATAATTATTGAGTGGTATAAGAAAAGTTACCTCCTGCCCCTCCACCCACCTTATAGGATTAATTGCCTTGAATTATTACTTACCTTTGCTATTGGGAACTTCTAGAACACTGTAAGAGGGAGAATTTGAATCTTTCACAGTTGAAGATGAATGCTTTCTTGATGAAGATCTAGATTCAAAAAGGTCAGAAAGTGCTTTGCTGGCAGGAGGATGGTAAAAACTGGGCAAGTAACTGTCTTTTAACACAGAATCCATTTTCAAAACCTGCAAACAAAAATTATAAACATTAACTCTAAAATATATACTATGTACATAATATACTACTCGAAACCCTGGGGGGGGGGGGTTTCCACTACCCCATCCTAAACTTTAGGCAAACACACACAGAACTGCTCCCCACTGCTAGATTATCCACCATACCAGGCATCATCAGAAGTCCGTATAGGGGCCTAATAAACAGGAGGGTAGTGGAACCCCTATTGTTTATCACCACAAAAAGTGTAGCTGCTGACTTTTAATAAACAGACACTCACCTGTCTCATGGTCCAGTGATGTGGCTGCCCAAAGCCTTGCTCCTCTCCCCCTCCTCTCGGCGATGCCGTCATTGCAACTGTGGGCACCTGGCTGTGACAGCTTCATGGCCGTATGCGCACTGCGCATGTTTGAGTTGCGCTGCGTTTTGCTAGTGGCCAGGCAATCTTCCGGGACCTGTGACATGTCTCAGAAGATTGCAGAGAGGGAGGACCCCCACCTAAAGGGAGAGGGGGAGTCGCCTAGGCGGCCAAGAGACAGAAGCAGGAAGTGGGACAGGAAGTCCCTCTCAAAACAAGGTACCCCCCCCCCCAAAAAAAAATACATGCCAAAATGTGGCATGTAAGGGGGCAAGGAGTGCTTAAAGCGAAAGTCCACTTTTGGGTGGAACTCCGCTTTAATTACAATCAATTCGTTTTCTAATAAAAAAAAATAAAAAAAACACCACACAACTACAATCAAAGCAATGGAGTGTAATCAAAGCAGCAATTCAATGGTGAAGCAACTGTAGATCACCAAGTTATCTTTTTGCTTTCTCCCCCAATCAGCAAGCTATTTTATACTGAAGACAAGTATAAAAGACAGATTGAGGTGTCAGTTCTAAATATAACCCCAATAGATTGGGACACGGTGAAAAAGCTCCATAAAAACAGAATGCAGTGCTTTGTAAAATCTCATAAATCCATATTTTATTGACAATAGAAAATAGATAACATATCAAATGTTTAAACTGAGAAAATGTACCATTTTAATAAAAAAGCAAGATCATTTTGAAACTGGTAGCAGCAATGGGTCTTTTCTTGGGACAGGGCAACAAAAAGCTGGCAAAATAAGTGGTACTAACAAGGAAGAGCTGGGAGAACGTTTTGCAGCTAATTAGGTTAATTGGCAACAGGTCAGTAACATGATTGTCAGAGTGTCTCTGAAGTAAAGATGGACAGAGGTTCATCAATCTGTCTAAAAATTGACAAACTATTTCAGAATACTGTTCCCCCAATGTAAAATTACAAAGACTTTAAATACATTATCATCCATTACCAGTACATAATATCAAAATATTCAGAGAATCTGGAGAAATCTTTGTAGACAAGGGTCAAGGCCAAAATGCAATATTGGGTGTCCGTGATCTTCAGCCCCTCAGACGGCACTGCATTAACAACTTCCTGCCGATGTGGCACATACATACAGGTTCTCAGCAGGTGGGCTTTAATGCTGAGAGGTCACATATATGTGGCCTTATGTAAACAGTTTTCTGTGCTGAGTGTGCATGCTCCCAGCACAGTCACTGGCAGGAAGCTCTCGATGTATACTTACGATCGGAAGTTATCCGATCATGTGCCAGTCATTTCCTCAGTTTAACCCTGTTGCTGAGTAATTTTTGCGTTTTTTTGCACACATCTAAAAAAAAAAATAATAAATTTGGGCCGGAAGCTTGCATAAACCCCCAAAACATACAGTTTCTGAAAGCAGACACCCTAGATAATAAAATGGTGATAGTGCCAATTTTTTATTTGTAAGAAATACACTAAAGTTAATTTTAGGGCACACAAATGCAATAATTTACCCAATTTTTGATAACATATAACAGATGTAAATATATACCCAACATGTCAAAACTTAAAATTTGCGCGTTCCAGTGAAATGGAAAAACAAAACTCCAGTATCTTATATTTTCCATAATATAGTTTTAAAAGCCCCTATAGGTCATACGCTACAGAGGTGGTCTGGTGCTAGAAATCTTTCTTTCCCTCCAGTGATGTGTAACATGTATTGCAATCAACGTTTTCGTGTGTAGGCACACCGATTCGTACATTTACGTTGGTATGTGTGGGTGGGTATGTGGGGCAGGATGGGGGGCAACCTCAAACATTTTTTTGGGGGGAGGGATTTTATGTGCTTGAGTGCAATTTAAAAGAGAAGTTTTGGGATTATATATATATATATATATATATATATATATATATATATATATATATATATATATATATATATATATATATATATATATATATATAAAAAACAACAAAAAAAACACAACACATTTATACTCACCTAGGTGGATGCAGCATCCATCCAATGTTGCATCTGTCCCCCGCTGGCTCTGCAGTGAGAACTGTGCAATCAAACACCGCTGATCACTCAGTTCTCCTCCGCTCTGAGCAGAGAGCTGCGACAGTCAGTGGCCCTCTGCTCTCCCCTCCAGCACTTTCTGCAGCGCTGGGCTATGGAGGGGGCGGGAGGAGCTGGCTCAGGCTCTCGGCAGATTGCCAAGAGGCTGAGTCAGGTGTTGGTCCAGGCTTTTGCGTGGATACCAACCATATGGTTAGGATCTTTTCCAAGCCTGGACCGGCTGATGGGTCACATTGGATTCATAGAAGTATGGCCAAAAAAGCTTTAGCCATACTTCTCCTTTAAAAGGGGTTGTAAACCCTCAGGGTTTATCACCTTAATGCATTAAGGTAAAAAACCTCCTGTGATGCAGCTGCCCCCCAGAGCCCTCCTTTTACTTACCTGAACCCAGTCTTCCCAGCAACGGGGATGAGCACACCAGCTCCAGCCAGTGTCTTGGGTTCCGTTTGGATAGATTCATAGCAGAGCAACCATTGGCTCCCGCTGCTGACAATCAAATCCAATGACGCGGGAGCCGGGGGGCAGGCCCAAGTCCTGCTGTCTGTGTAGACGCAGCAGCAGGACACAGGAGTGTGCCCCCACGAGTGCCCTGAGGGAGAGCGGCTCTCCAGCGGGGCACTCAAGGAGGAGGGGCCAGGAGCGCTGCTGAGGGACCCCAGGCAAGAGGATTAGGGGCCACTCTGTGCAAAAGCAACTGCACAAGGTAAGTATGACATGTTTGTTTTTTGTTTCTTTAAATGAACCTGTATATATAATAACATTGTGAGAAAAAAAAGGTTAAAGGATTTTCTGGTAATAGGCTCTCTTTAATAAGACATCCAGGGTCCAAAAGACCCTGAATGTCTCCTTGTGCTCCAATTAATTGAATGCAGTGCAGATTGCATTGCAACAGATGATTTTTTACCTGCCATGCTGGCCAGGGAAAGTGAAATGGGGACCCGGAAGTGAAGTTTCAGTAAGTAGGGGAGGAAAGTAGACACATGTCCACTCGGATCCCTGCCCTATACCCGGTGGCACTCGCTATGTTGGTCCTAGGCCCGCAGATTGGTAAACGGAGCCTCGGAGACGTGGCAGGGGCTCCCATTAGCAGGAGTGTGGAAGCAATTTGGCTGCTGTGGAGGTGCTGGACTGCTTAGTTTGTAACACCCAATTCAAAAGGTAAAAAAACAAACAATAATAATAAAAAAAAAAAATATATATATATATATATATATATATATATATATATATATATATATATATATATATAAATATATAAAAGACCTTAGAAGGTACCGAAAGATATTTCATTTTCAAAATTAATAATCACCTTATTATAACAATAGCTGAGCATATTTTGGTCAATGTACCAAAGGGCAGCAACCTGCACTATTATTAGAATAGGGAGGCTCTATCAAAGTTTACATTTAGCATTCCCTACTATTACATTTCCATTATTCATGCTGTGACTCATTTTAAATTTATCATTAAATAGAGGAAAGTGCCTTATTCAAATGTTCTTGTAAAAACAACCTTAATTGCTTCGTGCATCATATTTAATCTGTTAGTTTTCTTTTTACAGTGTTTGATGTATTTTCTTTTGCTTCTAAATCCAACAGCCAGGCCATCTGCCTTATTAAAAGTAGGCACACGGCACCTGGCAATAAGCATTTTCTGCCATTCCATGGAACACAGACAATTATAGAAACTTGCCTAATCTCAGGCAGATGGTGTGAGAATTTCATTAAAAACAAGCTTATGTCATGCTCAGTCTCTCTGTGAAAGTGAATATGCAGAATTACCAACATCTATAAAAGAATGGTATTTCAGCCTCAATTGTTTTCCTCAAGAAGAGAAAAATTAAAGCTGAACTCCATGCAAAAAAAAAAAAAAAAAAAATCTCTGTTGATCCAGTTCTGAGATTTAAACAGTTCTGCTATTCAGCACAGCCCTGTCGGCAGAGATGGAGACCCAATTTTTCTCTGCAATAGTACTTACAGGTCTCTTCCCCTCTCCCACCCTGTGAATGGACAGTAAAAGAAGAAGCAATGCGGGAGATTTACTAAACCTGGAGCACTGAATCTGGTGAAGATGTGCATGGTAGCCAATCCTCTAACTTCAGCTTTGACAATAAACCCACGTTCACATCGGGCTGTTTTGACATATAAAATCGCCAGCTATTGCCCGCAACAGCACTGTACCGATTCCCAAAAGTGGTTCCTGCACTACTTTTGGTGACTTCCAGGAGTGATTTCAATAGACATCTCTGCAGGAACCCGCAGATGTCTCTGAAATTGCTCCTGAAGTTGGACTGACATGAGGGTTTGAAATTATGCACCCCACATCAGTGTGAGCCTAGGCTTAAACCTAGAAGCCGATTGGTGTACCAGATTTTGCACGCTCCAGTTTTAGTAAATCTCCAATGAGCTCATCTCTCTGCCACTCTGATCTCTGCTATCATCAGCATGATCCTTGCACTGCAGCACAACAAATTAGCTCCTTGTGCTGCTTCTCCTTTCCCCAATTGGTGCTCTACTACACAGGGCTTGCAAAAAGCTTATACAAAGTCAGAGTCAGATACTGCTTGCATTTAAAAACAAACCATATTGAAAATGAACCGTCACTCCCCTAAAGAACAACCCCAAATGCATTAGAAAGGCGAGTGAGTATGTGAATTTAGCGAACAACAGGTAAGGAGGGGGGGGGGAGGTGTTAAAAATAAATAAATAAAACACAGGGGAGGAGTAAAATTCCTCTTTATGCATGCATGCATTAATGAACAAAGAGCTGCATTAATTTGTACCTTTTAGACTTAATGTACACAGGAAGTGTTAAAAACCTCTCCTGAGCAATTTAACTTGACAGATAAGAACCAACATTTAAAAAAGGTCTGTTTTGCCGCATTTAGAAGCGTTTTTTTCTCAAATAGTCAAAAATGCCAGGTTTAGAGTAATTTGGCGTTTCAAATGCCTCTGAACATCTGTCCCGAACGCATTTTTTTTGCTTTCCAAAAAATGCTTCTAAACTCAACTGCCTAGAAACTACTATAAATGACCCTGGCTGCGCTAATCTCTGTAGGAGTACATCAGGCTTGTAGACGGCAGTCTGTGGGAGCACACCGATTGGCTAGCGGGGGTGCCAATCAGCAGGCCCGGCAGACTCGTTGTCCGCCAGCAATCATTCCCCACAGAGACAGAACAGGGAACTGCCATAGTAAACTAGGCAGATCTCCGTTCTGTCAGGGGATGACACAGAGATCCTATCTTTTTGCTATGCAGGAAGACGAATCTGTGTGTTGTCCCAGGCAGCTTATCCCCCATACAGTTAGTAAAACACACCCAGGGTACACAGTTAACCCCTTGATCCGCCCAGATGTTAACCCCTTCCCTGCCAGTGTCATTAGTACATTGTCAGCGCATTTTTTTTTAGCACTGATCACTGTAATATTGTCACTGATCCCCAAAAAAAGGGTAAAAAATGTCAGGTGTCACCGCCATTACTAGTAAAAAATAAATAAAAGAATAAAAATGCCATAAATCTATCCCCTATTTTTTAAATGCTATAACTTTTGCCCAAAACCAATATATGCTGCCCCCCCCCCCCCCCCCCCCAATATGTAGCAGAATACAATTTGTCCTAAATGGATGAAGAAATTCGATTTTTTGACTTTTTTTTTATTGGGTATGTTTTATAGCAGAAAGCAATAAATTATTATTTTTTTTCCAAAATTGTCAGTCTTTTTTTGTTTCAAGGGCAAAAAATAAAAACCACAGAGGTGATCAAATAGCACCAAAGAGAGCTCTATTTGTGGGGGGGA
The DNA here is from genome assembly GCF_037356315.1 of Lithobates pipiens. Lineage (NCBI taxonomy): Eukaryota > Metazoa > Chordata > Amphibia > Anura > Ranidae > Lithobates > Lithobates pipiens. The sequence continues at coordinate 294,331,877 of NW_027507758.1, forward strand.
AAAAAAAAGGACAACATTTTATATGGGTACAGCGTCGCACGACCACGCAATTGCCAGTTAAAATAACAGTGCCGTATGGCAAAAAATGGCCTGGTCAGGAAGTGGGTAAAACCTTTCGGGGCTAAAGTGGTTAAAGAAGAACTCCATGTTTTCACACAATGTACATAGTTTGTTGGGGCCAAGCTAGCCCAAGCATACCCCACGGTGTTCCGGGTGCGAGCCAAGACTTCCTGTGTCATACCCAAGACAAAAGACAGTCTACAGCAGTGCCGCTCAGCTGCTCGGAGGGAGCAATGTAGTCTAACAATGAATGCAAAGCTGATTGGCTGGGTCAGAGAGGCGGGCTGATGATGTCAAACCTCTGACTCAGCCAATCAGAGGAAGCTTTGTATTCTTTGCAAGAATACATTGCTCCCTCTAAACAGCTCTCCTGTGTTCCGGGTATGTGATAGGAAGTCTTGGTTCGCACCCGGAACACATTGCGGTATGTTGTATGTAGCCTCAGCTCATCCAGCGGCCTTGCAGTTAGTGAGGGACAAAGTTTGTTTGGGCCAGCTTGTAAATTGTGTGAAAACCTGGGAGTTCTTCTTTAACTTGTGTCTAACCCGTTGCACAGGTTAACAGCAATCTGCCTCCTCAGTGCTTCTTTTAACTGTGTAAATGGCACACCAACCTGCTGGCATTGTGGGCGTTTTCTACCTGTACCTGTAACTTGTACGTGTTGCTTTCAGCAGCAGTACCAACCGCAAACAAACCAAAAAAAACATCACATTACACAGGGCGGGTGTAGCACATCCAGTATCTGCCCTGCTTCTGGGACCTCCCTACCCCAGTATACTGTAATTGTCAGCTGTGATTAATCAACGCTCGTGTTCTGTCAATTACTGCAGCTGATTGGATAATGCCTCAGACGGTCTGCGCATGCACAGTAGTGACGATCAGCTGGCGTGACGTCAACACTGTGCATGCACAGAATGTCAGAGATATTATTAGACTATCAGCAAAGCACAGAGGCAGAATCTGATCGTCAGTCTCTGCACAGCAGATTATGCCTCGCTCTCCATGCGCATGTGCAAGATTTCACCGTTGACATCACAGGCGGAAGTCTCGTCGGATAATGCCCTTGACGATCTGCGCATGCACAGGGTTAAAGTCATGCCAGCTGATTGGCAGGTTAGCTGGAGTGATGTCACTACTGCGCATGTGCAGATCATCGAAGGCATTATCTGAGTAATCAACAGAATACACTTTGCTGATCGTTGCACAATGCCTGCGACGGTGTGCAGTGTCGCATTAATGCCAATTGACAGGCAGATCAACTGGAGAGATATCACTACTGAGCATATGCAGATTGTCGGAGCCATTATTCAGCGATCTATAGTAATCTACAGAACACCGGCATTACAGTATACTCAGAATAAATTGGCAACTCTAGCTGTCAAAAAAGCAGTCTGAATCAGTGTTTATAAACAACACTGCTCCAGACTGATTATACAAAGATACAAAGTAATAATGTTACATTTGTATCTGTTCATCCATCTTCATTCATCTGCAGATCAAAAAGGAATGAATGTCTTTAAAAAAAACAATATACAGTATGTTATAACTTGTCCACTTAAGTAATGACAACGTTATTACCAAATGAACAGGTTCATACCAAAAATGTAAAAATTGCTCTGCTCCATAGGGAGTGAACAGATGTGAGAGGGGAAGTGGTTAAAAACCCCGTTCACTTTCCAGCTTAACCAGTTCAGCTCTTTGGACGAACGATGTACGTTAGGGGCGCACATCTTCACTGGTCTTATGATTCGATTACTATGTCTACAAATCGATTTGATTCCGCAATGCATTATGATTAGGCTGGGTTCCCACCTCCAAAGGATGTGGCTCGCAGCAGAAGTCTGGTGCGTCCCTGTTCTCTGTTTCAGGGGTGAATCAGGGGCAAATTTTTGCCTGAATTCGGCCCTGAAAAGGGGCCAAAGTTGCACAGGACTACTGTGCAAGCTGCTCCGCAGCCGAAACTGAGATATGTGAACCAGCTCCATAGAGAGCTGGTCACACTCTCCTGTCTTGCAAATTGGATAAACCCACATCCAATTCGCAATGGCGTGAACTAGGGCTGAAACTAATAGATTAATCGACAACTAATCGATTATGAAATTAATCGATTACTATTTTCAAAATCGATTAATCGGCCAGTAACATAAGGGGGTTAAAAAAAACTAAAATGAGCCCTTTATAGTACAAAAATATAATCACTACTGCAAATATTACTTTCACAGTTCTACGGTAAAAAAATTAACCCCCTTCCAGTAGTGATTATTTGCTTTTTTTGTACTATAAAGGGCTAATTTTAGTCTTTTTAACCCCATTATGTTACTACACGTCTTAGGCCTGGTTCTCATCTATGTTTGTTGGTGCTTTTTGCAGAAACGCACTACAGTTCATTTACATGGTTTCCTATGGGACACGTTCATATCTGTGCTTTTTTCAGCCGCTACATATTTGGAAAGGGTCAGGGACTTTTAATGTAAAATGTTGCTTTTTTTGGTTCAATATACTTCAATGGAGAAGCTGCAGAAAAGAATGTAATATGTTTTTGCACCAATTTGTGTTTTTTAATCTGCCCAAAAAAATGCAAATTGCAGTAAAACCACGTGTGCAAAAATCAAAACGCACAGCAAAAAGCACTGCAGAAACAGATCAAAAACAAAAACTGCATAGGTGTGTACCGAGCCTTATGCTGGCCTCACGGATCAATTTTCAGGTGAGAATATTCAGATGAAAAATCTTTGTACATTCGCTGAATGAAAGAGTTTTGTTTGAAAATTTCCCTTCATTTCTGACAAAAAACACATAGTGTCTGAAAATTCCTTTGACCAAGACGTTTTCTATTTCCAAATGTTCCCGTCACTGTGGTTGAAAATGAACGTCAATTTGACCCAATTTTTTTTTTTAAAAAGGTTATTAACCGATTAATCGAAACAATAATCGGCCAACTTATCGATTATGAAAATAATCGTTAGTTGCAGCCCTAGCGTGAACCCAGTCTTACTGCCAAAGTGCCTATGGTTTTTTTCATCCAAAAATTTAACCAGTCAGAAATTGAAGAAAATAAAAAAAATTGTTCATCTGCTCTTAAAAAAGTCCACTTCCCTCCATATAGTAAAGTCTGAACAGCGAACACAAAAGACAACAATATTTATTTAGAACAGTAAATACTATGTAAAATTTTAAATGTAAACATTAACATAAATGTCTAAACCTTAACCGCTTGCCGATCAACCACCGTCATTCTAGGGCGGCAGGTCAGCATGATCCCACGAACCATCGTAGCTATTCGTCGGCTCGTGGGATTGAGATAGCAGGCGCGCGCACACACCCTCTCACTGCGGGGGATGCCGATGCTGGTGGCCAGCGATCGCGATGACCACTGGCCACGAGCGATCATGAGCACGAGAGGCAGAACAGGGACGTGTGTATAAACACACAAATCCCTGTTCTGCAAGGAGTGACAGATCGTGTCATTTCCTCTAGGTCAGTCCCCTTCCCCTTCAGTTAGAAACACACACAGGGAACACATTTAACCCCTTGATCACTCCCTAGTGTAAACCCCTTCTCTGCCAGTGACATTTTTACAGTAATCAGTTCATTTTTATAGCACTGATCGCTGTATAAATGCCAATGGTCCCAAAAATGTGTCAAAAGTTTTCCGCCATAATGTCGTAGTCCCGACATTACTAGTAAAAAATAATAATAATAATGGTATAAAGAAAAAAATATTAATCTATCCCCTATTCTGTAGTCGCTATAACTTTTGCGCAAACCAGTCAATATACCCTTATTGCGTTTTTACCAAAAATATTCAGAAGAATACATATCGGCCTAAACTAATAAAAAAAATGTTTTTCTTCTTTTAAAAAAAAAAAAAAAAAAAAAGCAAACAAATGGGGATATTTATTTTAGTAAAAGTACAAAATACAGTTTTTTTCAAAATTGTTGCTCTTATTTTGTTTTTAGCACAAAAAATAAAAACTGCAGAGGCAATCAAATACAACCAAAAGAAAGCTCTATTTGTGGGGAAAAAAAGGACATAAATTTTATATGGGTGTATCGTCGCATGACCGCGCAATTGTCAGTTAAAGCGACGCAGTGCCGAATTGCAAAAAATGGCCCAGTCATTCAGCAGCCAAATCTTCCAGGGCTGAAGTGGTTAAATGAAAGTACAACTAAAGGCAACATTTTTTGAGGGGGTTTTGCATAGAGTGGAGATGGATTAGAACATCTGTCAGTGTTTTTTTCTGTCTGTGTGCCCATAAGAGAGATTCACCTTATTTGTCCTGTTTACCATTGTCATTGAAAGTAAAAAAAATAAAATAATAATAATAATAATAATAATTTGGGTTATCCCCAGAAAATTCATAGAGGGGAAATCTTCCAATGGGTACAGAAGTTCTGGTGAACTAGGGGTCCCCAACAGATTCCTTTAATTTTCAGGGATTTCTTCTCACTTCCAGTTTTGGCTATGGAACATGAAGTGAAGGATACATCTCCACAATGGGACAAAGATGGCAAAAATAAACCTTACAAGGGTAATAACCTTCCTTTACTTACCACCATTCTACCACAGAGACAGGGAACCCCAATTCCGCCACAGAGACAGATCACACCATCACAGTAACCCAGAGGGGCTGTTTATTCAGCTCCCGCTTCAAGCCACCTATCACCACTGTTTTTACCCAAGAAAGACAGGGCTCAGCACAGCTTAGCGCGGCAGGGCCGGATGACATAATTGCTAATCAATTTCTGCCGTTCGGCGCATTGATGCTGAATTGAGAATGGCTGCATCGCGATGCATCGATTTACCCATTATATTCAACAGCCCTAATATATGTCCAAAAAGTGAACCTTTCACCACAAGCTGATGGCTTTTGTGCGTTTTGTAGAGCCAGCAACCAGCTTCAAAGTAAAAGTGATGCGGCAGCTCCATTCCCACCAACCACTTTCATACAGCCGACCGCACGGTAAAACCCACCCCTCCCGTGGTTCCCAGGCTATCTCATACTTACCGACACCCAGGAACACAAGCCGATCAGTACTTGGTTAGATATTAGGGTCAATTTGACCCCTAAAGTCTCCAAAAAGAGCTCCTGTCACCCACCCAATGATATCACATTTTAATAACCCCTTTTGATAGCAATCATGTAAAAAATTAAATGATAAAATATATTAAAATAACAAAAAAGTGGGCAATCGCAAGCCCAGGGTGCGTACACACAATTCAACTGCGGTTGCATCACACATGTGACTTATTGTTCTTACTCTGACATTTGCGGCAATAATTTCTAGCACAAGAGCTCCTAGTTAACGTTAAAATGATGAGCTATATTGGTTTTTAAAAGCGTCACATATGGCGATTTTTGGGCACAATCGTTTTTTGGTAATATCACAGGAGCACGCAATTTTAAAACATGTAATGTTAGTTATCTACAGTATCTCACAAAAGTGAGTACAACCCTCACATTTATGTAAATATACTATATCTTTTCATGCGACAAGACTGAAGAAATGACCCTTTGCTACAATGTAAAGTAGTGAGTGTACAGCTTGTATAACAGTATGAAATTTGATTTCCCCTGAAAATAACACAGCCATTAACGTCTAAACCGCTGGCAACAAAAGTAAATACACCCCTAAGTGAAAATGCCCAAATTGGGCCCAATTAGCCATTTTCCCTCCCCCGCGTCATGTCACTCATTAGTGTTACAAGGTCTCAGGTGTGAATAGGGAGCAGGTGTGTTTAAATTTGGTGTTATCGCTTTCTTTAGTCACTTCAGCCCCGGAAGATATGGCTGTTCAATGACCAGGCCATTTTTTGAGATACGGCACTGCGTCAATTTAACTGAAATTTGCACGGCCATGTAAAGTTGTACCTGCAAAAAATGTACGTCCTTTTTTTTCCCCACAAATAAAGCTTTCTTTTGGTGGCATTTGATCACCTCTGCAGTTTTTACTTTTTGCACTATAAACAGCTATTTTTTCCCTCAGTTTTGGCCGATGTGTATTCTTCTACCTATTTTTGGCAATAAAAAAAAAAAAAAAAAAAAAAAAAAAAAAAAAAAAAAAAAAAATCGCAATTGGCATTTATACAGTGATCAGTTCATAAAAAAAATGCACCGATTATTATTACTATGTAAATGCCGCTGGCACGGAAGGGGTTAACAGTAGGGGGCGATCAAGGTGTTAACTGTGTTAAACAAAACATAAAGAAAGGTTTTGATAAACACAGCCTATCTAAACATTATATGAAATTCCATAATAAAGACCCCATGTCACTGAAAATCTGTGGTATTCAAAAATTTGTACCTCATTGGAGAGGTGATAATAAGGTGATTAAAATCAGCCAAGCTGAATCGAGATGGATACATGAACTTCGTACCCTTACACCACTAGGACACAACGTGGAATTTGATCTCAATTGTTTTATTTCTAATTTTTAACGTATTTTTATCCAGTAATATTTATAGAGAATTTTATATATATTTTTAAAAAATTATATTTTATTGGTTTTAACATTTTTTATATGCATATATATGATATATATTAGCGCTTATATCCACTGGTACTGTATGGATTTTATTTGTCGATATTTATGGTGATTTATCAACTTTTTATGAAATTTTAAATAATTTTTTATGTATATATTTGTCTATTAGCATTGTGTAGATAATGATATGTCATTGAGATATTCCTTCTCACATAGTCTGCTCTAAATAGAGAGGATTATTTACTAAGTGCTCAATGATATAATTTCTATGATCTTTTCTTCTGTATATACAATATGTTTTACTCCCTTTCATACCTTGGTTTTTGGATTCAAGTTAAATAATTTGAAGAGCAATTTTATATTCAACCACTAGATGTCGCTCTTCCTATAAGCCTGTATATAATACGGCCTATTTTTAAATTATTTTTATATTATTTTATTTTAAATTATATATTCCTTTTAAACAGTGATTTACCTATATGGTTTCTGTAGTTTCACTATAAGTGGTTCTGGAATATATTGAATATTGATGTTATAGCCATTTTATTAGTAGTCTGCAATAGCGCTGCCGCCCTGAGTTAATATGGCGACGGCGCTCGTTGCATATAAATACCCATGACACCTACTTCCTATTACCCTTTGAAAAAGTTACGTGCTGTAACGCAACGCGTCAGGGAAGGAATTTGGTGTCGGACCTATCACTTCCGGTTGCGGCCGAAACCGGAAGTCCGCGTCTGCTGCACACTCTGCTGTATATGTTGATGTAAGTGTGGATTTTATCTTTATTTCAATAAAGTAGCGAAATACTACACATGAAAGCCCTCTGTGTTCTTCTATTCTATACTGCTGGGATATCCTGGAGCTATTGAGAGGGCATGAAATACATAGCCACACAGTGAAATACTGACAGCGGTGGAGCAGTGTGACTGAATGAATAAGAAGCCAGCAGCTATCTTTATACACAGTGCCTATTTACCAGTTACTGGAGGTGAGAGGCTGGGGGAAATAGGTGGTGCACCCATTAAGCACTGAAGTTTGCAGTGGATTGTCACTTTTGGAAATGATTTTTACACTTTTTGCATGAACTTTATTTTTGCAAGTTTACCAGTCATCAGTGCACGTTTTGTTTATGGACAATCACTTGTTTATATTGATTATATAAATAATCACTTGATTGATTTTTTTCACGAACTTTCACTTTATAAATTTTTTGTTTGGATCATTAATGCAGATTATTTTTATTTAACCACTTGAATGATTTTTTCACGGACTTTCATTTATTCATTTTTTATATTTATACATATTGATTGCACGCTCATTTACATTTGGATTATTTATACAGACATATTTTCTATACTATTTATGTTGCATCTAATGGATAGTATCTGATTTACATTATATTTTCTCGTTTTAATTTTGGGATTACTATTCACTATATGTTTAAGCACTTTTAGGTAGCGCCGCATTTCTAATTAATTTATATACTCATTTTCGGTGCTGAGATCACTGTTTCCATGCTGGCTGCTTCCTGTGTACATTATTTTTATATTTAGTCTTCCTATGACATATTAGGTGGAGCGCACTAGTTTTTCCCTATATACAACTGTGTTACCTAGCAAGTGATTCTAACTGTGGGGGGATGGGACTGCCTGCCTGGGTGAGGAGAGCGATTGTTATACTTAGTATGAACAGATCGCTCTCCTCGCCCCTGACAGCACAGAGATCTGTCTGCTTACATTGACAGATCTCCGTTCTGTCTCTGCAAGGAGCGGGTAAGCGGGTGACCGGTAGTCATCGAGACCGCTGGGCACACGCATCGTCTCCAGTGGCGTGGTGCCCCCTAGTGGTCAAAGGCAAACCGACATACAGCTATGTCGGTTCGCCCAGGGGAGCCAACCTGTCACAGTATAACTGTGGCAGCTGGTCAGGAAGGGGTTAAGCTTTTTCCCTCAGTTGTCAACTAGTGATCTGGCCAGTAACACCCTGTATTAGAGTGTCCCCACTATGGAGGAATGAGCACAGCAGGATTGTCAATCTTTGGGAAGGGGGCGGTCAGATGTACTAGCAGATTTAAATACACTAAACAAACTGAAGTCAAACTTCAGCTAATACTTTATAATCAACAGTTTTTTCCTTTAAGGTTTTAAAGAACTAAAAGCTTATTTTAAGCACCCCTGCCAGTGTTAGATTGTTTGTCTCATCAATAACTGCAAGAGAGCTGATTTTGTTGAAAAAGACAACAGACCTATTGGCTGAATCCCCAGATAAAAAGAAAGAAAAGAAAGCCTATAAAAGAAAAATGAATGCAGCTCTCTCTCACATGAATTGGTAAACTGCAATATAATATGATTGCTTTTGGGTGCTTTAACTGCATGCCGACCAGCCGCCGCAGTTGTACTGCAGCAGCATGGCTCGGCTGCGCAAATCCCTGCTATGCTACGTCAGTAGCATAAACGACCACTAGGGGGCCGATCACCGCCGGGCTCCCGCGATCGCTTGGGGCACATGGAGAACTGGGAGCTGTGTGTGTAAACACACATTTTCCAGTTCTCTGAGCAGTGAACTGACAGATCGTCTGTTAGTTTCCCTGCACAGTCAAATCCCCCCTTCAGTTAGAACACTCCCTAGGATACATATTAACCCCTTCACTGCCCCTAGTGTCAACCCCTTCACTGCCAGTGAAATTTTTTACAGTAATCAATGCAATTTTAATTGCACTGATTGCTGTATTAATCCCAATGGTCCCAAAAATTTGCTGATAGCTGCCTTTACTAGTAAAAAATAAATAAATAATATATATAATTTTTATCTAAAAATGCCATAAAACTATCCCCTATTTTGTAGACGCTATAACTTTTGCGCAAACCAATCACTATACACTTATTGCGATTTTTTTTCCCCCAAAAATATGTAGAAGAATACGTATCAGCCTAAACTGAGGAAAAAAAATGTTTTTTTTATATATTTTTGGGGGGATATTTATTACAGCAAACAGTTAAAAATAATGCTTTTTTTCAAAATTGGCTCTCTTTTTTTGTTTATAGCGCAAAAAATAAAAACCGCAGAGGTGATCAAATACGATCAAAAGACATGACCGTGCAATTGTCAGTTAAGGCCTCATGCACACGAGACGCAGATGGAACCTCTGTTAAAAAAAAGCTGAAACGCGCGTTTAGAAACGCGCGTTTTGCCGCGTTTGCATTTCGCGTTTAGACGCGTTTAGACGCGTTTGCGTTTAGACGCGTTTATAAAGATAACATCATGTAGACCCTCCCCAAGCTCTCAAAGCATTTTTTTTAACTATTTCTGCTATTTTGATCAGAGTGAGCAGCAGCAGCATAGAGAGCAGTTGTACACTTGCATTTGCCGTGTCACTTGCCACGGCACCTGCCACAAGTTGGGGATTGTCCACTTGCCACATCACCTGCCACGTCACCTGCCACAAATTGTGGATTGTCCACTTGCCACGTCACTTGCCACATCACCTGCCACGTCACTTGCCACGAGATGTGGATTGTCCACTTTCCACGTCATCTGCCATGCCACCTGCCACAAGCTGTGGATTGTCCACTTGCCACGTCACTTGCCACGTCACCTGCCACATCACTTGCCACGTCACCTGCCACAAGTTTTGGATTGTCCACTTGCCACGTCACTTGCCACGTCAGCTGCCACGTCACTTGCCACGAGATGTGGATTGTCCACTTTCCACGTCATCTGCCATGCCACCTGCCACAAGCTGTGGATTGTCCACTTGACACGTCACCAGCCACATCACCTGCCACAAGTTGTGGATTGTCCACTTGCCACGTGACTTGCCACATCACCTGCCACAAGTTGTGGATTGTTCACTTGCCACGTCACCTGCCACGTCACCTGCTACAAGTTGTGGATTGTCCACTTGCCACGTCACTTGCCACATGCTGTGGATTGTCCACTTGCCACATCACTTGCCACGTCACCTGCCACAAGTTTTGGATTGTCCACTTGCCACGTCAGCTGCCACGTCACTTGCCACATCACCTGCCACGTCACCTGCCACAAGTTGTGGATTGTCCACTTGCCACGTCACTTGCCACATCACCTGCCACGTCACTTGCCACGAGATGTGGATTGTCCACTTGCCATGTCACTTGCCACGTCACCTGCCACGTCACTTGCCACGTCAGCTGCCACGTCACTTGCCACAAGATGTGGATTGTCCACTTGTCACATCACCTGCCACATCACTTGCCACATCACCTGCCACAAGTTGTGGATTGTCCACTTGCCACATCACCTGCCACGTCACCTGCCACAAATTGTGGATTGTCCACTTGCCACGTCACTTGCCACATCACCTGCCACGTCACTTGCCACGAGATGTGGATTGTCCACTTTCCACGTCATCTGCCATGCCACCTGCCACAAGCTGTGGATTGTCCACTTGCCACGTCACCAGCCACATCACCTGCCACAAGTTGTGGATTGTCTACTTGCCGCGTCACTTGCCACATCACCTGCCACGTCACTTGCCACGTCACCTGCCACAAGTTGTGGATTTTTCACTTGCCACGTCACCTGCCACGTCACCTGCCACAAGTTGTGGATTGTCTACTTGCCGCGTCACTTGCCACATCACCTGCCACGTCACTTGCCACGTCACCTGCCACAAGTTGTGGATTGTTCACTTGCCACGTCACCTGCCACAAGTTGTGGATTGTCCACTTGCCACGTCACTTGCCACAAGCTGTGGATTGTCCACTTGCCACGTCACCAGCCACATCACCTGCCACAAGTTGTGGATTGTCCACTTGCCACGTCCCTTGCCACGTCCCCTGCCACGTCACCTGCCACAAGTTGTGGATTGTCCACTTGCCACGTCACCTGACACAAGTTGTGGATTGTCCACTTGCCACGTCACTTGCCACGTCCCCTGCCACAAGTGGATTGTCCACTTGCCACGTCACTTGCCACATCACCTGCCACAAGTTATGGATTTTCCACTTGCCACGTCACATGCCAGTCACCTGCCACAAGTTGTTGATTTTCCACTTGCCACGTCACCTGCCAAGTCACTTGCCGCGTCACCTGCCAGGTCACTTGCCACGTCACCTGCCACAAGTTGTCTATTGTCCACTTGCCACGTCACATGCCAGTCACCTGCCACAAGTTGTTGATTTTCCACTTGCCACGTCACCTGCCAAGTCACTTGCCGCGTCACCTGCCAGGTCACTTGCCACGTCACCTGCCACAAGTTGTTTATTGTCCACTTTCCACGTCACTTGCCACTTCACCTGCCACGTCACTTGCCACAAGTTGTGGATTGTCCACTTGCCACATCACTTGCCACCTGCCATGTCACTTGCCACAAGTTGTGGATTGTCCACTTGCCACGTCACTTGCCACAAGTTGTGGATTGTCCACTTGCAATTGCAATTGTTTAAAATATTTTTCTAATGGTTTTTCATCATTTGCAATCATTTTTGAGATTTTTAATGTAAAAAAAAAGGTCACCTTTAAAAACGCATATAAACGCAAACGCGGCTAAACGCGGTAGCGGCGTTTTGCCGCGTTTTACCGCGTTTTGCCGCGTTTTGCGTCTGAAACGCAGAAATTTTTGTTTCTGAACGCATTTTTTTGCTTCTGGAAAAACGAGATTAAACGCAACTGCATATAAACGGAAAAAAACAAGACTGTGTGCATGGACACATAGGATAACATTGAATGAGTTCAGGTGCAGTTGAAAAAACTGTCCAACTGCATCTGAACGCGCGTTTAACTGCGTCTCGTGTGCATGAGGCTTAAAGCGATGCAGTACCGAATTGCAAAAAGTGGTCTGGTCTTTAGCCAGCCAAATGGTCCGGTTCTTAAGTGGTTAAAGAAGATGAGAATGTGCGCTGCATTTCGACATTTCATCAATTGCTGCGTCACAAATGTTAATTCTAGATTACGAACTGTAGTTTACAAGACCAAACTCTTCTGGCTCATTCCTTCATTCAGAGCACGCGTGTTTGTGCTTTCGACTTTGGTGTGACGATTTCTGTACTGACCATCCAAAAATCAGATGTTGAGTTCACAACCGACAAAAAAGTTCTAGCCTGCACATCCAGCTTTTGTCTGACGAAAAAGTGGAAAGCATCGTACTAACGATCCAAAAATCCGCAGACAGCTCGTCTTACGAATTTTCCCATCTGATTTTCATATCATGTGTACGAGGCTTTGATTATCAGCTTCAGACTTTTTACCTGCTTAATTGATGAAGACATGACAAAAAGGAGTAGCCCACCCCTGGCCATGAAACAGCTTTTGATTCAACTGTCCAATTACTTTTGGTCTCTTGAAAAAGGAGGGTGGCTATTCTTAAGAGCTGTAATTCCGAACCCTTCATCCGATTTGGATGTACATACGCACAAATTAAACCCGAGAGTGTGCACTTTCAGCACATGTCTGTTACATAACTATAGCATTAATACGTTTTGGTAAATAGCTGAAAAAACTTTGTGCCCGTGTTCAAAAATATATGGACCGAACTGTATATGGAGATTTCTGATATCCCAAAGGGTTAGTTCTGCTGCAAGGCTGAGGAAAGTGCTTCTGGACAATGCTGTGGTGGGTTATTTTGGCATACTGGAATCTAGCTCCACAGTAAGGGGAAGCAATTGAGCTCCACAGTGAGGGAGGTAATCGAGCTCCACAGTATGCCTTGGTTCATACTGCAGCAATGGAGCAATGGAGCTGCTCTAATAGGAGCCACTAGAGTCGCTCAGACTTAGAAAAAGGTTCCTACACTACTTTTGGTGCAACTTCAATACGATTTGCATTGCATTCTGTTAAAGAAGTCAAATGCAAGCTGCGATGAAGTCACGCTGGCATGTTGGATTCATATAGTTAGTCAGGTAGAAAAAAGACACAAGTCCATCTAGTTCAACCAAAAAATAAAATCCCATATACACATTCCTATTCCCACAGTTGATCAAGAGGAAGGCAAAAAAAAACAAAAAAAAAAAAAAAACACAACAGCAAAGCATAATCCAATTTGCTACAGCAGGGAAAAAAAAAATTCCTTCTTGATCCCCAAGAGGTAAAAGGATTTTGCCTGGATCAAACTTTAACTATAAATGTTAGTACCCAGTTATAATAATATGTACATTTAGGAAAGAATCCAGGCCTTTTTTAAAGCCTGGCTCCACAGCAAGGGGCGAATCTAGCTTCACTATAAAGAGATGCACAATAGGGTTGGGGCAATCTAGACCCACAATAAGGATATACCTGGCTCCAAAATAAGGGGGGGTAACCTAGATCCCCAGTAAGGCTTGGTTCACATGCATGTATGTCTGTCAGGAGTGTGTACACAATCTTGCGCTTTCTCAGCCTGGGTAGAAACGCACTGCTCTTTAGCAAATGCACAGGGATGCCATTAATTCTTAATGGCATGACCACGTATTAGTAACCACATGCAAAAACCATGGTTTGGTGCGGCGCAATTTAAAAAAACGTTAAAAGTCAGGGACTTCTTTCCCCATGCTTCTTGCAGGTAAGGCATCTCATTGAAATGAATAGACCACCGTAGACATGATGTGCGCACGCAAGTGTAAATAAACAAATAAAAAGGCATGGGAGGTAATGAACACTCTGGCCCAGTGATTCTCAACCAGGGTTCCTCCAGAGGTTGCTAGGAGTCCCTTCTGCATTGAGCAATTTCCACCTCTCAGATAAGTTCCCCCTGACACGATTGATCTTATTAACTATCTGTAAGGAGGTAATTCTTCCCAATGACCACAAGTGTAAGGACCATTCTTCCCACTAACCATCACACTAATGTATCATGAGTTGTAGATTTCTAGTAGGGGTTCCCTGAGACCGGAGAACTATTTCAAGGGTTCCTCTGTGTTGAAAAGGTTGAGAAAGGCTGCTCTGGCCAGTGATTGTGAAGGTAATCTTAATGCACTTGGTGGAAATCAATGTGCCAGAAGACCTCTTGTGATCATGGCAAGGGGGGCTTGAAAAGCTGCAGAGCAGACTAGATCAGCACAGACTGCTATGACATTTCTCAGCTCTGATATGTCACACTGCAGCCTGAAGAAGGGATTTTAGGGGAAAACTTCACCCTGCGATATGACTATCAGGTGAGCAATGTAGTCCTTTGTGACAATCATCAATGATACAAACATCTGCACTCTCCTGTTTTAGTATAGAAACATGTATTGGACAGATGAGAAGATGCATTGCTATGAACCAGGCACGACTCAGTGTAACAACAACAACCCAGGCTCGTTATTATGTGCAATGTATGAAATGAGGTCATGGTTTGCTCTGCAATGACAGGCAACAAATGCACGGCTTTGTAAATGGCTGATCGCTGCATTCCATGTAGTCTATGTGCACGCAGTCCTATGAGATGAGCACATGTGACCCAATATATGGCAATGGTCCTTACCTGTGTCCAGGCTGTACAGTGCCGCTGGAAGAAACCACCTCTCTGCAAACTGTACACGACGCCAGGGCGGAGCCTCAGTAACCCAGCACATACTGGGCGTCTCCACACGCCTACTTCCTTACTCTTCGCCAATAGGCAGCCAGCAGCTTGTTCGCCAATAGCGTCGCAGATATTATTTGCATATTATACTTTAGTACTCCGGATTGGATAAGCATCGGTTTGACGGTTGGTTTTCTGTCAGATTGGCTGGACTGGTGTTAGAGAAGGCGGTGCTTCCTAGCTTCGGGTAGGCGAGGTGAGATTGGATGTGATGTATAGTGAGGGGGAGGAGACTGCCTGATTGGCGAGAGAGGTAGGCGGAGCGGGGTTTTCAGTCAGAAGAGGCTACATGGAAGGCGGAGAGTGAGCGGGAATGTTAAACAGACGGTTCCTGCTACTACTAGGCAGTTTATATAGACATATTCTGTGGGGGTAGTTGTAAGGTAATTATAGGGTAGCTGTATGCGGTGGTAAGGGAATTGTCTTCAGGGTATGGGTACAGTAGTTGTATGGTCATTTAGGGTAATGGAAGTAAGCCTAGTGCTACCCCCACAGGAGCTGCTGGTATTTTGCCTGGGCCTGCCACACTTTTCCCCTCTGTGGGATTTCCCAAAGCCAGGTGCATATACATTTTTGCTTGTTGCTCCAATAACTAGTGTCAGGGACTCGGGGTGTTATATTGGAGAACTTGGATCGGGTAAGGGATATAGTATGTCACTTCCAAGTTGACCAATAACACTGAGGACTCAGGAAGAAAAACCCACCAGGGTTTACTTCCTCCCTGCAATGTGCTAGTATGCGATGCAGATTAGCGCATTACATGACACTTACCTGCAAACAAAGCCTGCCACAGGCCGCATCCATCTTTGCCCATCTTCCTTCTGGGGCCACAGACTCTGGCTGTGTGACTGACCGAAGCCGCGTGGCGTCACTCCTGTGCAGGAGCCGCCAGTCATGGCACTCGTTCCTAAAGAAATTGTGCAGGTGGCTGTTCCTTCAGAGCGCATGTGCCGATGACATCATTTGTGCAGTATACAGTGAATGTCTCCTACATGGTGTACGTTTAGTAGATATTTGCAGTACCTGTAGGTACACTTAAAATAAGGCTTACCTATAGGTACAACTTGCACAGGGAGCTTTACAACCTCTTTAAAGAGGAAGTAAACGCTGCCATTCTGATGCTTCTTTTCATTTAGTCCATTATAATAAGTAATTATCAAACTATACCCACTGTAATCCAGCCAAAATGGCATATTACTTACCGTTTAAAGAAACTTTAAAAAACTTTGTTTCCAGGGGTAAGGCAGCACCATCTTAAAGTGGAAGTAAACCCATTGATTTAAACAGTTAAAAAAAAAAACATGCCGGGAATGCTAACTGCACATTGGCTGTGCTCTCAGCCAAACTATCAAACCATATAATGGCTGGTGTCATAACGAATCACATGTGCAGCAACAAAGCAGTTGAAGATTAAACAGAGGCAAAGATGGCAGCTTCCTTGGCTGAAAATGATAGGGGTGTTTACTTCCACTTTAAGTATTGTTTTCTGAGTCCACATTAGAGTGTATTTCCGCCCTTACATTGAGCACTTCCTGTACTGTTAACCAAGCCTCCTTCTCAATCCAAAGATTCTATGATAACCCTGCTTCCCTGCTCACAGCTGACTTGTTTTATTTCATAGTATTTACTTGTGCTGATTACCTAGTGTTTGCCTGTGTGAGTCCTATCAGCTTCAGCTGATAAGACTGCAGTAATGCTGTCCAATAGTGATGGCCGAACGGTTCGCCCGGCGGTCGTTTCGTGGCGAATTTCGGCCGTTTGCCGTCCGCCCGATCGGCGGACTATTGCCGCCGTTCGCTCGGCGGACTTCCATGTTTATTGTGTAAAAGAACTTTGACCTATGATGACACATCCATCATGGGGTACAGGACAGCCAATTTGGACATTCCCCCTAACTTATAAATAGACCCGATCCGGCGGCCATTTTACATTCTTTCTTCTGTCACTATAGGCAGAGGTTGCTGTGTGGAGCAGGGAGAGAATGCAGTGACCCAAATCGCTAGCTATTTGGTACACAAGTTCTTTTCAGGACTGGTATAGGTGTTAGGTGTAGTTCAGGATATAGGTTTGAGGCAGTGTTGTGCTAGTGATTGTTGCAGCAGCCTGAGTGTCTTTTGTCAGTGTAGAGAAAGGGACAGGATGCTGTGTGCTGCAGGGACAGTCAGTTTAATCATTAGCTGTTACTATTAGGTCCACAAAAGTGCTATTCAAGTTATTGTTCCAGCAGCCTCGGTTTTGTCAGTTTATATAGGGACAGGCAGGAAGCTGTGTGTGAGGCAGTGACGGTCAGTTTAATCAGTAGTTGTTACTATTAGGTCCACAAAGGTTCTTTTCAGGACTGGTATGATAATAGGCTTGTACACGTATAATATTCTTTCTTCCAAATATAGAAAGAATATTATACTTGACTGCTGCCCTTCTGCTGCAGTCTGCTAATCATTCACAACCTACTTGTTCCACAAAGGTCCTTATAAGGACTGGTAACTTGGTCTAGGGTGCTACAGTACATAGGGTTGAGTGAGGTACAGTCTGCTATTCCGTAAGGACTGGTATAGGTCCACAATACATAGGGTTGAGGTGCACTACTGCTGACCGCTGCCCTATACTGCAGCAGTCCTTTATCAGTATAGGGACTGAAAGTTTTGTCACGGTCATTTAAAAAATGACAGGCAGAGGAAGAGGCAGGCCCTTCCGCAGGGGTGGTAGGGCAGGAGCAACAGGCTTGAGCCAAAGTGGGAAGTTGCAGAAGATGCGTTCAATTCATTTAAAGGACGCACCAGACTTGGTTGAGTGGCTCACTCAGCCTTACTCTTCTGCACCCTCCTCATCCTCTCGATCTGCACCCTCTTCTTCACTCTCTGCTATGTGCACCCCCAAAGACACTACCACCACCAACAACACCACCACCACATACCTTCCGCTTGAGTCACAGGAATTATTTTCCGATCCATAGCAAGACATTTCTGATGCGCAGCCACTCTTGGTATTGGATCAGGAAGAGGAGGTAGCAACAACCGCCACCCAGCAGTCTGACGACAGTACCCAGATCAGCCCAAGGAGGAGGTTGTTCCCCGGTGTTGCTGCATACTCTGAGATCTCTACTTATAGCAGTGGGGAAGGTGACGTCGATGATGACGTGTCTAGTGATATCACGTGGGTGCCCACAAGAGAGGAAGAGGAGGGGAGTTCAGAGGGAGATATGGACCAGCAGATAGGGAGGAGAAGCAGGAATAACTTACATTGCACAGGAGGGACAAAGCAGACTGCATATGTATCAGGAGCGAGTCATCGACCATGTACGGTCACATCTGGCGCTCCCAGGACACCGGCACATGGCTCCGCAGTGTGGGCTTTTTTTTAACGTGTCCGCTGCTGACAATAGCGTTGCCATCTGCAATCTTTGCAGTCAACGCATTAGTCGCAGTAAGTCCAACACTCACCTAGGGACGACCGCGTTAAGAAGGCACATGAGCAGCCATCACCGAGCCCAGTGGGAGCAATGGAACACACAAAGCCACACTCCAGTCTCTCACCGTCCAGCCTCGTCTTCTACTCCTTCTCCTCTCTCCTCACAATTGTCCTCCACTCCACCTTCCATCACGCCAAGCTCACGTTTTTCTGCAAAAAGGCAGGCTTCCGTGGGCCTAACGTTCGAGCGTAAAAAAATGATGACGCCGGATAACCCTCTTGCCCAACGGTTGATGGCTGGCTTGTCAGAACTCATAGCCCGCCAACTACTGCCATATAAACTGGTGGACTCGGAGGCCTTTCAAAAATTTGTGGCCATTGGAACACCACAATGGAAGGTCCCAGGAAGGAAGTATTTCTCACAGAAGGGCATCCCAGAGCTATATGGCCATGTTCAGCGGCAAGTGAATGTATCTCTGGCACACAGTGTCGGTGCCAAGATACATCTGACCACAGACACGTGGTCTAGCAAACACGGGAAGGTATATCACTTTTACTGCCCACTGGGTGAACCTTCTGACGGCCGTCAAGCATGTTACCCGTGGCACCCGTGTAGATTTGGTTTTACCGCCACGGATTGCATGCAGGCCTGGCCCTTCTTCTCCTACTCCATCCTCCTCCTCGGCTGACTCCTTTTCCGCTGCTAGCGTCTCTTCCGCTGCGCCGCCCAAGCTCCCCAGAACCTATTCGACATGCCAGGTGAGACGTTGCCATGCCGCGCTGCGTCTGTTGTGCTTGGAAGCCAAGAGCCACACTGGCCCGGCACTCCTTTCAGCTTTGCGTTCACAGGCAGATCAGTGGCTAAAACCGCTCAATTTGACAGTTGGTAAAGTGGTGTGTGACAACGGTGCCAATCTGCTTAGCGCATTGAAACGGCAAAATCACGCACGTGCCATGCATGGCACACGTCTTAAACTTGGTCGTGCAGCGATTCGTTGTCAAATACCCTGGGGTCCAGGACATCTTGCGGCAGGCAAGGAAAATCTCGGCCTATTTCAGAAGATCTTACACGGCCATGGCTCGTCTTGCTGACCTTCAGCGGCAACACAATCTGCCGGTCAGACGTCTTATTTGCGATTGCCCGATGCGATGGAACTCAACCTTCTATATGCTTGATAGGCTGCTCCAGCAGAAACATGCAGTTAACGTCTACCTGTATGAACTCTGCGGCAGAACAGGTTCTGGGGAGCTGGGTTTTTTTTCACTGCGCCAGTGGCTGCTCATGCGCGGCGCATGCAGACTTCTGCGGCCGTTTGAGGAGATCACCAAACTGGTCAGTCGCAGCCATGGCGCCATCAGTGACATGGTACCTTATGCCTTCTTTATGGAGCGTGCATTGCGTCGTGTCATTGATCAAGCTGTGGAGGAGCAGGAGCAGGAAGATGAGGAAGTCGCAATGCTGGATGAATTCCCAGGGGGGCTACTCTATCTGAGACAAGTGAACAGGAGTCTGAAGAGGAGTCAGAGGAGGATGGTGCCGGGGCGGATGAGGAGGAGCAATAAGAGCATGCTTTAAACCTTTCTGGGATCCCTGTTGTTGTGCGTGGATGGGGAGAGGAGAATGAAGAGGACAACATTATCCTGGATGATGAGCAGGAGCCAGGCCACCACACCGCTTTCAGTTTGGTGCAAATGGGGGCCTTCATGCTCCAGTGTTTTAATAGGGACCCCTGTATAAAAAGCATAAGGGTCAAGGACCAGTACTGGGTGGCAACATACTTAGACCCCCCCCGTACAAACACAAAATGGCGGAAATGTTACTGCTGTCACAGAGGGCTGGCAGAATGGAGCACTTCCAGGCCTTGCTTCGAGAAATGCTGCATTCTGCTTTTGTGTGCGCTGGCAGAGGAGCAATTCCCACTCCCAGAGAAGGAGTTGTGGGTACCAATACAACAGCGCCTGCAAGAAGAGGCCGGTTTGAAGATGTGTTGGTGACTTCGGATATGAGGTAATTCTTTCAGCCGACCCATCGACAGGTGTCATCCGGATCCAGCATCAGGGAACGCCTAGACCGTCAGGTGTCCGACTACATCGGGTTAACGGCCGATGTGGACGCTGAGGAGTGATGAACCCCCTGGACTACTGGGTGGGCAGGCTTGACCTCTGGCCATAGCTTGCCCAATTTGCAATCGAACTGTTGGCTTGACCCTCGTCCAGTGTCCTGTCCGAAAGGACGTTCAGTGCAGCAGGGGGGATCGTGACCGATAAGCGTACTCGCCTAGCTCACGACAGTGTTAACTACCTCACATTTCTAAAAATGAATGAGGCATGGATCTCGGAGGAATTCAACACATGTGACCAGTAGACCATGTATATGTCTATAAACAATTTTTTTTTAATCGAGCACACAGACCTTCTTTCTTCATTTGGCTCACTTCCTTGTCCAAAAAAAGCACACCGTACTATATGCCCGTACCCTCCTCTTTGAAGAGGTTGAGTGGTGTCATATTTCTACTGGGGCTGCTTATTATGAGGGGCTCCCACCATCCCTGTGCTGTGCTGACTTCCTCCTGGGGCTGCTTATTATGAGGGGCTCCCACCATCCCTGTGCTATGCTGACATCCTCCTGGGGCTGCTTATTATGAGGGGCTCCCACCATCCCTGTGCTGTGCTGACTTCCTCCTGGGGCTGTACCTCTGCTGTGCATATTATGAGGGGCTCCCATCATCCCTATGCTATGCTCATCATGAGGGGCTCCCACCATCCCTGTGCTATGCTGACTTCCTCCTGGGGCTGCTTACGGTGCTAGTGTCAGTGCTGTATATCACGGTGCTGGTGTCAGTGCTGTATATCACGGTGCTGGTGTCAGTGCTGTATATCACGGTGCTGGTGTCAGTGCTTTATGTCACGCTGCTGATGTCAGTGCTCTCTATCACGGTGCTGATGTCAGTGCTGTATGTCACGGTGCTGATGTTAGTGCTTTATGTCACGCTGCTGATGTCAGTGCTCTCTATCACGGTGCAGGTGTCATTGCTGTATATCACGCTGCTGGTGATCATCTCCTGCACCCTCTTCTTTGCCAACCCTGACCTTCCCTCTCCTCCATTGCCTTCATGCGCTCCACAGTCCTGAATTGTCACAACAATTTCACATATAAAAAAAGAATGCTTGTAGTTGTCGATCCCAGATTCACCTCATACATGTGTTATATCATTGGCCATGTGGTGGGACTATGTTTGCACAGCTATTATTTTGTGGCTGCAAATCTGACCTGTAGGTTTGCAAAGTTCGCCTCCCATTGAAGTCAATAGGGCCCGCCACGAACGTTACGATTCGCGAACTATCGGCCGCGTTTGCGAAACGTCCCATCGGAAGTTCGTCCATCACTACTGTCCAATGATCTGCTTTACACTGCATGTGATGTCACATGGTGTGTAGGAGGAAGCTCTGAATGATTCTCTAGTCTCCTGGGAGTTCAGTAGTGTGCTGTAGGAAGTCCTGATAACAGATTAGCACATGGAGAGTGACGTAAATCAGGGGAGATCTGGGCATGCTCAGTGATGTCATTCTAACAACAATACTAAGGCCCCTTTCACACTGGGGTGGTGTGGGCATCGGCGGTAAAGTGCCGCTATTTTTAGCAGCAATTTACTGTCATTTTAGCGGCGGTCTGCGGCCGAAAAAGGGTTAAAAACGCTGCTGCAGCGGTGCTTTGTCGGCGGATAGCTGCGCTGCCCCATTGATTTCAATGTTTAGGAGCGGCGAATACACCGCTCCAAAGATGCGGCTAGCAGAACTTTTTTCACCGTCCTGCTAGCGCACCGCTTCACACTGGAGTGAAAGGGGCCAGTTTTTTTCAGGCTCTACACAGGCACTTTTTGTAGCACCTGAAAACCGCCCCAGTGTGAAAGGGGCCTTAGCAAGTAAGGAGATCTCTACATGCAGTGTTCATTAGTTTTTTTATGCTGATTTACATGGGACAAAGTTGTGGGGGAGAGTTTACACCACTTCCCACCCGATCTATAACAGATTGAAGGCTGGGAAGTGGTTCTGTTATCCTGACTGGGCGTCACATGATGTCCAGCAGGATAACATGCCAGCAGCGATCGCAAGTCTGACACCCCACATCTCCGATTGTGATAAGAAGCCTCTGACAGAGTGACCTGATTATCAGCACAGCCCCCCCATCCAATGTACCAATCGTTGCCCCATCATAACCCTCTGACAATGCCCAGTAAAGTGCCTATCAGTGTCCATCACAGTGCCAATGAGTGCCCAGCATTAACACCTGTCAGTAACTGCCCAATCAGTGCCATCTATTAGTGTCCATCAATGCCACCTGCCGGTGCCCATCAATTCTACATGTCAGTGAAGGAGAAAACAAAATTTTATAACAGAAGCAAAGAAAATGTTATCTAGTCATCTGTCCAGGACAGCACTAGCGAGAGATGGGCTCCACCACCAGAGGCAGGAAACGCAATCCAAATCTTTAAAGGGCAGCTTCTGTCCCTTCCCCTTCAGTCTTTGTGTTTCCTCCACAGGCGGAGGAGGCTGAATCTGAGCTCTCCTTCCCCTGACGGTGGGAGAGCCCATAAGAGACGGGGAAGGAGGTCTGTGTACCTGTGAGGTAACAGACATCTGAGGTCCTCCGGTCAGGTTGATAGCAGCTACGAACCGGCGTTCTCCTTCTGAAAGCCCGGGGAGGGCTGGCGTTCCCCCGCTTGACGTTTGGATTTGCCGTGAGTCAGGTGGGGGGGGGGGGGGGGCGGACACAGGCATCGAGTTTAAGCCTGTGGAACGCAGGAGGGGGACAGAGGACTTCCGGCAATCCACTTACGGTTCCGGGTCGCGCTGCGAGCATAGACGCCGCAACTTTGGCGGCTATTTTAAAAAGCGCCGGCCACATAACGAACATTCTGCACCACAAGCAAAGGGAAAAGCCTCCAGGTGGTCAGGCAAGCTTCAGAACGGACGTGGATGCAGTGGAAGGTGGCAGTGGAGCTGAACCAGCTCAGGTAGGCAAACACAGAGGTGTCTTGTACCTACGGGGCTGGGAGAGAGGGGGGAATGATGGACTAATCAATGCAAAGGCATTTTGAAATGGTTTAGGTGTGGCTCTCTTTCAAACAGGATCTGGACTAGCGTGTCTTGCGAATCCTGTTAGTGGCTGGTGGGGTGCACATAGGTGTTTGGTGAAGGCATCCTATTTTTTGCTAAGGTTTCACTGATGTTAGCTTGTCTGTTTCCCTTCCTTTCTTCTCTCCTTCTCTTGTCTTAGCCCTTGTACACACGGTCGGAGAATCCATCGGAATGTGTCCTATTGGACCGTGTCGTCGGATAATCCGACTGTGTGTGGTATGCATCGGACTGATTCCGTCGGAATATCCGTCAGACCCAATTTTCCAACACGTTGGAAATATTTCCCGACCAACTGGGCTGGTCGGACATACTCCGATCATGTGTAGAGAATTTTGATCGGACCAAGTACCACGCATGCTCAGATCAAATTCCTACATCAAAGCTATTAGCTACTAGCCTAAATGTAGTCCCATCATAACGAAATTACGTCATCACGTTCTGAAAGATCAGATTTTTCGCCAACTTTGTCCGACCGTGTGTATGCAACAGTTTCGGACAAGATCCGACGGGCAAAATCCGACGGATTTGGTTGTGGAAATCTCCGACCGTGTGTACAGGGGCTTAGGCTTTGCCCAAAGAACCAGAGAGGTCAGGGGTGAAGAAGAGGTGTCCATCATGCATGAACAAATTAAAAGAAGGATGGGTTAAACCCCTTTGTAAACCTACATAGACAAATTAGTCTGTAAGGAGGCTACGGGGGCTTGTAAAGATCTGATTTCTGGGGTACAGAAAGAAATGCAGTGCATCAAGACAATGCTAGTGAACCTTGAGACCCCAAAACCAGCTGCAGTCCCCCCTGCTTCCACCCCAGAGGAGGGTGACGAATCAGGGGAAGAGGAATTCGATTCTCTGGATGGCCTAAGTGAAACGGCATCATCCAGAGATATTTGGACTCAAGGGACAAGCTCTCCCAGATACAGGCTCTCACTGGAGGAGGTTGATGCCTTACTGGGGGTGATTTATGAGACGCTTGAAATGGTAGATTCTATTAAAGTGGGTGGAACCAGAGAAAAGGCTTTTTTTTCCCTAAAAGTATGACTAGGAGATTCCCCTTCAGTGAGGGCCCCACCTGCGTCTGGAACAAGGTCCTTAAGGTAGACGCAGCCTTTTCCCAGTGTGCAAAATCAACGGATCTCGCCTTTTGAGGACATGGGTGTCCTCAAGGAACCCATGGATAAAAGGATGGAGGTACTGCTGAAAAGGTCATGGGAAGTAACCATGTCCAATTTAAAACCTGCAATGGCCACAACAATAGTGGCTCGCAATTTGGAGGTCTGGCTGGAACAATTGCAAGGGCATTTGGAAGGAGGAACCTCTAGGAAGGAAATCCTGGATTCCCTTCCTATGCTACATAAAGAAGCAGGTTACATGGCAGACGCCTCTGCGGAGTTGGTCAAATTGTCAGCTAGGACCGCTGCCCTCACATTTTTAAGGGAACAGGTAACTAATATTATTCAGGACAGCTGAACAACTCTGGACGGCATATCCATCGCCGACCATTCTCCATTTTGCTGCTCCCGCGACCATGTGCTGTCCGCCGAGGTTGCTATTCTGTGTCGGTGGGTGTAGTGGGCGGGGCCCCGCTCCGACGCCTCTGGGCCCGTGCGCCATCTTGCCACTCTCACGGACATGCGTTGTCTGCTTGTGTGGCTTATGTATGTCGTCGGGTGTGGTGGGCGGGGCCCCGACGCCTCTGCCCCCTCGACAAGCATATGGGGGCGGGACTGTGCGCACACCACTCAGGGGGCTAATCGCAGCTGGGTCCACCTCTCCAATTATCTCTGCAATTATCTTGGCGCCAGCTGATTGTAGTCTCTCCCCCTCCCCCCCCCACTTCATATTCTCTGCACTCGTCTCTCTGGCATCCTGCAGACTACACATACGGGACGCCAGTTGGACGACTTGCCTGCTATACTTCAACAGCTGTTACCACAAGTAAGAACCTTTTCATGTTTAATATTTGTTCTATGCCCCCACCTCTCCTTACATACTATACCAACACTTATTTCCCATTGGGATTTTTATGAGCTACTACCCCAGTATTGTAGGGTACAGATATCTCAGTATATACTACATATTTATTCATTTGTTTAACATATACATACGCATTTGCCCTTGCACAGGTGTGTATGTGTGTGTGTGTGTGTGTATATATATATATATATAATATTTACATCCTTTATTTTTTTTATTTTTTTTTTTCCTCAAATCTTATTTAACAGGTTCCCGACTAGCGCACGCCGATGTACGTCTGCAGAACGGAGAGATGCCATTGTAAACAGCATCTCACCGTTCTGCCTAGCAACTAGTGACGCTGATCTCTGCTCCATGTGATTGGAGCAGAGATCAGTGTTCACTAAATGAAAGCCCAGCCCCCAACAGTTAGTAACACCCCCCTAGGAACACTTAACACCTACACTGCCACCCACTGGTTAACCCCTTCACTGCCAGTGTCATCTACACAGGAATCGCTGCATTTGTATAGCAGTGATTTCTGTATAAATGACAATGGTCCCAAAAATGTCTCAAAAATGTCCGATATGTCCCCCATAATGTCGCAGTCACAATAAAAATCGCTGATCGCCACCATTACTAGTAAAAAAAAAATTATTAATAAAAAATGCCATAAAACTATCCCTTATTTTTTAAATGCAATAACTTTTGCGCAAACCAATCAATCGCTCATTGCGATTTTTTTTTTTTTTTTGTACCAAAAATATGTAGAAGAATACGTATCGGCCTAAACTGAGGGGAAATTTTTTTTTATATGTATTTTTGGGGGATATTTATTATAACAAAAAGTAAAAAAAAGGTTTTTTTTTTTTCTAAATTGTCGCTCTATTTTTGTTTATAGCTCAAAAAATAAAAACCGCAGGGGTGATCAAATACCACCAAAAGAAAGCTCTATTTGTGGGAAAAAAAATTTGTTTGGGAGTCACGTCGCATGACCGCGCAATTGTCAGTTAAAGCGACGCAGTGCAGAATCGCAAAAAGTGGTCTGGTCTTTGACCAGCAAAATGGTCCGGGGCTGAAGTGGTTAAATCTACTTTTAATGCACAGACCTGTATGCATGTATGTACACACGTGTGTGTGTGTGTATATATGTATATATATATATATATATATATATATATATATATATATATATATATATATATATATATATATATATATATATATATAAAAAAAATTTTTCTTTCTCTCCCTCTTCTGATGCAGCACTTTATATTCAGCCCCAGTGTTTCCCTGCAATTTTGCCCATTTACTACCTCACCCCTTATTCTCCTTTATATGGGTTTTCCAGGGAGGTTTTTTTTTTTTCTAAATTGTCGCTCTATTTTTGTTTATAGCTCAAAAAATAAAAACCGCAGGGGTGATCAAATACCACCAAAAGAAAGCTCTATTTGTGGGAAAAAAAATTTGTTTGGGAGTCACGTCGCATGACCGCGCAATTGTCAGTTAAAGCGACGCAGTGCAGAATCGCAAAAAGTGGTCTGGTCTTTGACCAGCAAAATGGTCCGGGGCTGAAGTGGTTAAATCTACTTTTAATGCACAGACCTGTATGCATGTATGTACACACGTGTGTGTGTGTGTATATATGTATATATATATATATATATATATATATATATATATATATATATATATATATATATATATATATATATATATATATATATATATATATATATATATAAAAAAAATTTTTCTTTCTCTCCCTCTTCTGATGCAGCACTTTATATTCAGCCCCAGTGTTTCCCTGCAATTTTGCCCATTTACTACCTCACCCCTTATTCTCCTTTATATGGGTTTTCCAGGGAGGTTTTTTTTTTTTCTGGGATCTCTTCCGGTCCTAACATTCAGAGAAGATTAATGGTACATCCGTGCTGTACTACGTTCCCTGTTCCTTTTTTTTTCTCCCTCCCTTGATAAGCCCTGAATACTGGCAAAGTCAGCTATTTATGTGAGATCATCCACTGCTTTTGTTTTAAAAAAGAAGAACCATGGGATACATTTAATTGTTGTCACAAGCTCTGTGAGTACCATCTGTAATTTTTCTTGCAATTTATTTGTCATGTTTTATTACACACCTGTTTGGTTGCCTTTATGTCCTAACATTCTGCCATCTGTCATTCAATAGATTCCTTGTATATATGTTGTATCTACACCCCTGAAGGAGGAGACTTTGTTCTAGCTCCGAAACACGTAGGGTGATTATACCTACATTGATCATGTATAGGCTTGTGCTGTTTACATTGTTATAAATATCTCCTCAATATTTGAATATTTGTATCCAGATATTTTATGTATGCTATTTATATTAAAGTAAATTGATTGTTTTCTAATTTAGTTGTACGTGCCATTAAAATCCACCCCCAGGGGGTTCCTATTCTATGCTATTGTTAAAGAGGAGCTGCACCTTTTAAAAAAAAAAATATTAAAAGCCAGCAGCTACAAATTTTGCAGCTGCTGACTTTTAATAAATTGACACTTACCTGTCCCAGGGTCCAGCGATGTCGGCAGCAGATGATGAGCAATCGCTCGTCTCCCCGCTGCCCCCGCCGCCATCCTCTGGGAATCGGGAAGTGAAGCATTGCGGCTTCACTGCCCGGTTCCCTACTGCTCATGCGCGAGTCGTGCTGCGTGTCTCCACACTGGTCCCCGCTGTGTCCTGGGAACTGTGTTTCTCAGATCACAATGGTGGGGGCGGGGCGTCTGCGGCTAGCTTGTCCCGGAAGTGGGTGCAGATACCTGGATTATCCAGGTATCTGCATCCCCCCCTCCCCCCTGAAAGGTGCCAATTGTGGCACCGGAGGGGGGGAGGGATCAGATGAGCGGAACGTTCACTTCAGGGTGGAGGCCTGCTTTTAACCATTATTTGCTTTGCAGGTACAGCATTCAGCTACAGCAGGGGTTTATTTATTCTGATATCAACACGGTTTGCTCTCACACTACTCTAACCCCAATTATAATCCAAATTATTATTCGGGTTATTGCCAACCCCCAAATGAAGATTGGGATCAGAGAAATTCCCCACAAAGAAATTATCCACAGGTTCAAGGAGCTTCGGCACTATGATTACATGTATAATGTACCAA
This sequence comes from Lithobates pipiens, assembly GCF_037356315.1. Classification (NCBI taxonomy): domain Eukaryota; kingdom Metazoa; phylum Chordata; class Amphibia; order Anura; family Ranidae; genus Lithobates; species Lithobates pipiens. Next base: position 294,360,588 of record NW_027507758.1, read on the forward strand.
TGGATAATCGCTACTCCACCCTATCTAATCCCCCAGAGGGTTTTCAGTTGTTTTTTTATTTTTTTTTTTAGGGAGACCCTCATCTCAGGTGAACAATCCCACCCCGACTGGAAATGGAAGGGGGGGGGGGGGAGAAGAGAGAGAGAGGGAGGAGAGCAGAAAGAAGGACCCAAAATAAGCAAACACCAGTAGGGACTGGGATCTATAATCTGAGTGATGCAGAGCTCACTAAAGAAGAGATTACTCTTTTGGACAACAGACTCAAATTTGCACTGATTAAACATTTTAAATAAGTTTGACACCCATGTTCAAATCCAGAAGTATGTATGCACATTGCATTTGAATAAATATATACCCGATCCGAGACCCCCACTCATGCTAGTAATTTTCACCACTCGTCCCTAAAAATAAAAATCAGTTTTTAACCCCCAAAATGTTGATACAATTTTTAGATGTCTTCAAAAATATGGTAGTTGAGGATTTGGAACAATTAAATATAAGGAAGGTTCACTATCCTCGTTGGATCAAAAAGGGAATTGGAGACATTGAGCAGCGTAAAGACGTGGTCATACGACCTGCTGATTGGGGGGGTTGGTCATTATGACCAAACAGTATTACCAAACCGAAAAGGAAAGAGTTAGGGGATACAGATACTTGCCTCAAGCTTACTGGTAACCCTTTGCTGGAATTTAAGAACAAACTTGGAGGTGGGGGGAAAAAGGGAAATCCAAAGATATCTTGTCCGTCAAGGAAGCACAATATTTGAACCGCATATCTTGTTGCACGCCTTTTATTTTCTGCCGAAAATCCATAAAACCACTACAGAATCACCAGGGAGGCCAATCATCAATGTAATCAATTCGGTTTGTTCCCACCTAGGGCAATATATAGATACCTTCTTGCAGCCACTGGTGGTTAAAACTGAGGCGTATGTCAGGGACACCAAGCATGTGATCCAGTGTCTGGGGTCTCTTGATAATTTGGATCAGTGTATTTTGGCCACTGCAGATGTAGGGTCTTTATATACCATTATTATATTGAGCCAAGCTTTTTTATATTATTATAAAATGGGCATTGGAGAGCTAAACAAAAGAAGTTTCTGATTAAATGTTTATGATTTTGTTTATTTGCAAATAAAGGGTATAGCTATGGGCGCGAGGTTCTCCCCGAGTGTTGTGAACCTCTTTATGGCCCATTGGGAGGATGTGGATGTACTCAACCAAAGACCTAAAGAACTTATTTTATATAAAAGATTCATAGATGATCTTGTAATCATCTGGAAGGGGGATGTGACATCCTTTGAAGCATTTAAGGGATCCATGGAAGGGAATGACAAATATTCAGCTCAGCTGGACTGCCAGCAATGAGTGCATCACCTTCCTTGATTTAGAGATCTTCAAGGAGAAGGGTAGACTGCTGACAAGGAACCATTTTAAGCCCACCGACAGAAATATCTATCTGCCGGTGGACAGCTCTCATCATAAGCCCTGGTTGGTGAATATACCAAAGGGCCAGTACATGAGGATTCGTAGAGATTGTACCAAAAATGAAGACTTTTTGAGTCAATCCGAAATACTGACCAGTAGGTTTAAGGAAAGCGTATGACTGAGAAAGTTGAAAATAAAATGAAGGTACTAAACATGGATAGGGACCAACTACTATCAGATAAGAAATCACATGAGCCCTTGTGTCGTGAGTTTAATCTAATTTTCGATTTTAATGTGCAATTCAGACAGGTGGGAAAAAAAAAAAAAAAATAAACATTGAGGTATCCTTAGGAAAGATAGGCTGTTAGGACCCAAATTACCAACCCTTCCAGGGTTTATTTACAGGAAAGCGCCTACCTTGAAGGATCTATTAGCACCAGGAGTGACAGGTCCCCCAAAAAAGCAGAAGGGACCATCTCCATCTTGTTTTGGCGTTTTTACTGGTTTCTTTGCGTTTCTTTTTTAGAATATTAAAAAGAAAGGAATTATGTTCTACCAGTACAGGCAAAGGGTTTGAAATTTGAGATTTCTTAACCTGTGCATCCACAGGTGTCATTTATATGCTGCAATGTGGATGTGGGCTTCAGTACATTGGCCGCACATCAAGAACCTTGCAGATTAGCGTGGGAGCGCGTATTGCCAATATTAAGGCTTAACCACCCATAGTGTCCCTAAACATTTTAAACTAGTAAACAATAAGGATCCCAGTTTGCTGCAATTTTGGGGTATAGAACAGGTGGATAGACACTGGAGGGGGTCATTGTATCAGACAACTCAGCTAAAGGGAATCCTTCTGGATTTATGAAAGTAAGGTACTGTGGCCGAGGGGTTTGAACGTGGGCTTCGATTTGAACTGTTTTATCAGTAATTTTGAGTTTAGTTATTCGTGTGTGTGTGTGTGTGTGTGTGTGTATGTATGTATGTATGTATGTATGTATATATATATATATATATCTATATCTATATCTATCACAGTGGTGTGAAAAAGTGTTTGCCCCCTTCCTCATTTCCTGTTCCTTTGCATGTTTGTCACACTTAAGTGTTTCGGAACATCAAACCAATTTAAACAATAGTCAAGGACAACACAAGTAAACACAAAATGCAATTTGTAAATGAAGGTGTTTATTATTAAAGGTGAAAAAAAATCCAAACCATCATGGCCCTGTGTGAAAAAGTGATTGCCCCCCTTGTTAAAACATACTATAACTGTGGTTGTCCACACCTGAGTTCAATTTCTCTAGCCACACCCAGGCCTGATTATTGCCACACCTGTTCACAATCAAGGCATCACTTAAATAGGAGCTGCTTGACACAGTAAGGTCCACCAGAAGATCCTTAAAAGCTACACATCATGCCGAGACCCAAAGAAATTCAGGAACAATTGAGAAAGAAAGTAATTGAGATCTATCAGTCTGGAAAGGGTTATAAAGCCATTTCCAAAGCTTTGGGAATCCAGCGAACCACAGTGAGAGCCATTATCCACAAATGGAGAAGACATGGAACAGTGGTGAACCTTCCCAGGAGTGGCCGGCCACCCAAAATTACCCCAAGAGCGCAGCGACGACTCATCCAAGAGGTCACAAAAGACCCCACAACAACGTCCAAGGAACTGCAGGCCTCACTTGCCTCAGTTAAGGTCAGCGTTCATGCCTCCACCATCAGGAAAAGACTGGGCAAAAATGGCCTGCATGGCAGAGTTCCAAGGAGAAAACCACTGCTGAGCAAAAAGAACATCAAAGCTCGTCTCAATTTCTCCACAACACATCTTGATGATCCCCAAGACTTTTGGGACAACATTCTGTGGACCGATGAGACAAAAGTGGAACTCTTTGGAAGGTGTGTGTCCAAGTATATCTGGCGTAGAAGGAACACTGCATTTCATAAAAAGAACATTATACCAACAGTAAAATATGGTGGTGGTAGTGTGATGGTTTGGGGCTGTTTTGCTGCTTCAGGACCTGGAAGACTTGCCGTGATAAAAGGAACTATGAATTCTGCTGTCTACCAAGAGATCCTGAAGGAGAATGTCCGACCATCTGTTCGTGTACTCAAGCTGAAACGAACTTGGGTTCTGCAGCAGGACAATGATCCTAAACACACCAGCAAGTCCACCACCGAATGGCTGAAGAAAAACAAAATGAAGACTTTGGAGTGGCCTAGCCAAAGTCCTGACCTGAATCCTATTGAGATGTTGTGGTATGACCTTAAAAAGGCCGTTCATGCTCGAAAACCCTCTAATGTAACTGAATTAGGACAATTCTGCAAAGATGAGTGGGCCAAAATTCCTCCAGGACGCTGTAAAAGCCTCATTGCACGTTATCGCAAACGCTTGGTTGCAGTTGTTGCTGCTAAGGGTGGCCCAACCAGTTATTAGGTTTAGGGGGCAATCACTTTTTCACACAGGGCCATGATGGTTTGGATTTTTTTTCACCTTTTAATAATAAACACCTTCATTTACAAATTGAATTTTGTGTTTACTTGTGTTGTCCTTGACTATTGTTTAAATTGGTTTGATGTTCCGAAACACTTAAGTGTGACAAACATGCAAAGGAACAGGAAATGAGGAAGGGGCAAACACTTTTTCACACCACTGTGTATATATATATATATATATATATATATATATATATAATAAAAAAATTTTATATAATGTTTTAATGAGGAAATAAACAGTTTTGATATACAGAGAGCAATGGATTTTGCGTTTTCTATTCCTATGTGCACCAGACCCCATTGAGGGAATTTGTACTGGCTGGAATCCATCCAATCAGCTGGAGGCAGCACGGACGGAATAGGAGTTCCATGACCAGCTGATCCGTCTGTATCACAGAGAGGGAACCTGCTTTTTCTGACCTTTTGGTGAAACGGGTCAGAACGTGAGGTGAGCGGCTAGGATACTGAGGTGGAGGAGAGCATTTGCATTTTCAACGTTTATGCACTGGTGTTGTGTTGTGCGTTTTTGTGCAGAAGACTTTGAGGATTATATTTGTGGATTTGAACTCTTATTTTTGTTCAATACATTTTTTTTTGAGTGTGTTGTCTTTATCTTTATTGTCTATTCACTATTCCCATTTAGGGAACACGTATATTTCATTATTGTGTATTGGTCACTATTCCCAGTCAGGGAACACGAATATTTGGTGCACTCAGTATTTTGCTACATTGCAAGTTTATCAATTATTCTTGTATAAGGATTTATTGGTAGTTATTTAGGAAGCGCAACAATGTGTTTTGTTATGTACGTAAAGCCGTGACTCCAGTGCTGTAGTTCACCACCACAGTTAAAAAGAAAAAAAAAAAAGCATATATGCTGAAGCATGAGGGCAGGGATGGAGGGGCGATTTGCCCCTAATATTAGGGGCGGATTGCCCCCATGCTAAGGCATATATTTTTTCCTTTTTTTTTTTTTGGCATAGATTGCTATAAAAAAAGGCAAATGTATGCCCATCATTTAGAGTGGATGCCGGGCGGTATTCTGGTGGTGGGCATAAACACAGATCAATCTTTTTTTTTCATTCAGCCCACAGGCTGCATAAAAAAAAGAGCACTACAATATATGCCCAAGGAACAGCAATGTACTGTACATTTCTGGACTTTGAGTGGTTATACCAGAAAGATGCCTGCGGGTTTAGGTATCATCTTGGTATCGTTCTTTTCAGCAAGCAGTCAGCTTTCATGTAAAAGCAATCCTAGCAGCTAATTAGCCGCTTAACCGCTTTTACAAGCAGTAGCTTGGTATTTCATGGCCTCCGAAACTGTGATGGGCAGTGAGGAGTGCAATCAAAAATGTATGCCCTTAGAAATCCTGAAGGCGGTGCTTGGTTTTCAGGGTCCTGCATGTGGCTAGGCTCCCAAAAAATCCAACATGTGTGGTATCCCTGTACTCGGGAGAAGCAGCAGAATGTATTTTGGGGTGTAATTTCATATATGCCCATGCCATGTGTGAGCAATATATCATTTAGTGACAACTTTGTGTAAAAAAAATTGTATTCAAAAATTTTAATTTACAAAAACTTGTGGCAAAGTATAAAATATTAAATGGACTCAACATGCCATTCAGCAAATAACTTGGGGTGTCTACTTTCCAAAATGGGACCATAGTTTGTAGACACTATAACTTTTGCGCAAACCAATAAATATACGCTTATTGACTTTTTTTTTTTTTTTTTTTTTTTTTTTACCCAAGATGTGGCTTAATACATTTTAGCCAAAATTTATGACTAAAATTGAGTTTTATTGTATTTTTTTTTTTTTTTTTTTTTTTTTTATAACAAAAGTAGAAAATATAATTTGTTTTCAAAATTTTAATTTATATTTTTTCATTTATATTGCAAAAAATAAAAATTCCAGAGGTGATCAAATACCACCAAAAGAAAGCTGTGTGAAGTTGGCACCCCATGTTTGTAAAACCTGAATAAAAATATACCATTCATTTGTGCTGCGTTTGTGCTGATTTGTGCCGCAAAAATTAGCGTGTGTGCCGGTTCGGTTTCTGAGATATTAAACATTCAATTTAATGCAAGCCCCGCCCACTTTGCACCCCACGTTGCTGAATTTGAAAAACAAACGCGCCATTCGTTTGTGCTGCAAAAATAAACGTTTGTGCCGCTTTGGTTGCGGAGATATTGTTCGTTATAGTTGCTGAAACCCTGCCCACTTTGCACCCCACGTTGCTGAATTTTAAAAACGAACGCGCAGTTCGTTTGTGCCTGGTTTGTGCTGCAAAAATAAACGTTTGTGCCGCTTTGGTTGCGGAGATATTGTGCGTTTTATAGTAGCTGAAACCCCATCCCATATTGCTGAATTTTAAAAACAAACGCGGCACAAACGAATGGCGTGTTTGATTTTAAGATTCAGCTGGTTTGTTCTTGGTTTGTGCAGATTTGGTGGATATTGTACATGTTTTACTCCACATGGATCCCCCCCCCCCTTCCGATTCTCTAGCGCTGACTGGAAGAACAGACGGAGGAGGAAATCTGGGGAGGGGGCGGGCACAGCTGGCTCTGGCTCTAGTGAGGCAGAGTCAGCTGTCAATCAGGCGGCAGGATGGATCTCAACAGTATTGTCAGGCTCTGTCCCGGCTGCATCGCGGCTCTGTGCTGTCAGGATATAGTGGGCAATAGCCCGCCACATGCACATTAATTTATTTATTTTTTGTCACGGGAGAACATACTATATGTCATCTTGTGAACAAAAAAAAAAAACTAAGGCCAAAAAAGGTTGGGCCATAGTTCTCTTTTAAACCAGGTCTTAACCAAGCAAAACAGCACTCCAGCAAATTCTCTTATATAAGTCCCATCTTTTTTTTAATAGCTTTTTTGAAAAACATCTATGTCGGTAAACATTCTTTTCCTGACAGACTCCATGGCAGAACTCCGCCTCCTCTCCAATGCTATAGGACCCCACTCCCATAAATTTGAGCTCACCACTAGAGACTGCGTTCCATAATTGGCCAAGTCATGACCAAAGGGTATGAACTCCGTCTGCCATGGAGTCCATCAGGAAAGTAAAATTACGGTAAGTATTTGATAATACATTTTTAATTTTCCTGACAGCCAAACCACAGGGGTTGGTATGCTGATAAAAAGAAGTTTAATTGTCCCCGTCAGCCGACTGGATTCTTAAAGTAAAGATCGAAAGATGCAAAGATTGCAATAGAGTGAGATAAAGGTATTAATGGAGGTCCATGAGGCTGGCCGTACGGAGGCGGTGATCTGTCCATGGCACCCTGGTGGATGAATAGGAAGTGATTCTGCAGCATTGTAGGAACACTCACACGTCCTGGAACAAAGGAGTACAAATAGCAGTGCAGCTTCCCCTTTAAAAGGCATCTTAGCCCCCCTTCCCTCTTTTACCATAGCCCCAGGCTGAAGCTAACCATTAGCTAGGAACCTGGGGCCTGAGGATCGGACGCAAGCTGCCTGTAGTAATCCTTAGAATGACAGGGCTCTCAGTTATTCAAACATCCCCGCCGAAATGACATCACTGCCATGCCTGGACTGCGGCTGTGCAGTGGTGACCTGCCGTAAAGTGCCTGCATGGCCGCCGGGTCCCCTGCCACACAGCACATGCGTGAAACCAAGCCTCGGCTTCGTCCGAGGATCGCACATGCGCAGTAGCGAGCCGGAGCTGCAACCTGGAAGATGCACTTGCGTTCCAGGCGCCATAGAAGCAAAAAAAAAAAAAATGCAAGGCACATGAGGGAAAAACAGAGTTTTTACATACAAGAACTGCTGCCATGGAGAATCTTCACACCCGCCCATGGCTGGGTCCTGGGTAGGGATGAGCCGAACACACCCTGGTTTGGTTCGCACCAGAACTTTCGAACGGACCGAAAATTCATGTGAACTTTAGAACCCCATTGAAGTCTATGGGACTCGAACCTTCAAAATAAAAAGTGCTAATTTTAATGGCTAATAAGCAAGATATTGTCCTAAAAAGGGTTTGGGGACCTGGCTCCTGCCCCAGGGGACATAAAATGCCTAAAATGTTTTTAAAAATGGCTGTTTTTGCGGGAGCACTGATTTTTAATGACGATTAAAGTGAAAAAAAAAAAAGGTGAAATATTCCTTTAAATATCGTGTCTGGGGGTGTCTATAGTATGCCTGTGAAGTGCCACGTGTTTCCCGTGTTTAGAACAGTCCCTGCACAAAATGACATTTAACGGAAAAAAAGTAATTTAAAACTGCTTGCGGTTTTAATGTAATATCTGGTTCTGGCAATATGGATGAAAATCATTGAGAAAAATGGCATGGGTAGCCCCCCATGCCCATTACCAGCCCCTTTGGGTCTTGTACGGATATTAAGGGGAACCCCGTACCCATATAAAAAAGAAAGGCGTGTGGCCCCCAGGCCCTATATACTCAGAACAGCAGTATACAGGCGGTGCAAACAAGACAGGGACTGTGTAGGTTTGTTGTGTTAAGTAGAATCTGTTTGTAATTTTGAACTGGTACATTTTTAAAGTGTAGCTCCAGTCAAAAAATCTATTTTTAAGCTTTTTGGAAAACCTAGGGAAGGGTTATCACCCCTGTATAATTTGTTTTGCCGTCCGTCTTTTTTCATATCACTTCCTGTTGTCTCCTTCCGTTTGCAAGTAGGAGACGTTTGTAAGTTGGATGTTTGAAAGTAGGGGCCTGCCCTATATGCTCTGTAGAAATGGCGGAATAAGGTGTTGGTGTTGCCACAACATTGTAAGCCCTCAAAGTGACTCTTGGTGGGCGCTGGAGCGCCCTGCTGTGAACGATTATTTCAAGAAATGTAATTACATGCCATTGTTGAACAGTGGTAGAAAAATTGACCTTTGGTGCTGGTGCCACAACACTAGAAGTCCTCAGTTACTCTCAGTGGGCACAGGAATGGGCCCTGCTGTGAAATATTATATCAAGAATTGTAATTGCATGCCCCTGCTAAACAGGGGCTGAAAATTGGGCCTTAGGCACTGGTGCTGGTGCCACGACACTGCAACCTCTCCCATATACTCTAGTTGTAGTGCCGGAATGAGCCCTGCTGCAAAGCATTGTATCAAAAATTTTAATTAAATGCCCCTGTTAAACTGGGGCTTAAAAATTGGGCTGGTGGCATCACCCAGAACCAAAAATGTTCTTCCAAGATATCAGCGGAGGAGGAAGAGGATAGACAATCAACATAACAGGACAGTCATTTAGCATCAGCATAGGCAGTCTTGAAGGGATGTGATGATTAAAAAAAAAAAAAAAAAAAATTCGTTACATCAGCTTCAGGTGCTTGGTAGCTGTGGGTGATCCAAGACTGATTCATCTTTATGAAGGTCAGTCGATCAACCGAGTCGGCGGACAGGTGCACCCTGTGATTGGTAACAAGCCACCAGCAGCACTGAAGGTGCGTTCCGAAAGAACGCTGGATGCAGGACAGGCCAGTAGCTCAATTGCATACTGTGCAAGCTCTGGCCAGTGATCCATCCTCAAGACCCAGTAAGCCAGAGGATTTTCGGTGGGAAAGGTGTCCAAGTCTGACCTTGCCCCTAGGTATTCCTGCACCATGTAAATCAGACACTGGCGATGGTTGCTGGAACCGATCATACCTTGGGGCTGCGGACTAAATAATTGTCTGAACGCATTGGTCAGACGTCCACCTTCTCCACCGCTCCTTCTGACCGATGCCTCCGCAACACTTTTTCCAGGACAAGGAGTTTGTAACCTCCCAGTCTCTGGGAACATGTTGCACAGACCTTTCTGCAAGGCCTACCGGAGATGTCTCATCCTCTGCGACTGCAAGATAAGGTCGGCAACCTTACCCTTCTACCGTGGATCAAGGAGAGTGGCCAGCCAGTAATGGTCCCTCTCCTTGATCCGAAGAATACGACGATCCTTCCGCAGGATTTGCAGGATCAGGGAGGCCATGCAGCGTAGGTTAGCTGAGGCATTCGGTCCAGAGTCCTCTGGGTCACTAAGGACAACATGATCCGCATCTACCTTCTCCCAGCTACGTATAAGTCCACGGGTTTCTTGGGACTGTAAATCATCCCTACAAGGATGCTGAGTGCCAGCCTCCTCCTCCATGCTGACACAATCATTGTCCTCGTCCTTGTCGTCCTCCTCGTCGTCCTCCTCTGTGATGGGTGGGACAGCAGGAACACTGTCTGGATAAAGGGGGCCTTGAGAGGCAAGGAAGTCCTCCTCTTCCTGCCTCTGTTCTGCCTCAAGTGCCCTGTCCATTATTCCACACAGCGTATGCTCCAACAGGTGGATAAGAGGTACAGTGTCACTGATGCATGCACTGTCGCTGCTCACCATCTTTGTGGCCTCCTCAAATGGTGACAGGACAGTGCATGCATCCCTGATCATGCCCCACTGGCGTGGTGAGAAAAAACTGAGCTCTCCTGACCCTGTCCTGGTGCCGTAGTCTCACAGGTACTCATTGATGGCCCTCTGCTGTGTGTGCAGTCGCTGCAGCATGGCCAACGTTGAGTTCCACCTGGTGGGCATGTCACATATAAGGCGGTTCCTGGGCAGGTTCAACTCCTTTTGGAGCTCAGCCAGCCGAGCACAAGCATTAAATGATCGGCGGAAATGCACACAGACTTTCCTGGCCTGCTTCAGGACATCCTGTACGCCTGGGTACCTGCCTAAAGAACCACTGCACCACCAGGTTAAGGACGTGAGCCCCACAAGGCACATGGGTCAGTTGTCCCTGTTGGAGGGCGGAGAGGAGGTTGGTGCCATTGTTGCAAACCACCAATCCTGGCTTAAGCTGGCATGGCGTCAACCACCTCTCGGCCTGCCCCTGCAGAGCTGACAAAATATCTGCCCCAGTGTGGCTCCTGTCCCCCAAACAACAAAGCAGCACAAGCACAGCATGGCATCGTTTTGCCTGCGTACTTGCGTAGCCCCTTGAACGCCTACGGAGCACCGCTGGTTCTGAGGACAGAGCACTGGAAGAGGCCATGGAGGAAGAAGAGGAGGGGGTGGAGGAGAGAGGTGTGTCACAACCAGTAGTAGCATTTTGGAGGCGTGGTGATGGAACAACCTCCAACACTACTGCACCTTGTCCCGCATCCTTCCCAGCTGCCAGAAGAGTGACCCAATGGGCCGTGAAAGACGGGTAAAGTCCCTGTCCATGCCTGCTGGACCATGAGTCGGCAGTAATATGCACCTTACCGCTGACCGCCCTGTCCAGCGAGGCAAGAACATTGCCTTCCACATGCCGGTAGAGAGCCGGAATCGCCTTCCGTGAGAAAAAGTGGCGTTTTGGGGACCTGCCACTGAGGAACCGCACATTGTACAAACTCACGGAAGGGGGCCGAGTCTACCAACTGAAAAGGCCGCAGTTGAAGTGCTAGCAATTTAGCCAAGCTAACATTCAACCGCTGGGCATGTGGATGGCTGGGAGTGAACTTCTTTCAACGGTTCAGCAGCTGGGGCAGGGAAATTTTGCCTGCTATAATCGGACGTGGGTGTACTGCTAGCAGAGTGCCCGGAAGCACTTGGCTGTGACACACAATTCTACACCTTCATTCCTCTCAGAGCAGGTTTCAGAGAGGACTGAAGGTCTAGTGGGGTTGGAGATCCCAACTGATGAGGAGCAAGGAGATGTCTGCTTCGATCTTTGAGGTACGCTTGCCAACGAGCTGCATGGCAGGTCAACATATGTCTGGTCAAGCATGTGGTGCCCAAGCGGCTGATGTTTTGGTCACGCGAGATACGCTTGAGACATATGTTGGAAATAGCAGCGGTGCGATCTGATGCACTCGTCTCAAAAAAGGCCCACACCAAAGAACTTTTAGAATAACGTGCAGAAGCATCGCCCTGCACAGGCGGAGCTCTGCGGTGTGATTCAGTCAGTGTGCTGCCCCTAAGCTGGCCCTCGGAGGGCATCCTGACTCGTTGGACATGTGCCTCCTCCTCCTCCTCTCTCCTACCAGGCACCCACGTGGAGTCAGTGCCCTCATAATCCTCTCCCTCTTCATCGCTGGAGCAAACCTGGCAGTATGCTGCAGCTTGTGGAACATGACTGCCAGATTACTGTCCTTTTTGAGCATCCCCTCTCTCTGCGCTAATGCTACTGCCTTCCTCTAGCTGAGTATCATCATCAGAGCCTACAAAACACTGGGCATCCTCCTGGAGCATGTACCCAACACTGTGCTCAAAGAGTTTAGGAGACTCCTCAGGAGGACGTGGTGGCACTGGTGGGTCTAGGGAAGGAGATGATGACATTGAGACAAGGGAAGACGATGCGTTGGCAGCTGCTTTGCTAGTACCCTGAGCCTGGGTGAGAGAGAATGAGGAGAATGAAGAGGGCTTGGTCATCCACTCTACCAAGTCTTCAGCATGATACGGCTCAACACGTCCAGCTGCCGAAAATAATGACAAGCGTGTCCCATGGCCACATGCTGATGATGACGATGCACCGCGTCCACGACCAGCACTGTTGTCTCTAGACATAGAGCCTGCTTGCCCTTTTTTATCAGCTCGTGCCTGTCTGCCTCTCCTTGTTGGCCTTCCAGACATTGGAATGGCCTGAAGGGAGATGGGAAAACCAGCAATTGGGTAGTGTATATTGTGCTGGAGGCACACAACACTCACCAACTCCTGCAGATGCCTTTATTATAGAACAGGAATTAAAGGGTAGATACTGGTGTATACTGTGCTGTACTGGAGGCACACAACACCAACTAACTGCTGCAGATGGCTCAATCAGAGAAGAGCTATATAGGTTGATATAATGGTGTATCAGGGCACGCAGACAACACCCACAAACTCCTGCAGATTGCTAAAAGCTCAATTACAGAAGAGCAAGAACGCTAAATCGGCTGATAACGAACGGTGCATACTGTGTTGAAGGTACACAGAGAACGCCCACTAACTTACTACTACTACACAGCCTGAGCTATGATTGGATCATGGCTCTCCTCGCTGCCGGCACTGTGATTGGCCAAGCATGCGGGGTCACAGTGCATGCTTGGCCAATCATGAGCCAGCAATGCACTGCGATGGCGCAGTGCATTGTGGGCCGTGAGCGTCACACGAATTTGGCGCGAACGGCCCATAACGTTCGGCATTTGCCGAACCTGCGAACAGCCGATGTTGCGTTCGACTCGAACATCAAGCTCATCCCTAGTCCTGGGCTATCTTGAAACTGCCCGGCATTAACTTCCACAATCAATTTTGGACACCCGTAAACGTAAGGAGGTTCAGTGAGGAGGGCAAAAAAAGCTCTAGTGGTGAGCTCAAATTTATGGGAGTGGGGTCCTATAGCATTGGAGAGGAGGCGGGGTTAACCCACACGTAGTCTGCCATGAAGTCTGTCAGAAAAACAATGTTTACTGACATGACTATGCATTTGAAGTGAAATATCATGTACAATATCCACCAAATCTGCACAAACCGCGAACAAAAAAGTCTAGTTGTATGTAAGATTTAATAACGAGGTGTAAAATCAGTGTGGTTTGACAACATATACCCCTCAATATCTCCGCAACCAAAGCGGCACAAACATTTATTTTTGCAGCACAAACGAGTGGCGCGTTTGTTTTTCAAATTCGGAAACGTGGGGTGCAAAGTGGGCGGGGTTTCAGCAACTATAACGCACAATCTCTCCACAACCAAAGCGGTACAAACGTTTATTTTTGCGGCACAAACGAATGGCGCGTTTTTCAAATTCAGCAATGTGGGGTGCAAAGTGGGCGGGGCTTGCATTAAAAAAGAGTGTTTCACCACTTGACCACTGGGCACTTAACCACTTTCAGACTGGACCATTTTGCTGGTCAATGACCAGAGGTCTTTTTACAATTTGGCACTGCGCTGCTTTAACTGGTAATTGCGCGGTCATGCAATGTTGTACCCAAACAAAATTTGCGTCCTTTTTTCCCACAAATAGAGCTTTCTTTTAAAGGTATTTGACTGACTGCGATTTTTTATTTTTTGCGATATAAACGTAAAAAGACCATAAATTTTGAAAAAAAATGATATTTTCTACTTTTTGTTATTAGAAAAATCCAATAAACTCCATTTTAGTCATACATTTAGGCCAAAATGTATTCAGCCACATGTCTTTGGTAAAAAAAAAGTCAATAACTGTATATTTATTGGTTTGCGCAAAAGTTGTCACATCTACAAACTAAGGTACATTTTCTGGAATTTACGCAGCTTTTAGTTTGACTGCCTATCTCATTTCTTGAGGTGCTAAAATGGCAGGGCAGTACAAACCCCCCCCAAATGACCCCATTTTGGAAAGTAGACACCCTAAGGAAATTGATAAGAGGCATGTTGAGCCCATTGAATATTTTATTTTTTTGCCTCAAGCGATTGAATAATTTTTTTTTTTTTTTTTTTACACAAAGTTGTCACTAAATGATATATTGCTCACACATGCCATGGTTATATGTGGAATTGTACCCCAAAATACATTCTGCTGCTTCTCCTGAGTACGGGGATACCACATGTGGTCGACTTTTTGGAAGCCTAGCCGCGTACGGGGCCCCGAAAGCCAAGCACCGCCTTCAGGATTTCTAAGGGCATACATTTGTAATTTCACTCCTCACTACCTTTCACAGTTTTGAAGGCCATAAAATGCCAAGATGGCACAAAACCCCCACAAATGACCCCATTTTAGAAAGTAGACACCCCAAGCTATTTACTGAGAGGCATGTTGAGTCCATGAAATATTTTATATTTTGCCACAAGTTGCGGGAAAATTACAAACTTTTTTTTTTTTTTCACAAAGTTGTCACTAAATGATATATTGCTCACGCATGCCATGGGCATATGTGAAATGACACCCCAAAATAAATTCTGCTGCTTCTCCTGAGTACGGGGATACCACATGTGTGGGATTTTTTTGGGAGCCTAGCTGCCTACGGGGCCCCGAAAGCCAAGAACCGCCTTCAGGCTTTCTAAGGGCGTAAATTTTTGATTTCACTCCTCACTACCAATCACAGTTTTGAAGGCCATAAAATGCCAAGATGGTACAAAACCCCCACAAATGACCCCATTTTAGAAAGTAGACACCCCAAGCTATTTGCCGAGAGGCATGGTGAGTATTTTGCAGCTCATTTGTTTTTGAAAATGAAGAGAAAAAAAATAATGTATATTTTTTTTTCTATTTTCAAAACTTTGTGACAAAAATGAAGGTCTGCAAAATACTCACCATACCTCTCGGCAAATAGCTTGGGGTGTCTCCAAAATGGGGTCACTTGGGGGGATTTTGTGCTATCTGGGCATTCCATGGCCTCCGAAACTGTGATGGGCAGTGAGGAATGAAATCAAAAATTTACACCCTTAGAAAGCCTGAAGGTGGTGCTTGGATTTTGGGGTACCGTACGCGGTTAGGCTCCCAAAAGGTCTCACACTTGTGGTATCCCCGTACTCAGGAGAAGCAACAGAATGTATTTTGGGGTGTAATATCACATATAACCATGGCATGTTTGAGCAATATATCATTTAATGACAACTTTGTGCAAAAAATAAATAAATAAATAATAATGTATTTTTTCCGCAACTTTTGTCAAAATATAAAATATTCCATGGACTCGACATGCCTCTCAGCAAATAGCTTGGGATGTCTACTTTCTAAAATGGGGTCATTTGGGGAGGTTTTGAACTGTCCTGGCATTTTATGCACAACATTTAGAAGCTTATGTCACACATCACCCACTCTTCTAACCACTTGAAGAAAAAGCCCTTTCTGACACTTTTTGTTTACATGAGAATATTTTTTCTTGCAAGAAAATTAATTTGAACCCCCAAACATGAAGTGTTTTTTTTTAAAGCAAAAGCCCTACAGATTAAAATGGTGGGTGTTTCTTTTGTTTTTTCACACGGTATTTGCGTAGCGATTTTCAAACGCATTTTTTGGGGAAAAAACACACTTTTTTTATTTTAATGCACTAAAAATCACTATATTGCCCAAATGTTTGATGAAATAAAAAATATGATCTTAGGCCGAGTACATGGATACCAAACACGACATGCTTTAAAATTGCGCAGAAACGTGCAGCGGCGACAAACTGCGTACATTTTTAAAAGCCTTTAAATGCCTTTACAGGTGACCACTTTAGATTTACGGAGGAGGTCTACTGCTAAAATTAGTACCCTCGATCTGACCTTCATGGTGATACCTCACATGCATGGTGCAATTGCTGTTTACATATGACACCAGACCAACGCTTGCGTTCAACGTTGCGCCTTAGCAGAGGGGGACAGGGGTGTTTTGTTTTTTTTTTTAATATTATTTATTTTGCCATTTTATTTTTAAACTGTTCCTTTCATTTATATATTTTTTTTATGATTTTTATTATCTCAGGGAATGTAAATATCCCCTATGATTTGCAATAGGTAGTGACAGGTACTCTTTTTTTTTTTTTTTTTTTTTTTTTGAAAAAATTAGGGTCTATCAGACCCTAGATCTCTCCTCTGTCCTCAAAGCATCTGACCACACCAAGATCGGTGTGATAAAATGCTTTCCCAATTTCCCAATGGCGCTGTTTACATCCCGCAAAATCTAAGTCATGAAATGCTCGTAGCTTCCGGTTTCTTAGGCCATAGAGATGATTGGAGCCATTCTGGTCTCTGGTCAGCTGGCGGAACCACCGGCTGCATTCTCGGGTTCCCTGTTGGGACAGGAAAGCCTGAGAAAACCATGGAAGATGGTGCGGGGGGGGACATTCCTTCCCACTGCTTGTAAAAGTAGTCTAGAGGCTAATTAGCCGCTAGGATTGCTTTTACATAAAAGCCGACCGCTGGCTGAAAAGAATACCAAGATGATACCTAAACCTGCAGGCATCATTCTGGTATAAGCACTCAAAGTCCAGCGACATCCCAGTATATATATATATATTTTTTTTAAACACTTTTTTTCACAGGGTCTCCCAAGATGCCATCGCATTTTGAGAGACCCTGTGAACGTGTGCCTAGCCTGTGCAATGCTGTACTCTACTCTAAAACTCAACTAGTTCATGGTAGCGTTCAAAACATTCACCAATGCAAAGACCAGGATTGTCAGGACAGCGGGGACAATGACGGGTGTCACGCCTATATCCGCGCTTTCTGCAGACACATTTTCTTTGGGGGGCTCGTTGTGTAGGGGTACTCGGGAGGACATAAGGATAATGCCTCTCATGCAGCCGGCTTACTGCATCTGGTTGGGGAAGGTGAGGTGGAGCACCGCCTGCATACAGAAGGGCTCTGACGATATCCTCCTGGAATTTAAGGAAGGATCCAGTCCGTCCTGAAGCTTTGTGTAGCACATAAGCATTCAGCATAGCCAATTGGAATAAATAAACAGACACTTTTTTGTACCAGCGTCTGGCCTTACGGGCAACTAGATACGGCGCCAACAACTGGTCATTGAGGTCCACCCCTCCCATATTAAGGTTATATTTGTGGACACAGAGGGGTTTCTCCACAATACCAGTCGCCGTAGGATTTTGGACCGTCGTGTCTGCATGAAGGGAGGTAAGAACGAAAACATTCTTATTATCCCTCCACTTCATAGCGAGCAAATTATTACTGCGCAAGCAGGCTCTCTCCCCCAGCCTAAGACGGGACTCTACAAGCTGCTGGGGAAAGTCCCGGTGATTAGGTCGCACAGTGCCACATGCTCCAATCTGCTGATCAAACAAGTGACTAAACAGTGGCACGCTTGTGTAATAATTGTCCACGTACAAGTGGTACCCCTTTCCAAATAAGGGTGACACCATGTCCCACACTATCTTGCCAGCGCTTCCTATGTAGTCAGGGCAGTTCTCCGGCTCTACGTGACTATCTTTACCCTCATAAACCATAAAACTACGTGTATAGCCTGTGGCCCTGTCACAGAGCTTATACATCTTGACCCCGTATCTGGAACGCTTGTTGGGAACGTATTGTTTGAATGACAAGCGACCAGAAAACTTAATCAGGGACTCATCAACGCAGACAACTTGATGGGGAGTAAACAAGTCTGCAAAACGTTGGTTGAAGTGGTTTATGAGGGGCCGAATTTTGTAGAGCCGATCGTATTCAGGGTCTCCACGAGGACGACAGAGTTCATTGTCGCTGAAGTGCATGAACCGCAAAATCTGCTCGTATCGTGCCCTGGACATGGAAGCAGAGAACACGCGCATATGGTGAATTGGGTTAGTGGACCAATATGACCGCAACTCACTCTTTTTGGTTATGCCCATGTTGAGGGAGAGGCCCAGAAAGATTTTAAATTCAGAAACCGTAACTGGTTTCCATTGTCTGGCAAGGGCGGACTGGGGAACAGTGGCGATGTGTTGACCAGCATACAAATTGGTTTGGTCCACAATAGATCTATAGAGATCTTCGGTGAAAAACAGTGAGTAAAAATCAAGTGTTGTAAAATCAACTGTTTCCACGTTAATGCCAGGTTGGCCAGTGAATGGGGGAAGTACGGGTTCTGCAGAAGTGGTGGGCACCCAATCAGGATTGGCGAATTCTGCAGGAAGGGCACTATGGGTACGACGGGCCTGTCTTTGTCTTCGTCTTGGTGGCAGTGGGACACTACTTGTGCTTGCCACCTCGCTAGCTTGAACTGCACTTATGGGACTCGCCACGTCACCACGTGCTACTGCAGTGCTGGATGTACGTCCAGGGTGTACTAGGCCGCTGGTGCTTGCCACTTGACCAGAAGGATGAGCGGCTCTAGTACGTCTCTGCTCCATACGAGGGACCTGCGGTTCCTCCACCTGAACAACAGAAAACATTCGGGATCGGGTACACCTGCCCTTAACAGGGACCTCATCTCCATCGCCAGAGCTATCTGTCATGGAGCCGCTGTCCTCTACAGGATCGTATTCTGAGCCTGAATCTGACAGATGAGTGACGTCCTCTTCACTATCTGTCATGCTCAGAAACGTGTAGGCCTCTTCACTAGTGTACCTTCGC
The DNA here is from genome assembly GCF_037356315.1 of Lithobates pipiens. NCBI lineage: Eukaryota > Metazoa > Chordata > Amphibia > Anura > Ranidae > Lithobates > Lithobates pipiens. Next base: position 294,379,441 of record NW_027507758.1, read on the forward strand.
TTTGCCATTTTTGGGCTCTAAATTTAGGGGTACACTAGTGAGACTCACAGGTAAAAAAGCACCTAGGCTGTCAGCGACTGTATCAAAACGCTACAAAAAAACTGTTAGCGATCGCAGGGATCAAGCCTGACTCTGCGAACGCTGCAGTTATGTGTGTTGTGTTTTGTAAGTGACAGTGATCGATCGATACTGCACTTGGGTGGGCTGGGCTGGGCTTGGCGGAGGGGCTAAACGCAGGTGCTATCAGGTATCTGGGCTGATCACGCTAACAATGCGTTTTGGGAAACCTAAAATGCTGGCAACGCTAATATAGATCTGATCAGATACTATATTACTATTGGAGGTGTATGCTTTGCACGTGGGTGTTAGCGGTACTGGCACTAACCTGACGCTGCCTGGGGCGACGCAGACCTTATCTGACCCTCAAACTTATATCACCCGCCGGGTGATCGGGGTTAAACCTTTATTAGGTAATAAATGGCGGGTGCCCTGAAACTATAAAAAAATAACTAACCAACCAGCGTCACCTGTAACAGTTATATGGTGATCACTGGTGAAAGGGTTAACTAGGGGGCAATCAAGGGGCTTTATGCGGTAGTATATGGGGGTCCCTGACGCTATAAAAAGCTGCGGCGAACCTAAATACTTACCTGCCTAACTAGCGTCACCTGTGACACTAATACAGCGATCAGAAAAAACGATCGCTTATTAGTGACACTGGCGACGGGGGGTGATCACGGGGTTAAACCTTTATTGGGGGGATTAGGGGGGTATCCTAGAGCTAAAGGGGGCTAACCCTAACTGCCCTAACAGTTATTACAGTCACAAATGACACCAATGCAATAATAAAAAAATAAAAAAATGCAATTGGTGTCACTGTGACTGGGGGGTGCAGGGGTGATGGGGGGGGTGATCGGGGGGTGAAGGGGGGGTGAAAGTGTGCCTGGCGTGTTCTACTGTACGTGTAGTGTGTTGGTGCAACTCACCGATCCTCTCTCCTCGGTGCCGGAACAAAAAAGACCGACACGAGGAGAGATTACATCACTTCCTCTGCCTGTGTTTACATTACAGGAGAGGAAGTGATGTCATGCTGCACTTCCATTCGTCAGGAGCGATCGCGAGGGGGTGGCCATGAATGAATGGCCGCCCCCTCATCCCGGATCGCTCCTGAATGGATTCCGACCGGCACTGGCATCGGGGGGGGGGGGGGGGCCTGATCGGGCCCCCCACCCGCGGGAAGGCAGGGACGTACAGGTACGCCCATATGCCTGCCCGTGCCATTCTGTCGACGTACATCGTCGTGCGGCGGTCGGCAACTGGTTAAACACCCTTCATAACCAGACCAATTTTCAGCTTTCGGTGCTCTCACATTTTGAATGACAATTACTCAGCCATGCAACACTGGACCTATATGACATTTTTGTCCTTTTTTTCACACAAATAGAGCTTTCTTTTGGTGGTATTTAATCACTGCTGTGTTTTTTTATTTTTTGTGCTATAAAAGAAAAAATAACAAATTCTGTAAAAAAAAAATATGAATTTTTCTTTGTTTCTGTTATAAAATTTAGCAGATTAGTAATTTTTTCTTCATACATTTTGGCCAAAATTTATACTACTACATATCTTTGGTAAAAATAAGTACAAATTGGTGTATATTATTTGGTCTTTGTGAAAGTTATAGAGTCCACAAGCTATGGTGCCAATATCTGAAAATTGATCACACCTGAAGTACTGACGGCCTATTTCAATTCTTGAGACCCTAACATGCCAGAAAAGTACAAATACCCCCCAAATGACCCCTTTTTGGAAAGAAGACATTCCTAAGAGGCATGATGAGTTTTTTTTGAAGTTGTCATTTTTTTTTCCCCACAATTCTTTGCAAAATCAAGATTTTCTTTTTTTTACTTTTTTTTTTTTTTTTTTTCACAAAATTGTCATATTATCAGTTTATTTCTCACACACAGCATATGCATACCACAAATTACATCCCAAAACATATTCTGCTATTACTCCCGAGTACGGCGATACCACATGTGTGAGACTTTTACACAGTGTGGCCACATACAGAGGCCTAACATGCAGGACAATTCTGACATTTCTCTCCTACATGTAAAAATCATCATTTATTTGCTAGAAAATTACATAGAATCCCAAAACATTATATATGTTTGCTAAAAAAAAAAAAAACACCCTGGAGAATACAATGGTGGTCGTTGCAACTTTTTATCTCGCACGGTATTTGCGCAGCAATTTTTCAAATGCTTTTTTTTGGAAAAAAAAGTTTTGTGCTTAAAAAAAAAAAAACACTGTAAAGTTAGCCCAATTTTTGTATTTATTATTTGTATTTATTATTTGTATTACTTTCATAATGTGAAAGATGAAGTTACGCTGAGTAAATAGATACCTAACATGTCACTCTTCAAAATTGCACACGCTCGTGGAATGGCGCCAAACGTCGCTACTTAAAAATCCCCATAGGCAACGCTTTAATTTATTTTACTGGTTATATGTTTTGAGTTAGAGGAGGTCTAGGGCTAGAATTATTGCTCTCGCTCTAACGTTCGCAGTGATACCTCACGTGTGGTTTGAACACCGTTTTCATATGTGGGCGGGATTTACGCATGCGTTCGCTTCTGCATGCGAGCACATGGGGACAGGGGCGCTTTAAAAAATTTTTTTTTTTTTTTTATTGTTCATTTTACTATATTTATTTTAGTTTCACATTTTTTTTTCCCCAAAAATAAATTTTTTGATCACTTTTATTCTTATTACAAGGAATGTAAACATCCCTTGTAATAGGAATATGGCATGACAGGTCCTCTTTACAGTGAGATATGGGGTCAATAAGACCCCACATCTCATCTCTAGGCTGGAAAGGCTGAAAAAAAAAAAAGGATTTTGGCTTTGATCGTATTGGCGAGTCGGTAGAAGCACCGGAGGGTGGCGGGAGGGGGGGGGGGATGTCTATGGCTGGGTATTGCAGGGTATCTCCGAGTATGGCAATTTATGGCAGGGTATGGCAGAGTATTGGCAGGGTATTGCAGAGTATTAGCTGGAATTTTACTGCAGAGTATTGGCGGGGTGTTGCAGAGTATTGTCGGGGAATTGAGGGGTTAAATTTCGGTGAGCAGCGATGTGGGCACTGGAGATGCAGCCCGTAGCGCTGCTGACACCGATCTCTTCCCCCCTCTGCTGTAGCGATTGGTACAGAGAGGGGGAGGGAGGAACCGGCGTCATAACATGTTTACAAGTGATCACTCCGTCATTTGACGGAGCGATCACGTGGTAAACGGCCGCGGTCACAGATGCCCTCTAGTGCGCGCCCGAGAGCGGAATTCTGATTCATATGACGGCCTCCCAGAGTTAAACAACCGCCCTGTAGCCATCATTCGGCTATGGGCCGGTTGTTAAGTGGTTAATATCTCAGAAACCGAACCGGCAGAAACGCTAATTTTTGCGTCACAAATCAGCACAAACGCGGCACAAACGAATGGTATTCAGGTTATACAAACATGGGGTGCCAACTTCACACAGCTGCAAAAGAAAGTTCTAGTTGTGAGGAAAAAAGAACGCAAATTTTGTTCGCGTACAGCATTGCGTGACCGCACAATTACCAGTTAAAGCAGCGCAGTGCTAAATTGTAAAAAGTGCTGTCATTAAGGGGGCATAGCCTTCTGGTCATGAAGTGGTATGAAAACTGCTACATTTTTTTTTTTTTTTTTTAGCGGGCCCCCAGGAGGTTTATTCTCTAGTGTGCTAGTATGCACTGCAGTGGTGAATGGTGCTCAAAATTTATTGGGGGGGGGGGGGTGCAAACAAACTAAAATGTAACTGTTAGTAATTAAGGAATGTAAATAGCCATTTATTAGGTGGTTATGTATCATTACTGCTAGATCAAACGGTGCCCATCAATTGCAGCCTCCCTGTGCCCGTCACAGTAGGCCAGTCACATCCACATTTCAAGTAAAATAAAACCACTTAACATAAGGTGTCCTCATCAGAGCCCCCTTTTACATCAGATGTCCCAATAAGAGTCCCCCTTTACATCAGGTGTCCCCATCAGAGACCCTATCAGAGTCCCCCATCCTCTGGCAAGTACCGTGTTGCCTCTCGTCTTGCTGGTTGTTGCGTTACAGCTGAGGTACGTCTTTTCCGGGTTCACAGGGCATTTGCGTCACTTCCGGTTTTTTGGTTTGCAGAGCGCCTGCAGGAGTTCCCATCCCCACTTTTTTGGGCTGGTCAGGATAACCCAGACCATTCATATTTTTGTCCAATCCCCAGTCTGTTCCAAAAGCGACCTACAGTCCCTTTTGGGGATGCTGAATCATGCCATGATAATCATTTCTCAGGTTAGAGTTTTTGTTTCCAGGTTGCTGGCTCTCCTTCCCCACTATCGGGATTCTGATTCAGTTGCCAAGTTACAAGCGGATGCTTTAGCTGATTTTAATTATGTGGGACCAGTTCCTGTGTGACCGGAATGGCATCTCAATGTTTATCCCACAACCAACAGATGGGTCTCCCAGACTGTTTTCAGACGCCACAGCCTCAACGCAAACACAGAGATGCTCCCCTAAGGAGTCTTCATTACCCTGGGACCTTCCCATGATCTCTTAACAATAAACAAAATACAGGAAGAGAGTACACTAATGGGAGTTGGAGGGGGTGGGTGTTGCTAATGAACACAGAGAGGGCTTCTGTTAGAGCCCCCATAGTACAGGAGATAGTCAGAGACTGCAGACATGATACAGTAGATTGTCAGAGACTGCAGACATAGTACAGGAAATGGTTAGAGACTGCAGCTATGATACAGGAGATGGCCAGAGTCTGCACACATGATAAAATTTATATTGACAGAGACTGCAGACATGATACAAAAGATGGTCAGAGATTGCAGACATACTACAGGATATGGTGAAATGATCCAAGAGATCAATTCAGCCCACCAGTTGCAGGGTACCAGTGCCCATCAAATGCAGCCTACCAGCAGGGCCGCTGATAGAAATCATGGGGCCCCCTTCAGCTCCACCCTGGCCCCACCCATTGCCCCTCCCCAGACCCGTACCTAGAGCATTTGGCACCCGGGACGGATCCTATATCTGGCACCCCCCCACCTTAAAATGTAAAAACACCCACTGTGTCCCCTGCATACCTCTGCATCCTTCAATATCTTTTTGTCACTACTGTGTACCCCCCTCTCCACAACTGCACCTCTGGACCCCTTTAAATTACACAGCACCCTGCACCTCTGGACCCCTTTAAATTATACAGCACCTCTGGACCCCTTTACATTACACAGCACCCTGCACCTCTGGACCTATTTACATTACACAGGACCTTGCGCCTAAGGACCTCTTTACATTACACAGCCGCCTGCACCTCTGGACCCCTTTACATTACACAGCTCTTGTACCTCTGGACCCCTTTACATTACACAGCACCCTGCACCTCTGGACCCCTTTACATTACACAGCACCCTGCACCTCTGGACCCCTTTACATTACACAGGACCTTGCGCCTAAGGACCTCTTTACATTACACAGCAGCCTGCACCTCTGGACCCCTTTACATTACACAGCTCTTGTACCTCTGGACCCCTTTACATTACACAGTGTACTCACTTTTGTTGCCAGCGGTTTAGACGTTAATGGCTGTGTTGAGATATTTTGAGGGGACAGCAAATTTACATTGTTATACAAGCTGTACACTCACTACTTCACATTGCAGCAAAGTGTTAATTTCTTCAGTGTTGTCACATGAAAAGATAGAATAAAATATTTACAAAAATGTGAGGGGTGTACTCGCATTTGTGAGATAGTGAGAGTGTGTGTGTGTGTGTGTGTGTGTAATATATATTATGTAGGGGGACTATTTATTTTATTAACATGAGGTGGGCTGTCTGTCTGTGTACTGAGCAATAATTTATCACTGTTTAAAGCGGAGGTTTACACAAAAATCGAGCCTCCGCTTTTCGGAACCCTCCCCCTCTCCAGTGACACATTTGGCACCTTTCAGAGGGAAGGGGGGTGCAGATACCTGTCTAAGACAGGTATTTGCACTCGCTTCCGGGCATAGACTCCCACAGTCTATGCCTCTTCCTGTCCCGCCACACTGTCTGCTGGGACACACATGGGTCCCAGAGACAGCGCGGACCATTCTCATTGCGCTGCCATGCTCATAGGCTTCATTTCTTGATTCCCATACCAAAGATGGCAGCGGCAGCATCCGAGGACCAAGGGAGGGTTCGGCCTCGGATGCCGACATCGCTGGACCCTGGGACAGGTGAAAGTCCTTATTTTTTTTTATTTTTTTTTTTTGCGGGGCTCCCTCTTTAACCACTTGCCTACTGACAATTAAACACCCCTCCTGGCCAGACCAATTTTCGGCTTTCGGTGCTCTCACACTTTGCATGACAATTACTCAGTCATGCAGCACTGTACCCAAATGAATTTTTTGTCCTTTTTTTTTTTTTCCTACAAATAGAGCTTTTTTTGGTGGTATTTGATCACCTCTGGGGTTTTTTATTTTTTGCGCTATAAATGAAAAAAGACCAAAAATTTTGAAAAAAAAAAACGCATTTTTCTTTGTTTCTGTGATAAAATTATTCAAATTATTAATTTTTCTTCATACATTTTGGCCATAATTTATACTGCTACATACCTTTGGTAAAAATAACCCAAATTAGTGGATGTTATTTGATCTTTGTGAAAGTTAGAGAGTCTACAAACTGTGGTGCGAATCACACAAAATTGATCACATCTGATGTACTGGTGGCCTATCTAATTTCTTGCGATCCGAACAAGCCAGGAAAGTACAAATACCCCCCAAATGACCCCTTTTTGGAAAGTAGACATTTCAAGGTATTTAGTAAGAGGCATAGTGAGGTTTTTGGTGTTGTAATTTTTTCCCACAATTCTTTGCAAAATGAAGATTTTTTTTTTCCCCCACAAAATTGTCATTGTAATAGGTTATTTCTCTTACATGGCATGTGTATACCACAAATGACACCCCAAATTTAATTCTGCTACTCCTGAGTATTACAATACCACATGTGTGGGACTTTTTCACAGCCTGGCCACTTAGAGACGCCCAACATGCAGGGAGCGCCATCATGTGTTCTAGGAGCATAAATTACACATCTAAATTGTTGACTACCTATTACACTTTTGAAGGCCCTGCAGCACCAGAACAATGACACGTGGCACTGATGGCAGATGGCACGTGACACTGACAACAGATGGCACTAATACGTGGCACTGATGACACTTGACACCGATGACAGATGGAACTAATCTGTGGCACTGATGACACGTGACACTGATGTGGCACTGATGACAGATGGCACTAATACGTGGCACTGACAGATGGAACTAATACGTGGCACTGATGACACCTGACACTGACAGATGGCACTAATATGTGGCACGGATAGGTGGCACTGGGGACGGGGTACTGGGAACAGATGACACTGTTAGGTGGCACTGGGTACAGGTGGCATTGATAGGTGGCACTGGGGACACATGGCACTGACAGGTGGCACTGGGGACAGATGGCACTGATAGGTGGCATTGGGGACAGGTCGCACTGGGGACAGATGGTACTGATGGGTGGCACAGGGGACAGATGGCACTGATAGGTGGCACTGGGGACAGGTGGGCATTTGTGTGTGTTTCACTGTGTGTGTGTTTTACTGTGGTGTGGGCACACTCACTGTCAGTCGCTGCAGCACGGAAGCTCTCCCTCGTCACACAGAGACAGCGTGATGAACCGGCGATGAGAGATGATCTCATATGTTTACATATGAGATCACCTCCCATTGGATAGCCCGATCGAGTGCTAAATGGCCACTGTGATTGGCCATTTAGCACGATCTGTGATTGGCTGTGTCCGAGGGACACGGCCAACACAGAACTTCCCCGATGCGTGCCTGCGGCGGTGCGCATTAGGAAAGTAAACAGGAGGGTGTCCAGGGATGGCCTCCCGGCAGTTAGCGTCTGCTCTGTAGCAGTCTTTTGGCTATAGGGCAGGCGTGAAGCGGTTAATAAACGGACACCTTGAGTGTTTCAGTGAATTTCTGGTACTGTAATCCTTCTATGTCTCACGAGATTCCAGTATCGGGGGCGTTCTCCACTGCTCGAAGCATTTGTAGATCGCTTCACTTCATAAAAGGAGAAGCGATCTACACAGCTTCATAAACTGGCACTCAGAGGAGACAAATCTCCTCTGTGAATGCCAGAGAATGAAGCAGTGGATTTCCACTGCTTTATAAATGAACATCGTACTTTTTCTTTTATCCTCTCACCCCAAATGAAGAAGATGGCGACATTAAACCTGTGGACTTTTTCTGTTCCTAAATTTTAGATCAATATTAACACATTCTCTATCTTGAAGAAATGTACTGAAACAGCTTTTTTAAAATGTGTTTTAGTCATTTAAAATAAAAAGAATAATATTTCTGCTAGTGGAAATGATTGGAGCTGTGCTTGGGTTCAATGTAAATATTTACGTATATAATAGTAATGTGTGGGCATATAGCTCCCTCTAGTGGCTTCTACAGCACACTGGTAGGGGAAGAAATGGTTGCTAAAATATTTTATCCATGCACAGAATATTAGTAATTGCTAGGGGGGTGGGGGTTCATGTGTAGCTTTAGCCTAAAAAAAGTTCTATAGGAAAACATTACAAAAAAGTGTATTTTACAAAGGCTGGAAATATGTCTGTGAAATGTAGCTTTTCGGTACTTGTCACTCATATACTCATAAAACATTGATTGATTTTTTTTATTTTTTTTTTCATTCACCAAACATTCACTCAGATTTAACCAATCACTGTTATTCAAAACACGTGCAACAGGGAGATTCACCTGCAGGGAATGTTTGGTAAATGTCACAATCACTTCTTTATAAATATACCCCCTAATGCTGGTCCATATACAGCCCGAGACTTTTCATTTCTCAGATAAGTGTCCACAAGCATACAAATTTGTGTTACCCTGAGAAATATAGACACTATATCGGTGTACTTGGTTAACTCTGGTTAAAGCATGTACACAGGTTAACCATTGCATTAAATGTTGCTGGTTCACACCTCTGTGAAGTGCATGGACAAAAAAAAATGTATGTCTGCTTTTTAATGCACCAACACATATTAAAAGGACCTATTGGGCGTGGCCTGGTGATGTGCTAGAGCAGACGTGTGCTCTGTGAGCTCCGAGGCCGACACCGAGAAAAGTACCTAAAATTCATCCAAAAAACTATATATTTGTTACCTGAATGATGGGCCGGCGGACGGGCAAGTCTCTGCCCAAGAAAGGAGCCTCGACGGGGTCAATTAAACGATTCCTCTCCGTGGAACCGGACGAGGTGGAGGAGCAGGACGACCTAGGCCGCAAGCCACGGAGTGGAGTAGATCTCGCCCCCCGCGATGGGCCGGACCGGAGGTCGCGCTCGCCCGAGTCCTCGGCGGGCTCGGGAGATGAAGGGGAGCAACATCCTTCCGCCGGAGCGGCGCCGAGAGTGAGCGGTCTCCCTACCACCTCCGATCTCGCCTCCATGCTACTGAACCTCGAGCGGGTCATTAAGAAGGAGGTCTCCGCAGTTCGTTCGGATCTCTCGCAAGTATTGGTTCGTGTCGAAGAGTCGGAGCAACGTCTAGATCGCCATGCGAACGCTATCTGATCCTTACAGGCGACTACACGACAACTTGCCATTTCGCATCGTACGACCGTTTACAAGATCGAAGATCAAGAGAATCGTAACAGACGTAATAACGTTCGGATTAGGGGTCTTCCCGAAGCGACTGGGGACGACGACCTGTTACCGTCCGTTCGCGGCATTTTCAACAGCCTTCTGAGCCGAGCAGCTGACGCCCCCTTGAGGATTGACCGGGTGCACAGGGCACTCCGCCCACGCAATCTTGCTACAGACGTCCCACGGGACATCATTTGCCGGGTCCACCATTATCCTGAAAAGGAACTGATTATGCAGAAAGCCAGGGGAGCTACTCCGTTTGATTTTCATGGAGCGATGTTATCCTTTTTCCCGGACCTAGCTAAGGAAACCTTGGATCGACGCAGGGCCCTACGACCCCTCACGGAACTGCTTCGGGCGGCGTCCATTAAATATAAGTGGGGCTTCCCTGCGGCCTTGATCGCCTCTAGAGATGGCAGAACCGCAATACTACGATTCCCGGAGGAGCTGCCCAAATTCTGCACGGATATGTCCGTTCCTATCCCGGAGCTGCCTGGATGGCAGGACGGCATCCCGCCCCTGCCCACTGGGGCCGACCAGGGCTGGCAGAGAGTGAGCCGTGCCCGCCGCACTTCTGCACCTGATTACCACCCTTGAAATGGCAACCTGCCCTTCAGCTTGTTTACCTGCTAAAGATGCTTACTTACATTTGTGGGACATACCGCCTGAACGCAATTGGGGGGCTCCCTTACCAAGTTTGTGCGAGGAAGCTGACCGCCTCTGGCGGCAACGAGTTTTTGCAAGGCCACGGCTGAGTCACCTTTGGCCGTGTGGCCCATACCCCGGTACCTCCTTGGGGGCCTCAGTTTGGAGGTGAAAATTGCTGTTCTTTTGCCTTATCTAATGGTGTGTGTTTTTTCCCTCTCCCTCTCTGTGCCTTTGGAGCGTGACTGACTCGCGGTACCCCCCCCCCCCCCATTACGTATCTTACCGCCTTAGCTTCGTACCCATATTGTTCTTTACAGGCGTTTTACCGTTTTATGTTTTGGATGATGTTATCTCTAGATTTTTATGCCTTGGTGTCGGCGCCGGACCGCGGGGCGCTACTTTGGACCTTTATGGTGTGGTTTGCGCCCGGCTGCCCGAGTCCCGTCCCCCCCTTTTCGAGTGGGGGCTGCCCGGCGCGGGGCCCTGGCGTCCGTTCCCCTGTTGGGGTGGCGGGCGTGGGGGCCCTGTGGCGGTCACGCAGCCCGCTCGCGCACGGCATGGAAATGCGTGCACTACTAGCTGTTCTCCGACAGCACCTTTTTTGGTTCATTTTGTTTTTCCCACTAAGGTGGGGTCTTTCATTTTCTTGTCTCCTCTCCTTCTCCTTTCCTTTTCTCTTTCACCTTTCTTGTCTATTGTCTCCACCTCCTCTGATCCCCTCCTCCCTATTTAGCGGCAGACCGCCTCTGTATTGCATCGATAATGTTGTGGTGATCGCGGTTCCTCCTCCTGAGACCCCATGGCTACTGTGAACCTTGTATCTTTTAATGTACGGGGCCTTCACGCCCCGGGGAAGAGACACAACTTATATAGGGAGCTGGACCGTCTGCGGGGGGACGTGGTCTTCCTCCAGGAGACCCACCTCACGCAGACGACTCGACTTAGACTGCACTCACCGAAGTACCCCACGTGGTACTACAGCCTTTCCGACATTTCTAAGGCAAAAGGTGTGGCCATTGGGATTCGTAGGGGAACCGCGTTCACGTTTGAGGAAATGTTGTGTGATCCTGCGGGGCGTTTTCTGTTTCTGCGGGGCACCCTGGGCAGCATGCAGTGTACTTTGGCCACCTTATACTCCCCTAACAAAAACCAGGTGCGTTTCCTGGCTTCCACACTCAACTCCCTACGGAATTTTGCACGTGGATGCATTCTACTAGCGGGCGATTTTAATGTTCCCCTGGAACCTACTTTGGACACCTCTAGAGGTGGTTCCTCGCTTTCCGGCAGGGGAGTGAGGTATATACGTTCTCGACTCCATGACCTACAGTTGATGGATGTCTGGAGAATTAATCACCCGCGGGAAAGGGACTTTACCTACTACTCTCCGGTGCACCAAACATACTCTAGAATTGATTTATGTTTCATTGATCACCAGCACCTCCCGCTCATAGTGAAGTCAAGCATTGACTCATCCCCCATTTCGGACCATGCTCCGATTTCCTTAACCATTAGAGTGGCGTCCGTACCCCTGAAATCCACTAACTGGAAGTTGAACGAGGACCTTATAGCCGAAGAGGCGGATAAAAAGGTGATGGGTGACAGTTTGGAATTTTATTTTAAGACTAATGTCAGTCCTGAAGTTTCGCCGGGAGTGCTATGGGAGGCCCACAAGGTGTATATTAGGGGAAAGTTCATGGAATTGGGTTCTAGGAAAAAGAGAGAACGCTTACTACAACAGTCCGACTTGTTGCGTGACATTACAGACTTAGAACGATGGCATAAGCTGACCCAGACTCCGGCCCTTTTCCACGCCTTAACGGAAAAACGGGAGACCCTGAAGTCCCTCCTTCACTTAGATCAAAAGCGACGCTCGCGGATAGTAGCTCACCGATTTTATGAGTGGGGAGATAAGCCCAGTAGGCTGTTGGCCAACTCGGTGCGACAGCGTAAAAACGCTGCGTTTATTGCCAAAGTTAAGACCCCCTCGGGAGACCTGGTGTTTGAGACCCCCCGTATAGCCAAGACATTCAGGGACTTTTATCAGCGTCTGTATCAGGTGCACCAGGGTGTCCAGGATAGAGAGGCTCGGGGACGCCTTATTGGGGACTATCTGGCCCGTGCCGCCCTCCCGAAGCTCTCCGAGGAGGCCTTGGCTTCCTTGGAGGGGGAGTTTACGGCTGCGGAGCTTCTGGGCGCCATGAAAGCTATGGCGCGCGGTAAGGCACCGGGACCAGACGGCCTCACGGTATCTTATTATAGAGCGTACACTGACATACTGTTGCCGTATCTGACCAGATACGCTAACGTGACCTCGGACGGCGGGGACCTTCGCCCGGAGACCACTCATGCCCACATCACGGTATTACCCAAGGAGGGCAAAGACCCTAGTGACTGCGCGAGCTACCGCCCTATTTCGCTCTTGAATATTGATGCGAAGATTTATGCTAAAGCCATAGCGAATAGGCTGCTCCCCTTGGTGCCACAGTGGATTTCACGGGATCAGACAGGATTCATCCCCGGGAGGGAAGCGCGGGATAGTTCTCTCCGCACACTGTCCTTGATGGCTTATGTGCGGCGGACTTCCCAGCCCACCCTGTTACTTTCCACGAATGCTGAGAAGGCGTTTGACAGGGTGGACTGGGACTTCCTTATGGCTACGCTGGCGCACTTGGGTATAGGACCCACGTTGCGCTCTAAAATAGCAGCGTTGTACCACTGCCCCACAGCTCAGATACGGATTAACGGTACCCTTAGTGACCCCTTTACCCTATACAACGGCACTCGCCAGGGTTGCCCGCTCTCGCCGATTTTATTTGCGATCTCCCTGGAACCATTTTTATCCCTTATTAGGCGAAACCCGAATATACATGGCGTGACAATAGGTACGACGGAACACAAATACGCGGCTTACGCGGACGATATTTTGTTTTATGTGCAACAGCCCCTGATCACCCTTCCAAATCTTATGTCCGAGTTTTCGGCCTACGGCGCGGTGTCAAATTTTAAAATCAATATGTCCAAATCGGAAATGTTAAACATCTCTGTCCCCGCCAAACGGGTATCTCACCTAAAAAAAGAACTATCCCTTTACCTGGCAGTTGAGCTCCATGAAATATTTGGGCATTCAACTTACGCCCTCCCTATCGTCCCTGTTCCACGCTAACTTTCTGCCTTTGCTCAACACACTTAGGTCAGATATCCAGAAGTGGTCCCAGCTACGCCATTCTTGGCTGGGCAGAATTGGTCTGGTTAAGATGAACTTGCTGCCCAGGGTGCTCTTCATGCTTCAGATGGTCCCGTTTGGGATACCGGAGGGTTTTTTTACAATCTTGACATCTCTGGTATACCGGTACATATGGAATAGGAGAAGACCCAGGCTGAATAGATCTCTCCTCATCCGCCCTAAGTGTAGCGGGGGTTTAGCTGTACCAGACTTCAAGCTGTACTACAGGGCCGTTGTGCTGACTAGGCTCTCTGACTTGAAGTATTGCAAGGCCACGAAACTCTGGGTAAACTTAGAAACGGACCTCTGTGGCGCTGAACCTTCCACACTGATGTGGATCCCGAGGAAGTTCCGGACCCTTTTGCCTACCACGTCACCGCTTACACACTCCTCCTTGATGGTGTGGGACTCTATCTGTAAGATGTATGGCTGGTTGTATAACTCCCCCCTGATGCCCTTGGTGGGTCACAATTTTTTCCCCCCGGGTAACATGGACCCTCAGATTCACCCGTGGTGGCTGGGCACTAACACATGTCTACATCAGTTCACCGGCTCATCCGGGGTGTTGCCTCTTTCTTCCATCATGGGTGACTCCCCCATATCCTACATGGATCGATGGAAACATCATCAACTATTGAACTTTGTGCGCATGCTCCCAAAGCCCTTGCGCACCTTGGCGGAGCTTACACTTGTGGAAACCGCATTTGCCGAACCTAGCCCGATTGAGCGGCCGGTTTCGTACTTTTATCAGGCATTGTTGTCCCTCACTTCTACGGGTACTCCCTCCTTCCTACGGTACTGGGAAAGGGAACTGCATACGGCTCTGTCTCCGGCCCAGCAGTCACAAATCCTAACCCTGGCTCATACCTCCTCTGGATCCTCTAAGACATCAGAAATGGCGTATAAACTTTTGACCAGATGGCACTACACACCGGTTGTTTTACATAGGTTTTCTCCTCAGTCCTCCCCACTTTGTTGGCGGGAGTGCGGGGAGGTAGCCACTCATGCTCACATTTGGTGGTACTGCCCGAGGATCCGCCCGTTCTGGCTGGCGATTTTCTACACGATTAAAGAAATCCAGGGGTGGGAGGTACCTAATGACCCGTGGTATGTTCTGTTCCATTGCACGGGGAGGCCGACGGGCCCCTATAAGAGGTCGATTACACCACACCTCTTAAACGCTGCCAAAACCCTAATTCCTCAGTTTTGGAAGCTGAAGACGATCCCCATGCTCCGGCGTTGGTTACTCAACGTGGATACCGCATATTACATGGAGGACATGACTCTCTCCCTCCGGGGTAAATCTGAGTTGGCAACGAAGATCTGGGCCTGTTGGGTTGCCTTTAAATATTCATCTAGTTATGCAGCCATAATGTCTCAACCAGTGTGATGTGATCATAACTCTGGTTCTTACTATATCTACTGTAATTTTGCAAGTGTTTATCTGAGGGTGGTCTGCCCTCCTTCTATCCCCCCCCCCCGTCTCCCACATCCCCCCCCCCCCCCTTTTTTTCTCTTTCTCTCTCTTTCTGTTTATTTTCCCTTTCCTTTACTCTCCCTCTATTTCTGTCCACTATATTCCCTCTTTCATAATAGAAGAGGTGGGTGTATTTGACTGTTCCATTGTAATTAACGCTATAATGCTGCTGCCCTTGATATTGGTTTATGTATTGATCGTTATGCTTTGTACACGCTTCTCTTCTTTTAACCACTTTCAGACCGGACCATTTTGCTGGTAAATGACCAGAGGTCTTTTTACACTTTGGCACTGCGCTGCTTTAACTGGTAATTGCGCGGTCATGCAATGTTGTACCCAAACAAAATTTGCGTCCTTTTCTTCCCACAAATAGAGCTTTCTTTTGATGGTATTTGATTGCCTCTGCGATTTTTATTTTTTGCGATATAAACGTAAAAAGACCGCAAATTTTGAAAAAAAATGATATTTTCTACTTTTTGTTATTAGAAAAATCCAATAAACTCAATTTTAGTCATACATTTAGGCCAAAATGTATTCAGCCACATGTCTTTGGTAAAAAAAAAGTCAATAATTGTATATTTATTGGTTTGCGCAAAAGTTGTCACATCTACAAACTAAGGTACGTTTTCTGGAATTTACACAGCTTTTAGTTTACGACTGCCTATCTCATTTCTTGAGGTGCTAAATTGGCAGGGCAGTACAAAACCCCCCCAAATGACCCCATTTTGGAAAGTAGACCCCCTAAGGAAATTGATAAGAGGCATGTTGAGCCCATTGAATATTTTATTTTTTTGCCTCAAGCGATTGAATAATGACAAAAAAAATTTTTTTTTTTTTTTTACACAAAGTTGTCACTAAATGATATATTGCTCACACATGCTATGGGCATATGTGAAATGACACCCCAAAATAAATTCTGCTGCTTCTCCTGAGTACGGGGATACCACATATGTTCACTTCTCACTACCTATTACAGTTTTGAAGGCCATAAAATGCCAAGATGGCACAAAACCCCCACAAATGACCCCATTTTAGAAAGTAGACACCCCAAGCTATTTGCTGAGAGGCATGTTGAGTTCATGGAATATTTTATATTTTGCCACAAGTTGCGGGAAAATTACAAACTTTTTTTTTTTTTTTTTTTTTTTCACAAAGTTGTCACTAAATGATATATTGCTCATGCATGCCATGGGCATATGTGAAATGACACCCCAAAATAAATTCTGCTGCTTCTCCTGAGTACGGGGATACCACATATGTGGGACTTTTTGGGAGCCTAGCCGCGTACGGGGCCCCGAAAATCAAGCACCGCCTTCAGGCTTTCTAAGGGCGTTACAGTTTTGAAGGCCATAAAATGCCAAGATGGCACAAACCCCCCCCAAATGACCCCATTTTGGAAAGTAGACACCCCTAAATTTAGGGGTACACTAGTGAGACTAGGTAATAAATGGCGGGTGCCCTGAAACTATAAAAAAATAACTAACCAACCAGCGTCACCTGTAACAGTTATATGGTGATCACTGGTGAAAGGGTTAACTAGGGGGCAATCAGGGGGCTTTATGCGGTAGTATATGGGGGTCCCTGGCGCTATAAAAAGCTGCGGCGAACCTAAATACCTACCTGCCTAACTAGCGTCACCTGTGACACTAATACAGCGATCAGAAAAACGATCGCTTATTAGGCTGGGTTCACACTGGAGCGATGCGGGAACGCCACGAATGCGCGGCGGGTTCCCGCATCGCATGCCTCCCGGCGGCAGTTCACACTGCCCTATGCGAACTGCTGGGAGTGTCAGTGAAATGTTAATGACACCCCCAGATCAGTTCGCATATCGCAGTGCGATCTGCAAACTTGGATCGCATGGTGTGAACACCCATGCGATCCGATTCTGCTGCGGACCAAAAAAAGGGTCCCGTGCGAGTTTGCGGCGGGTGCGACACGAATTCAGCCATACTATCTGTATAGCTGAACTCGAATCGCACAGAGATCGGATGTGATTTGCACTGCAGTGCGGTGCGAATCACATCCGTTCTCATAAACCGCTGCAATGTGAACCCAGCCTTAGTGACACTGGCGACGGGGGGTGATCACAGGGTTAAACCTTTATTGGGGGGGTTAGGGGGGTACCTTAGAACTAAAGGGGGCTAACCCTAACTGCCCTAACAGTTATTAGTCACAAATGACACCCGCCGGGTGATCAGGGGGTTAAACCTTTATTAGGTAATAAATGGCGGGTGCCCTGAAACTATAAAAAAATAACTAACCAACCAGCGTCACCTGTAACAGTTATATGGTGATCACTGGTGAAAGGGTTAACTAGGGGGCAATCAGGGGGCTTTATGCGGTAGTATATGGGGGTCCCTGGCGCTATAAAAAGCTGCGGCGAACCTAAATACCTACCTGCCTAACTAGCGTCACCTGTGACACTAATACGGCGATCAGAAAAATGATCGCTTATTAGGCTGGGTTCACACTGGGGCGATGCGGAAACGCCGCGAATCCGCGGCGGGTTCCCGCATCGCATGCCTCCCGGCGGCAGTTCACACTGCCCTATGCGGACTGCTGGGAGTGTCAGTGAAATGTTACTGACACCCCCAGATCAGTTCGCATATCGCAGTGCGATCTGCAAACTCGGATCGCATGGTGTGAACACCCATGCGATCCGATTCTGCTGCGGGCCAAAAAAAGGGTCCCGTGCGAATTTGCGGCGGGTGCGGCGGGTGTGGCGAATGGCTGAACTCGAATCGCACAGAGATCGGATGTGATTTGCACTGCAGTGCGGTGCGAATCACATTCGTTCTCATAAACCGCTGCAATGTGAACCCAGCCTTAGTGACACTGGCGACGGGGGGTGATCACGGGGTTAAACCTTTATTGGGGGGGTTAGGGGGGTACATTAGAACTAAAGGGGGCTAACCCTAACTGCCCTAACAGTTATTACAGTCACAAATGACACCAATGCAAAAAAAAAAAAAAAAAAAAAAAAAAATGACATTGGTGTCACTGTGACTGGGGGGCAGGGGTAATTGGGGGGGTGATCGGGGGGTAAAGGGGGGATGTGAGTGTGCCTGGCATGTTCTACTGTGTGTGTAGAGTGTTGGTGCAACTCACCGATCCGCTCTCCTCCGTGTCGGAACGAAAAATACCGACACGGAGGAGAGAATACATCACTTCCTCTCCTGTGTTTACATTACAGGAGAGGAAGTGATGTCACGGGGGATTCCTATTCGTCGGGAGCGATCGCGTGGGGGTGGCCATGAATGAATGGCTGCCCCCTCGTCCCGGATCGCTCCCGGACGAAAACCGACCGCCGCAGGCACCGGGCGGGGGCCCGATCGGGCCCCCGACCCGCGGGAGGCAAGGGACGTACATGTACGCCAATATGCCTGCCCGTGCCATGCTGTCGACGTACATCGTCGTGCGGCGGTCGGCAACTGGTTAATAAACATTAATTATAAAAAAAAAAAAGGACCTATTGATAATAGTAGGATCAACCTGTAGTACCACTACCAAACATAAAACGCACACAGGAAGGTTTGACTCAAGTCTAAGCTTCACTTACACAGAGCCTGCTTTTGACCGCTGGCTGTGAGAAAATGCAAAACGCAGCAAAACTGAACATTTGCGTTTTACCACGGTCTAAACTTTTCTACCCTGAACACAATTCTTCCGCGTTCAGGAGAGAGAGGTTGAAGCTCCCCTAACTGCAGCAGTTTTAAGTTTTTAAACACTTGTAAAAGCCTATGTGTACATTGACACACAGGCTTTTATGGAGTTGAGTTTAGGAGCTTTGGTAAAAAAATGGCAAAAGCTTCTAAACTTAAATTTAGGAGCTGTAGTGTACAAGAAGGCTTAAGCTGGCACACATTATACAATTTTTATGTACAATTTTCCTTTTAGATTTACCAAAACCATATAATATGGGGTCAAACCTAAATAATTAAAAAAAATTGCAATGAGGCATGCATGCCCTTGCACAACATAGTTGAAGGTAAAGCTAAAGGAAATTGAATTAGAAAATTGTATTATGTGTAGCAAGCATTAGCGATAGCCTGGTGAAGTTTTGCTCATTATATGCTTACTTGTATTAAGTATGAGCTTAACCACTTAAGGAACAGGCCCATTTTTCAGACTCTGTTTACAAGTTAAAATCATTTTTTTTGCTAGACAATTACTTAGAACCCCCAAACATTATATATTTTTTTTCTAACACCCTAGAGAATAAAATGGCGGTCGTTGCAATGCTTTCTGTCACACCGTATTTGCGCAGCGATATTACAATCACACTTTGGAAAAAATACACTTTTTTAAATTAAAAAATAAGACAACAGTAAAGTTAGCCCAATTTTTTATATTGTGAAAGACAATTTTACACCGAGTAAATTGATACCCAACATGGCACTATTCAAAATTGCGCCCACTCATGGAATGGCAACAAGCTTTTATTCTTAAAAATCTCCATAGGCGACATTTAAAATTTTTTAAAGTTTTGAATTGGGAATCATTGTTCTCGCTCTAGTGATCGCAGGAATAGCTCACATGTGTGGTTTGAACACCATTTCCATATGCGAGTGCTACTCGCGTATGCGATCGCTTCGGCGTGTGAGCTCGTCTGGTGCGGCGCTTTAAATTTTTTATTATTTATTTAACTTTTTATTTTGACACTGTCCTTTTTAAAGTTTTTTGGGTCACTTTCATTCCTATTACAAGGAATGTAAACATCCCTTGTAATAGAAAAAAAAAAAAAGCATGACAGGACCTCTTAAATATGAGATCTGGGGTCAAAATTACCTCAGATCTCATATTTACACTAAAATGCATTTAAAAAAAATGCAATGGAGCTGGGAGGGGGTCATCTTCCCCTCATTCGGCAGCCAGCCAAACAGGGGAGAGGATGCGATTGTCTCCGCCGCTACCGGCAGCACCGGTAAGCGGTGAAGACCACTGGAGCGCAGTGGGAGGGAGGCCCTCTCCTGCCCCTGATTAAAAGTTATCTTGCGGTCAATCCACCACAGAGATCACTTTTATCTGAAAGCGGACTGCCTGCTGAAGAAGAAGATGCCAGGGTTATGGCAGCCATCTGCTACCATAACAATGATATTCCTCTTCAAACAGCCAACGTATAATGACAGCGTGCCGTTTGTAAGTGGTTAAAGCTTGAGGAAAAAAAATAAGTCAGCAGCTACAAAAACGGTAGCTGCTGACTTTCTGCCGCTCTCTATCCTGACAGATCTGGGACGAAGGGGTGACCCAGAGGAGGACACAGAGGACAGTCGGCGGTGATTGGTGCTGTGGTGGGGGCAGTTACAAGCGCAGATATTCCTGTATCGCTTTCAGTAAAACAGCTGACAGCCACGTGAGGGAGAGGAGGAGAAGCGGCTGTCGGCTGCTTTTTTGAAAGCTATACAGGGAGATCGATGCTTGTAGCTGGCCCCACTGCCACACTGATCATCTGTGAGGCTGCCCGGCCCCGTTATACTGAGGACATTGGGAGGTATCGGATTAAGCATCGGATCATTTGTAAGTACTGGTGAAACTGCTCAGTAATGGCATTGATAATGATACTATTATTGGTGCAACACTATTGTATATCGGGGGCGTGAGGTGAGGTCAGTAGCTGGTGAGGCACTGGCTAGTTTCAGAGCCAGATACGCACAGGTTACATACACCGTTGAACGTTAGAGCAAGTGCAATAATTCTAGCACTAGACCTCCTCTGTAACCTGTAAAAAAAAATTGAAAGCGTTGCCTATGGAGATTTTTAAGTACCAACGTTTGGAGCCATTCCACAAGTGTGTTCAGTTTTAAAGCATGACATGTTAGGTATGTATTTACTCGGCGCAACATCATCTTTCATAGCAAAAGAAAAAAAATCAGGCTAACTTTTTAATACGTTTGAAAAATTGCTGCGCAAACACCATGTAACATAAAAAGACGACCACCATTTTATTCCCTAGGGCAGTGATGGCGAACCTTGGCACTCCAGATGTTTTGGAACTACATTCCCCATGATGCTCATACACTCTGCTTTGTTGTTGAGCATCATGGGAAATGTAGTTCCAAAACATCTGGAGTGTCAAGGTTCGCCATCACTGCCCTAGGGTGTCTGCTAAAACAATATATATAATGTTTGGGGGTTCTGACTATTTTTTTTTTTTTTTGATTTATGTATGATTTTTACATGTGGGAGAGAAGTGTTATAATTGGCCTGGGTGGCAAGGAATTAATTACCATAAGTAATATATAAATATTATTTTTATTTTTAAGGTAATTTACTATATTTTCAAAAACTGTACTTAAGCAGGTGGCTTAATGGTCAAATTACTGGTTTGAAGTTATAACTTCAAACCAGTAATTTTACAGTAAATAGATAAGATAAATTATTATTTATCACATATAGCATAATAATATATGACTTCGTTTGTAACTTTTCGGCAGCAACAGATCCTCATTCTCCCTCTTAACTGTGTGAGAAAAACATGGGATTGTGTACATTTTATACCCATAAACCCATGCTTTTTCCTTGTAGTCAAGAGGGCTGGTCAGAAGGGAGCATGTGTCTTTTAGACACATGCCCCCCTTCTATGACACTGCAGTGAGAGGCATTTTTATTGGATAGCTTGGGCCAATGGTACTTTACCATTGGTCCAAGACTCCAAGCTGTCCATTGAGCTCGGTGCCTCTGGCGAGAAGTGAGGAGAGGCACTGTGAGCTCATCCTCTGTCTGCTGCAGTGTGTGCCAGCTTGTAAGCTTGTATTTAAGCGGGCTGCTCTCTATGTAGCTTCTGACAGGCTGCGCAAGGAGCCCTGTATCTCTGGTACCATAGATGGGAGCCCCAAATTTTGACCAATGGTGGGGTAGGACTTCAGCTACCTACCCCCCACCCCCCCCCCCCCAAATTTTTCTGTGACCTCAGGTCATCGAGCTATGACCCTTGAATTCTATCATTTTATTTTATTTATTTTTATGTTCTGCCTCCCCTGACTGCACATCATCCCTGGTATATATAGATGATTCTGCATATCCGCCTAGGGGGCACACCGCTTCTGCTGTGATTACTCACAGCAGAATTCAATCTGCGGGTGCTGGCCAATGGATGTCCGCCGGCACCCACTGATCGTCAGCCAGAGACACAGGATGGAGTAAACAAGGCAGAGCTCTGTTCTGACACGGGAAGTGATGGGTTTTGTGTCCTTGCAAAGCAGGGAATACAATCTATCTGAGTACACAAACACTGGCTTACCAGTGTCATTGGTACAGTTCCCACAAAACGTCCACTCAGAAGTAGAGAGTTCCCACCCGGCCATATATGTACATTGGCCGGGTGGGAAGTAGTTAAAACTTGGTGTTTACAAGTTAAATTTTTATTTATTTTTTGCTAGAAAACTACATAGAACCCACCAAAATTACATATATTTTTTTTAGGACACCCTTAGAGTCCCCAAAAATTACATATTTTTTTCAGACGCCCTAGAAAATAAAATGGCGGTCGTTGCAATACTTTATGGAAAAAAAATACACTCTTTGTAATTAAAAAATAAGACACCAGTAGAGTTGGCCCATTTTTGAAAGATAATGTTATGCCGAGTAAATTGATACCCAACATGCATGCTTCAAAATTGCGCCCACTCGTGAAATGACGACAAACTTATATCCTTAAAAATCTCCATAGGCAACGTTTAAAAATTTCTACAGGTTACCAGTTTTGAGTTAGAGTAGTTCTTTTGCTAGAAGTATTGCTCTCGCTCTAACGATCGCAGCAATACTTCACATGTGTGGTTTCAACACCGTCTTCATATGCAGGCACGAATTATGCATGTGTTTGCTTCCGCTTGCAAGCTCAGTGGAATGGGGCTCTTTAATTTTTCATTTTTCATTTTTCATTTCATACATCAGGGGACACAAAGCCATAGTAGTTACTATGTGGGTTATAGGACCACTGATAGGTGATGAACACTGGCACACCCTAAGGCAAGAAGTGCACTCCCTATATAACCCCTCCCACTACTGGGAGTCCTCAGTTTTTTAGCCAGTGTCTAAGGCAGGGGTCTCAAACTGGCGGCTCTCCAGATGTTGCAAAACTACAAGTCCCATCATGCCTCTGCCTCTGGGAGTCATGCTTGTAACTGTCAACCTTGCAATGCCTCATGGGACTTGTAGTTTTGCAACAGCTGGAAGGCCGCCTGTTTGAGACCCCTGGTCTAAGGTGGTGTTCACAAGTAAAGATGTGCTGTGCTAAGCTCCACTGGAAGCAATCCTTGCTGGGGCTAGCCATGCTGACCGGATCCGTTCAGTGTCCTTTCATGGGCCTAAGGAATGGTACCTGTGCCTCGTGTCCGAAGAAACAAGGTTTTGCTTGCAAATGCTTCTCTTTTTAGAGAACTGGACCCTGAGATCCAGTACTTTTTGGTAGTAAGGCCATAAAGTTTTTACTGGCAGGGTGCTGTTGCAGGTCCAGGAATTGTGGGTAACCTCTAGGATCCCCTGTTCCTGAAGGTTTTGGAGCCCACCATGAAGGGTGAAGATTGGGTTTATCTCAGATAACCCTGCGGCGGGAAGGTAAGGGGAGATTTTCTTATGAATTTCTCCTTTTTAAGTTTATAATGTTGTCATGCCTATGTGTCACCACTGGGGGCTGTATTGATCACTCACCACCTGATGCTGGAAACAGCGCTGTGTCAGAAGCCTTCATTTCCAACTCTCCTCTGGCCAGAGCAGACAGATCCTCCAGTAAGAAAAGGGGGGACTGGGTTCTCCTCCTGCGCCCCAATGTTGAAGTTGGCCCCTTCAGGGGAACTATATGCCAAAAGCATTCCTTTAAAAAAAAAAAAAACAGACCACGCGGCCACTCAGCAGTGGTTTTACCCCCCCGCTGTAATATGAGCTGTTTGCAGGGCGCCTGAAGTCCACTGCTCGCGTGGGAAAACACTTTATTTTGAAAGATGTGGGGGTGGAGCTAACAGCGTCAGATGCTGGCCGCACATGGAGGAAGTTTTTAACCACCTCAATACAGTGAAGTTACACCCCCTTCCAGACCAATTTTCAGCTTTCAGCGCTCACAGTTTGAATGACAATTACTCAGTCATCCAACACTGTATCCATATGAAACTTGCGTCCTTTTTTCCACACAAATAGAGCTTTCTTTTAGTGGTATTTAATCACTAGTGGGTTTTTTATTTTTTGTGCTATAAATAAAATAAAACGTAAATTTTGTGAAAAAAATGCCCTTTTCTTTGTTTCTGTCATACATTTTTGCTAATTAGTCATTTTTCTTCATAAATTTTGGCCAAAATTTATACTGCTACCTATCTTTGGTAAAAATAACACACATTAGTATATATTATTTGGTCTTTGTGAAAGTTATAGAGTCTACAAACTATGGTGCCAATCACTGAAAATTGATCACTTCTGATCAGGCCTTCAGTACATCAGGTGTATCTCATTTCTTGAGACACTAACAAGTCAGGAAAGTACAAATACCCCCCAAATGACCCCTTTTTACAAAGTAGACATTCTAAGGTATTAAGTAGCATGGTGAGTTTTTTTAAGTTGTCATTTTTTCCCACAATTCTTTGCAAAATGAAGATTTTTATTTTTATTTATTTTTTTACAAAATTGTCATATCAGGGTATTTCTCACACACAGCATATGCATACAACAAATTACACCCCAAAATACATTCTGCTACTCTTCCCGAGTACGGCGATACCACATGTGTGAGACTTTTACACAGCATGGCCACATACAGAACACCAACATTGATGTAGTACCTTCAGACGTTCTACGAGCAAAAAATGACGCATCTCATTTCTCAACCACCTATTACACTTTTGAAGGCCCTGGAGTACCAGGACAATGGAATTTCCCATAAAATGACCCCATTTTGAAAAGCAAACACCCCAACGTATAATCTGTGAGGCATAATGAGTCTTTTGAATGGTTAATTTTTTTCCCGAAGTTTTTGGAATATGTGGAAAAAAATTAAAACGCATTTTTTTTTACACAAAATTGTCAAATCTAAGATATTTCTAACCCATAGCATGTATATAGCAAAAATTACACCCCAAAATACATTCTGCTACTCCTTCCGAGTATGGCGATACCACATGTGTAGGACTTTTACACAGCCTGGCCACATAGAGAGGCCGAACATTGAAGTAGTATGTTCAGGTGTTCTAGGAGCATAAATGACACATCTCATTTCATTCCTACCTATCACACTTTTGAAGGTCCTGGACCACCAGGACAGTGAAATTACCCACAAAAAGACCCCATTTTGGAAAGCAAACACCCCAACGTATATTCTATGAGACATTGGCTGCAAGTAGGTACTCTGGTACTCTGATGGCCTGGTTACAGGTACTTGGGTACTCTGATGGCCTGGTGACAGGTACTCGTGTACTCTGATGGCCTGGTGACAGGTACTCGGGTACTCTCGCTTGGTGACTGGTATTTGGGTACTCTGAAGGGCGGTGAAAGGTACTCATATGGACTGTGACAGGTACTTGGGTACTAAGATGAACTGTGACATGTACTCGGGTACTCAGATGGGCTGTGACAGGTACTCGGGTACTCGGATGAACCGTGACAGGTACTCGGGTACTTTGATGGGCTGTGACAGGTACTCGGGTACTCTGATGGACTGTGACAGATACTCTGATACTCTGATGGACCGTGACAGATACTCGGGTACCCTGATGGACTGTGACAGGTACTCTGGTACCCTGATGGACTGCGACAGGTACTCGGGTACCCTGACGGACCGTGACAGGTACTCGGGTACTGTGATAGACCGTGACAGGTACTCGGGTACCCTGATGAACCGTGACAGGTACTCGGGTACCCTGATTGGCCGTGACAGGTACTCGGGTACCCTGATTGGCCGTGACAGGTATTCGGGTACCCTGATTGGCCGTGACAGGTACTCGGGTACCCTGATGGGCCGTGACAGGTACTCGGGTACCCTGATGGGCCGTGACCAGGTACTCGGGTACTCTGATGGGCCGGGACAGGTACTCGGGTACTCTGATGGGCCGGGACAGGTACTCGGGTACTCTGATGGGCCGGGACAGGTACTCGGGTACTTTGATGGGCCGGGACAGGTGCTCGGGTACTCTGATGGGCCGAGACAGGTGCTCGGGTACTCTGATGGGCCAAGACAGGTGCTCGGGTACTCTGATGGGCCGAGACAGGTGCTCGGGTACTCTGATGGGCCGAGACAGGTGCTCGGGTACTCTGATGGGCCGAGACAGGTGCTCGGGTACTCTGATGGGCCGAGACAGGTGCTCGGGTACTCTGATGGGCCGAGACAGGTGCTCGGGTACTCTGATGGGCCGAGACAGGTGCTCGGGTACTCTGATGGGCCGAGACAGGTGCTCGGGTACTCTGATGGGCCGAGACAGGTGCTCGGGTACTCTGATGGGCCGAGACAGGTACTCGGGTACTCTGATGGGCCGAGACAGGTACTCTGATGGGCCGAGACAGGTACTCGGGTACTCTGATGGGCCGAGACAGGTACTCGGGTACTCTGATGGGCCGAGACAGGTACTCTGATGGGCCGAGACAGGTACTCGGGTACTCTGATGGGCCGGGACAGGTACTCGGGTACTCGGATGAACTGTGACAGGTACTCGGGTACTCTGATGGGCCGAGACAGGTACTCGAGTACTCTGATGGGCCGGGACAGGTACTCGAGTACTCGGATGAACTGTGACAGGTACTCGGGTACTCTGATGGGCTGGGACAGGTACTCGGGTACTCTGATGGGCTGGGACAGGTACTCGGGTACTCTGATGGGCTGGGACAGGTACTCGGGTACTCTGATGGGCTGGGACAGGTACTCGGGTACTCTGATGGGCTGGGACAGGTACTCGGGTACTCTGATGGGCTGGGACAGGTACTCTGATGGGCTGGGACAGGTACTCGGGTACTCTGATGGGCTGGGACAGGTACTCGGGTACTCTGATGGGCTGGGACAGGTACTCGGGTACTCTGATGGGCTGGGACAGGTACTCGGGTACTCTGATGGGCTGGGACAGGTACTCGGGTACTCTGATGGGCTGGGACAGGTACTCGGGTACTCTGATGGGCTGGGACAGGTACTCGGGTACTCTGATGGGCTGGGACAGGTACTCGGGTACTCTGATGGACTGTGACAGATACTCTGATGGACTGTGATTTACAGGTACTATGAGGGGTGGTGACAGGTCCTCTTTATAGGGGGAGGGGCAATCAGTATGATTGGTGTACATTGTAGGCGGTAACAAGATGTTACCGCAATCTCCTCACAAATGATCGGTGTGAGGAGCAGAACCCGGTAACATCTCGTTACCGCGGTTTGTTTACATTTTAGTGATCGGCTGTGAAAGGATCAGAGCTGATCACGTGGGTAAACAGCCGGCCAATGGCTGTTTACCAGCGTCGGTGACGAGCAGTGTTCCCGGGGAACACGCCGCCACCGATGTGCACGCGCAGCACGATCGCGCGCATGCGCCGTGCAAAGTCGGGGTGTGACCATCTGGGATCGGCCGTGACTTCATCACGGCTGATCACGTGGTAAACAGCCATAACCAATGGCTGTTCACCCCCTTCGGTGGCGAGCGGTGTCTCCGTGACACGCCGCCACCGAAGAAACAGGTATGCGCGTGCACGATCGCGCGCGTTCCCTGTTTAAACGGGAGGCCGTCATATGACGACCTCCCGCCACAATAGGTGCGCCGCCTGGCCCTCATTTGACAGCCGGCGGTCAGCATCTAGTTAAAGAACTGTGTGTGTAGCTGCTCCTGGTTGTGGAGGGACACATGAGCAGGAGGTGGCTTACTTTAGGTTTGGTGACACAGGCATTTCCCTTTGACACATTATTACTTTACCAGGCTAGGTATTAATAGTAGCTTATAGCGCTGGGCTATACCCTAACAGTGTATATTCTTTTTGGTAGTGCCTCTGCTTTTGTGCTTCAGGCTATGAGTGGAAGAGGGACCAGGAACTCCTCTAAGGGTCAATGGTTTCACAACAAACTAAATCCATTTCCAAAAGAATGTCGTCATCCTCTGAGAGTGAAGCAGCCAGTCAGATTGAGCCGTCAGGGGAGACTGTTGTTGCAGCTGCACTGGACACTTCAGTCCCTGTATATATCACACAGGAGGTTTTCTCTTCTACCATTTGTAATTTGGAAAAGAAGATTGATGCTATGATATCTCTCCATAGTGGGTTTAAACGTAGCAGATCCCCATCTAGTGCTCAGGACCCTCTTATTGAGGTGCAAGGGGCAGGGGATCAGGAAGATCTTCCAAGAGATTTTGGAAGATACCAATATATCCTCTTCTTAGGATCCTAATATAGAGGGAGTAGCATCACAAGACAGGTTGCTTGTGCACTCTCTTACGAAATTGGATCATTCAAACTTTTTGCTGCCTGCAGTGCAGGCTCTTGATGAACCCACCTCTGGTTTTGGATCATTAAAACCTCTGGGAATGCTTTTCCTATTCATTCATGGCTAAAAAAGCTTATGTATTCTGAATGGGAACGTCCGGATAAACCATATTATCCTCGTAGGAAATTATCCACACTTTATCCTATGGAAGAGGATTTCTATAAGAAATGGGGGGGGGGGGGGGGTTTCAGCAATTGATGCTGCAATTGCATCAGTGAACAAGAGTCTCACGTCGCCGATGGATAATGCGCTAATGTTAAAGGATCCAACAGATAAAAAGTTGGAACTTCTTTCCAAAAGCAATATGTCTTAAGTTCAGTAGCACAGCCGGCAAGCCTACTCAACCAGGGCGATTAGTGCCTCTTGGGCGGTGCATCATCAGGCCTCTATGGCTCAGATCTGTAAGGCCCCAATTTGGTCTTCAGTTCATACATTTACCAGATTTTATCAAATCAATGTTAAAGGTCATATGAGGATATTGCCATTGGGCGCAGTGTGATGCAGGCTGCAATATGAATCCTCTGCTCCCCGGGTGGGCTTGCTGCGTGCGTCATTGCGCCAAGGGATCCCATGATGGACACCATCCGGCGCCACTGTCCTCACTCGCTGACTCCAATAGCATTGTCACGCGATTGGGGCAATTTTGGCCAAATATAGATGTGTCCACCAGCAATCCCATACCTCATTTGTGAGGCCATGGGATTATTTGGTGGACACATCATATACAGTCATCAACAAGATTAAAGGTACGCAAGGAGGTCTCTGTCTGCACACTTTACACCCAGCATTACAATACATAACTTTTTGCATTGGGGTGAAACTGGTAGTTATAGACATGTTTCAAATATGAGAGAATAAAGTTCTCTTAAGAGGGCAAAGTCAGAACACTAAATATGGTACAAACAATCGCAACAAATTTAGAAAAAAGAAGAAAGGCAGATTGACTGTGTTTACACAGACTGAATTAAAAAGACAAAAACGGGGAACCGCAGCTGTGTATAACACATACACACCCCAATCAACACTTGCAAGGATTAATGATAGAACCGCTTATTATTTTAGCAGCAAAATCAGAGTCAAACTAGGGGTTTCTTGTTTGAATTAAATAATGCAGTCTATTAGTAAAGGAACTCCTATTCACATATGCAAAATAAGATGGCATGTGTGGAATATACTGGGTAGTTGTATGAGTGAATTGCAGTCCTGGTCTAGCTGAGGAAATGAAATCAAAAAATGAAAGTCCTTAGGACAATTTCAAAAACCCTCAAGCCCCGTACACACGAGAGGACTTATGTCCGACAGACTTCCGAAGGAGTTCCGTCGGAGTTCTGCCGGAGTTCCGACGGAGTTCTGACGGACTTTTCGGCTGAGCGGACTTGGCCACACACAATCACACTAAACTCAGACGGATTCGAACGTGATGAAGTACGACTGGATTCGAATAAGGAAGTTCATAGCCAGTAGCCAATAGCTGCCCTAGCGTCGGTTTTAGTCCGTCGGAATAGCATACACACGAGCGAATTTTTCGAAGGGACCGGGTCCGGCGGAGTTCCTTCGGAAACATTTGAAGCATGTTCCATATTCTAAAGTCCTTCGGACTTTGGCGAGTCAAAAGTCCGTTGCAGCCCACACACGATCAAATAGTCTGACGGAATCAGTCCGTCGGACTTTGGATGTTGAAAAGTCCGCTCGTGTGTACGGGGCTTCAGAGTGTCCAGTTAGTGACCAGAAAGGATTGCACCAAATAAGCCAGATAGTGTAATGAAGCATGGTATAGTGGTTTCCAGATCATTAACGTTAACAGTGCAGGTATGTCTCCTGGGAGTGTCTGCAGGGGAGGTAATACAGGAACAGACTAAGCGCATCCATATATAAGTAAAGCAGGTGGGTTAAAGATACTCATCACATTTTTGGTTGCGCTTGTCCTTCTAATTACTGTCTACCCCCAATATCTTCGGCTAAGAGACTGACTCAGTATTAACCTTGCACTGTAAATCGGAAAAGAGCTCCACACTTGTGTAGTCACTGCCACACAGACCGTTCCAATTCCGGCTGGAGACAACACACGGCTTGTGAGATCCTGTGCAGTTCACTCAGACAGCTAGTCAATGGTTCCCCAGTGACGTGCTGACGCGTTTCACCAGCCAATGGATGCTGGTTTCTTCAGAGCAAGGAGGAGTAAGATGAGTGAGTTTAAGTAGTCACGTAATCTTGTGATTTCTATCTTATCCCAGTAGAAGTTATCCACATTACCTCTCATAGCAGACATTCAGCAAGGGATATTTTGAGTGCATTCGCATACTAGCTTGCTAACGAGATAGCTTCCCAGACAGAGGGAGGTATCCCTGTCATTGAGTGTAGCAGCCCCAGATAGATACTCAATAAAAAGTAATAAAAAATGGAATACAATTGATTTTATTCACTCAAGTGGCGATCAGTGTATCAACTGGTCAGCAAGTATTTATTCAAAGGGAAATTGTTCCCTAAAATTGTAGTTTAAAAATTAAATATTTTTTAGAATAAAATCTGTCAGGCAGAATTGAGATATGGAAAAGAGGAAGGTCAGGGGGCAGGACACCAAGAGAAAAGACTCCGCTGTCTCGTTCAATAGATATTTAGCGGGGTTATTTCTCCAGAAAAGACTGTCGACTAAATTCAGTATTTAACCCTCTCGGTACCAGGGAATCTAAATAGTATGTCCACATCTTCTCTTTCTGGACAAGTTCAGTAAATATATCCCCTGAACTGTCAAACCTTAGTAATTTAGGACGACCGCAACTGCAAATGTGGTGAGAGTATTTTTAACCCACCTGCTTTACTTGTATATGGATGCGCTTAGTCTGTTCCTGTATTATCTCCCCTGCAGACACTCCCAGGAGACATACCTGCACTGTTAACGTTAATGATCTGGAAACCACTATACCATGCTTCATTACACTATCTGGCTTATTTAGTGCAATCCTTTCTGGTCACTAACTGGACACTCTGAGGGTTTTTGAAATTGTCCTACTAAGGACTTTCATTTTTTGCTTTAATTTCCTCAGCTAGACCAGGAATGCAATTCACTCATACAACTGCCCAATATATTCCACACATGCTATCTTATTTTGCATATCTGAATAGGAGTTTCTTTATTAACCACATCAGCCCCAGAGGATTTTACCCCCTTCCTTACCAGAGCACTTTTTGCGATTTGGCACTGCGTCGCTTTAACTGACAATTGCGCGGTCGTGCGATGTTGCACCCACACAAAATCGACCTCCTTTTTTTCCCACAAATAGAGCTTTATTCTGGTGGTATTTGATCACCTCTGCGGTTTTTATTTTTTGCGCTATAAACAAAAAAAGAGCGTCAATTTTGAAAAAAAACACTATTTTTTACTTTTTGCTATAATAAATATCCCATTTAAAAAAAAAAAAATAAAAAAAAAAAATTATTTATATATATATATATATATATATATATATATATATATATATATATATATATATATATATATATAAAATTTCCTCAGTTTAGACACATTTTTGGGACCTTTCACATTTACACAGCGATCGGTGCTATTAAATTGCACTGATTATCATATATATGACCTAAAGTGGAACCCATGGTTCCTATTCCGTTTACTAAAATGATCGCACCTTGGGTTTTTTCTCTTGGCTATCTGCAATTTTTTATTTTTTTTTTATTTCCTTTCTGAACTTTTCTCCTCTCTTTCTCTGTATGGTCTATTCTTATACATTTTAGATATGAAGGTCAGAACATTGAATGTTTTACCTTTTTTTCTTTCTTGCAGTCTTTTGTTGGATGTAAGATCTACACTAATGTTTATATTTTTTGTTTGGTCTGTAGAGTCCTACGGTCCGTTTACCACTTCACTACAATCTTGTCATCCAACTGCTTATGCTGTATATGTCATCTGATCCTTTTTGCTGACACTGTTTTCTATTTATCGCTTTAATAAACCTTTTTTGAAAACAAAAAAAATTGCACTGATTACTGTGTAAATGTGACTGGCAGGGAAGGGGTTAACACCAGGGGGCGCTGCAGGGGTTAATATGTTCCCTATGGGAGTGATTCTAACTGTGGGGGGAGGGGACTCGCAAGGGGAGGAAACCAATCCATGTTCCTCTGTACTGGGAACACACCATCGGTCTCCTCTCCACTGACAGGACATGGATCTGTGTGTTTACATACACAGATCCATGGTCCTGCTGTGTTCCCGGGCAATCGCGGGTGCCCGGCGGACATCGCACCGGGTCCCGAGCGATGGCGCGGGTGCGCGCGCACCCCCCATAGACGGCCGGGAATCAGAGGATGTCACATGACGCCCACCCAGGATGGGAGATCCCATCTGCGAGCGTCATGTCTATACGCCGGGGCTGAAGTGGTTAATAGTCTGCATTATTTAATGCAAACAAGAAACCCCTGTTTTTGCTGCTAAAATAATATGCTGTTCTAGCATTAATCCTTGCAAGTGTTGATTGGGGTGTGTATGTGTTGTGCGCAGCTGCGGTTCCCCTGTTTTTAATTATTTGACAACGTTGTCTTTTTAAATCAGTCTGTGTAAACACAGTCAATCTGCCTTTCTTCTTTTTTTTTCTAAATTTGTTGTGATTATTTATATTAATAAAGCTTGTTTTTACCATATTTAGTGTTCTGACTTTGCCCTCTTAAGAGAACTTTTATTCTCTTATTTTTTTTATATATGCCCATAGGGCGATTAGAACTGCGTCCCATGAATTTCGATGTGGATGAGAGTGGTATACAAACCAGCGACTGAAAAATAGTTTCTAATTATTCTGATGCGGTGATCCAGGCAAACCCCCTCCTGTTCAGTTATAGACATGTTGCAAGATACTTTATTACTAATGAAAAATTCTAATTTAGACCCCCTTTGTTCTTATATATACAGATTAACACTGAAGTACTGTGTCCCTTATACACACCACTTATTTGATTGCTTACCAGCTTAGGCAGGAACCCATGTTCCAATGCCCGAGGGGGAGGTTCTTGTAGTTGAGGCATTCACTGTCCCCTCCCAGGTCTTTCCATTCCCCCTTTTGCCATCATTCCTTTGGCTATGCTACTGTGTGACTTGCAGGCTACTGACCATGACCATCACATCTCCAGCTTACTACTTTATCTGCTTGTGTATTTTTTTTGTAAGTATGGGTCGAGCATTGGCATTAACCATATCTGGCATTATATGTAAATTTAATCGAATTTTGTATACACTAATGTATATTGTATATCTATATTATAGAATTCCAATGAGCTAAATGGCATAAAAAACATGTCAGGTGCTACCGCAAGTATGAAACTTTGCTAGCTCACTTATTCTCTAGGGGTAGCTTATTTTACATACAGACGTATGTATTTGGGTATCATCATTTGATGCATTTTATATTAAACATTTTTATGATATTTTTGTAATAAAATGTACTTATTTTACTCACTTGGTCTGTCTGTTAAAGTCCTGAGGGGTTAGACCATAACATTTGCATCAGGTCCTCTTTCTTTTCTGTATTATATTGGATTAGACAGACCAGGCTATTATACAGCTACTGTACCTATTCCTCTTCCTAATGGAGCTATTAACCACTGGGCACTTAAACACCCTTAACCACTACAATACAGGGCACTTTCACCCCCTTCCTTCCCAGCCCAATTTTCAGCTTTCATCGCTCTAGCGCTTTCAGTGACAATTGCGCGGTCGTGCTACACTGTACCCAAATGAAATTGTTATCATTTTGTTCGCACAAATAGAGCTTTATTTTGGTGTTATTTATTCACGACTCCGTTTTTTTTTTTGCGATATAAGCGCAAAAATAGCGGAAATTTGGAAAAAAAACTATATTTTATTTTTTCTATTTGAAAAGAAATCCAATAAAATCAAATTTTGTCATAAATTTAAGCCAAAATGTATTCTGCTACATGTTTTTGGTAAAAAAAAATCCGTTAAGTGTATAATAATTGGTTTGTGTGATCACGGACATATGTACGCAAATGATCATGTACATATGTGTGCAGGTGATCACATACATATGTGTGCAGATAATCATTGGGACATGTGATTTTAGTGGGACATATGTGGGGGACATGTTTTTATTATTAGGGACATGTGTTTTTATTATTTGGGGACATGTATGTTTTGGGGACATGTGTGTTTTGGGGACATGTGTGGGGACTGTGTTTGTACTGTGTGGTGTGTTGTGTGTTTACACTACACTGATGATCAGTGAGTAAAAAGCTGTAAAAAGCAGCCCATACTCACTGATCATCAGCCGGCTGCAGCGTTCTGCTCTCCTCTCCTCAGCGGTGACTTCCGTGTGAGGAGAGGAGAGCCGATTGCCTAGCAACCGGCTGTTTGTTTACATCACATGACGGCCGTGATTGGACACGGCCGTCATGTGATCAGGAGGGCCAATCACAGAGCCCTCCTGCCGATCTGAGATGTGCCGTGTCCGGGTGACACGAGCACATCGGGATCGCGCCGCTGCGCGGGCGCGATCCCGCTACTCCTGAAGGACGTTCCTGAACGTCCTATCAGGAGTAGACGGCTCCCACCCGGCCGTATATATGCATTGGCCGGGTGGGAAGTGGTTAATAACCAGACCAATTTTCAGCTTTCGGTGCCCTCACATTTTGAATGACAATTACTCAGTCATGCAACACTGTGCCTATATGAAAATTTTTGTCCTTTTTTTCACACAAATAGAGCTTTATTTTGGTGGTATTTAATCACCGCTCGTTTTTAAATTTTTTGTGCTATAAAAGAAAGACCGAAAATTCTGTAAAAAAAAAAAAAAAAAAATGAATTTTTCTTCGTTTCTGTTATAAAATTTAGCAGATTAGTAATTTTTCTTCATAAATTTTGGCCAAAATTTATACTACTACATATCTTTGGTAAAAATAAGTACAAATTGGTGTATATTATTTGGTCTTTGTGAAAGTTATAGAGTCCACAAGCTATGGTGCCAATATCTGAAAATTGATCACACCTGAAGTACTGACGGCCTATTTCAATTCTTGAGACCCTAACATGCCAGAAAAGTACAAATACCCCCCAAATGACCCCTTTTTGGAAAGAAGACATTCCAATGTATTTAGTAAGAGGCATGATGAGTTTTTTGACGTTGTCATTTTTTTCCCACAATTCTTTGCAAAATCAAGATTTTTTTTTTACTTTTTTATTTTTTTTCACAAAATTGTCATATTATCAGTTTATTTCTCACACACAGCATATGCATACCACAAATTACACCACAAAACACATTCTGCTATTACTCCCGAGTACGGCGATACCACATGTGTGAGACTTTTACACAGTGTGGCCACATACAGAGGCCCAACATGCAGGGAACGCCATCAGGCGTTCTGGAGCACCCAGGACAATTCTGACATTTCTCTCCTACATGTAAAAATCATCATTTATTTGCTAGAAAATTACATAGAACCCCAAAACATTATATATGTTTTTTTTTAGCAAACACCCTGGAGAATACAATGGTGGTCATTGCAACTTTTTATCTCGTACGGTATTTGCGCAGCAATTTTTCGAATGCTTTTTTTCGAAAAAAACGTTTGTGCTTAAAAAAAACAAACAGTAAACTTAGCCCAATTTTTGCATAATGGGAAAGATGAAGTTACGCCGAGTAAATATACCTAACATGTCACTCGGCCGTGGAATGGCGCCAAACGTCGCTACTTAAAAATCCCCATAGACGATGCTTTAAATTTTTCTTTACTGGTTACATGTTTTAGTTACAGAGGAGGTCTAGGGCTAGAATTATTGCTCTCGCTCTAACGTTCGCAGTGATACCCCATATGTGTGGTTTGAACACCATTTTCATATATGGGCGGGACTTACGTATGCGTTTGCTTCTGCATGCGAGCACATGGGGACAGGGGCGCTTTAAAAAAAAAAAAATTTTATTGTTCATTTTACTTTATTTATTTTAGTTTGACATTTTTTTTCCCAAAAATAAATTTTTTGATCACTTTTATTCCTATTACAAGGAATGTAAACATCCCTTGTAATAGGAATATGGCATGACAGGTCCTCTTTACAGTGAGATATGGGGAAGCCTGAAATAAAATAAAAAGATTCTGGCTTTGATCGTATTGGCGAGTCGGTAGAAGCGGCGGGGGGGGGGGGGGGGTGTCTATGGCTGGGTATTGCAGGGTATCTCCGAGTATGGCTGGGTATCTCTGGGTATGGCAATTTTATGGAAGGGTATTGGCAGGGTATTGCAGAGTATTGGCTGGAATTGTACTGCAGAGTATTGGCAGGGCATTGCAGAGTATTGGCGGGGAATTGAGGGGTTACATTTCGGTGAGCAGCGATGTGGGCAGTCGCTGCTGACACCGATCTCTTCCCCCTCCGCTGTACCGATCGGTACAGAGAGGGGGAGGGGAGGAACCGGCGTCATAACATGACGCCGGTTTGTTTACAAGTGATCACTCCGTCATTTGACGGAGCGATCACGTGGTAAACGGCCGCGATGAGCCCAGGGGGCACGCGAGAGCAGAATTCTGGGAGGACGTCATATGACGGCCTCCCAGAGTTAAACAACCACCCTGTAGCCATTATTCAGCTATGGGCCAGTTGTTAAGTGGTTAATAAAGGCATTGTCAAAAACAGGCTCTTGTGTTCTTATTACATTTCACTGCTTTTTTGGTGAATGGGTAGGGGTACAATGTACCTGATACCCATTCACATAGTGGGGGCCGGGATCTGGGG
Source organism: Lithobates pipiens (assembly GCF_037356315.1). Taxonomy (NCBI): domain Eukaryota; kingdom Metazoa; phylum Chordata; class Amphibia; order Anura; family Ranidae; genus Lithobates; species Lithobates pipiens. Next base: position 294,416,713 of record NW_027507758.1, read on the forward strand.
CCCCGCAGACCCTGACAATCACTGGCTAGGGTTGTCGGGAAGAGACCCTTGTCCTCATCAACATGGGGGCATGGTGCTTTGAGGTGGGGGGCGCAGAGCCCCCTCACCCCAAAGCATCCACCCCCCATGGTGAGGGCATGCAGCCTGGTATGGTTCAGGAGGGGGGGGCTTTCCTGACCTGCTGGGCAGCATGCTTCGATAAGGGTCTAGTATGGATTTTGGGGGGGTGACCACACGTCATTTTTTTTTTTAAATGTTGGTTTGGGGGATCCCCTTTGAATCCATACTAGACCTGGTGGACCTGGGGGGAAACTCCACGCGTTTTTTTTTTTTTTACATTCAGCTTTCAGCGGAATACCCTGCTGAAAGCTGATGACTCATTGGTTGAGAAGGACACAAAATGCACTGAAAAATGCAATGAGTGCAGCCGCATAGATGTGAACCTAGACTAAGTGCATCATGCCTACTAAATGTAATGGTTATAGTCTCCGCTGTATTCATTAGATATTTTACTTGAAAAACAAACAAAAAAAAACTGCCACACAAGCTATAGGCTTTGCCTGACCAATGATAGTTACCAAGTTCCTAATGAGAACTAGTGAAAGTATTTTTAGAAAATTGTAGTTTCATTACAGACCTGGCTTTTAATTACAAACAGAAAATGTATTTTTAGATTACAGGCAGCTTAGTTTTTTCCTTATTGCTTCACTTCTGTGGTCCAATACAAATGAAATGCGTTAAAGTGATTTTTTTAAACTTTTTTCTTTTAAATAACAAACCCGTTATTAAAAAAGAACTGACTGTAACAATCATCTGTTCACCGTTGTGCCAAAAGACAAATGAATTAAATTATACATACATATATTGATATCCAATAGCTGCTGCTTGTAAATAACACAATAGTAATAATGAGCACACCAAAGGAAACAAACAAGTGAACAGCAGCGCTAAAATGAACTACACATGATATGTGGACATAATAGTGAGTAAATAGAAATTCAAAAACTGAAAGTCCATAAAGCAGAAAAAGAAAAGTCCAAGATCAAGTAAAGCTTCTTCCAAAGGGTGAGCGTCTTCAAATCTCACCATACGTGTCACACAGAACCGCTCCCTGTCAGTAATGAACTCGCTAAGAGGTAATGCCTTACACGCGTTTATCAACAAGGCAGTTACCCAGAAAGGGTTAAAATCCACAAAATGCTCCTCTCCACTCAGTATGGACAGGTGTGTGCAATTCCAGGACGAAGTCAAAATGACAAAACGCGTTGGACAGGCCTGCATGGCAACTAGTAGGAAGACTTCTGTTACAAGAGACGTTTGGGTTTTTATCCGCAGTGTGGTGAAATATCGCTGGTACTTGACTTAAAGAATGACATAATGCTCTGGGTTCTACATCTTTTATGCTTGTTTTGAACATAAACCTTGTAAGTGCGATGTATGAAGGTTTTATTCAATAAATTTGCAGTGTTTATACGTTATCACACTAGTGGAGCTTTTTTCTTATCTTTCCCCATGTGATTGCACACACCCATCCATACTGAGTAGAGAGGAGTTGTTTGTGGATTTTAACCCTTTATGGGTAACTGCCTTGTTGCCAAACATGCGAGTGTAAGGCATTACTTCTCGGCCCCACCCCCTGCTCTCTGCTCAATGGCTCAGATTGCCATTGGCTCTTGCTGCTGCCTCCATGTTCACCAAGGAAAGAGAGCTGCTAATCTCGGGCACAGGGCTGGATTGAGATCGGGCTCAGGTAAGTAAGGGTATGGAGCTGCACACAGAAGGTTTTTTACCTTAGTGCAGAGAATGCATAAAGGTAAAAAATCTTCTACCTTTATTTCTTGATGTTGCAATCCTTCCTGTTTATTAATGTACAAATGGCTGTTGAGGTACTGTAACTTAATAGCTTGCATAACATTCACAGTATTGGCCTTGGAGTACTCTCTGAATCACAGTTGCTGTGATGTGTACTGGATCCTCTTATTTTTAGTCCTTGTGTCTAGTAGTGTCTGTAACTTTTTCCATTCCTTGAAGGTGAACCTCATGGAAAAATCCGGCTGCTTCTTGTTACATTGGACATGTGTACCAGTGTAAGACAGAATCACATAAACACCTAAAAGGATAGTCTTTAGTTTTTTCTTTTTTTTTTCTTTTCTTTGCTCGGTTTGAACGATACAGAATGTTCTGCATTTCGGTGCCAGATTTTATGTTACACCAGAAGAAGGTTGTTTACAGCTGTGACAGTACTACAATCCAAATTGTTCCTAGAAAAATAAGACAAACGAGTACTAAAAATTGTTGTCGTCAAGCAAATATGCTTTCATGGCAAACCTCAGACTATTCCCGTGGTTTGGATTCATCTGAAGCTGTGACTAGCCAAAGCCACTAACATTTTCATAAGCTACATATTATACCTCAATAGCTCAGAATCTACATATACTGTATACTGCATTGTGTAAAAAGGCTGTTTGATCCTGTCTTCTCTGATCCTCCCCTTCTTCCGCAGTCCCCAATGCATCTCCTGATAGTACAGAGACCTAGGGAAACTGCACATGCTCAGTTTGGTGTGTATTGCTAGAAATTATTATTTTTTGGGTGATCAGCCTAGGGCCAATCAGCGATGTCCAGACAGAGGGTCTAAGGTCACTCAGCCTCATAGGACAGTCAGAGGAGAATCAAAACTAATAGAAGTCATAATACTGCTATATACTGCTGATGAAAAGGGTATTTAGCAGTTTATATTTACTAAAATAATTTCTATGTTCTGTGTACTATGGGGGATCAGATATAATGAATGCAGGGTCCTTTGTTTAGTAACATTTTAAACCAATTTTCCATCTATTAAATCTAATGTATTTGTTGTTTTAACTTTGGATAGTAATTTTTTATTCTGCCAGTAAATACCTTATACAGCCCACTTCCTGTTTCTTGTCTGGTAATTGGCCTAGGCTTATGATACCATGCACAGCTCTTTTTCTAACTCTTGTGAGAGTTTGTCAGGAAGGAAGGGGGTGAGTCATAAGAGGGCCAATGAGAGCTGCAGAGCTGGAGGTGTGCCTCTGTGTGTATGTGTAAATCCAGAAAGTGAACATGTGGCAGCTTCAACTGACCACAGTTAAAGTGTCTGCAGGCAGACTTTGGGGAGGGAGATTTCTGCAGCATATTTGTCAAGTACAGAATCACAGTATTTATAAAATAATATGAAAGTCGTTGGAGGGAAGCTAATTATGTTAGCAGACTGCAGTTCCTCTTTAAGCTTTCTGATTTTTTAAATGAAATGCCCAAAATGAATTGTTTTACTTTTAAGATTGTAATGCGTTGAGTAGGTAGGGTGGATTTAATGACTTTTCCTGATATTGTGTGGGACAATTAATCAAACTGTAACTTTTCCAAAAATCCTAGGCATTTGAGTTTTATTTTTCAGGTGCCATTGCTCATTCATCATCAACACCAAACTGAATGGTTGGAACTTGTGTGACCAGACACTAATAGAAGTCTTAAGACATTGGGCACTTAAACCCCCTTCCTAACCAGACCAATTTTCAGCTTTCACTGCTCTCACATTTTGAATGACAATTACTCAAGCAACACTGTAACCATATGAAATTCCTGTCCTTTTTTTTTTTCACACAAATAGAGCTTTCTTTTGGTGGTATTTAATCACCGCTTGTTTTATTTTTATTTTTTGTGCTATAAATGAAAAAATACAGAAAACTCTGTAAAAAAAGAAAAAATGTCTTTTGTTTCTTTTTAATTTAGCAAATTAGTAATTTTTCTTCATAAATTTTTGGGCAAAATTTATACTGCTACATATCTTTGGTAAAAATAATCTAAATCAGGTATATTATTTGGTCTTTGTAAAAGTTATGGAGTCCACAAGCTATCGTGACAATCACTGAAAATTGATCACACCTGCAGTACTGACGGCATATCTCTTTTCTTGAGACCCTAAGGCTCGGTTCACACAGGGGGCTTGCCGCACCGCGACCTCAGCGGCGACTTGCAAATGACTTCTGTATAGAAGTCAATGCAAGTCACCCGAGGTCGCCCAAAAGTAGTACAGGAACCTTTTTTCTAAGTCGGAGTGACTCGAGTCGCTCCTCTTAGAACGGTTCCGTAGTACAGAACGGGGGCGACTTGTCAGGTCGCGGCGTGGCAAGTCGTGCCGCGGCGTGTCGCCCCCTGTGTGAACCGAGCCTAACAAGCCAACACAGTACAAATACCCCTCCCCCCCAAATGACCCCTTTTTAGAAAGTAGACATTCCAAGGTAATTAGAGGCGTGGTGAGTTTTTTTGAAGTTGTACTTTCTTCCCACAATTCTTTGCAAAATCAAGATTTTTTTTTTTTCACAAAATTGTCATATTATCAGGTTATTTCTCACACACAGCATATGCAAACCAGAAAATACATTCTACTACTCCTCTGAAGTATGTGTGAGACTTTTACACAGCGTGGCCACATACAGAGGCGCAACATGCAGAGAGCACCGTCGGGCGTTATAGGAACATAAATTAAACATCTAATTTCTTGACTACCTCTTGCACTTTTGAAGGCCCTGGAGCACCAGGACAATGGAAACGCCCAAAAAATTACCCCATTTTGTAAAGAAAACACCCCAACGTATAATCTATGAGCCATAATGAGTCTTTTGAACATGTCATCTTTTTCTATAAGTTTTTGGAAAATGTGGAAAGAAAATGAAAACACATTTTTTTTTTTTTTTACACAAAGTTGCCCATTTATACAATATTTCTAACACATAGCATGTACATAGCAAAAATTACACCCCAAAACATTGTCTGCTACTCCTCCTGAGTATGGCGATACCACATGTGTGAGACTTTTACACAGCCTGGCCACATACAGAGGCCCAACATGCAGGGAGCACCATCAGGCATTCTAGGGAAATATATTTAAAATCTAATTTGACTACCTATTGCACTTTGAGGCACTGTAGTGTCACTGATGGGCACTGTAGTGGCATAGATGAGCTGTGGATGGGGATGGTTGAGCCATGAATGTGGATGTCTGAGTATGGATGGGATGGCTGGGTGGGTATGGCTGAGTGTGGATGGGATGGCTGCGTATGGATAGCTGAGGATGGATGGATGAGTATTGCTGAGTATGGATGGCTGAGCATGGATAGATGGATGACTATTGCTGAGGATGGATGGATGAGTATTGCTGAGCATGGATGGATGGATGAGTATTGCTGAGTATGGATGGCTGAGCATGGATGGATGGATGCATGAGTATTGCTGAGTATGGATGGGATAGCTGGATGAGTCCAGTAATGGGCACAGATCAGCTCTGTGGGCACTACACATCCAGCCCACAGTGCTGCTGCACCTGATGCACTGCACCGATTGGTACAGAGAGGGGAGAGATGGACCGGACATCACGCCGGTTTGTTTACAATCGATTGCTCCGTCTTTTGACGGAGCGATCAAATGGTAAATGGCCGATGTCAGTGGCCATTTACCATGATCCGTGATGCGGATTTAAGTTAGGCCCCATACACACTATTCGATTTTCTGCAGATTTTTGTCTTCAGATTTATCAAAACATGTAGTGCAAGGGCCTGCCTAATTGCATACAAATTGAAACTCTTAAGATTTGACCTCATATTATATGGTTTTGGTAAATCTGAAGACAAAAATCTGCAGAAAATCGAATAGTGTGTATGGGGTCTAAGAGTTTGTTGTACATGCTGATGGCAGTTCACATATTGTGGGGTGGAAAATGTGCACACTTCCAACCAGCAGATAAACGTGCTGTGCTTTATCAGACATATGGGGGTGCTATTAATGCCTAGTGGCACCCCCACGAATCTGCAACCGCAGTGCATTTTTACTATGTCAAACTGCATGGTCTCACGATACCATGAAGTTTGATGCGGCGTGATATAAAAGTAAGGTTTGGGGACTTCTTTCCCTTTGTTTCTGTGGATGGGGTAGTCCATTGAGATGAATGGGCTGCCTACATGCTGAACGCATGCCACAATAATGTGAACCTAGATGTTTCTACATTGTGTGGTGTTTGCAAATCTCTTAGCATGTGCACTGCAAAAATTACAGGGGGACATTTATTGAACCAATCCTAGCAGCCAGGTCACCTCTTTGTGTATTTATTCAGTTTGTCATTGGGTAACACACTTTTTGCTATAATGCATCAAAGTAAATCACAAGATTGCATTTTTTTTTTTTTTGTATTTTTTTTTTTTTTTTTTAAGCGCAAAATCTGTTTTCAGCCTGTGCTGGATATATTAGGTAAAACGTTAAGCGTAGAAAATTGTAATTTGTGAAAAATTGAGGTGTTAGAGCTGTAACTGCCTCATGACTGATTGTACAGTATGTATATTTAGTATTACAGAAATGGGGATTATAAAGTACACATTTAACAGTTGTACGAAGGATTTTGTTTCAATTTATCATGCTATGTATTTTTAACATGCTTGATTTACTTACCCTTTGAGCAGCTGAGGCAAACAGTAGCATTTATAAAGGTATATGGATATATGATACTTATGACCTATAATACCTACTCCTCAATCCCTTGGCATGTGAATTTACAACACAGTGACATTAGTCTTGTGCAACTGCAAAGTATGTGGGCGAGCTCTCGACAAGACCACATGTCTCTATGTTATGAAAACAGTCGTGTGGAGGCCGAAGCATTATAACCACATTGTGGCAAGATGAAGAAAAACAACTGATGTGAGAAGCCACATACAAAGACTGTCAAGAATTTTCTTTCAGTCAAAGCTAATTGCACTGTGAGGAGTGATGTGTTTGAAAACTTGTCACAGGCAATTCATAAGTTAGAGCATCATGTAGCTGAAAAAAAGTATGCAAGACTTCTAGATTTCATGCAAATAAAATAATATACACTGTAATTGCTGCCAGTGATAAAATGTCAGAGCCCGTAGCTATATAACATGATTCTGTGATTTTAAATAATATGTTGTCTTGTTTCATATCATCTTGGTCTGACGTGCTAAAGTTTGTCAAGTTAGAGTTTTATTTTTATTTATTTTTTTGCATCAAATCATGTAAAGCAGACTGGCAGTTAAAAGAGAAGAATGGGAATGTGTTTTTTTTTTTTTTTTTTTTTTTTTTTTTTTTTAAATCATACTTTACGTAGCTGGATGCAGCATCTCTCCCCTGCCGGCTCTAACACTGAGAACCAATCGATCAAACACTATTAGGCGGCACAGTGGTGTAGTGGGTAGCACTCTCACCTAGCAGTAAAAAGGGTCGCTGGTTTGAATCCCAACCACGACACTACCTGCCTGGAGTTTGCATGTTCTCCCTGTGCCTGTGTGGGTTTCCTCCCACACTCCAAAGAGATGCAGGTAGGTTAATTGACTTCTGTCCCAAATTGGCCCTAGTATATGAATGAGGACCTTGTATTGTTGGATCCTTGAGGGTAGGGACTGATGTGAGTGTGCAATGTACAGGGATAGGGACAATTGAACTGGATGGACTGGTGTCTTTATTCAACCTTACTAACTATGTATTAGAAACCAAAAACTAAGGGCTGCGCTGAAAATTACCAGTATTGAATAATTGATGTATGAATAAAACAGGTAAAGCTTAAAAAACAAATACAGTGCACAAATATCACACTATTGATTCAAAAAGAATATGTGCAAAAATGTAATGTGCTAAAATAATATCAAAAAAATTGTGCAATGCAAAATTATGTGAATAGTGACACTAAAATTGATATGTGCCAATTAATCAGAGACCATAAATCAATATATAGAATATGAATAAAATTAAATGATCAGTGACACAGGATTAGATCATATAGACATAAAAATTCATTAAATGAGACTAATAAACCCAAGAAAAATGAATGAATAATTAATTAGTGATGATATAAACAAAGTCCAAAAAAAAAAGTCCCAAAGAGGAATAAATCTTCCAAGATAGAACTGTGACGTAAAAAATTCCACAGAAATGTGCCAAAAGTGAAAGGCACCTCTACCACAACAAAAACTGACCACTTACCAGATAGTGGTGGTTCCTTATTACAGGGCACCTGAATATGCAGGTGGGTTATCAACGCAGCCAGGGGTCTTGAAAAGATGTATTAGCGTCCCCCAATCACCGCGATAATGGTCGCCTCCGATTAATCAAACCCGGTATAGCAGGCACCCACACCATCGTCATTAACATAGACAATAGAAAACTCGCAATAGTGTAAAGGACCTTTGAGTTTATTGTAAATGGTAAAAAGCCAAATGCGCACTTACATTAAATAGATGTACATAACGCGTAAATCAATCGAGCTGGCCGGTCTCGATAAGTGCCCGATACTTCCGGGACTTTGCGTACAGCGGTGACATCAGTGCGTCGCTCCTCCTCCATACGTGTTTCATCACTAACAGGATGTCGTCACGGGGATCAAACACCATTGATCACTCAGTTCTCACAGCTTAGTGAGCAGAGTGCTGGTGACTGTCAATCATTGGCTCTCTGCTCTGCTCACTGCTGCGCTGGGCTGTGGAGAGGGCGGGAGCAGCCAGCTCAGACTCTCAGTGGCTCACTGAGATGCTGAGCTGGGTGCCGATCCAGGTATATGGGCGGATCCCCACCATATAGACGCAATCTTTTCTGAGCCTGGACCGGCTCTGTGATGTCAGTCGACAGCGAGCTTCAACCCGATGTCTGCTGAAAACGGGTCGGAGGAGTGCAAAACAACTGTACTCCTGTGATCCAAAGGAGAAGTACAGCCCAATGAGCTTTGGCTGTACATATCCTTTAAAATTATTGTAGATCCTCACGTAAACCCATATGGTCATACTCGTTTCTGAGCTTGGACTGGCTCTGTGACATCAGCCAACAGCGAGCTACAGCCCACTGTCTGCTGAAATCGGATCACAGGAGTGAAGAACAACTGCACTCCTGTCATCCACAGAAGAGGTACAGCCCAATGAGATTTAGCTGTACTTCTTTAACAGATTGTAAATCCTCACATATACCCAGGGAAGTGACTGTGAAACACAAAGATTAAAGTGGTTGTAAACCCGTACAAACCACTTTGACCTACAGGTAAGCCTAGATTACAGGCGCACTATCGCCGCTAGCAAGTGCAGGATTTACACTGGATCTCTCAGCTCTGAAAAGCAGGGGATGGAGAGCTGAAGTTACATTAGTGAGGAGAGCTCTGACAGGTGATTGGAGGGAAGGGACACCCCCCCCCCCCTTTTCATACAGCACCCAGGAACAGAGCTGAGGCTGTCAATCAGCTGGAGATCCCTCCCCTGTCAAACATTTTCTCTTGGTGTCAGGAAAACTTGTCAGAGGTGATTCATGCTTTTAGCAGAGGAACGTGGCAGCGGACAGAAATGGTAGTTAGTGTTCTGGATTGAGACAAGTACTCACTATAGAGGGATATGCTTTGTCTGTATGTCATGTCTGAGGTTTACAACCACGTTAGAGAAAAGATTACACCCCCTTTGCACATACGTTTAAAAAAAAATACCCCTTATACCATAGCTTAAGTAGAGCAGTCTTATGGCCAATCACTGAGCATCGTTAGATCTTCTGCTTGTGGTGGTGGGCTTAATACTGAAGAGTGGCACAAAGATTATGATGTCAGTGTTGCACCCTGTAGTATTGTATTGTAAACCCAGACTAACATGGTGACGTACCCCTCATCGGTATGTCTATGACAGCCTTGGTACACCGGAAGATGGGTTTAGTAACTCTTGACACCATTTGACCTGAAAGAGGACAAGCGGCGTGGCCCAATTTCAGTAGGGGGACTCCATAGGAGGAGCAGCTAGAGCAGGATTTTTGTATTTCCAAACATGCCTGGCTAGTTATTTTTAAACTGGGCTTCCACAATATTTCTTTACAGAATTCATCCATCTTATTTTCATTTTTTTGTTATAAACTTATAGCACATGCTAGTTTATTCATCATGGTTTAAATAACAAAGTGTATGTGAACCCTAATGCCCACGTACACACGACCGGTCTTTTCGAGGGACTAGGTCCAACGGTCTTTCCGACAGACTTTCCGAATGAACGGACTTGGCTACACACAATCACACCAAAGTCCGACGGATTCGAACGTGATGACGTACGACCGGACTAGAATAAGGAAGTTCATAGCCAGTAGCCAATAGCTGCCCTAGCGTCGATTTTTGTCCATCGGACTAGCATACACACGAATGGATTTCTCGGTCCGGCGGAGTTCCGGTGGAAAAATTTAAAACATGTTCTATTTCTAAAGTCCGCCGGATTTTTGGCAAGCAAAGGTCCGATGGAGCCTTCACAAGATCGAATTGTGATCGAAAAGAGTGTATTAAGCCAGCCATCGAAATTTGACCAGTGCAGCAGAAACCAGCTGAATTTCGATCCATTTATGGGCAGGCTGATTGTACTGATGTCAGTCTATTGATCAACCAGCATGTCTATTTTAATTCATACGATCAGTGTCGGTGACTATAGCTGGCAGCAGTAATCATTGTATTCTAAGAAACAAAAAAACAAAAATATCGCGCTTGGGGTAAACCTAAAAGCTGCAACTAAAAACCATCTAATATCAAGATATGGAAAAACTCAGAAAAAATTGTATATATAAAGTTGCGCTAAAAATACATGAAAGATGAAAGCGAGAAGTCTAATACAAATCGATGAGATTACAAATCAAAAAACATCCTGTGTAAAGTTCAATCAAGAAAGAAGGAGTCTTTTGTAATAAGGGGCTCTCTGTTTCCAAGAAAAACCAATGAATAGGGAAATCGATCCTTTTTACGAATTCAGTGTAATCTTCTTACAAATCCAGAGCTGAAAAAAGTTTGACTCTTACCACAATGGGTGGACTCCCAGTCAATGGAGTCATTAGCGCGAGCAGACAGCCCTCTGCAGGGTTCTTTTGCGTGTAATCCGTTCCGGTGTGCTACTAGACGCATGGATAGATGCGGATCATTCGGAAGTAACCAGCCTAGATTACAACAATTCCGTACGTCCTCCTTCCCTTCTCGAACACCGTAGATAGTGGCTATCCGATCTCTCTGTACGTCTGGAGTTTGTTTATAGCTCCCCAGCGAATCGTCCGATGTCAAGGTTTTTCAATACGCAAACCTGTAGTAAAACACAAGATACTCGGGCCTCTCGGCCACGAGTAAAGGGAAGGGGAAAACAAATAAGGACTCCGATCGTGAACGTCCTGTTAGGCAGTCGGCAATTTTATTAAAATAATTTTTTCTAACATACAGTAGACCAAAGGTATGACCGAATCGGTCCGATTCTACCAAGTAAAAATAAAAATATGCATTAAAAAACGGTTAAAAATAAGAACAAATATACACCCGTGCTAGGGAATATGTATCAGCACAAACAGCCCGACATGTTTCGTAAAAACTTACATCCTCCTGGGGGCACAGGTGATATGCTGATCCATCACGTTTAAATAGCGTTACGACTAAACCAAGCCTCGATTGCGTTCGAAAGAGGTGAGGGTCGGCATTCGAGCCGAACCAAGCCTCACTTCCGAACGGCTACCATTTTTTCAAAGGTTATAGAAATGAACCGAATCCCTCGTCTCACAAACCATTGGTCCCACCCAGGTCGCCATTTCCATGGAGACCAAACGCAGTCCGGGTCTGAAACAACGCCCAAGCTCGAACTCTCTTTTCTTATGGATTGAACCTATATCGGAACTGCACACCTCTGAGTGGAAAGCACATATCGAAAAGTGTGTGACTACTCTCGTTCGAATCGCCCACGGTGTCCAATTCCCATTAGGAAACCATTTTTCAAGAATCTAAATAGAAGGAAGTGGTCTGTCCTCATTTAGTTCAAAAAATAAGAGGAGACACAAAAAGCATATGAAAAAAAGGAACAAAAATAAACAAAAATAAATAAATAAAACGTTCCCCCAAACAGACACATTTATATTATATATCAACTGTAATTCATAACCCCTCACGCGTTATCTATAAAAGCATTAATTTCTATATCTACGTTGAGTCCAAAAGGTTTAAGGCTCTTGATTTTATATATCCAACTCATTTCGAGTTTTGAAATTGCCCTCTTTTTAGGGCCTCCTCTCCAGGGTAACTGTAATTTATCGATTCCCAAGAGGGATGTTCCCCGAGGGTCACGATCATGTACTTCCAAGTAATGTTTCGAAACCGGGTGTCCTTTGAATCCCCTTCTAATGTTACCCAAATGTTCCCCTAACCTCACCTGGAGAGGGCGTAATGTGCGACCCACATAGTGGAGCCCACAGGGGCAAGTTAGGAGATATACCACTCCCTCTGTGGAACAGGTTATAAATGATTTAATGGGGAAGATCTGTTTAGTGTTTCCTGAACAAAATTCTGTTTTCTTTATCTTTATATTATTAATGGAACATACACAACAATTATTACATTTAAAGAGCCCTATCAGATTCTGAAAAAACATAGGTTTAATTGTCGGGGGGTCGCACACATTAGGTGCGATTTTTTTGTCTAATAGATGTTACACCCCTAAACACCACCTGTGGTTTCTCCGGGAGGAATGAACCCAGAATTTGGTCATTTTTGATTATGTGCCAGTGTTTACGCACAATCTTTTTGACCGAAAAGTGTTGTTGAGAGAATCTAGTAACAAATGGGCATTGAAAATTGCTGTTAATATTATTCCCCTCCACCTCTGTTCTCTCTTTAAGTAAGAGGCTACGGTCAATCTCTCGTACTTCTCTCAATTTTTCTTTTAAATCTTGTTCATCATAACCTTTAGCCAGTAATCTCTCTACAAGAACCCCGGCCTGCGCATCAAAATCATCCTCCCGGGAGCAATTACGCCTCATTCTGATGAACTGGCTCTTCGGAACGGACTGTAGCCACGCTTTATGGTGGCAACTGTCACGTGGGATAAATGCGTTACGATCAGTGTCTTTGAAAAACGTGGCTGTCAGTAGGGTGTCTCCCTCATTCCAGATTTTAAGATCCAGAAAATTTATGGTATGTTGACTTGCCTCGTATTTAAATTCAATCCCTCTATCGTTCCTATTGAGTTCCATCATGAATTCCTCAAGTGACTCAAAGGAGCCATTCCATAGGAGGAGGACGTCATCTATATACCTGGCCCAGAGGGCCAATTCCGGTCTTTTATCCAAATAGATGACGTCCTCCTCCCATTTCCCCATAAAGAGATTCGCCAAACTGGGGGCAAATTTAGCCCCCATGGCTACTCCCCTCTTTTGGAGAAAGAAACCTCCCGTGTGCCAAAAAAAGTTGTGCGTAGTGGCATATTCTAGGAGTTCCATAATAAAATCCTTCTGTCTGTCTACCAAACCTGAGTTTTTATCCAAAAAATATTTTACTGACCAGAGGCCCCAGTCATGTGGGATCACCGTATATAAGGATGTCACATCCGCTGTGACCATCCAAACACCCTCCTGATATTGACAATTTTTAAGGATATTAATAGTATGACGAGTATCCTTAATATAAGCTGGTAAAAGTTTAACTAGAGGCTGTAGGAACCCGTCTATGTATTTCCCTGCTCTTGATGTTAATGAGTCGATTCCGCTGATAATGGGTCTACCCGGTGAGTGAACCGGATCTTTATGTATCTTAGGCAGGTAGTACATGACGGGTATCCTAGAAGAGACAGGGACCAAGAAGGACTTCTCCTTCTTGTTTACAATACCCATCTCAAAGCCTCGCTTAACAATATCCTCCAGTTCCTTTTTATATTTAAACCTTGGATCACCGGGTAGTGGAATGTATGTGTCAGTATCCCCGACTATTCTATTAAGTTCGACTAAGTAATCTTCCTTATTTAATATCACTATCCCCCCTCCCTTATCCGCGGGCCTAATGACCAGATTTTTCTGGTTACAAAGCTGATTGAAACCCAATTGTATTTCCTTTGCCATCTTTACCTCTTTGATTTTCAGGTATTCAATATCCCTAAGGACAACGTCTCTAAAGACCCTGATAGATGCAGATAGACCACCTGGGGGGTTGAAGAGAGATTCGTTATTTAAACCAGAATGTTTGATATCTGTCTGGCTGATCGCATTCCTCTCCTGTGTGTTAGACAACATATACCTTTTAACATTCAATTTCCTGGTGTATTTTTGTATGTCCATATACGTTTCGAATTTATTAAAAGCCTTAGGGGGGCATACTTTAGCCCCTTATCTAAAACGGAAATCTCAGCCTCAGTAAGAATGACACTACTGAGATTGAAAATTCCCTCTCCATTTATTCCCTTTTTCGTTTTGCTTTTTGATCTCCGTCCGCCTCTCTTTCCTCTCTGGGTTCTATTGATCTTTCTAGACTTTGTTCCCCCCTGGGAAAACCCCACTGCTCTGATTGTTGTTCTTCCCATCGGGGGTATTGAGGAGGTCCCCACTCCAATTCCCTTCTTTGAGGGTATGGGGGTTGGTACCATGGAGTCCTTTCTCTTCCTCCACCTCTTGGTCCCCTATATTCTCCTGGTAAATCCATCCTGTTCTCAAAATATGCATCCTGGTTATTCATACCCTGGAATCTATTCTGAGTTGGAACATTGTATTCCTGGTGCCTCTCATCCCTATATATATTACCCTGGTTCCCATATGGTCCATACTCATTGCCATACATTCCATTTGGAAATGTAGTGTACGGATAGTTATTCCCTTGTCTTACATCGTTAAAGGGCTTCCTATTTTTTGGTTTCCAATAAGGGGATTTTTTTCCGGGGTTCTTTGGGGGGTAACCTGGAGTTTTTGGTCTCAATTGAGGTGGTTTATAGTATCTCTCAGGGGATCTATAAGACACCCTTCTATTGCTATCCTGTTGTTGGGATTGGCTTAGTGGGGGTCTATACTGATTATTATCCGTTTTCTTAGGCCGCCCAGTATTGCCCTGACTTATACTAGACGTGGAGGGTTCTACCATTTCTGAACACACCATAGGTTCCACTTCATTATTAGTAATTTTGCTTTGCCATTCGAACACTAAACCGTTCTTATAGTCTCCTACATCCCTATTATACTTTTTTTATTTTCTTATTCATTTGTTCGACTTCTTCCTTCTCTAATAATTTTTTAAGGCTAGCGGATCTTTCTTTATACTCCTCACTTCCGATGTGAGGTAAAAGTTTATCTTTAATTAGTTTAATCTCTGTGTCTAAGCGACCCAGTTTACTATTCTTCCTTTGTGTTAAAAAGATGAGAAATTGAACCCCAGCTGTATTAAAATATTTAAACCAGTCTTCCAGGTCTGCACCACCTTTTTGGGGGCCTACATCCCACCTTAAACTGCATGGGACCATGGATTCTGCCACGTATTGCTCTAAAAATGCTATATCCCATTGGGTATGGATTTCAGAGATCATTAAATTTTTTAATCTCATAAAGAAACCTCCAAGGTCTCCCTCAGGCTCCCTATCTTCAAATACTCCATCTGTCTTAATGACCCTGGCAGATCTATATTCAAAAACATCCATAGTGATGCGATAACCCGTGCGACTTGTGGGATTAGATAATATTATCTATTGAATGTATATTACAATCCTATAGTTACGTGTATCAAAAGAATAAAAAAAGTGTA
Organism: Lithobates pipiens; assembly: GCF_037356315.1. Taxonomy (NCBI): domain Eukaryota; kingdom Metazoa; phylum Chordata; class Amphibia; order Anura; family Ranidae; genus Lithobates; species Lithobates pipiens. The sequence goes on from NW_027507758.1 coordinate 294,432,263, forward strand.
CCAAACAGTGCACCAATCATTAACAAAACACCAATATTAAAAAGTGCATGTCCCCAGCTGCGAATATAACGATATTACCCAAATACTATAAGAAACAAAAAAACAAAAACATCGCGCTTGGGGTAAACCTAAAAGCTGCAACTAAAAACCATCTAATATCAAGATATGGAAAAACTCAGAAAAAATTGTATATATAAAGTTGCGCTAAAAATACATGAAAGATGAAAGCGAGAAGTCTAATACAAATCGATGAGATTACAAATCAAAAAACATCCTGTGTAAAGTTCAATCAAGAAAGAAGGAGTCTTTTGTAATAAGGGGCTCTCTGTTTCCAAGAAAAACCAATGAATAGGGAAATCGATCCTTTTTACGAATTCAGTGTAATCTTCTTACAAATCCAGAGCTGAAAAAAGTTTGACTCTTACCACAATGGGTGGACTCCCAGTCAATGGAGTCGTTAGCGCGAGCAGACAGCCCTCTGCAGGGTTCTTTTGCGTGTAATCCGTTCCGGTGTGCTACTAGACGCATGGATAGATGCGGATCATTCGGAAGTAACCAGCCTAGATTACAACAATTCCGTACGTCCTCCTTCCCTTCTCGAACACCGTAGATAGTGGCTATCTGATCTCTCTGTACGTCTGGAGTTTGTTTATAGCTCCCCAGCGAATCGTCCGATATCAAGGTTTTTCAACACGCAAACCTGTAGTAAAACACAAGATACTCGGGCCTCTCGGCCACGAGTAAAGGGAAGGGGAAAACAAAGAAGGACTCCGATCGTGAACGTACCGTTTAGGCAGTCGGCAATTTTATTAAAATAATTTTTCTGTATTCTGCAGTGGTAACGCAATAGCACAGGGAAGGATTCCCCCACAACACAGACTGTAATGATTGAGGGAATCAAGCGATTTTTCTTTTCTTCCACCCGTAATTGAAGGAAAGAAAATTGCATAATGTATAGCCTGCCTTAGTGCATTTGTCTCTCTGCTTTACAGCTGTTGAGATAAGATATCCACCACATAGGGAATGCATTACTTTCAATTAGTTGGCTGACTTATACACTTGCCTTGAAGGTAGGAGCAGTAGAGCATAACTATTATGTACAAGCACAAATCAGGAAGGAGAGCTTCCTTATGTAATCTGCAGATTTGGTTGTCCCATGTACATGTATATTTATAGTACATTTTATACATGTATATACACAGTAATTATAAAAACACATATTTTTTTCATAAACATGAGCATATTTTGGTAAGATTGACATAAATCAAGCTAATCTTGTTTGCAGATTTATTTTATGCATTTCCTTAACCAGTGTTCATTTTGACTAAAACATTTATGTCTACTAAATTAATACTATTTTAGTCGACTAAAATACGACTAAAACAATTGAGATGACTAAAATACGACTAAAACTAAAATGGCATTTTAGTCAAAAGAGAGACTAAAACTGAACTGAAATTTGACGTCAAAATTAACACTGGTCTGTAGTGCATGTTGAAACCTCAATACCATAAATAATAACATATGAGATTTTTCACTCCAGCAGTATATAATGAGTTTGAAAATTGTAGAAAAATGTTTAAATACTGCATTACAATTTACCTACACCCATTCAATTTTAGATGATTAAAATTATTTTAATCGACTAAAATGTACTGGAGATTTAGGCGACTAAATACATCTAAAACAATTGCAAAAGACTAAAATAGGACTAAAACTAAAATGGCATTTTAGTCAAAAGCCTAATGCCGCGTACACGCGGTCGGATTTTCTGACAGGAAATGTTAGATGTGAGCTTGTTGTTGGAAAGTCCGACCGTGTCTATGCTCCATCGAACATTTGCTGTCGAACTTTCCGCCAACAAATGTTTGCTAGCAGGTTCTCAAATTTTCCACCAACAAAACTTTGTTGTCGGAAAGTCCGTTCATGTGTACACAAGTCTGTGCACAAAAGTTCACACATGCTCCTAATCAAGTACGAGCTGGAATCGCTCAATCTTGTAAAACTAGCATTCGTAATTGAGATATCACATTCGTCACATGGCAAATTATGAAATCTCTCAATGCATCGCGTTCTCTTCTTCTTTATAATGGTATAATAAAGTTGCTTTGCTGATATTCACAGAGTTCTGACAAACGTATTTTTTTTTTATTATTATTTCTCGTGATCTCCTGAATAACATTTGTTTTTGTCCTTTTTTTTTATCTCGTGATCTCCAGAATAATCTTCTCTTATTTGTAAAAAAAAATAAAAAATTTTGAAATTTAATAGGGGTCATAACAAAATAAGGAGGAACGCAACACTGAAGAAACAGTTGGAATTGGTGAATTCTTTGTACCCCAAGGCAGACATCAATTATTTGACTGTGAAAATTGGTAGCCTGAGGAGTCCATTTAATAGGGAGCACAATACGGATACAAAACTCTGAGAGATCGGGAGCAGCAGCAGATGACATATATGTCCCGAGGCTGTGGTCTTACAACAACCTGCGTTTTTTGCTAGACCACACCAAACCCAGGCCATCACTCTCAACACTTCCTTCCACGCCTCCTTCCATGCTGCTGTAGTGGGTTGGGTGGCTGTGGTGTTGCTGGAGGTGGAGGAGTATGGTCCAACTAAAACAGGTGGGTTTGAGTTGTTAATTTGCCTCTCATCCCCTTGTTTAGGGCCTTCAGAATGATTTCCTCACAGATCATGCATTGGCCCTCCTCCATGTGTTCGATTTTGCTTGCTGTGATACAGCCAATTGTCTCGTGGCCACCAGGGGTCGTGTTACGTGCTGCAGTAGCTTGGCGAAGGAAAAAACTTGCAGACTCCTCCAGGTTCCTCGCCTTCCTGGTCCTTTTGACTGGAGGGCGGAGAGGAGGAACCTGGGATTCCGTCAGGCCACCTCCTGGCTGAGACTTTCCTGTGTATGAAAATGGTACATCGTTTTAGTTTTTTGGTCATCAATCACACACAATTTTGAGCTCATGACTGTTGCAAATTGAATGTTACCAAATAGAAAAGACTATCCTTCTGACACCAGCATTTTTCATTTCTGGCTACTACTGTCTATTGATATGTAAACCACTTTGTTAAATTAGAAATTAGTGATCAATAACATCTAGTTATCATCATCCAATTTTTGACAAGAAATATTTCATATACCTAGGCTATACCTGGGTCAAGCTGGGCTCCTCCACATCTTCCTGGGTGGAAAGCCCAGGTTGGACTTCAGGAGCCTCAGTTGATGTGAAAGGAAGTGTATATAGTGATGGCCTGGGTTCCTTCTGGTCTGACAAAAAACGCACTCTGTTGTAGTACCACAGTCTGGGTACATATACGTCATCTGCTGCTGCTCTGGATCTCATGGAATCCTGGACCTTCTTGCGCTCCCAATTATATGTGCTCCTCAGGCTACCAATTTTGGCCTTCAAATAGTTGATGTCTACCGTGGGATACATCGGCTTTACCAATTCCAACAGTTTATCCAGCACTGCCTTCCTCTTTTGCTTGTTCGAGTAGTCTTTTCTCTGGACTTGCCAGAGACATGGCAGCTCCCTGTACATGTCTAGGAATTTGGGCAGGAAGTTTGGGTCTGTGAATTTATCCACCATTTTAGCTGCAAGTCACAACACAAGACAAACCCTAATGTCAGGCTAAACTCTCCTAGTTTTGTCCCAATATAGGCCTCAATCTATAAGTAGTATAGGCCACTAACCACTGATGCCCCAAGTTACAATTGTACCTTCGTTTACATGATTGACGCTTATGATCCTCCATTCTCCACTCACAGATCGTACGTACGACGCCCGCGTGTTATGCTTTATATACACTGAGAGCAGCAACGACGATGAAAGCCCGGAGCAAGGCAGTTCCAGATCTAGGAGGAGATATAAGGCCTCAAATATGTCCTTTGAAGAGATGGTGAACATCTTGAAGAGGGCAGACTATGATGGGAGGCATGGACCATACAGAAACCCAAATGTGAGAAAAGCCAAGATCATGACTAAAGTTGTGAGAAGTCTGCACAGGACTTTTGGTGTACGACAATCCAAGGAGCAACGCTGGTCAGACCTGAAATTGAGGAAGCAGGATCATGCCAAGTTTGAGGTTCGTGGGCACAGTAATTGTTCGTATTAAACATCATTCATTCGACCACTAATATGGCGTTTTTGGCAGATGCAGGTTAACTACTTTTGTTCATGCCTATTTGGATTAAAAGAAGTTTATTACATTGTTGTCTAGATGTGTTTGAAACTATAATGAAATGCCAACTTGATTCGGTGTTAGGAGAGATCACTCAGCAGCTGTTTACACATCTGGATGCAGGGGCACTAGTGTGGGACACCACAACAACCTTTTTATGGTGTCCCACGCAGGTGCTCCAGTGGATACTAGGGGTCTGTTTGAAACTTGCACAAAACAGGTAAGTATTCCAGCTTTGGAAAGGGAAAAAAAAACATGTCTTCAGCTTGGAACTCTGCCAAAACTGACAATTGGACGACACTTCCAAGCAATGTTTCATATTACTATTTCTTGCCTCAAATATCTGTCTGCTAAATATACATATAGTGGTTTTGCTTTTTTTGAAATAAGCTACAGTGTGTCGACATGTGCTGGTTCACATCATGGGGGATCAATAGACGTGTTTCGAGGGTGCAACCCCTTCCTCTCACCAACTTTAGTTTCGAGGAAGAGGTTGCACCCACAAAACCCGTACATTGATATACCATGATGGCAGATAGCACATGCTGACACACTGTGGGGGTTATTTATGAAAGGGCAAATCCACTTTGCACTACAAGTGCAAAGTGCACTTGGAAGTGCAGTCGCTGTAGATCCGAGGGGGACTTGTGAGGAAAATTAAAAAAACAGCATTTTAGCTTGCACATGATTGGATGATAAAATCAGCAGAGCTTCCCCTCATTTCAGATCTACCCCTCAGATTTACATCGCCTGCACTTCCAAGTGCAATTTCAAGTGCTGGGGAGGTTAGTGAAGGCGAATATGCATGAAGGACAAAAAAGGAGCATTAAAAGCTTACAGCATGCATGAGGACATTCACAGCATATTACAGAACAGAACAGGTCTCTGGAATAATGATTCCCAGAGCCTGGGGGGAGATCCCAGTCATGAACTTGATATCCTGGAGACTTTTCCCCATCGCCAAGTACCGCAAGGTGGCGACAAGCCTTTGTTTGGGAGTGATGGCTTGCCGCATGCAGGTGTCCTGCTTTGTAATATAGAGGGAAAGGCGGGGTCCGTCATCCAGAGATAGTTCCTGAAATCATCCGGATTATTCTCCTGGAGCTCCCTCAACAAAGGCACGGTTTTGTTGGCGGAATGTCCGCTCGCGTGTATGCGGAATTAGACTAAAAGTAAATCGAAACTTGCTGCCAAAATCAACACAGCCCTTAAACTCTTGCTGAGAATGTAATGTGCAGCCTCCCCATATCAGCCAATGGCTGAGAGTGCTGACCGGAGTGTTCTGGCGGGGGGCTGTCCAATTGTCAGAACACAATAGAACAGCAGGGAAGATCACTGTACTAATGTTGGATAGTTAGTAAAGCAACTCCTCCTGAGCTGTCAGGTTTTTGTTTTAGTTCAGCCCTGCTGGGTTAAATAATAATAAATAAAAAAACTACCAGTGTGCACTAGGTTTTACACTATGCAATCTGTTTGCACAATCTCTGCACAGTCTCATTTAGAGTTACCAAAACGATGTAATGTGAGGACAAAACTAAACAAAAAATTCATATAGTATCAAATTAGGCAAACCACTGTGCTACATGCTGTAGTTGATGGTAGATCTAAAGGAGACTGTACAATCAGATTGTATAGGTCACCTTAGAATTTACATTGTCCTTTCTCTTTCTGTATATGAATGATGGCACTAATTATTTTAATAATAAAAAAAATTGAACTACCTTTTTCCTAATGGATATACGGCTGTCACATGACCCAGATATTTCCCAGGCTGTCTACATGGAAACCTACGCAGGAGGAGCTTCTAGTCCTCTGCTGCTGGTCACGTGTCCAAAATAAAAAAAAGCCTTTGGAATACAGAGTATAAATAACTAATATCAATAAAGTGTTTTAAATCCTCATAGAAATATATATTTGAAATCAAATCTTTGTTATTTTTTGGCAATAATATGGTGTGAACGGATGTCTGCCAGTCACAAGCAGTGTCACCCCTCTCCAACCTGTGTCTTATAATAAGAGAGAGGTGAAGCCTTCATCAATCTACATGTAATATCCCACTCCCATTGTGTTTAACTGGTTAGTGGGCATGGAGGAGGAAGGAGGGGTGGGCTTTACAACTGTGTATACGCCCACATGTGTGACTCTATAGTCACAAGTAGGGATGAGCCCGATGTTCGCCGAACAGCGAACAATATGTGGTGTTCGCGGCAAATTCGAAAGCTGCTGGAACACTGTTAAAGTCTATGGGACACTAACATGAAAAATCAAAAGTGCTCATTTTAAAGCCTTATATGCAAGTTTTTGTCATAAAAAGTGTTTGGGGACCTGGGTCCTGTCCCAGGGGACATGTATTAATGCAATTTTTTTTTTTTTTTAAATGCCCATTTTTTCGGGAGCAGTGATTATTATTTTTATTTTTTTTAATGCTTAAAGTGAACCAATAAAAATTAAATATTCCTTTTAAATATCGTGCCTCTGGGGGTGTCTATAGTATGCCTGTAAAGTGGCGCATGTTTCCCGTGTTTAGAACAGTACCACAGCAAGATGATATTTCTAAAGGAAAAATTGTCATTTAACCGCTTCAGCCCTGGAAGATTTTACCCCCTTCCTGACTAGAGCACTTTTTGTGATTCGGCACTGCGTCGATTTAACTGACAGTTGCGCGGTCATGCAACATGGCTCCCAAACAAAATTGATGTCCTTTTTTTCCCCACAAATAGAGCTTTCTTTTGGTGGTATTTGATCACCCTTGTGGTTTTAATTTTTTGCGCTATAAACAAAAAAAAGTGACACTTTTGAAAAAACATATTATTTTTTACATTTTGCTATAATAAATATCCCCCAAAAATATATAAAAAAAACAGTTTAGGCAAATACGTATTCTTCTACATATCTTTGGTAAAAAAAACGCAATAAGCAAAAGTTATAGCGTTTACAAAATAGGGGATAGTCTCATGGCAATTATTTTTTTACTAGTAATGGCGGCAATCTGCGATTTTTTATCGTGACTGCGACATTATGGCGGACACATCAGACATTTTTTGTGACCATTTGTCATTTATACAGCAATCAGTGCTATACAAATGCACTGATTCCTGTTTAAATTACACTGGCAGTGAAGGGGTTAACCACTAGGGGGTAGGGTAAGGGTTAAGTTTGTCCTGGGAAGTGTTTCTAACTGGGGGCGTGGCTACATGTGACACGTCCCGATCACAGGGAGCAGAGATCAGTGACACTGTCACTACGTAGAACGGGGAGATGCTTGCTTACATTAGCATCTCCCCGTTCTTCCTCCCAGTGAGACGATCGTGGGTATCCCCGTGGCGATCGAGTCTGTGGGACCCGCAACCTGACTCACGGAGGTCCTGGCTGGCAGTCAGTCGGGAACCAGTTAAAACTGATCGTGGCTGTAATGAATTGTCGGGTCTCGGCAACATGAAACTCATTGAAAAAAAGAGCATGGGATCCCCCCAGTCCATTACCAGGCCCTTTGGGTCTGGTATGAATTCTAAGGGGAACCTCGAACCAAAATTAAAAAAAAAAAATGTGTGGGGGTCCCCTAAAATCCATACTGGGCCCTTTGGGTCTGATATGGAAATTAAGGTAAACCCTGCGTTAAGTAAAAACAAAATGGCATAGGGGTCCCCCCAAAATCCTCCAAAAAAAACCCAAAGTGTGGAATATTTCCTCTCCCTGGCTTGCAGGAGGTTCAGGTGGTGCCTTCAGTAGGGTGGCGTCCCATGTAGCCAACTCCATGACCGTAGCAAGGTCCGTGGCTTTCATCAGTCGAGTCGGGTTCTGAAAGTAAACATTTCTGTATGGCTGGGTCGCAGAGTCCCATGACAAACATATCGTGGAGAGCCGTTAGTCTCCAAACTGACAAGTGGCAGCTAGTTTACGTAAAACAATGATATAAGTCTTTATATCCTCCCCGGCATGCTGCCTCCTACTGTAGAATTTAAACCGCTCTGCGATTTCTAATTGTTTTGGGTTGTAGTGCTCATGTAGCCTCTGAATTAACTCAGGCAGGGGCTTGGAGGCCGGCTTGTCTGGAGAAATGAAGTCTCTGAGAGTGCCATATGCAGCCTGACCCAATGCTGTGAGGAAAACTGCAACTTTCTTTTATACAGCCACACTATTTGCTTCCATATACTGCTCCAGCCTCTCCACCCAGGAGCTCCATGATTCAGCAGCAGGATCAAATGGTTGAATAAACCCTATGAAAGCCATGTGTGCTAAAATCCACAATCCTTGTTGCAACTGTTATGTCCCTTTGACACAGGATCTCTCAGGGTGTTGCTAGCAATTCTGCCAGTGTCTGCTCAGCAAGTTACACACAGGCTGGATGCATTTCTTAACCAGGGAAGGGTTTATTACTCAGAAAGCCATGTACATTCTTACATGGAGGAGTCATATACAACAGGTCTCCCTCTAAGTACCATGCTGCTTCTTCCAGTCCCACACGCACTGTAACTGCCTTCCTGGTACAGCCCCTCCCCCAGCATGCATCAGGAGAAAGGGGTTAAGGGTCACAGTGATTCTGCATAAACATTACAGATTTTAAGGGCAACCCCGCGCCAAAATAAAAAAAAATGGCGTAGGGTTCCCCCTCAAAATCCATACCAGACCTTTATCCGAGCACGCAACGGGAGAGTGCTCCCCCCTGAACCGTACCAGGCCACATGCCCTCAACATGGGGAGGGTGCTTTGGGATAGCCCCCCCAAAGCACCTTGTCCTCATATTGATGGGGCCAAGGGCCTCATCCCCACAACCCTTGCCCGATGGTTGTGGGGGTCTGCGGGTGGGGGGCTTATCGGAATCTGAAAGCCCCCTTTAACAAGGGGACCCCCAGATCCCGGCCTCCCCCGGTATGAATTGGTAATGGGGTACCCAATCGTACCCCTACCATTTCACATATTTCGCTACATTAAAATTCCTCTCAACGTAACTCGACTCAACTCAATATGGTAAAAAAGACAAGAGACAGCTTGGGAAAAGTTCTTTTTAAAAAGTAAAAATGTCCCACGAGCTAAGTTCACGCCGCCCGACGGACCGAAAAAAAAGGGTGCAACCGATACGCCTCCATGGGAGGCTCCCGCTAACTGATGCGTCTTCTCTGTGACAGCTCTTATATAACTGAGGGGGGCCACCCAGTGAGGTAACTGGGTGACCCCGCCCCCTTTGACGCCACGGGCTTCCCTGTGGCGTCAGTGACGTAAATGGGTGATCCTGCCCCCCTCCGATTCCAAAGGGGAATTCATTTTGGTTCAGGGTTCCCCTTAATATTCATACCAGACCCAAAGGGCCTGGTAATGGACTGGGGGGGGGGGTGTAGGATCCCATGCTATTTTTTTCAGTGAGTTTTATCTATATTGCCGAGACCCGACAATTCATTACAGCCGCTATCAGTTTTAAATGACAATTTATCCTTTAGAAATGTCATTTTGCTGTGGTACTGTTCTAAACACGGGAAAAATGTGCCACTTTGCAGGCATACTATAGACACCCCCCAGGCACGATATTTAAAGGAATATTTCATTTTTATTGTTTCCTAGAGTCCCATAGACTTTAACAGTGTTCGTGTGTTCTGCCAAATTGTTTGCCTGTTTGCATATTTTGCTGCAAACCGAACAGGAGGGTGTTCGGCTCATCCCTAGTCACAAGGGTTGCTCAGATGTGATAGGGAGGAAATGCTCACCATAGAAACTCACTGAAAACTGAGCATGTAAAGAACTGCCAACACTGCTCTGCAAAATCCCTAGCTGCATTGGGGACTTGGACAGAAGGGGGATAGAAAACAGCAGGATAAACCAGTTATTTTGCAGAATACAGATTAGGAATCTCATAGTGACTAAGGCCGTGTACACACGGGCGGATTGTCTGTCCAACTTAGTCCGCTGAACCGTGTTTCAGCGGACAATCCGCTCGTGTGTGGGCTTCAGCTGACTTTTTCAGCGGACTGTCTGACGAACAAAGTCTTACGGAATTTCCGAAATTTTGTCCGTTCAAACTTGGTTTTGTCCGTCCAAACTTGGTTGCAGCGGACATTCCGCTCGTGTGTAGGCAAGTTGGACGAACTAAGTATGGCGCATGCTCAGAAAGGATTTACACGGCCGAAGGTTGCATTGCAGTGTATAGGACGTCGTTTTTCTAGTCCCGTCGTACGTGCTGTACACGTCATCGCGCACGCTTTCAGCGGACTGTCTGCTCATCGTGTGTGGTCAAGTCCGTTCATGCAAATTTTGAACGGACTGTCTGTCGGATTGTCTGACGAACTTAGTTGGGCAGACAATCCGCCCGTGTGTACGCGGCCTCAGTATGAATAGCATGTAATACAGAATTTATTGATAGTTTTGTTATGATGTGGGTTTAGTGATACTTTAAAGATAGGTGGGATAATATGTAGGATCTTACTGTACGCAAATAGTGTGAATAGCCAGGGGTCGATTATGAACATCCTGTCGGGAACTGAGGGGGTTATATCCATGTGGATCAGATGGTAGACAGCAGGCTGCGATGGGAGTGTGAGTCTGTGAGATGGCCCATATAATATTGTATCTAATAACTTCATCCAAGTAAGATGTATAATAAAGTGACCTATGTGCAGACAGACTACCAGTCAGTCCCAAGACCATAAGGCCGCGTACACACGGGTGGACTGTTCGCCCAACCTTGTCCGCTGAACAGTGTTTGGGCGGACAGTCCGCTCGTGTGTGGGCTTTCAGCGGACAGTTTCAGCGGACAGTTGGACGCGGCCCCCCCACCCCAAAGCACCTTGTCCCCATGTTGATGAGGACAAGGGCCTCTTCCCGACAACCCTGGCCGTTGGTTGTCGGGGTCTGCGGGCGGGGGGCTTATCGGAATCCGGGAGCCCCCTTTAAGAAGGGGGCCCCCGGATACCGGCCCCCCACCCTATGTGAATGAGTATGGGGTACAATGTACCCCTACCCATTCACCTGTGAAATAAAGTACAAAAAAAAACACAACACAGGGAAAAAATATTTTATTGCACAGCTCCGGGGGTCTTCCGTCTTCGGGGGTCTTCTCGCAGGACTCCTCCGCTATCTGTGTGTAGCTCTTTTACTAGCGGAGGAGTCCGGCTTTCTTCCTCCCCGCCGCCGGCCTCTTCTCCCGACTTCGGGGGTCTTGTCCCCCTCTTCGGTTCTTCTGCTGGGCCACCGCGCCTTCTTGTAGCTCTTTTACAGGCGGTGGCCCGGTCTTCTGTCGCCGCTGCCTTCCGTTCTTCTGTCGCCGCCTTCGGTTCTTCTGCCGGGCCACCGCGCCTTCTTGTAGCTCTTTTACAGGCGGTGGCCCGGTCTTCTGTTGCCGCTGTCGCCGCTGTCGTCGCCGCCGCCGCCGCCTTCCGTTCTTGTTCTTCTTCTTGTTCTTCTGCTTCTTCTCCTGGAGATGTTGACTCGACGAGCTCTCCGGCCGGAATGCCAGAGCCGCGCTGTGCGGTCACTTATATAGTGACAATGGGGCGGTGTCACATGGTATATGTCACATGGGTTGGTCACATGGTGACCCCGCCCCCTTACGATGTCATAGTCCCCATGTGACATCAACCCATGTGACCAACCCATGTGACATATACCATGTGACACCGCCCCATTGTCACTATATAAGTGACCGCACAGCGCGGCTCTGGCATTCCGGCCGGAGAGCTCGTCGAGTCAACATCTCCAGGAGAAGAAGCAGAAGAACAAGAAGAAGAACAAGAACGGAAGGCGGCGGCGGCGGCGGCGGCGGCGGCGACGACAGCGGCGACAGAAGACCGGGCCACCGCCTGTAAAAGAGCTACAAGAAGGCGCGGTGGCCCGGCAGAAGAACCGAAGGCGGCGACAGAAGAACGGAAGGCAGCGGCGACAGAAGACCGGGCCACCGCCTGTAAAAGAGCTACAAGAAGGCGCGGTGGCCCGGCAGAAGAACCGAAGAGGGGGACAAGACCCCCGAAGTCGGGAGAAGAGGCCGGCGGCGGGGAGGAAGAAAGCCGGACTCCTCCGCTAGTAAAAGAGCTACACACACATAGCGGAGGAGTCCGGCGAGAAGACCCCCGAAGACTGAAGACCCCCGGAGCTGTGCAATAAAATATTTTTTCCCTGTGTTGTGTTTTTTTTTGTACTTTATTTCACAGGTGAATGGGTAGGGGTACATTGTACCCCATACTCATTCACATAGGGTGGGGGGCCGGTATCCGGGGGCCCCCTTCTTAAAGGGGGCTCCCGGATTCCGATAAGCCCCCCGCCCGCAGACCCCGACAACCAACGGCCAGGGTTGTCGGGAAGAGGCCCTTGTCCTCATCAACATGGGGACAAGGTGCTTTGGGGTGGGGGGGCCGCGCGGCCCCCCCTTCCCCAAGGCACCCCCTATGTTGAGGGCCCGCGGCCTGGTACGGCTCAGGAGGGGGGGCGCGCTCGCTCGCCCCCCTTTCCTGGCCGGCCGGGTAGCGTGCTCGGACAAGGGTCTGGTGTGGACTTTGGGGGAACCCCCACGCCGATTTTTTTCGGCGTTGGGGTTCCCCTTTAAGCCCATTCCAGGCGGCGGAGCCCGCGACGTCTCCTTCGCGGGCCCCGCCTACCTGTACACGCGCTCGAAATGGGCGGATTTGCCTCCGCCTTACGTGGGCGAGTCCGTTCATTTCAAAAGTTGAGCGGACTGTTTGGCAAACAGTTCGTTGAAACAGTCCGCTCGTGTGTGGGCAAGTCCGCTCATGCAAATTTTGAGCGGACTGTTTGCCGAAACTGTTTGACGAACAAGGTTGGGCAAACAGTCCGCGCGTGTGTACGCGGCCTAAGAGAGAAACACTAAATGTGCAGTCAATATCGGATGAAGTGTGAATGATAATGTTCATAGTCTACCCCTAGCTATTCACACTATATGTGTACAGTTTTAACTGATCAGTAAATTAACTTAAGGTTATCATTTTTTTTTAAAGCAATATATCAATTTATTATTCTCAGCGTGTGGCCCTGCTCAACATTTCCTACAAAAGTGAGGCTGCATTGATGGGTACAATGGGGCTGCATTGATGGGCACAATGGGGCTGCATTGATGGGCACAATGGGGCTGCATTGATGGGCACAGTGAGGCTGCATTCATGGGCACAATGAGGCTGCAATTCATGGGCACTGTGAGGCTGCATTCATGGGCACAGCAAAGCTGCATTGATGGGCTGAGTCTGCATTAATGGGCAGTAAGGCTGCATTCATGAGCACAGTGAGGCTGCATTGATGGGCAGTGAGGCTGCATTCATGGGCACAGCGAGAGTGCATTCATGGGCACAGTGAGGCTGTTTTCATGGGAACAATGAGGCTGAATTTGATAGGCAGTGGGGCTGCATTCATGGGCAGTGAGGCTGCATTCATGGGCACAATGAGGCTGCATTCATGGGCACAGTGAAGCTGCATTCATGGGTACAGTGAAGCTGCATTCATGGGCACAATGAGGCTGCATTTATGGGCACAGTCAGGCTGTATCAAGTCTCCAGTCTTTGACCATCTCTTGTACAGTGTCTGCAGTCTCTGACCATCTCTTGTATCATGTCTGCATTCTCTTACCATCTTTAGTATGATGTCCTCAGTCTCTAACCATCTCCTGTTGATGGGCAGTGAGGCTGTATTCATGGGCACAGTGACACTGCATTAATGGGCACAGTCAGGCTGCATTCATCTTTAGTATGATGTCCTCAGTCTCTAACCATCTCCTGTTGATGGGCAGTGAGGCTGCATTCATGGGCACAGTGACGCTGCATTCATGGGCACAGTCAGGCTGCATTCATGGGCATAGTCAGGCTGCATTCATGGGCACAGTGAGGCTGAATTAATGGGCACAGTGAGAGTGCATTCATGGGCACAATGAGGCTGCATTCATGGGCACAGTCAGTGTGGGCGCTTGTATGGTATTTATAGTGCCTACTTTAGTCCAGTCCCAGGGGGAGGTAGTTCTTACTAGACTATCTATAATAATCCTTATGTCTTCCTGAGTATAATTCAGGCTGCATTCATTGGCACAGTGAGGCTGCATTGATGGACACAGTGGGGCTGCAATGATGGGCACAGTGAGGCTGCATTCATGGGCACAGTAAAGTTGCATTTTATGGACACAGTGAGGCTGCATTGATGGGCTGAGGCTGCATTCATAGACACAGTGATGCTGCATTCATGGGCACAGTGAGGCTGCATTGGTGGGCAATGAAGCTGCATTCATGGGCACAGTGAGGCTGAATTCATGGGCACAGAGAGTGCATTCATCTGTGCCGTCTCTGACCATCTCTTGTACCATTTATGCAGTCACTGACCATCTTGTGTACAATGTCTGCAGTCACTGGCCATCTCTTGTATCATGTCTGCATTCTCTTACCATCTTTAGTATGATGTCCTCAGTCTCTAACCATCTGGCATTGATGGGCACAGTGAGGCTGCATTGATGGGCACCGTTAGGCTGTATTCATGGGCACAATGAGGCTGCATTCATGGGCAGTGAGGCTGCATTCATGGGCACAGTCAGGCTGCAATGATGGGCACAGTGAGGCTGCAATGATGGGCACAGTGTGGCTGCAACAATGGGCACAGTAAGGCTGCATTCATGGGCACAGTAAAGTTCCCTTTGATGGGCACAGTGAGGCTGCATTCATGGGCAGTGAGGCTGCATTCATGGGCACGGTGAGAGTGCATTCATGTGTGCAGTCTCTGACCATCTCTTGTACCATGTCTGCAGTCACTGACTGTCTTGTGTACAGTGTCTGCAGTCTCTGACCATCTCTTGTATCATGTCTGCATTCTCTTACCATCCTTATTATGATGTCCTCAGTCTCTAACCATCTCCTGTTAAAGGGCAGTGATGCTGCATTGATGGGCACAGTGATGCTGCATTGATGAGCACAGTGAGGCTGCATTGATGGGCAGTGAGGCTGCGTTGATGGGCAAATTAATGGGGCTGCATTAATGAGCAGTGAGGCTGCATTGATGTTCAGTTAGGCTGCTGCATTCATGGGCAGTGATGCTGCATTCATGGGCACAGTGAGAGTGCATTCATGGGCAGAGTGGGGCTGCATTTCATGGGCACAATGAGGCTTTATCAAGTGTCCAGTTTCTGACCATCTCTTGTTCAATGTCTGCAGTCTCTGACCATCTCTTGTATCATGTCTGCATATTCTTACCATCTTTAGTATGATGTCCTCAGTCTCTAACCATCTCCTGTATCATGTCAACAGCCTCTGACACCTCCTGTATCACGTCTGCGGCCTATAACCCTCTCTCGTATCTTGTCCACATCCTAGACCAGCTTGTGTGATAGTAAATGGAACACTGATTGAATCGGTGTTCTGCCTGTCACACAAGCTGGTCTAGGGGGGTGGGACCTTTGCACAGTGCAACAGAACACACATAGACCCAGCTCCATGACACACAGTAGGAGATGCCCGCTGTGTGTGTGATCCATCATCCAGGCAATGGTGAGTCTGTATTGATGGGCACATAGAGGCTGCATTCATAGGCACAGTGAGGCTGTATTCACGGGTACAGTAAGGCTGCATTCATGGGCACGTAAAGCTGCATTTGATGGGCACAGTGAGACTTCAATGATGGGCACACTGAGGCTACATGGATGGGCACAGTGAGACTGCATTGATGGGCAGAGTGAAGCGGCATTGATGGGCACAGTGAGGCTACAATCATGGGCAGTGAGTCTGCATTGATGGGCACAATGAGGCTGCATTGGTGGGCACAGTGAGGCTAAATTCATGAACACAGTGAGGCTGCATTCATGGGCATAGTAAAGCTGCATTTGATGCACACAGTGAGGCTGCATTCATGGGGTACAGTGATGCTGCATTCATGGGCACAGTGAGGCTGCATTGGTGGGCAGTGAGACAGCATTGTTGGGCACAGTGAGGCTGCATTTTATGGGCACAGTGAAGCTGCATCGATGGGCACAGTGAGGCTGCATTAATGGGCACGGTAAGGCTTCAATTTATAGGCACAGTGAGGCTGCATTCACGGGCACAGTGTGGCTGCATTCATGGGCATAGTAAAGCTGCATTTGATGCACACAGTGAGGCAGAGTGATGCTGCATTCATGGGCACAGTGAGGTTGCATTGGTGGGCAGTTTGGCGGCATTGATGGGCACAGTGAGGCTGCATTGATGGGCAGTGAGGCTGCATTCATGGGCACAATGAGGCTGCATTCATGGGCATAGTGAGTGCATTCATCTGATTCATCTGTGCAGTCTCTGAACATCTCTTGTACCATGTCTGCTGTCACTGACCATCTTCTGTACAATGTCTGCATTCTCTTACCATCTTTAGTATGATGTCCTCAGTCTCTAACCATATCCTGTTGATAGGCAGTGAGGCTGTATTGATTGGCAGTGAGGCTGCATTGATGGGCACAGTAAGGCTGCATTCATGGGCACAGTGCGGCTGTATCAATGTCTGCAATCTCTGATCATCTCTTATATCATGTCTGCATTCTCTTTCTGCGGAAGGTGGCCTCTGGTCAACAGATCCCCCCCCCCCCAAAAGTTCCCAGAGTTCCAAGAATCCCCCTTGATGATTGACCATCTTTACCTGGAATTTGCTTTTATATATATATATATATATATATATATATATATATATATATAATATGACCTATGTGCTTTCATATCTGTCTTCTTTATATATATAATACACTCTTCAAATGTGCTTTAAAATGCATGGTTTTTCCCTTTTATGAACAAGAAAATAACGCTATGATGTTGGGCTGGTATAATAATGCTATGGGGCTGGCTTTAAATGTTTTCCAGGGCTGGTTTTTATGCCCAGTTTGGCCCTATGGGTGGATATAGGCGTATGCATGCCCACTTACCTCAGACTTCTTTTTGAGGGGTAATTGACCCTTGAGCAATTGTCCTTTAATCATCAACCCTCAATGAGCTCTGCCCACCTGAACACATACTCACCTTCCTTCTTTGTTCTAGCTTTCTCAGTGTGTGGCCCCGCTCCAACATTTCCTACAAAAGTGAGGCCTCACAGTGAGGCTTCCTTCATGGGCACAGTGAGGCTGCATTCATGGGCACAATGAGGCTAAAATTCACAGGCACAGTGAGGCTGCATTTACGGGCATAGTGTGGCTGCATTCACGGGCACAGTAAAGCTGCATTTGATGCACACAGTGAGGCTGCATTGATGGGCACAGTGAGGCTACATTTGTGGGCAGTGAGTCTGCATTGATGGGCAGTGAGGCTGCATTGATGGGCACAGTGAGGCTGCATTCATGGGCACAGTGAGGCTGCATTCATGGGCACAAGGAGGCTACATTGATGGGTAGTCAGGCTGTATCAAGTCTGCAGTCTCTGACCATCTCTTGTACCATGTCTGCAGTCTCTGACCATCTCTTGTACAATGTCTGCAGTCTCTGACATCTCTTGTATCATGTCTGCATTCTCTAACCATCTTTAGTATGATGTCCTCAGTCTCTAACCATCTCCTGTTGATGGGCAATGAAGCTGCATTCATGGGCACAGTGAGTTTGCATTGATGGACAATGAGGCTGCATTGATGGGCACAGTGAGGCTGCATTCATGGGCACAGTCAGGCTGCATTCGGGGACACAGTCAGGCTGCATTGATGGACACAGTGGGGCTGCAACGATGGGCACAGTGAGGCTGCATTTATGGGAACAGTAAAGCTGCATTTGACGGACAAGGTGAGGCTGCATTTATTGACACAGTGATGCTGCATTCATGGGCACAGTGAGTCTGCATTGATGGGCACAATAATGCTGGATTGATGGGCACAGTGATGCTGCATTCATGGGCAGTGAGGCTGCATTCATGGACACAATCAGGCTGCATTTGATGGGGAATGAGGCTGCACTGATGGGCACAGTGAGGCTGCATTCATGGGTACAGTAAAGCTGCATTTGATGGACACAGTGATGCTGCATTGATGGGCTGAGGCTGCATTCATTGGCACATTGATGCTGCACTCATGGGCACAGTGAGGCTGCCTTGATGAGCACAGTGAGGCTGCATTCATGGGCAGTTAGGCTGCTGCATTCATGGGCAGTGAGGCTGCATTCATGGGCACAGTGAGAGTGCATTCATGGGCACAGTCAGGCTGCATTCATAGGCACAGTGATGCTGCATTCATGGGCACAGTGAGGCTGCACCCATGGGGACAACGGAGCTGCATTCATGGGCACAGTGAGGCTGCATTCATGGGCACAGTGAGGCTGCATTCATAGGCACAGTGAGGCAGCATTTGATGGGCACAGTGAGTCTGCATTGATGGGCACAATGTGGCCATCAAATGCCCTCAGACTTCTTTTTGAGGGGTAATTGAGCACAATTGTCAGTTAGGTTGCTGCATTCATGGGCACAGTCAGGCTGCATTCATGGACACAGTGAGGCTGCATTCATAGGCACAGTGATGCTGTTTTCATGAGCACAGTGAGGCTGCATTCATGGGCACAGTGAGGCTGCATCCATGGGCACAGTGAGTCTGCATTCATGATCACAGTGAGTCTGCATTCGTGGGCACGGTGAGTCTGCATTCATGGGCACGGTGAGGCTGCATTCATGGGCACGGTGAGGCTGCATTCATGGGCACAGTGAGGCTGCATTCATGGGCACAGTGAGGCTGCATTCATGGGTACAATGAGGCTGTATTCATGGGTACAATGAGGCTGTATTGATGGGCATAGTGAGGCTGTATCAAGTCCGCAGTCTCTGACCATCTCTTGTATCATGTCTGTATTCTCTTACCATCTTTAGTATGATGTCCTTGGTCTCTAACCATCTCCTGTTTCATTCCGACAGCCTCTGACACCTCCTATATCATGTACACAGCCTCTAACCATCTCTTGTATCATGTTGGCAACCTCTGACCATCACTTGTCTTATATCACATCTGCAGTTTCTGAGGGAGTCTGGAGAGGAGCACAGTAAAGCTGCATTTGATGGACATAGCGAGGCTGCATTCATGGGCAGTGAGGCTGCATTCATGGGCACAGTGATGCTGCATTCATGGGCACAGTGAGGCTGCATTGATGGGCATAATGAGGCTTCTGTGATGGGCACATTGAGGCTGTATTCATGGGCACAGTGAGGCTGCATTCATGGGCACAGTGGGGCTGCATTTGATGGACACGGTGAGGCTGCATTCATGGGCACAGTGAGGCTGCGTTTATAAGCACAATGAGGCTGCATTGATGTTCACACTGAGGCTGCATTCGTGGGCACAGTGAGGCTGCATTTGATGGGCACAGAGTCTGCATTGATGGGCACAATGATGCTGCATTCATGGGCACAGTGATGCTGCATTCATGAGCACAGTGAGGCTGCTTTGATGGGCTTAGTGAGGCTGTATCAAGTCCACAGTCTCAGACCATCTTTTGTACCATGTCTTCAGTCTCTGACCATCTCTTGTATCATGTCTGCATTCTCTTACCATCTTTAGTATGATGTCCTTGGTCTCTAACCATCTCCTGTATCATGCCCGCAGCCTCTGACACCTTCTGTATCATGTACACAGCCTCTAAAATTCTCTTGTATCATGTCGGCAACCTCTGACCATCATTTGCTTTATAACACGTTTGCAGTCTCTGAGGGAGTCTGAAGAGGAGTCAAGAGTGGGAGTGCCGTCAGGATGCGGGCCATGGGAGTAGTTAGTCGTGTGTGGACTGTGGAGGGGAGACTATAGGATAAAACCAGAGCCACCAAGCTGGAGCTGACTGACTGAGCCCTGCACAGTGCACCTGAGAGGAAGTCAGTGACAGCACCGCCAGGCTAGTCTGGGGGGTCGCTGATGTAAGGGGAGAGTGAATACAATAATGTAATGGTGCGCTGATATAAAGGTTTCCCCCTTCTATCAGTAACCTACCCCCTTACCTTAGTGTATTCTTTCTGCGTTTGGTGGCCTCTGGTCAACAGAGTCGCCCCCCCCCCCCCCAAGTTCCCAGAGTTCCAAGAATCCCCCCTGATGATTGACCACTCTTACCTGGATTTTGCTTTTATATATATATATATATATATATATATATATATATATATATATATATATATATATATATATATATATAAAGCCATATGTGTTTTCATATCTGTCTTCTCTTTATATGATACACTTTTCAAATGTGCTTTAAAATGCATGGTTTTTCCCTTTTATGAGCAAGAAAATAACATTATGATGTTGGGCTGGTATGAAATTTTTTCCAGGGCTGGTTTTTATTCCCAGTTCAGCCCTATGGGTGAATATAGGCGAATGCATGCCCACTTATCTCAGACTTCTTTTTAAGGGGTAATCGAACCTTGCGCAATTGTCCTTTAATCAACCCCCGCTGAGCGCTGTTCACCTGAACAAATACCTTCCTTTGTTCAAGCTTTCTCAGTGTGTGGCCCTACCCAACATTTCCTACAAAAGTATCCACTGAACACGTCCCTGTGCGATTCCGGTGTGGCCCTTATTGTTTATAATTCTACCAAGGCATATTTAGACCAATTGTATGGAGTGTCATATTACTCTTATTTTATTAGAATAATCTTTTTGAATTGGTTCAATATAGAATTCTTGACATTTTTTTAAATTATGCCTACCACAGTCTATTCTTCCTAAGCTCACTGCACACATTATAATCATTATGATCTAAATGTACAATTTCCGTTAGCTCTACCAATAAGTATGTAGCAGAAGGGCCTGTTTACAGGTTCTACTGACCCTTTTCTATTTATTTATTTTTGTTTAAGGAAAAATATATATTATTATTATTTATTGACATAAAAACAGGGCATGCAGAATGTATTCCACCAGGTGTTCGTATAGAGCTACAACATTTCCTGCCAACTGTTGTGCACTATTAAGATCAGTAATGTCCACATTGACCATTATTAAGTGTACTTTAGTAGTTCAATCCATGCTGTATGCTCTATGATGTCACCACTTGGGGGAAGCACTGTACTTGAAGTCATTATTTCATCCTTCTTGATATTGCTATCCAACCATTTTCCTCTGCACAATGATTAATTCTCCACCCACATTTATAAATCATAGCAGATGCTGCTCCTTTCTTATCTCTTTCTGGACACAGGCATACTTTCCTGCTGTCAGTAGGAGTCATGTAAGCCATAGGTCCACTCTCCTTGAACTTCATTTTACTCCTTTTAAATCTAAAAGAGAAACTCATAAGTGACCCACCAGTTCTTTAACTTTGAGAACAACCAGAACCTGCCATTTACACTTTTCTCTACAGAGGTGAAATAGCATCTTTACAGTTCTTGCCAAATTTGTTTATAATTTTTAAAATATAACAAAGATTGACAAATTGCGTACATACAAGGATGGTGGTACTACAAAGTTTACATAGCACTAAAGCTAAACATATTGTTTTTGAACAGGATGAGTACATAACAATGTAAAAATGTAACGAGTAGAGCAAATGAATAAACCAATAAAATATTGCATCAAAAGCATTAGAAAATTCCATCAGAAGGAAAAAGGTAAGCTAGTGACTATTGGTTCATTTTGCAAGAGCAGTAATAAGAAGATCAATCTAATAGGTATATATTAAAAACAGAAGAGGTCATATGTATATAAGTATATAAGTACCACACAGGAGTAGATAGAGGGTAGAAAAAAGGGGGGGGGGGGGGTTACAAGTGTTGATGCGATCCCATATGAACAGAAATTATAATCAAGGCAAAGTAAAATTACCAAGGCATTAATAGTGTGTCATCAAAGTCTGGAGGTAAACAATGCCAACCCAAGGAAGCCAGAGTTTCTCAAATTGACCAATTTGATCTCTTTCGATTGCTGCCATTTTAGCATGAATAAGAGCTTTATTAGATCTGTGTATGGTTTCAGCTAGTATTAAATATTTAGTTTTCCATGCCTTAGCAATGTTTCTTTTGTGGCTTTTAGGGGCAGTAAAAGAAAGCAAAATTGATTCTGTGGGATCCCATCGGTTAACTTGTGAGTCAAGGCAGCAGCATTTTTTTTTTCTGGGAAAGAAATTAATGCATGCATGCATGTGCAGAGGGGCAATGGGGTGCAGTGTGCCAACCTACCAGATTGAAATTTACTGGCATGACACCCAAAATTTACTGGCACAGCCAAGTTTTCACTGGCATTTTCCCAAAGTTACAAAACGACATCTTTACTACATCTTGACGTAGCCGGGTGGCCCCGCCCCCCTCTGATGCCCCAGGAAAGTCATGGGGAAGTCCCTGTGCGTCAAAGGGGGCGGGTCACCCAGGAACGTCACCATGTGGGCTCATCCTCAGTTATAAAAGAACTGTCACCTGCAAGGACGTGTCATACAGCGGGTGCCTCCCATGGAGGCGGGTTGGTCGCGGCTTTGTTTTTTTTTTGTTTTTCTGTCCATCGGCGGAGGAAGAGAAGAAAATGAATGGACTTCATGTGACATTTTTTTTTTTTTTTTTTTAATAAAGGACTTGTCCCAAGTTGTGTCTTGTCTTTTGTACCATTTTGACCCTTTTTTTGAAATGGCAGGGTTACATTTGTACCCCATTATCATTTCACACGGGGGGAGGCCGGGATCTGGGGGTCCCTTTGTTAAAGGGGGCTTCCAGATTCCGATAAGCCCCCCGCCCGCAGACCCCCACAACCACTGGGCAAGGGTTGTGGGAATTAGGCCCTTGTCAAGGCGCTTTGGTGGGCTACCCCAAAACACCCTCCACATGTTGAGGGCATGTGGCCTGATATGGTTCAGGAGGAGGCGCTCTCTCGTCTCCCCCTCTTTTCCTGTCAGGTTGCGTGCTCGAATAAGGGCCTGGTATGGATTTTTGGGGGGCCCACAGCATTTTTAAAAAAAAATTGGTGCAGGGTTCCCCTTAAAGTACATACCTTCAGGTCTGGTATGGATTTTCAGGGGGACCCATGCCATTTAAAAAAAAAATATATTTAACGTGGAGTTCCCCTTAATATCCATACCAGACCTGAAGGGCCTGGTATGGAATTTGGAGGGACCCCCACGCAATTTATTATTTTTTAAATTTTGGTTCGGGGTTCCCCTTAATATTCATACCAGACCCAAAGAGCCTGGTAATGGACTGGGGGAATCCCACGCCGTTTTTTTCCAATGACTTTTGACAGGGCCAACAATTCATTATAGCCGCGAGTACTTTTAAATTACTTTTTTTCCTTTAGAAATGTCATTTTGTGCAGGGACTGTTCTAAACACGGGTAAAATGCGCCACTTTACAGGCATACTATAGACACCCCCCTAGTAAGAAATCTTTTGGTGGCCGAAATTCGGTGGAGCCTACACACGATCGCATTTTCCGACCAAAATCTCTCATCTGTCTTTTGCGGCATAAGTCTGCTAACTTGCTGCACATTTTCACTGACAAGTTGTACACCTGCAGAACACTTGAAGCACAATTTCTAGTTGCCACTTTTCCAATTTGCAGTGAATTTACATAGCAAGTATCTACAAGAGCAAAGTTGCAGTGGTGAGTCTACAGCAAGAGCTCTGCAAGTCTACAGCATGAAAATTCAGTCACAGTTACCCCTGTATGGGATAACTATTGCACAACATAACTGAACCAGAACTTGCAGCCAACTTGCAGAATGTTTGCTTTCTGACTTACCAAGTCATTTTCAAACGTGCAGTACAATTGCTTGCTATCTGAGTCTGTAGTCCAGTGACAATGTTGGTTGAGATTTCAAAGCAGAAAATGCACTTTGTTTCCAACCCTAAGAGGAAGTTAAGAGCATTCTGTTTTTTCTTTACAAGTCAGCAGGTATTTTTCTGTATTTAAAGCCTTTAAAAGGATAAAACATGGCAAAATGTGTAAGTGGTGTGAAATGAGATTTACTGAATGTTTGTTTTTGTTTTTTTTTCCTTGACATATACTTTAAAGGGCTAGTCCAGTGACGGCAGGTGTTCAAAGATTTTTTTTTGGGGGGGGGGGGCGCAAACAAATTGAAAAATTCAGAAAAAAACCCCATCAATTGCAGCCTCACTGTGCCATCAATCACAGCCACTGTGCCCATCAAATGCAGCCACTGTGCCCATCAATTGCCGTCACTGCGCCATCAAACGCAGCCACTGTGCCCATCAATTGCCGTCACTGTGCCCATCAATTGCCATCACTGTGCCCCGTCAAACGCAGCCACCATGCCCCGTCAAACACAGCCACCGTGCCCCGTCAAACGCAGCCACTGTGCCATATCAAATACTGCCAGTGTGCCGGCCCGCCGTCTGCACTTTCCTGTCTCCGTGGAACAGCTGCTCGATGTCTTCTCCCATCTTCTCCACCTTTCCTCTCCTATGATTGGATGCCTGATGTCCAATCCTAGCGCCCGCCGTTTCAGCCAATCAGGTGACGGGTAACAGATCCGAGCACTGATTGGCTCTATTTACTAATTAGGAGACAATATCAGACATGAATATGTACAAACTGGGCTGATATTACCTTCATCAGATGGGGTGTCACCCCTGGAAAAGCCAAATTTGGAAGATGCACACAGTGTGTTTTGGGGCTGCAACCCCTTCAACTCAGCCACTTTCCACAAAACACGTACATTGATCCCCCATGATGGGAGATAGCGCATGCTGACACACTCTGTGCAGCTTCCAAATTTGGCTTTTTGTAAAATACAAAAGTTGTTGTTTCAAAACAAAAAAAGAAAACCCTAGCTAGTTTGGGGTGTTTCACACTCTCCCCAAAACATCAATGATGTTCTTCATTTTATTTTGAACATCATTGATGTTTTGCTGCATATTTTCTAAATCCCGATTGCACCCCATTATCTTACCAATCAGGATCTGGGCACTTTCACTTGTAAAATGTGATTCTTCTTCCACATCACCTACAAAAAAAAGCAAAATAACACACCATGTATTATAAATATGCCGACATACATTGATGAGCTTACCGGAAGCTGTGGTCTCTGACACTCACCTGTTGCGGTGACAATTTGTCCAACGTCAACGATCTCTCCTTCCTCCTCCTCCTGCTCCTCTGATTCTGGTGTTGGAATTTCGCCTTCTTTGGGAGGGGTGGGGGTCCCTGGTGTCCTCAGACTTCCCGAGTCTTCTCTTCCCTATGAGAATGTAAAAAAGGAATACTTAGCACACAAAGGGCAGAAATAGGAATATGAAACATTGCTTGGAAGTGTGGTACAATTGTGTATTTTGGCCAAGTTCCAAGGTGAGAACATTATTGTGGACACTTTGTTAAGCTGGAATACTTACCTGCAGAACGATGTTCCTTATGAACGATTGAACCCATGAACTTGAAAGTGGCCATTTTAAACTGTACAACATGAAATCAAAGCACATGGAGCAGTATGCAAGCAAGAATAATCATATGAACACACGACAACTACTTACTTTTTTGAAGAACATGCTTGATCCTTCTGTACTGATCGTGCTACCTCAGTTTCAGGTCTGATCAGCGTTTTCTCAGTTGATCCTTGGATCGTCGTACCCCAAAATTCTTCTGAAGACTCTTCACAACTTTAGTCATGATCTTGGCCTTTCTGATATTTGGGTTTGGGTAAGGTCCATACTTCCCATCATAGTCGGTCCTCTTCAATATGTCCACCATCTTCAAAATCTCTCCAAAAGACATATTTGAGGCCTTAAATCTTCTCTTCCTGGATCGGGACGTTTCAGGCTCCGGGCTTTCCTTGCCCTCCTCCTTGTTAGTGGAACTCTGATTGCGCACCTGCGTTCTCTCCGCCATGTGCTCTCCCCACTGCGCCAAAAGCGAAGGGGTGGGGAATAGTCTAGAAAGAACGTCAGGGGCGGGCGGAGTTTCACGCATGCGCACTGTATATAAAACGCAACACGCGTGTGTCGTACGTACGATCTGTGAACAGAGGGAGAAGCTGACGCGACGATCGTGCAAACGAAGGTAAAATTTTGAACTTGGTACATCACTAGCCTATAATGCTTCTAGATTGAGGCCTGCATTAGTGGAGTTTAGCCTGACATTAGGGTTTGTCTTGTGTTGTGTCTTGCAGAAATTATGGACGGTTTCAGTGATCACAGTTTCCTCCCTCTGTTCATCGATAAATACAGGGAGCTGCCCTGCCTGTGGCAAGCTACACACCCACATTACAGTAACAAACTAAAGAGGCAGGCAGCGATGGAGAAACTGGTTGAGTTTGTGAAGCCGGTGGTTCCCAGGGCAAACATCTACTATTTAAAAGTGAAAATCGGTGGCCTCAGGAGTACATATCTGAGGGAGAGGAAGAAGGTGCTGGAAGTCCATGCAATCTGGAGCTGCAGCAGATGGCGTTTATGTCCCCAGGCTGTGGTATTATGACAGGATGCATTTTCTGTCAGACCAGGCTGAGGTCGGAGAATCCCTCTGTACTCTTCCTTCCACGCGTCCTATGCTACATTCCACACCCGCTGAGTCTTCCAACGCCCAATCTGGGCCTTCCACTCAGGAAGAACTGGGGGAGCCCAGCTTGAGCCAGGTATAGTATTGTTGTACATATTTTGGGAGTAAAAATGAATGATGTTAACTTGATTTGTGCTCACTAATTGCTGATTTTAGTAAGTGTTTCACATATCAATAGACAGTAGTGGCCAAAACCTTTGGGGCAAGAAAGAAAAATGCTGGGCTCAAAATGATAGTCTTTTCTATTGGTTAACAGTTTGCAACAGTCTTGATGTGAAAATTGTGTGTGTTTGATGAACCAAAAACTAAAACTATGTCCCTTTTTCATACACAGGAAGACCTCAGCCAGGAAGAGGAGGGTGTGGAATGCAGCAGCCAGGAGGTGGCTGTGGAAAGTGGCAGCCAGGAGGAGGTGGGGGTAAGCGGCAGCCAGGCGGTGGGCGGGCGGAGGAGCCTGACAGAATGCCAGGTCCCTCCCCTCCGCCTTCCACACAAAAGGGCGAGAAAGGGGGGAATGTGGAGGAGTCGGCTCTGAGGCTGATCGGGGAGGCTTCTGCAGCCCTCCAAGCCACCCCCACCTATCAAGAGGCCTTTGCCGCCTTGGCTGCGTGCAAACTCAAGCAAATGGAGGAGGGGTAAAAGCTCTTGTGTGAGGAGCTAATTATACACACCCTCAACAAGGGTCTGTTGGGCCAAATCACACAAGCAACACACTTGTGTGGTTTGGCCCATGCCCCTCCTCCTTCTCCTCCTCCTTCTGCCACACCTCCAGCACCACAGCCACAGCCTAGAAGGAAGACCAGAGTGTGATTACCTGGGTTCAGTCTGGTCTGACAGAAGATGTAGCCTCTGGTAGTACCACAGCCTGGGAACATAGATGTCATCTGCTGCTGTTCCGGGTTTCTTGGACTTCAGGACCAGACTTCTCTCCCTCATGTACTCCTCAGGCCACCAATTTTTGCGTTTCAGCCAATCAGGTGACGGGTAACAGATCCGAGCACTGATTGGCGGAGAGGCGGTTTAGTGTTAGGAAAGTGAATATTCATTCGCTTTCTCTAATCGGGTGCTTCAAAACCACCCCCCACCTCTGTAATTCAGGCGCCCTGTGCCCAAAAAGAGGCTGGGCGCCTGAATAGGGGTGGCAGAGTCGGCCATAGATAGATTCATGCTATGCATGAATTTATCTATTGGTGCTAGAGGGGGTGGCAGGAGAGAGGGGGTGGCGCCCATGCACCCTTAATGCTCATGTTCATTTATTTGTGGCTTCTTTTAGTTCTTGTGTTCTCTCCAAAATGTCCTCATGAGAGGATCGAGGTCTGGGGTATTGACTTTTGTACTGCTTCTGCAGTAAATGGGAATAAAATGTTGAAAAACATAATGGGAGCATAGTTGACCTGCTCAGTACTTTTTCATTCTTGTACTGGCCTAGTTTACCCCATTCCTTTTTATCTTTAACCTGGTGATGTTGAAACATGCCCGCTTGTGATACTGTAACACACACTGCATACTCTTTGCTTCATCTAACAAACAGAAGATGCCAGTACTGGTTTCTGGTAACGACTAGATACAGTGCCTTGAAGAAGTATTCATACTCCTTGAAGTTTTCTACATTTTGTCATGCTACAACCAAAAACGTAAATATATTTTATTGGGATTTTATGTCATAGATCAACACGAAGTGGCACATAATTGTGAAGTGGAAGGAAAATGATAAATGGTTTTCAATTTTTTTTTTTACAAATAAATATGTGAAAAGTGTGGTGTGCATTTATATTCAGCCCCTTTACTCTGATACCCCTAACTAAAATCTAGTGGAATCAATTGCCTTCAGAAGTCTCCTAATTAGTAAATAGAGTCCACCTGTGTGTAATCTCAGTATAAATACAGCTGTTCTGTGAAGCCCTCGGAGGTTTGTTAGAGAACCTTAGTAAACAAACAGCATCATGAAGGCCAAGGGACACACCAGAAAGCCCAGGGATAAAGATGTGGAGAAGTTTAAAGCAGGGTTAGGTTATAAAAAAATATCCCAAGCATGGCACAACTGCAAACCTACCAAGACAGGGTCGTCCGCCTAAACGGACAGGCTGGGCAAGGAAAGCATTAATCAGAGAAGCAGCCAAGAGGCCCATAATAACTCTGGAGGAGCTGCAGAGATCCACACCTCAAGTGGGAGAATCTGTCCACATGACAACTATTAGTCAGGCACTCCATAAATCTGGCCTTTATGCAAGAGTGGCTAGAAGAAAGCCATTGTTGAAAGAAAGCCATAAGAAGTCCCCTTTGCAGTTTGTGAGAAGCCATGTGGGGGACACAGCAAACATGTGGAAGAAGGTGCTCTGGTCAGATGAGACCCAAATTTAACTTTTTGGCCTAAAAGCAAAACTCTATGTGTGATGGGAAACTAACACTGCACATCACCCTGAACATACCATCCCCCACCTTGAAACATGGTGGTGGCAGCATCATGTTGCGGGGATGTTTTTCTTCAGCAGGGATAGGGAAGATGGTCAGAGTTGATGGGAAGATGGATGGAGCCAAATACAAGGCAATCTTAAAAGAAAACTTGTTGGCCCCCGTACACACGGTCGGAGATTCCAACAACCAAATCCGTCTGAGTTATTCCGACGGATTAATTCCGGAAGTGATGTTGCATACACACGGTCGGACTCAGTTGTCGGAATTTCCGGTTGCCAAGAACGCAGTGACGTAATCCGCATACGGCGGCACTAGAAAAAGGAAGTTCAGCCCCACGTCTGGCACCCTTTGGGCTACTTCTGCTGATCTCGTGTCTATCGCGTGTTAGTAGAAGTTTGATGAGAGACGATTTGCGCTTTTCAGATTTGTGATTCAGTTCGCTACTGCTCTTCAGTTTCTGCTTGTCTTTGCGTATCTGATTATCAGTGCGTGTAGTCAGTAAGCATTAGTTTCTCATTGTGGACTATATCTTGGTATAGTACGCTTTGATTTGCATTGCTTATTGTCTGCTTGTTTCTGCTATTCAGGTCGTTCTTTCAGGCATTGCTGTTTATCAGTGCTTTCTGTTGTCCGTTCTGACCAGCCGACCGTTTTCAAACCATGTTTCATGTACGTACTCGTCTTAGAGTTTGTGCTGTGCAGAGGCTTCGTGTTGGGGTTCTTACTTTGACACAAGCCCGGTCCATGAACAGGGAGGGGAGGTGTTTGTGGACCAAGAATTGGTTGCGCCAGCGTGACCAATTCTCGCACATGCCTTTGCTCCGTGAGATGACTCTGATAAGGGGACCTTATACTTTAGGCTTTAAATACTAATTTCCCAAAATGTTATACTGATCTTAGCCAAAAATGTTGGTGTCTAATCTGCTTGCAATGTTGATTAGCAAAATTACAAATTTTTTGTCTTTTTTCACTCCACAGTTTCCTTCAACGCCACAGGTATGGCAGACTGTGGCCTCCCACTTTGCCAGTCGTTGGGACTTTCCCAATTGATGGGGAAACACGTCCTAATCGTCCCACCCCCCAACTCAGGGTCGTACTATTATAATTACAAGGGGTTTAATAGTATCGTGATGTTGGTGGTGGTGTCAGCGACCTATGACTTCCTGTATGTGGACGTGGGGCAAAATGGTCGGATGGTGGAGTGTTCGCACGGACGGAATTCTACTGGCATCTCCAGAGTGGCAGTCTGGGCTTGCCACCCCCAGAGAAGAATCAGGAAGGACTCCCATTTGTCTTCGTCGCGGATGAGGCGTTTGCCCTGGCAAACCATCCGATGCAGCCTTTCCCGATGAGGACCCTCACCCCGGACCGGCTGGCCGGAGCCAGAAGAGTGGTGGAGAACACTTTTGGAATACTGGCCAGCCGGTTCCACCTTTTTTAACGCCTATCCACATGGCGGAATATAAAATAAATCACATAGTGCTTGCCTGCTGTGTTCTGCACAATTTCTTAAAAAGACATTCAGCAAACTATGTGGTCTCAGTTGGCCAAGATGCAGACTTGCTTGAAAATGAGAACCTCACGTCCCTTGAAGCTGCACGTCCTGGCTTGCCCCCCCAAAGCGCCCGTGAGGTCCGAACCCAATACATGGAGTACTTTGTGGGTAGGGGGGCCATTGATATGCCAGACAATGTCTGAGAGGCATTTTTTAATACATTTTTCTTTGAAACTACAATAATCTTTGTTTTCATTTACTGCTTGGCTTGGTTTTAGGTGTCTCCTAGGTAAATTTTAGATTTTTGTTGTTGTGCCTTTTTCTACAACAGTGCAAACCCAAGTTCTGAGATGAGGTGACAGTCTCTTCTTCAGATAATCTTATTATGTTGTGGGTCTGCTACACACACACCTTGTTTTTGTTAACTAATGTATGTAGTGCATTACTGACCAAAATCTTGCTCATTTTCAGCACCATGGCAAAAATATGTGGGGTCATGAAAATGGCATGATTGTGAAAATTAACACATCACTGTGGGTGACAGAGGCACACCGTAGGGATCAGGAGTGCACCGCAAGGTTGTGGACCCTAAGGCTGACTGCTGCGGACTGGAGACAGATCCCACTGAGATTAGACCGAGGTTAGAGCGTAAGATTCCCTTGGGCGCGGAGTCTAAGAGCCAGCAGGTGTTCACCAGGGCCTCTAGTGGTGAGGATGGACTTGGCTGCAACTGGCTCCAGGTCGTGACCCCCAGGGTCCCCCAGCTCACACCCACAGTAGGCAACAGGAGGATAGGGATAGTGAGGGATAAAGCCAAGGTCGGAGCCACAAGCAGACAGGAATAGTCAGGGACACGCCAATAGGTCAGGATCACAGGGATAGTCAAGGACACGCCAAAGTCGGTAACAGAACTACAGAAGAACACACGGCAGGTAACAGGAAGCTAAACACTCAAAGGAATGCACAATGGTTGATCAGCAGGGTTGGCCTGCAGTGCACAGGTTAATATAGAGTTCTCTGATAGGAGCTAGGGTGGAGTCATGCCAGAGGATGGATTACAAAAGCAGTCAGGTGAGGGTCGGCTGGTCTCTAGAGATGAACACATGGAAACAGGTAAGCAGACAAACTCTATTGCATAACCATGACAGCACATCCACTATGCACTACAAGTGCACTGCAAAAGTGCACCTGAAACTGCACTTGGAGTGCATAGTGGAGTTGCCTTTAGTAAATAACACCCATTGTCACCGAAAACAACAATTTTACTCCAAATACTGCTTTTGCGCATTGAAAAAGGAAGCCACACATTGTTGATAATTTAACTTTTTAATCAAAGCACATTCACATGTGCGTTTAGAAAAGGGTTTTACAACAAACCAACATATTGGGTGTATCAAAAACATTATTTAAGGTTATTTTTGGGTAACTTGGTGTTTTGGTGTAAACAGGCATGTATCCAAGCGTAACATACAGAACACAGGAACTTACAAAGTTCAACTTTGAAAAGTGAAGACAATATCAGACATGAATATGTACAAACTGGGCTGATATTACCTTCATCAGATGGGGTGTCACCCCTGGAAAAGCCAAATTTGGAAGATGCACACAGTGTGTTTTGGGGCTGCAACCCCTTCAACTCAGCCATTTCATTTTATTTTGAACATCATTGATGTTTTGCTGCATATTTTCTAAATCCCGATTGCACCCCATTATCTCCCCAATCAGGATCTGGGCACTTTCACTGGTAAAATGTGATTCTTCTTCCACATCACCTACAAAAAAAGCGAAATAACACACCATGTATTATAAATATGCCGACATACATTGATGAGCTTACCGGAAGCTGTGGTCTCTGACACTCACCTGTTGCGGTGACAATTTGTCCAACTTCAACGATCTCTCCTTCCTCCTCCTCCTGCTCCTCTGATTCTGGTGTTGGAATTTCGCCTTCTTTAGGAGGGGTGGGGTCCCTGGTGTCCTCAGACTTCCCGAGTCTTCTCTTCCCTATGAGAATGTAAAAAAGGAATACTTAGCACACAAAGGGCAGAAATAGGAATATGAAACATTGCTTGGAAGTGTGGTACAATTGTGTATTTTGGCCAAGTTCCAAGGTGAGAACATTATTGTGGACACTTTGTTAAGCTGGAATACTTACCTGCAGAACGATGTTCCTTATGAACGATTGAACCCATGAACTTGAAAGTGGCCATTTTAAACTGTACAACATGAAATCAAAGCACATGGAGCAGTATGCAAGCAAGAATAATCATATGAACACACGACAACTACTTACTTTTTTGAAGAACATGCTTGATCCTTCTGTACTGATCGTGCTACCTCAGTTTCAGGTCTGATCAGCGTTTTCTCAGTTGATCCTTGGATCGTCGTACCCCAAAATTCTTCTGAAGACTCTTCACAACTTTAGTCATGATCTTGGCCTTTCTGATATTTGGGTTTGGGTAAGGTCCATACTTCCCATCATAGTCGGTTCTCTTCAATATGTCCACCATCTTCAAAATCTCTCCAAAAGACATATTTGAGGCCTTAAATCTTCTCTTCCTGGATCGGGACGTTTCAGGCTCCGGGCTTTCCTTGCCCTCCTCCTTGTTAGTGGAACTCTGATTGCGCACCTGCGTTCTCTCCGCCATGTGGTCTCCCCACTGCGCCAAAAGCGAAGGGGTGGGGAATAGTCTAGAAAGAACGTCAGGGGCGGGCGGAGTTTCACGCATGCGCACTGTATATAAAACGCAACACGCGTGTGTCGTACGTACGATCTGTAAACAGAGGGAGAAGCTGACGCGACGATCGTGCAAACGAAGGTAAAATTTTGAACTTGGTACATCACTAGCCTATAATGCTTCTAGATTGAGGCCTGCATTAGTGGAGTTTAGCCTGACATTAGGGTTTGTCTTGTGTTGTGTCTTGCAGAAATTATGGACGGTTTCAGTGATCACAGTTTCCTCCCTCTGTTCATCGATAAATACAGGGAGCTGCCCTGCCTGTGGCAAGCTACACACCCACATTACAGTAACAAACTAAAGAGGCAGGCAGCGATGGAGAAACTGGTTGAGTTTGTGAAGCCGGTGGTCCCCAGGGCAAACATCTACTATTTAAAAGTGAAAATCGGTGGCCTCAGGAGTACATATCTGAGGGAGAGGAAGAAGGTGCTGGAAGTCCATGCAATCTGGAGCTGCAGCAGATGGCGTTTATGTCCCCAGGCTGTGGTATTATGACAGGATGCATTTTCTGTCAGACCAGGCTGAGGTCGGAGAATCCCTCTCTACTCTTCCTTCCACGCGTCCTATGCTACATTCCACACCCGCTGAGTCTTCCAACGCCCAATCTGGGCCTTCCACTCAGGAAGAACTGGGGGAGCCCAGCTTGAGCCAGGTATAGTATTGTTGTACATATTTTGGGAGTAAAAATGAATGATGTTAACTTGATTTGTGCTCACTAATTGCTGATTTTAGTAAGTGTTTCACATATCAATAGACAGTAGTGGCCAAAACCTTTGGGGCAAGAAAGAAAAATGCTGGGCTCAAAATGATAGTCTTTTCTATTGGTTAATAGTTTGCAACAGTCTTGATGTGAAAATTGTGTGTGTTTGATGAACCAAAAACTAAAACTATGTCCCTTTTTCATACACAGGAAGACCTCAGCCAGGAAGAGGAGGGTGTGGAATGCAGCAGCCAGGAGGTGGCTGTGGAAAGTGGCAGCCAGGAGGAGGTGGGGGTAAGCGGCAGCCAGGCGGTGGGCGGGCGGAGGAGCCTGACAGAATGCCAGGTCCCTCCCCTCCGCCTTCCACACAAAAGGGCGAGAAAGGGGGGAATGTGGAGGAGTCGGCTCTGAGGCTGATCGGGGAGGCTTCTGCAGCCCTCCAAGCCACCCCCACCTATCAAGAGGCCTTTGCCGCCTTGGCTGCGTGCAAACTCAAGCAAATGGAGGAGGGGTAAAAGCTCTAGTGTGAGGAGCTAATTATACACACCCTCAACAAGGGTCTGTTGGGCCAAATCACACAAGCAACACACTTGTGTGGTTTGGCCCATGCCCCTCCTCCTTCTCCTCCTCCTTCTGCCACACCTCCAGCACCACAGCCACAGCCTAGAAGGAAGACCAGAGTGTGATTACCTGGGTTCAGTCTGGTCTGACAGAAGATGTAGCCTCTTGTAGTACCACAGCCTGGGAACATAGATGTCATCTGCTGCTGTTCCGGGTTTCTTGGACTTCAGGACCAGACTTCTCTCCCTCATGTACTCCTCAGGCCACCAATTTTTGCGTTTAAATAGTTGATGTGTGCCCTGGGGGCCAAAGGCCTCGCTAATCTCCCCAGTTTCTCCATCGCTGCCTCCCTCTGTATTTGTTACTGACACCTAAATAAAGGTTTTTTTTGTTTGAAGAATTACTTGCGTATGTGTTTTACTTCAAAAAGGCAAGTTTATTTGTGAGCAGGCAGGTACATTTCAAAAATACAAAGTCAAATGAATAACAAGGGGCACCAACACTAAACAACCTCCTGTAGATTAAAAAAGAACAACAAAATACAGAAAAGATAATAATGGTGTTTTGGTAAGTTGACACACAAAACACCCCCCAAAAAATGCAAAGATGAGCAAACTGTCAAAAAAGGAGATGTTAATGAAAAAAACCAACCACAAAATTCCGCCCAAAAAACAAACAAACACTAAAAAACAAAATGTGTAGATGTGACGATTTAAAATATTGTAATGCTGAAATGAGTAAAAAAGACTGAAGAAATACGTTCGGGAGAAGTGTGTGTGACTATGAGCATCAAAAGAAGTTCTTTCTTGCAGCATTGTAAAGAACAAGAGAATGCGCTTCATGAAAGAATTTTTAACATTGCAGCGTGACGAATGTGCTATATCGATTACGAGTAGTAGTTTTACCTGAGCGAGCGCTTCCATGTCCGAATTTGATTGTGAGCACCTTGTCCGTCGGAGTAGGCTACACATGATCGGAGTATGTCCGATTGGAGCATTTTGTCTGAAAATTTTACCGGCAAGTTGGAAAACTTGGTCCGTCGGATTTTCTGACGGAAACAGTCCAATGCAGACCACACACAGTCGGAATATCCGACAAAACGGTCCGATAGGAAACATTCCGTCGGAATCTCCGACCGTGTGTACAAGGGCTTAGAGTTTGCAAAAGACTTGAGACTAGTGAGGTTCACCTTCCAGCAGGACAACAACCCTAAACTTACAGCCAGAGTGACAATGGAATGATTTAGATCAAAGCATATTCATGTGTTAGAAAGTCCAGACCTAAATCGAATTGAGAATCTTTGGCTAGACTTGAAAATTGCTGTTCACAGATGCTCTCCATCCAATCTGACAGAGCTTGAGCTATTTTGCAAGGAAGAATGGGAAACAATGTCACTCTCTAGATGTGCAAAGCTGGTAGAGAAATCCCCAAAAAAGACTTGCTGCTGTAATTGCTGTGAAAGGTGGTTCTACAATGTTCACATTTTTATTTGTAAAAAAATAAAAACAATTTATCATTTTTCTTCCACTTCTCAATTATGTGCTACTTTGTGTTGGTCTCTCATATAAAATCCCAATAAAATACATTTGTTTTTTGGTTGTAACATGACCAAACGTGGAGAATTTCAAGGAATACACCTACCCTACAAATTGCACAGGCTACAGGGAGTAAAATGTTGCTTCCTCCCTGCTGATTCTTTATAGAGCAGTATGTGCTTGTGAATGCAGGGAATTACAGAGAATGCAGAAAAAAAATTGTATGAACTTTCCCAGTCCCCCAAATAGTTTTTTGTGCCATGCAATTGGCTTCAATTCAAACTTACCATATAGAAAATTATATGAATGTTGTCCTTTTAGTTCATGTTTAAATCGTTTAAGCCTAACCTGATCTCAGTAGCAGGCAGAGTCCATCTCTGCTGTGGGCATCGGAAGCCCTCTTGTATTCATTTTCGGGAATCAGTGCAGCTGGCTACCCAACATGCACCCAACATGCACCTCCCGATCTCGCACCTACGCAGTAATGCCACTGAGCGATGCTCTTTCGTCTTGACATATTGCTATTTCAATGGCAGCGTTTGGCGTAAGTTCCTGCCCTGTTGCTATAGCAACCTGTCAATCACAAAAAATAAGAAAATCGCACAAGATTTCGGTATTATGCAATTTCCATGAACTCCTGGGATAGATGACGCTGATATCCCCGAAGTCAATGGGAATCGCCTAGTTACGACATCACCTAGGCGGCCGGTCCCAGAAGTGTTCAATACAATAAGGAAACAAGTAATAAAAAAAACCCCAAAAGCAAATGATTTGCCATTTGAAATATAGATGAGGATGGGCATTGGATTGATCATATGTTAAAAAAATGGGTGGATTTAGAGCCCAAAATGGCAAAGCGAAGGTACACTAGTGAAGAGGCCTACACGTTTCTGAGCATGACAGATAGTGAAGAGGACGTCACTCATCTGTCAGATTCAGGCTCAGAATACGATCCTGTAGAGGACAGCGGCTCCATGACAGATAGCTCTGACCAT
This sequence comes from Lithobates pipiens, assembly GCF_037356315.1. Lineage (NCBI taxonomy): Eukaryota > Metazoa > Chordata > Amphibia > Anura > Ranidae > Lithobates > Lithobates pipiens. Next base: position 294,469,251 of record NW_027507758.1, read on the forward strand.
GGAGATGAGGCCCCTGTTAAGAACAGGTGTGCCCAATCCCGAATGTATTCTGTTGTTCAGGTGCAGGAACCGCAGGTCACTCGTATGGAGCAGAGACGTACTAGAGCCGCTCATCCTTCTGGTGAACTGGCAAGCACCAGCGGCCTAGTACACCCTGGACGTACATCCAGCACTGCAGTAAGACGTGGTGACGTGGCGAGTCCCATAAGCGCAGTTCAAGCTGGCGAGGTGGCAAGCACAAGTAGTGTCCCGCTGCCACCAAGAAGAAGACAAAGACAGGCCCGTCGTACCCATAGTGCCCTTCCTGCAGAATTCGCCAATCCTAATTGGGTGCCCACCACTTCTGCAGAACCCGTACTTCCCCCATTCACTGGCCAACCTGGCATTAACGTGGAAACAGTTGATTTTACGACACTTGACTTTTACTCACTGTTTTTCACCGAAGATCTCTATAGATCTATTGTGGACCAAACCAATTTGTACGCTGGTCAACACATCGCCACTATTCCCCAGTCCGCCCTTGCCAGACAATGGAAACCAGTTACGGTTTCCGAATTTAAAATCTTTCTGGGCCTCTCCCTCAACATGGGCATAACCAAAAAGAGTGAGTTGCGGTCATATTGGTCCACTGACCCAATTCACCATATGCGCGTGTTCTCTGCTTCCATGTCCAGGGCACGATACGAGATGATTTTGCGGTTCATGCACTTCAGCGACAATGAACTCTGTTGTCCTCGTGGAGACCCTGAATACGATCGGCTCTACAAAATTCGGCCCCTCATAAACCACTTCAACCAACGTTTTGCAGACTTGTTTACTCCCCATCAAGTTGTCTGCGTTGATGAGTCCCTGATTAAGTTTTCTGGTCGCTTGTCATTCAAACAATACGTCCCCAACAAGCGTTCCAGATACGGGGTCAAGATGTATAAGCTCTGTGACAGGGCCACAGGCTATACACGTAGTTTCATGGTTTATGAGGGTAAAGATAGTCACGTAGAGCCGGAGAACTGCCCTGACTACATAGGAAGCGCTGGCAAGATAGTGTGGGACATGGTGTCACCCTTATTCGGAAAGGGGTAGCACTTGTACGTGGACAATTATTACACAAGCGTGCCACTGTTTAGTCACTTGTTTGATCAGCAGATTGGAGCATGTGGCACCGTGCGACCTAATCGCCGGGGCTTTCCCCAGCGGCTTGTAGTGTCCCGTCTTAGGCTGGGGGAGAGAGCCTGCTTGCGGAGTAATAATTTGCTCGCTATGAAGTGGAGGGATAATAAGAATGTTTTCGTTCTTACCTCCCTTCATGCAGACACGACGGTCCAAATTCCTACGGCGACTGGTATTGTGGAGAAACCCCTCTGTGTCCACAAATATAACCTTAACGTGGGAGGGGTGGACCTCAATGACCAGTTGTTGGCGCCGTATCTAGTTGCCCGTAAGGCCAGACGCTGGTACAAAAAAGTGTCTGTTTATTTATTCCAATTGGCTATACTGAATGCTTATGTACTACACAAAGCTTCAGGACGGACTGGATCCTTCCTTAAATTCCAGGAGGATATCGTCAGAGCCCTTCTGTATCCAGACGGTGCTCCACCTCACCTTCCCCTACCAGATGCAGTAAGCCGGCTGCATGAGAGGCATTATTCTTATGTCATCCCGAGTACCCCTACCCAACAAGCCCCCCAAAGAAAATGTTGTGTCTGCAGAAAGCGCGGATATAGGCGTGACACCCGTTATTGTTGTCCCCGCTGTCCTGACAATCCTGGTCTTTGCATTGGTGAATGTTTTGAACGCTACCATGAACTAGTTGAGTATTAGCGTAGGGTACAGCATTGCACAGGCTAGGCACACGTTCACAGGGTCTCCCAAGATGCCATCGCATTTTGAGAGACCCAAACCGCTGGAACCGTTACAACAGAAGTGTTAAAGTTACATAAAAAAAGTGTTAAAAAAAAAAGTAAAAAAAAAACAAAACAAAAAAATATATAAAATAAAAAAACCAAAAATAGTTGTCGTTTTATTGTTCTCTCTCTCTCTATTCTCTCTCTATTGTTCTGCTCCTTTGTACTGTATTCTATTCTGCAATGTTTTATTGTTAACCATTTTTTGTTTTCAGGTACGCCATTCAGCTGTAGCGTGGATTTATTTATCTTGACAGCAACAGCGTTTGCTCCCACGATACGTAAAGCCGCGACTCCAGCACAGTCGGAGGTGATTTCACCACCACAGTTAAAAAAAGAGCATATATGCCGAAGCATGGGGGCATAAGGGGTGGAGGAGCGATCTGCTCCTACCTTTTGCGGGAGGATGCCCCCATGCTTCGGCATATATATATTTTAGGCACAGATTTTGTTAAATGTGTTATTTTTTGATATTTTTTTTTTTTGTATTTGCTTTGCAGGTATGGTACGTCTTACTGTTATACTGTAATGTTACTTTGTTTTATTGTTAACCATCATTTGCTTAGCAGGTACGCCATTCAGTTGCAGCGCGGATTTATTTATCTTGACAGCAACAGCGTTTGCTCCCACGATACATAAAGCCGCGACTCCAGCACTGTCGGGGGTGATTTCACCACCACAGTTAAAAAAGAGCATATATGCCGAAGCATGGGGGCATAAGGGGTGGAGGAGCGATCTGCTCCTACCTTTTGCGGGAGGATGCCCCCATGCTTCGGCATATATAAATGGTGCATGTATGCCCACCATTAAAAGTGGGTGGATGAAGGGTGGTATCTAATGGTGGGCATACCCACCGATCAATATTTTTTTTTCGTTTAGCCCACAGGCTGCATGAAAAAAAAATGACAATATATGCCCAACCAGTTCCAGCAACATACTGGTATGTTGCGGGACTTTGAGTGCTTATACCAGAATGATGCCTGCAGGTTTAGGTATCATCTTGGTATCATTCTTTTCAGCCAGCGGTCGGCTTTTATGTAAAAGCAATTCTAGCGGCTAATTAACCTCTAGACTACTTTTACAAGCAGTGGGAGGGAATGTCCCCCCCCCGCACCATCTTCCATGGTTTTCTCAGGCTCTCCTGTCCCAACAGGGAACCTGAGAATGCAGCCGGTGGTTCCGCCAGCTGACCATAGAGCTGATCAGAGACCAGAATGGCTCCAATCATCTCTATGGCCTAAGACACCGGAAGCTACGAGCATTTCATGACTTAGATTTTGCGGGATGTAAACAGCGCCATTGGGAAATTGGGAAAGAATTTTATCACACCGATCTTGGTGTGGTCAGATGCTTTGAGGACAGAGGAGAGATCTAGGGTCTGATAGACCCTAATTTTTTTTAAAAAGAGTACCTGTCACTACCTATTGCAATCATAGGGGATATTTACATTCCCTGAGATAACAATAAAAATCATAAAAAAATATATATAAATGAAAGGAACAGTTTAAAAAAAACAAAAAACAAAATAAATAATAAAAAAAAAAACACCCCTGTCCCCCCCTGCTAAGGCGCAACGTCGAACGCAAGCGTTGGTCTGGTGTCATATGTAAACAGCAATTGCACCATGCATGTGAGGTATCACCACGAAGGTCAGATCGAGGGTACTAATTTTAGCAGTAGACCTCCTCCGTAAATCTAAAGTGGTCACCTGTAAAGGCATTTAAAGGCTTTTAAAAATGTACGTAGTTTGTCGCCGCTGCACATTTCTGCGCAATTTTAAAGCATGTCATGTTTGGTATCCATGTACTTGGCCTAAGATCATATTTTTTATTTCATCAAACATTTGGGCAATATAGTGATTTTTAGTGCATTAAAATAAAAAAAAGTGTGTTTTTCCCCCAAAAATGCGTTTGAAAAATCGCTGCGCAAATACCGTGTGAAAAAAAAAATGAAACACCCACCATTTTAATCGGTAGGGCTTTTGCTTTAAAAAAACACTTCATGTTTGGGGGTTCAAAGTAATTTTCTTGCAAAAAAAAATTTTTTTTCATGTAAACAAAAAGTGTCAGAAAGGGCTTTTTCTTCAAGTGGTTAGAAGAGTGGGTGATGTGTGACATAAGCTTCTAAATGTTGTGCATAAAATGCCAGGACAGTTCAAAACCTCCCCAAATGACCCCATTTTAGAAAGTAGATACCCCAAGCTATTTGCTGAGAGGCATGTCGAGTCCATGGAATATTTTATATTTTGACAAAAGTTGTGGAAAAAATACATTATTATTATTATTTTATTTTTTTTTTGCACAAAGTTGTCATTAAATGATATATTGCTCAAACATACCATGGTTATATGTAAAATTACACCCCAAAATACATTCTGTTGCTTCTCCTGAGTACAGGGATACCACAAGTGTGAGACCTTTTGGGAGCCTAACCGCGTACGGTACCCCAAAATCCAAGCACCACCTTCAGGATTTCTAAGGGTGTAAATTTTTGATTTCATTCCTCACTGCCTATCACAGTTTCGGAGGCCATGGAATGCCCAGATAGCACAAAATCCCCCCAAGTGACCCCATTTTGGAAAGGAGACACCCCAAGCTATTTGCCGAGAGGTATGGTTAGTATTTTGCAGACCTTCATTTTTGTCACAAAGTTTTGAAAATTGAAAAAAAGAAAAAAAATATACATTATTTTTTTTTTCTTCATTTTCAAAAACAAATGAGAGCTGCAAAATACTCACCATGCCTCTCGGCAAATAGCTTGGGGTGTCTACTTTCCAAAATGGGGTCATTTTGGGGGGTTTTGTGCTATTTTGGCATTTTATGGCCTTCAAAACTGTGATAGGTAGTGAGGTGTGAAATCAAAAATTTACACCCTTAGAAATCCTGAAGGCGGTTCTTGGTTTTCGGGGCCCCGTACGCGACTAGGCTCCCAAAAAGTCCCACACATGTGGTATCCCCGTACTCAGGAGAAGCAGCAGAATTTATTTTGGGGTGTCATTTCACATATGCCCCTGGCAATGCGTGAGCAATATATCATTTAGTGACAACTTTGTGAAAAAAAAAAAAGTTTGTAATTTTCCCGCAACTTGCGGCAAAATATAAAATATTCCATGGACTCAACATGCCTCTCAGCAAATAGCTTGGGGTGTCTACTTTCTAAAATGGGGTCATTTGTGGGGGTTTTGTGCCATCTTGGCATTTTATGGCCTTCAAAACTGTAATAGGTAGTGAGGCATGAAATCAAAAATTTACGCCCTTAGAAAGCCTGAAGGCGGTTCTTGGCTTTCGGGGCCCCGTACGCAGCTAGGCTCCCAAAAAATCCCACACATGTGGTATCCCCATACTCAGGAGAAGCAGCAGAATTTATTTTGGGGTGTCATTTCACATATGCCCATGGCATGCGTGAGCAATATATCATTTAGTGACAACTTTGTGAAAAAAAAAAAAAAAAGTTTGTAATTTTCCCGCAACTTGTGGCAAAATATAAAATATTCCATGGACTCAACATACCTCTCAGCAAATAGCTTGGGGTGTCTACTTTCTAAAATGGGGTCATTTGGGGGGGTTTTGTGCCATCTTGGCATTTTATGGCCTTCAAAACTGTAATAGGTAGTGAGGCGTGAAATGAAAAATTTACGCCCTTAGAAAGCCTGAAGGCGGTGCTTGGTTTTCGGGGCCCCGTACGCGGCTAGGCTCCCAAAAAATCCCACACATGTGGTATCCCCGTACTCAGGAGAAGCAGCAGAATTTATTTTGGGGTGTAATTTCACATATGCCCATAGCATGTGTGAGCAATATATCATTTAGTGACAACTTTGTGAAAAATTTATAAAGTTTGTAATTTTCCCGCAAGTTGTGGCAAAATATAAAATATTCCATGGACTCAACATGCCTCTCAGCAAATAGCTTGGGGTGTCTACTTTCTAAAATGGGGTAATTTGTGGGGGTTTTGTGCCATCTTGGCATTTTATGGCCTTCAAAACTGTGATAGGTAGTGAGGAGTAAAATGACATATGTATGCCCTTAGAAATCCTGAAGGCGGTGCTTGGCTTTCGGGGCCCCGTACGCGGCTAGGCTTCCAAAAAGTCGACCACATGTGGTATCCCCGTACTCAGGAGAAGCAGCAGAATTTATTTTGGGGTACAATTCCACATATAACCATGGCATGTGTGAGCAACATATCATTTAGTGACAACTTTGTGTAAAAAAAAAAAAAAAAATTATTTTTTTGTCATTATTCAATCGCTTGCGGCAAAAAAATAAAATATTCAATGGGCTCAACATGCCTCTTATCAATTTCCTTAGGGTGTCTACTTTCCAAAATGGGGTCATTTAGGGGGGTTTTGTACTGCCCTGCCATTTTAGCACCTCAAGAAATGAGATAGGCAGTCATAAACTAAAAGCTGCGTAAATTCCAGAAAATGTACCTTAGTTTGTAGATGTGACAACTTTTGCGCAAACCAATAAATATACAGTTATTGACTTTTTTTTTTACCAAAGACATGTGGCTGAATACATTTTGGCCTAAATGTATGACTAAAATTGAGTTTAGTGGATTTTTCTAATAACAAAAAGTAGAAAATATCATTTTTTTTTCAAAATTTGCGGTCTTTTTACGTTTATATCGCAAAAAATAAAAATCGCAGAGTCAGTCAAATACCTTTAAAAGAAAGCTCTATTTGTGGGAAGAAAAGGACGCAAATTTCGTTTGGGTACAACATTGCATGACCGCGCAATTACCAGTTAAAGCAGCGCAGTGCCAAATTGTAAAAAGACCTCTGGTCATTTACCAGCAAAATGGTCCGGTCTGAAAGTGGTTAAGCACGGTTATTATTTTTATACAGGATTTTTATAGCACCAACAGTTTGCTCGGTGCTTTACAAAATGAAGGCAACATTACCGTTACAATACAATTTGATATAAGAGGAATCAGAGGGCCCTGCTCATTAGAGCTTACACTTGCTGTGTATACTGGATAGTAGCTACTAGTAGCTCACTTTCTACTTTTACCTGTTGCTGGCAATTGTTCTACAAAGCTGAACTCTAGATACATTGTATTTAATATAATTTGATTTAGTATTCTGCAAGTACTTATACAGTTTGGCCTTATTAGTTTTCCTTGACCAGTACCCATCAGAAACCACACAAATTTCTATATTCCCATTATAGCAGCATAAATACCGTTACTGTTGCCACTTGGTACTCACGGACTAATGTAACATAGTCTATTGTGAAATGTTGTTGGCTGAAGGTTACTATAGGTCACAATGAACTACTTGTTTAAGGATCACCTTGGGAAGTGCTCTGTGATTGCTTCCTGTTTCCATCTAGTCTAGTGCATGTCCCTTTGTGAGCTGAATTTATTGTATGTTGAATAAGAAAAAGGGAGAAAACCTATGTATATGTTTGTCGCTTTAAAGTATATTAATAGGCATTATTAGCTGTGCAACCTGTAATCACCTTTATATATGTTCTGCGGGTATTTGTGCCAAATGGGAAAAAAGAGGTCTGAAGTGAACAACAGAGTTTGTTCATGAGCCAACCCTTTAAATATCACATATCTTGCATATATTCACCAATTAAACTACACTAATGGAGGGGATATTTTTGAAGCCATTACTTACCCTGAATAACAGGAATTTAGAGGTGCTTGCAGGTCACTTGTAGTCCTCAGTAGACTTCTCTGGTATCCCCAGACCAAAGGTGTGTTAAGCAAAAACCAGTGAGGTTTCAAAGAAGTGGCTCCAGCACGCCACTTCTCACCCAAAACACTATTTGGGCAGGGGGGTCAATGATGGTCGACAGTAAGACATATCTGACAGGATGGACTGGCCACAGTCAGTGACCCACAAAAAGTTGGCCAAGGTTCAAGAGATCCATAGAACTATTCAAGAAATTAGAGAAAGCGGGATTGGTTTATTTTAGGAGTTGAGAATCTTTACTCAATACATTGTAGCTGTATTCACTTTGATTACACAATTATGGAAAGGTGAAATAAATAATCCATTTGCTTGATTTTTTTAGTAAGCTTTGGATTCAGAAATTTTATTTAGGTTTATTTTAAACATGTCATACATAAAGGCCCTGGGCCAGAAACTGGTCTTATCTCTGGGCCATTACTGTCTGAAATTCTGAAAATGTATGTAAACCCTAACAATAAATATTGCATGTTTGCTCCCCTGAGTACTGCTAGATACACTGTACTACTCCAAGTATTTGGTTATATCTGTTAATAATACATAGAAACAAAACAACCCTGTTGATCCTTCCAGAAACTTTGTGAACTTTTTAAACTTATACTCTCTCCTGACAGTTAGAATTGTTCCCAGTTCGGTCTGTGAACTAGAAAATGCATTTCCCCCATGGAGAAGAGGAGAGGTGGAGATGTACTGTAGTCCTAACACAAATTGATCTAAGGTGACACTGTTGATCCTCTATAGATACAGTACAGTGTGTGAGCATTGCCACCTTAGGACATGATATAGATTATTGGAAGGATTGGCAGTTAAAAATAAAGGAAAATAGCCTAAAAAAAGAGAACAAAAGCAGCCAACACCTGTAAGGACTGGTAAGAAGCAATATACAGAATTTCATTTTTTTGGGGGGTGGTGGGGGTGTAAATAAGCATTACTATTTGCTGCCCAAGCCAATTCTGACACTTCTCATATAAATGTAAAAAATCTGCAAAGGTTGTGGGGAAAAAATGGTGGTTGTTGCAATGTTTTATGTCACACAATATTTGCTCAGCGGTTTGTCATGTAGATTTTCAGGAAAAAATTGTTAAATTAATTTTACTGCACACAAACAATATAATACCTGTTTTTTTTGGTAAAATATAGGAGGATGTTACGCTGAGTAAATAGATACCCCAACATGTTCTGCTATAATATTGTGCATGCCCGCGGGATCACAACAAACTACACGTGTGATGTGATCACCATTTACATATGAATGCAGGACATATGTATGCATTCTCATTTGCACGTGAGCACGGGGTATGGTAACATTAAATTTTTTTTTTTTAAGTGTTATAATTTATTATATTTAAAATTATTTTCTTTTTTACACTCTCCCCAGGGTGCCTTTGGACAATCATGGCTCTGGGGACTAAGCCCACCCCCACACTATATAAGACTGCTTACATAGCAGCCGTGTATAGTTTTTTTGGATGGAGATAGATTGAGCTAGATTAGGCAGGCAGGTTACTTAGTGGCGTGCAGGCAGTGTATTTAATATATATATCAGTGGCGGCCCGCCCATAGGGGGTGCCCCGGGGCCGCCCCCCCCCCCTCCCCCTAGGTGTAAAAAAAAAAAAAGTAAAAAAAAAGTTAAAAAAATAAAAAAACGGCCCCTTTAAGACATTTAAAAAAAAAAAAAATGTAATTTAACAATTTAACATAGTGTACTGTGGCGCCGGTCACAGTGCACTATGAGAAGCGCCACGTCGATGCAATCACAAGATTGCATCCATGGCGCTTCATTTGCGGGTTAAAAACCCGCCTTGCGGCGCACTGCAGAACGCCGACTAGCTTCCGCCCGTAAAATCACTGTGATTCTACGGGCGGGAGCATTGTCATTCTTAGACAGGCAGGTCACTTCCGGCTTTCGGCTGCTTCACGAAACCCGGAAGTGACGTCGGCAGCTCCGTTCCTCAGCCCGAGCGGAGCTGCAAGACAGTGAGGCAGGAGGTGAGTCACCGCATAAAGGCTTTCTAGTTTCTACTTTTTTGAGGATGTTCATGCATTTAGCTGAATGAATGGAAAAAAAGCTTTCACAGCCAGAAAGGTTTCCCCAGGCCAGGCGACTTTTGCCGTGGCCAATCAGAGAATGAGCTCTGAAGGGGGAACTCCACGCCAAATTTCTGAAAAAAAATTTGACGTGGGTTCCCCCTCTGAGAGCATACCAGGCCCTTAGGTCTGGTATGGATTTCAAGGGGAACCCCCTACGCCGAAAAAACGGCGTGGGGGTCCCCCCCAGATCCACACCAGACCCTTATCCGAGCACGCTACCTGGCCGGCCAGGAAAGGGGGTGGGGACGAGCGGACGTACACACAGATGCTGTATCTCCCTGGTTTGGAGAAAAGGAAAGTGCAGTTGATACCAGAATGCCCTTGTGCTGCTCTAGCATTGCACAACAAAATGTGTATTCTGTTATGTGTACTCATAGGTGCCTTTTATAACAGAAGTGAAATAACAAATTTAAAAAGATTGAAAATGTGCGTCTGTTTGTTTTGTAAAGATTTCAGACATTTTGATACTGAATTGTGGGCCAATACTACGTTTATTTTCTTACTGCTATTTGCCCTTTGGTTTGGATGTTTATCCGATTTAGCCAGTTGATCAGCTACACAGGCTACTTTAGGCTCAGTAAAGCGGGACCTGTTTTTTGTTAGTATTAGGAAAACAGATCTGGGTCTCTATGGCTTTCTCATTTTTTAAGGAAAGCAGAGGCAGAGTAAAAAACAAAGTGCAGGCCAGCTGCAGAATGTTTTGCAAGACTCTGATGTACGCGTTTACATGGAACGTGTGGTGACTGAAAAACAAGTTGTAGAAGAGGTGGAGTTGGAGGGAGCTAGGGAAACATTCCTTACAGCTCCTCATTCCAGTCTGCGGCCCTATTTTCACATAGCATTCTATGCATCTGTTTACCCAGTATGAATGAAAAAGTTTACGCATAGTATTCTATTATGTAACACTGCAGGACAATTAGTGATTGCTTTAAATGTTGACATTTCAAATAGTGCGTTTGCTGGTATGACCTGTTAAACCTCAGTTTGTATCTCTGAATGTCAATTGATTGCATGCATTATGTGCAGTATTTACAGCCTGTCTGCTTTTTTTTTCTGCCAAACTGCAAAAACAAATTATAATTGTTGTGTATATTATTTCATTTACTTATACATGTGCATGGGTGCATGCTCATGTCCATATGAAAAATAGGGCAACTAGTATGGAGGATCATGCTGGCAGAAGATGGAAGCAGGATCCTACGTAAGGGCTCATGTACATGGCAGCAAATAATGCAGATTTTCAGTAAGGCCCCTTTATGCCTCAATCTGTGGTGGATCACACTGGTAGCAGAGGCTGGCCTGCGAATAGCAGGCAATTGGGCAGCAGTATGCTGTCCCCTGCATGCCTGTTTAAAGAGGGTTTTTACCCTGAAATACCCCTTTACCACAATGCAGTTGTGGCATGGCCCCATTCACCTCTTTGGGGCACAGTACCAGGTGCCATGAATGGGTCTGAGGGTCTCAGCCCTGCCCTTGCTCTCTCCTCATTGGCTCACTTGCTGTGACTGACCGCGGCGGGAGCTAATAGCTGCAAACAGAAGGTGAAGGTTTTTTACCTTAATGCATAGAATGCATTAGGGTAAAAAACCTGCCTTTAGGACTACTTTAACCACTTGCTTACTGGGCACTTAAACCCCCCTCAGTCCCAGACCAATTTTCAGCTTTCAGCACTGATGCACTTTGAATGACAATTGCGCGGGCATACAACACTGTACCCAAATGAAATTTTTATCATTTTTTTCCCACAAATAGAGCTTTCTTTTGGTGGTATTTAGTTACAGCTCAGAGTTTTATTTTTTGCTAAACAAACAAAAAAAGATGCAAAAAAATAAAAAATCATGTTTTAATAGTTTGTTATAAAATTTTGCAAACGGGTCATTTTTCTCCTTCATTGAAGTGCGCTGATTAGGCGGCACTGATAGGCTGCATTGGTGGGCACTGATGGGCTGCATTGGTGGGCGCTGATAGGCTGCATTGGTGGGCACTGATAGGCTGCACTGGTGGGCACTGATAGGCATAGTTAAGGCGGCACTAATAGGCACAGATAAGGCGGCACCGATGGGCACAGATAAGGCGGCACTGATGGGCAAAGATGGGCACAGATAAGATGGCACGGATGGGTGGCACGGATAAGTGGCACGGATGGGTGGCACGGATGGGCACTGATAGGTACCACAGATAGATGGGACTGATGGGCACTGATAGGTGGCACTGATAGGTGGCTCTGATAGGTGGCACTGCTGGGCACTGATGGGCGGCACTGCTGGGCACTGATGGGCGGCACTGCTGGGCACTGATGGGTGGCACTGGGGTGCAGCACCTTTGAGGCAGATTGTGGGCACTGTGGGTGGCACTGTGGGTGGCACTGTGGGCACTATGGGCACTGACGGGGGGCACTTACTTTTATTCAGGATGGCACTGCGGGAGGCAGGTGGGCACTGGCAGGTGGCAGGTGGTTGCTTGTATTGCTGGCCGTGATCGGGACTGATGTCCCGATCACGGCCGCCGGTGATCGGCTTTTTTTTTTTCTCCTCGCGCTGTCAGCGCGAGGAGGAATAATAGCCGATTGCCGGCTCCGTTCTATCACATGATCAGCTGTCATTGGCTGACAGCTGATCACGTGATAAGGGGTCGGGATCGACCCCTTGCACGGATCGGTGATCAGGCGAGTCTTATGGACTCGTCGATCACAGAGCACGCCGCGCGCGCCCCTCAGGGGGCTCGCAGGCCGCTCGTACACGGGACGACATCAATAGACGTAGTCCCGAAAATGTAGGTCCGCGCTAATGCCGTCATTTGGCAATAGCGCGGATCCCAAGTGGTTAATGAAATGTCACTCGATTTTCTAACAAAAAAAGGTAAGAATCGGCACATAACCACATCGGCAATTCTCTGGCGGTGGTAGAGCATTTGGCAATTTCATAGCAAAAAACATACGTAATCCGAAATCTTGATACGGTCTTCCAGTCCTGTACAAAATATAGCTGCTCATTTCATGTAAACAAATAACATCTGCCAACTATAGATGTACAATATATGGTTTGTAATAGATGTAAAGATATCATGCATAATTCCCTTAGTGAGAATTCACCATTTTATAAGCAACCTCTTGACATTTTAAAAGGTGGAGGAGATAACCATAGCATACCGCTGTTAAATGCCTTCAAAACTGTTATGGGATGTAAAAAAAAAGTGAAGTAATAATTGATTCTGTCAGCACCCAAACTAGAGTGTATTAGGCCGCGTACACACGCGGGGACTGTTCGCTCAACTTTGTCCGCTGAACAGTGTTTCGGCGGACAGTCCGCTCGTGTGTGGGCTTCAGTGGACAGTTTCAGCGGACAGTCTGCTGAACAAAGTTTTTCGGAATTTCCGAAAAACTGTCCGCTGAAACTTTGTTTCAGCGGACAGTCCCCTCGTGTGTAGGCTTGTTCGTCAAACTAAGTCTCGCGCATGCTCAGAAAGAATTTACACGCCGAAGGTTGCATTGCAGTGTATAGGACGTCGTTTTCTAGTCCCGTCGTACGTGCCGTTCACATCATCGCGCACGGTTTCAGCGGACTGTTCGTTCGTCGTGTGTGGGCAAGTCCGTCCATGCTAATTTTGAGCGGACTGTCCGCTGAAACTGTTTGACGAACAAAGTTGAGCGAACAGTCCCCGCGTGTGTACGCGGCCTAAGTGTCATCTTTGCCTGTTATTGTACATATGGAATTATCATCTGTTATACAAGCTGGATTCCACTGGCAACCTGTGAAGCTTTGGTGAACTCCATGCCCAAGAGGGGTAAGGCAGTGCTGGAAAACTATGGTGGCCACACAAAACATTGACACTTTTGGCCCAGTTTAGACATTTTCACTTAGGAGTGTACTCATATTTGTCACCAGCGGTTTAGACATTAATGGCTGTGTGTTGAGTTATTTTGAGTGGACAGCAAATTTACACTGTTATACAAGCTGTACACTCACTACTTTACATTGTAGAAAAGTGTCATTTCTTCAGTGTTATCACATAGAAAGATATTATAAAATATTTACAAAAAATGTGAGGGGTGTACTCAATTTTGTGAGATACTGTATATATTATACATTCACATCAGTCCCTGCCCTCAAGGTTCTTACAATCTATGCATCAATATTTGTCATGCAAACTCTGGAGCTAAACAGTCAGCCTTAGATAAAGTCATCAAAGTCAAAACTGCACAATACTATAGACTGAATATGGCTCTGGCATAAAGGGATTGTTCATTTTATTATACATTTAGCATGTGTTTGTAAGAACTCTGCTCACTTCTATTTATAAATAAATTGTAGGAATTGCATAACTCAATGTAGAAAGTGCATTGAGAAAGGTCATCCTCCAGAACAATTGGTATTAGTTTATGCTAAGAGATGTAAACAGTTCTGCCAATAAAATTTTTATAAAACATTTTTGCAAATGTAACTTAGGTGCCCACATTGTAATATTTTTGCCATAGTATAAATAATATAAAGGTGGCAGTAATATTTCTACTTCTGTAGAGAGGAGGGTTTATTTTACCATAACTGAAACATCTTGCTCTGGACCTTATCTAATCAGCTCAGTGGTTCTTATGCAATAAGTGGCAACTAAGGGCAACTTTGCAATGTAGCTATTATGTATTCATGTCTAGCACATTTTTACTGATAGGAACATTTATGGGCTTATTTAAAATGACTGTGCAGTGATAAAATATGTTTTTTTTTTGTGGTCTTCATTTTTATTGGAGTTCTTTTTTACATTCTGTCCATTAACAATAAGGAAAGAAATTATGAAATCAGAGGTCACTGGGACAGAAATATACAATAGCTAAAAACATACCAAGGTTCCAACCCTTTTCTATTCTGCTGCAATAAATACATTTGAGAGCAACAATAGCCTCAAAGTTTCCAACCATTAAACAAAAAAAAATATATATATATTGGGCTGGAGTAGGGCTTTAAAAAAAAAACTCTGCTGCATAAAATACAGATACAATACTTACCTTTGTTGACTCCCTTGCTGCCGACCTTTGCTTTTTTTTGCCGAGCCACTGCTAAAGCCGACCAAAGCCAACAAACAGTGCAATTTTCTTTCTTGCAATAAAGGGTTGCAGGAACAAAAATCGCTTAATTCCCCCATCAGTCAGTGTTGATGGGGGAATCCCTCCTGCAATACTATTGTGTTTTCCTGGTGGAGGGGACGAGGAAACTTCCTGGCTGGGAGAACACAGTGATTATTGCTAGCGGCTATAGCCACTGGCAATAATCACATGAAAAATCCCGCTGACTGGTTGCACCCTAGCTGATTGATCGATCAACTTGGGTACAATCAGCATGCCCATACGTGGTTTGAATCTCAGCTGGTCCCTGCTGAACCAGCCAAGTTTCAAACTGTCTATTGTTGGCTTAAGACTTTTCACATCTAACACTTCTGGGAGTATTGGAATCTTTTATGCTGTTCTTTGGCTCCTCCCCTTGAATGCTACATCATCAGTGTGCAGTTCTAACATGGCAAAAAGTGGGCATTGCTGCATAATGCTGAACAATGGGCATGGTTTGAAGAGGTACAAATAAATAGAGCATGAATTTACACATAGTATACATCGCTGCCTGTTTTTCTCTGTCTTGTACTACTACTAGCTGTCTATTTAGTAACAAGAAACAATTAAAGCAACAAAAATGTTGGCCAGGTATGTAGTACAGTACAATATAAAGATTGCAGTGGTTAAGATTATGTAACAGTGTACACTGCATTGCTGGTCAACGGAAGGAAAAAAAATGCCCTGGTGTGGGTGGTCAGTTGGATAAAGAAAAACGGCATACTGGAGGTGGTTAGATACTGACACTGGGTGCTGGAATGAACACTGGCACCGGCAGTACATGGAGTCACGGTATGTCTCTGTGTTCTGGGAGCAGCAGTCCATGTGGAAATTAGGGTGGTTGGGAGGCTTACATAGCATCCAGGGGGAGGGGGATGTTGGAAGCCAATTTAATTGTACCAAACAGCTTCAGAGAGTGAGATATGCAGAATTAAAAGTAGAACTAAACCAGGTAGCATTGAGTTCAGATATGCTGGGGCCACTGCTCACATCAGGGGGTCTGGTGTGTCCCTTTTATCCAATTCAGGTGTGAATCAGGTCTGAATTTCTGGCTGAATTTGCACCTGATTCAGAGCCAAAGAAGCACAGGACCCTTTCCAAATGCAGACCGTGGCTGTGCCGGAGGTGTGTGAACCGGCTAAATTAAGAGCCAGTCACACTCTGCTGTCATGTGAGTTGGATGTGGAGAAACCCACATCCAATTCGCATAAGTGTGAACCCAGCATAAAGCGGTATTAAAACCAAAAGCGAACATTTTATTTCAGCTTACCAATTCTTAGATGTGATGGCTGCATTAGCTTTCTTTCATTTTCACCTGATGATCCTGCCAGTAAGTCTGTTGTTTTTAACCACTTCCCAACCAGCGCACACCGATGTACGTCGGCAGAATGGCATGGGCAGGCATATTGGTGTACAGGTACGTCCAATCTTAAATGCCGCCCTGCCATTGCCAGTGGCGCGCTCGCGTGCTGGTCGGGACCCCCGTCAGTCTGGTCACGGGTCCCGCGGACATACCCGCGATCGTCTCATGGGGCGGCTGAACTGGGAGATGCCGTTGTAAACAGCATCTCCCCGTTCTGCCTAGCAACAAGTGACGCTGATCTCTGCTCCATGTGATTGGAGCAGAGATCAGTGTTCACTAAAAGAAAGCCCAGCCCCCAACAATTAGTAACACACCCCTAGGAACACTTAACCCCTTCACTGCCAGTGTCATTTACACAGGAATCACTGCATTTGTATAGCAGTGATTGCTGTATACATGACAATGGTCCCAAAAATGTGTCAAAAATGTCCGATGTGTCCTCCATAATGTCGCAGTCACAATAAAAAATCGCTGATCGCCGCTATTACTAGTAAAAAAAAAAAATATTAATAAAAATGCCATAAAACGATCCCCTATTTTGTAAACGCTATAACTTTTGTGCAAACCAATCAATAATTGCTTATTGCATTTTTTTTTACCAAAAATATGTAGAAGAATACGTATCGGCCTAAACTGAGGGAAAAATTTTTTTTTTATATATTTTTGGGGGATATTTATTATAACAAAAAGTAAAAAATAATGCTTTTTTTCAAAATTGTCGCTCTATTTTTGTTTATAGCGCAAAAAATAAAAACTGCAGGGGTGATCAAATACCACCAAAAGAAAGCTCTATTTGTGGGGAAAAAAGGACGTCAATTTTGTTTGGGAGCCATGTTGCATGACCGCACAATTGTCAGTTAAAGCAACGCAGTGCCGAATCGCAAAAAGTGGCCTGGTCTTTGGTCAGCAAAATGGTCCGGGGCTGAAGTGGTTAAACAGAACAAACTCTCCTGCAGATGTAGCGTTGAGACAAACCATTTAAGCACAGGGGTGCTTACAATGATCAGCTTTTATATGTTTATGTAAAACCTTTGTCCAAAAAGGAACAAAACTGTTGCTGTAACTGCCTATAAAGTGTTAGCTGGACTTTGGCTCTAATTTGTTAGTGTATTTAAATCTGCTACTCCATCCAACACTCCCCTCCCCCAGGTTAACAATGCTGCTGTCCAAATGTGTCTCTGCATTCGTTTTCTTACTTTGGAGGAAAGAACAGCAGCCACCACAACTAATGATTAATAAGCTTCAATATATTAGATTTTTTATTAATACAGCTTTAACCTGGGGAATCTGTGTCTCCTGAACAGCTTTACACTTGTCTATGACTGCGTCAGTTTGGAAACCGACTAATAAACGGGTATTAGTGTGTATTCTTTTATTTTAAACAGATGAAGAGTTTCTTGAGGAATGCATGTCTCAATGGACAATAATAGTCGCTTTTTTGAAACTAGGGGTCCTTATTCGAATGTTTTCACGCTGTCAATTAAGCCTAGTTTTTCTCTTCTTGACAAAATATTGTGTATTTTTTTTCCTTAAATGTTAGAATAGCAAGTATGTTTCATAGCTGACCTTCCATATAAAAGTGGTGTGTGCGCTAAGCCAGGTGTGTCCATCCTGATTTCTCCCCAGTATTTCCATCAGATGATGGATGTTCTGTGTTGCTGTTGTGTGAGCAGCAGCCAGGTGGAAAAGAGAACTGCAAAGTCAGTACTATTCTAGAAAGACATGATGCAATTCTGTGGAGCTGTGCCAGCACTTTATATGACAATACTGCCTGGTAATCCACAAAGTCTATCAGGAGGAGATAAGGGCGAGAGCTTGCATTAACTCTTAAATTGTACACAGATTTGTTTAGGATATAACAGGGTTTTTTCTAGCTTTTATATGCCAGACTATGTCTGATTCTGTTCTTGTTTCCTTTTTATGCATATGCGAGTAATCTACATTTGGAAATCTTTCTGTAGTCAGGATACCATGAAAATAGGACTTACTGTAGACTTATGTCAGAAAAGAATAAAAACATAAAAACAAAAATATAGAATGTTGTAGAAAAAAACAGCATACTGTAAATATACTATTGACATGCATATGTCTATAGTATTTCTATTCTTCTATAAGTGACATTAAATATTTCATATTAAGTGATCCTTGCTATGCTCTTGCTATCAGTTCCCTTGTATAATGCTGTTTATACTATTTATTCTACCCTTTCTCGTACCATAGTTCTCCAGCAATCCCTAGATAGCAACTAAATATTATTTTAAAATGTTTAATTCAATTGTAGCGCTACCCCTGCAAGGGCCGCTGTAATATCCCACACCAGTGATGGCTCACCCTAACCTGGATCCAAGTAACACCAATACACCGTTTAAACTTTTAGCTGGGCTTTATTAGAACAAGCAATAAGCACTGAAAATAAATAAACTGGTTAATAAAATACCAATATTAAATGCAATGATATAATACAACTGCTCAGTAAATGAAAACCGGATTGGCGTTCATTCACTTTAACTGCCAGTGAGAGGCCTTGCCTGAAATGCAATGAGCGATGGTGAAAAAAACTGTACTGGCTGCACCTCCCTTTAGGAGAGTCACAGACAGAAACAGGCTCTGGAAGTGCTCAGAAAACAAGCACATGGGACACATCCCCCTGTCTGGCTGCCACAATGCCAGTCTGTGTATCTCTCCTCCTATGTCTCCCCCCCCCCCCCCCCCCCATCACAGCTCTCCTGCGCTGCTATCCAATCCTGTCTTCCCTTCTTTTTGTTTTTGGGGTAGGCTTCCTTCTTAGCTACAGCAGTAACCAATCTGCCTTCAATCCTGCAGCTGTACCCAATAGAGTCTCTCCTGGGCTGCTATCAGTTTAGCCAGAAAATGCAATGCAATGTTTCAGAGAGCAATACTCTGCATATATTACAGAGGCAATACTAAGCCAGTGCTACATCCACCCCCTTCCAAAAAATCTTTGGTCCTCCAAAGACGGAAATGTGTGTGGTTAATAATAACATAGCATTTGTACAGTAACCTTACACATGGACCAACTTAGGCCTGTGATCTTAGGCTGATGCCACTGAGAGATGGGTTGGGGACATCAGTCACTGGTACCACCATATAATGTGCCTCAAATTTAGGAAGTCTGCGAACAGAGGGAATAGCTTCTTCTGAGCTTGTTCCAGGAGCGTCATATGCTAATGTGAGTGGGGATCTCTCTGTTCTCTTAACTCTCTGTTCTTTGAGGTCAAAATGAATCTCTTCACGGGATTCTCCATCAGGTTCAAGGTGGCTTTCCTCAAACAGTTCTCCTTTGAGTTCAGAGGAACTCCCACCCGGAAAGCCTACATCAAGTTCGTGGACTAACTAGTAGGCTTGCTCTACTAGCTCTGAATTGCCTTGCACCTGAGGCACAAGTTCAGATACATCAAGCCGGAGCACACCCGAGGGCTGATTAGCAGTTGATGAATAGGGAGTGGCATCCATGAGCTCTGATGGCCACAGCCATCCTACCTCCAGATCATCATCCCTGTCATATTCTGTTGTTGTGGCCTCATCTGGCAGTAGA
Organism: Lithobates pipiens; assembly: GCF_037356315.1. Lineage (NCBI taxonomy): Eukaryota > Metazoa > Chordata > Amphibia > Anura > Ranidae > Lithobates > Lithobates pipiens. The sequence continues at coordinate 294,488,955 of NW_027507758.1, forward strand.
GGTTGAGACCCGGTAACTGGAACTTGCCTTGAAGAAGAAGGTGTTGGTAATGAAGTCTCAGTTCTCACAGGTACCCTGATGGTTTCACTCAGAGGCAGTAGATGATTTTGATGCCAGGGACCCTGTTTTTCCATCAGGCCAGATTTGGTATACAGGAAGACCAGGCAGTTGCTTACAGACAACATATTGTTGAGAACTTCACTGGTCAGCTAACTTATGCTTTCCAGCGAGGCCCAGATTCCTTAGCAACACCTTGCCCCCCAGCTGTAAATCATGAAACCTAACTATCAAATCATAATTCTTCCGGTTCCACTGACCTTTAACACCAGAAGCTTCTTGTGCCTTCTCATAGGCTGTCTTTAGGTTCTTTCTGAGCCTATCCACATAGCCCCTGTAGGATATAGTTGGCTGTGTCTCAATAGACAGAACTTCAAGTCCTCTGGCAGGTGAGCTTCTCTTCCAAACATGAGTCTATATGGTGAGTAATCCATTGCATCATTTTCAGTACTATTATAGGCATGGACCACAGCAGAAATGTGCCTGCTCCAATGCTGTTTTCTGTCAGATGGAAAGGTTCCAAGCATGTCAAGGAGGGAACGATAAAACCTCTCTGGTTGAGGATCCCCTTGAGGGTGGTAAGGTGTAGTTCTTGATTTCTTGATACTCAGAGGATCCAATAGCTGTTTAATGAGCCTGCTTTCAAAGTCTCTTCCTTGGTCGTAGTGAATTCATAATGAACAAAAAAAATTTCCACTAACACTTTGGCAACTGTGGCAGCTCGTTGATCTCTTGTTGGCTAAGCCTGGGCATAAGGGGTGAAATGATCAGTCACTACCAAGACATTCCCTTGACCACTCGTGTTGGGTTCCAGACACAAGAAATCGATACACAACAGATCCATGGGACTTTGCCTTGCAGAGCTGCCCCAATGGGCTATCTACAGAGTCAAAGTCTTTCTCTGGATGCTGCAAAGACAGTAGCTCTAATGCTCTATCAGGTCCCAAGTGTCCATATTGATCATGTAATGTATTCAGCACTGCCCCACCATGCTTCTCTGGGAGGAGCAGCTGCCAACTCTCCTCTGGATGATCTGAGGGGCCCCTTCAGTAGACTACCCCGCCTGAGAGCTGCAGTCAGTTCCACTACTTGTGAACCAATTGAGCCTCCTCCTTCTACTGACAGCCTCCTGCTGTCAGTAGAAGTTCTAGGCGATCACTCTCCAAGGCTTTCAGTCAGAGAGCAAAGAGGATCTTCTGTTTGATCCTTTCTTAAGTCTTTCTTGGAAAGGGTAGGCAGTCCCTCATCCCTCACTTGTGTCAAGTCACGGTAGAGCGTTGGGACCCCAATGGTGGTGACTCCAATGGCTTCGGCCCCTGTCACTACTCAATCCCTTGACACAAAGCCTGAATGCCTTCTGTCGCCAGTTGAGTCCACCCTTCCTTATGAGTTAGCGGGTCTCCTTGACAGAGCATCAGCATCCCTATTTCCAACTCCAGGTCAGTACTTCAAGCTGAAATGGAAACTAGAAAGTGCTGCCAAAAATTGATGTCCAGTGGAATCCAGCTTGGCCATGGTAAGGACATATGCAAGCGTGTTGTTATCCATTTTGAATTCTGCACCATACAGGTATTCTTTTAGCTTGTCCACAACAGCCCATTTCAAACGCCAACAATTCCAACTTGTAGGTAGGGTAATTTCTCTCAGAATGTCAGGGAACAATCCACAGAAGAATTGGCATCAATAGGCAGCAGAATCGTGGATCAACAAACGCAAATTAACCGACGCTGATGCGCATGCGCGCACGCACACACGGGCGAGGACGGTCAGGACGTTATATTGTCCAGTGTGCATGCGCGCGTGCCAAAGTGCACGCAGTACGTGAGAGACTCTAGGCGCCCAGTGGTCTATGTAAAGTCTGCTGTAGCGGTCATTAATTGCTGCATGATCTTCAGCTTCCCTGTGTATTCCTGAGTTCTTGTTCCTGTTGTCTTGGATTACCTGTTATCGACACGGCTTGCCTCGACCAGTCTGATCTGTGTAGGTCCCCGGCTTGACCCTTGGCTTGTTCCTGTTAACTCCCCGCTTCTGCCTGCTGCCCGGTGTATGATCCCTGGCTTGTTCTATTGACTCCGCTTCTGCTTGCTGATCTGTGTATGACTTCCGGCCTGGCTCCGCTTCTGGTTCTCCCTGCTGCACGGTCTCATCTGGTACTTCCGCCAAGCAATTTACCCTGCTTGTCAGCTGCCTTCCTGCGGACTTCTTTTCACCACCTCAGCCTGTCGCAGCTGGCAACCCCTGCCTCTTTGAGCATAGCATTCCCTGTGCAACCTTCAGGGGGCGCTCTGCACTTAGTCGAAAGGGAAGCCCTCCCAGCATTTCAGCCTCCGACCAGGTACGTGACACAGAGTAAGGCTTTGACCTACATAAGCAACAGGTCTCAGGCCGCGTACACACGGGCGGACTGTCCGCCCAACTAGGTTCGTCAAACAGTTTGACAAACAGTCCGTTCAAAATTAGCATGAACGGACTTGACCACACACGACGAACGAACAGTCCGCTGAAAACTTGCGCGATGACGTGAACGGCACGTACGACGGGACGAGAAATTCGACGTCCAATACACTGCAATGCAACCTTCGCCGTGTAAATTCTTTCTGAGCATGCGCGAGACTTAGTTTGTCGAACAAGCCTACACACGAGCGGACTGTCCGCTCAAACCAAGTTTCAGCGGACAGTCTTACGGAAATTCCGAAAAACTTTGTTCGTCAGACTGTCCGCTGAAACTGTCCGCTGAAGCCCACACACGAGCGGACTGTCCGCTGAAACACTGTTCAGCGGACAAAGTTGGGTGAACAGTCCGCCCGTGTGTACGCGGCCTCAGACATCCATCATGTTCTTGGTACAACACACCACATAGTCCTGCTCTGCTGGCATCAACATGGAGATCATAGGGCTTGCGGTTGTCAGCGTTGGCTAAAACTAGTGCATTGGTCAAGCTCCATTTCATTTGATGGAAAGCTTGTTCGCATTGATCAGACCAGTCTCCCTCTATGGACTCCTCAGACTTTCTTACTCCACTAGTTTGGCGGACTACTTCTGAGACCTCGAAGGATCATCGTCTCCAGCCTGCAAAAGTTCAGTGAGAGGTCTGGCTATTTTGGTAAATCCCTCCACAAATCCATCCACAACTCCTGTAGAAGGAGCAGAACCCAAGAAAAAATCTCAGCTCTTGCACATTTTTGGGCCTGGGCCAAGTGGTAACGGCTTCCAACTTCTTGGGGTCAGTGGCCACTCCCTCCGCTGAGACAACATGCCCAAGGTAGATGACTGATGACTGGTAGAACTGACACTTCTCAAGGGACAGCTTCAACCCCTCTTCATAGAGTCGCTTCAGAACCTTCTCTAGACGCTCCTCATGTCCTTCCAAAGTCCGTCCAAAGACACTTATATCATCTAGGTACACTAACACTTTTCAATTAAGTTCATGTCACCAATAGCCCGTTCCATCAAGTGCTGGAATGTAGCTGGGGCTCCAGGCAGACCCTGTGGCATCCGTTCAAACGCAAAGAACCCCACTGGGCAGATGAAAGCGATTTTCTCCCGGTCATCTGGATGCATAGGGATCTGATGCTACCCACTTTTCCGGTCCAACACGCTGAACCATTTGGCTCCTGACAGGCACTGCAGGGCAACTTCTATTCAAGGAGTGGTGTACTAGTCTGGAATTGTGCTTTTGTTGAGAGTGTGATAATCGATACACAGCCGTAATGACCCATTTTTCTTCCTTGCCACCACAATGGGAGAAGCATAGGGACTTCGGGACTCCCGAATAATTCCAGTCCTCTTCAACTCTGCAATATGTTCTCTAAGGTCATCTAAATCAGCTAATGGGATTCGTCGAGACCTTTCTCAAAATGGCCTATCCTCTTGTAGAAAAATAGGATGCTGTGCACTCTCTGCGCATCCCACATCAAAATTTTACTCCACTTTAAGAGTTGTGTTTTTGCCTGTTTTTTCCATTCAGATGTCAAAGAAGAGTCTTTTGGATAGAAATACTCTGGCAACGCTTCCTTGGCATCCCCCACTACATCATGTGTGATGGGTGTGGCTGGATTTACCTGCCCTATCATCATTCGGGCCTGAAGTTTCACTGGAAAATCAGTAACATTACAAACACTGACAGGAAACTTTCCATGGGTTTTCTGTAATGCCTTCAGAGAAATGACTTCCGGAATCAGTTCCAAACCCGAATCTGTCTTCTGTGGGTCACCTTCAAGGATAACATAAGGACCAGGTTGATTCCAATTCAGTTTGATTGAAGCCCGCAGACATGCTACTTCACCTGGCTGCAAGACCTTTTTCTTTTTGTCCAACTTCCACAATTTTCCTACTCCTGTTGGGGCCTTTTGTTCCTGGACCAATCGGTGGTACACTGAGTGCAACATCAGATGTACACTTTTAACTGCAGGAGTGACTAACCTTCAGTGTTCATCCCCACAATCATGGTACTCCAATTTATCCCCCGGGGGCGTGGACATACACTGGCCAATGTGTCGGAAGTCTCTGTCTGCCCTACATGGGTCAAATTCAAGCTTGACTGGAAAATATCCGTCATAGGAGAGCTTCTTAGTGCCTATACCCCAGATCTCTAGACTTTCTTACTTCTACAAGAGCAGGTGTTTATCATAGAAATCACAGTAAATTAAAGTCACTTGGGTGTACCAGAGTCTAGAAGGGCTTTTGTGTATACACCTTCCACCTGAACTGGCACTATAGGAGAAGGACCCACCAGCTTGTCAGGAACATGCTTGGCTGTTTGGGCTTGAATCCCTCTTTTGCCTGTGCCCGTTTCCATTGTCATCTGGACTAAAAGGTTTTGGATGTGGTGTGCACCGATCTCCTGTGATCTGGGACCCAACTCACAGTAGCTTAGGTAGCCTAACTGAGGCTTGATACAAATGTTTAGGCTTTCCTTGCCCTTCATTTAAGACTTGAGAACTGGAGCGAGTTGACTTAGATGGGCACCCAGCAGCCTCCCTCACCAGGGCCCTCTGGAGTCCCCCCCCCCGGCTTATTATGCTCTCTTCATGGCTTTGGTGGGCTGGGACAGTCATGTTTATAGTGACCAATACCCCCACAGTTATAGCAGACCACTGAACTAGAGGGTTCTCCAGCAGGAACATTTTGTATTGCCTCTGCCCTAGTTGGTTTCAATGTCTTTTCCCCCTCTGGTATGGCAGTCCTGGCAGACAGAGCGATGTCATCAACTCCATCATCTGTGACATCTGAGTTTTCAAAGCCATTACTTCAGACTGGACCTCAACTATGCCCATGCTTCCTACTTCTACAGTGAAAGCTGCCTTAATTAAAGCTTCTTCTAGGATAGCTTTGACCAATTTGGAATACGTCACTGGCTTGTTCTGGTCTCTAGTCCCAAATTTCAACATTATGGGATCCAGTGGCAGTGCTTCTTTATGAATTGGATCCAATAAAGCTTTGCTTCATGACTCAGCTCCATGCCTCCTTTTAGGATGACCTCATGAAGGATTTTATCCAGCTGCCGAACATAAGTGGTTAACTCTTCTCCTTCATTTTGATAGGTGTGTGAGAACATATAAATTGGCTCAGCACAGTCCTCCACTCCTCGAAAAATTTCTCGTAAAGCTTCTAGATACTCAGTGGCTGTGCAGCCCAGATTGTCAGTTTTTAGATTTCTGATATCATCTGAAGCGGGAGCTCTTAGGCTCTCAATTAACATTTGTCTTTTTACTGTGTCAGCGACTTCCCATTCTTCCACAGCCTGCATTGCCTGATCTATCCAGGTTGCAAAGTCCTCTTCCCCAGATGGCACAGGGACCTTCCCAGAATAGAACCGCAACTTTCGATATCCATAATTGGCAGATGTGGCTGAGTTTTGTGCCAATATTTCCACCAGCTTTCCCATATCGGTAAAGAATGTAGCAGGAGGGAACCCTGTAGTTGGGGTGGAAGTAGTAGCTGATGGTCCTGGTCCTGATGTTGTTGAGCTAGCATTTTCAGGGTGATCATCTAGCAAACTTAGCTGTATAAGCTGAGCTTTGAGGTCCCCTGGTAACTGTTTGCCAACTCCCTGGAAACAGGGCAGGATCCCTCTTTTCCATGCTAGCAAAGCATAGGTGGGAGAGGCTGTCTGATCAACTTTCAGGTCCAGTATGAATGTTTTCTGATCAGGCATCAAATCTGACACTACTTGCTGGACCTGTTCCTTAGTCCAGATGGCACCAGTGAGACTCATCATTACACAGAGCCCCAACCTGCCATTTTGCTCTTCACACCACTTGACAGCAAAGACAGGGTCCATCATGGTGACTTGGCTGGTAGAGGTAGTCATCACTCTGTGACAGGGACCAGAAGATATCCCCACAAAGGCTGCTGTAATATACGGGTCTTCTGTCCCATACCAGTGATGGCTCACCCTCACCTGGATCCAAGTAACACCAATACACTGTTTAAACTTTTAGCTGGGCTTTATTAGAACTAGTAATAAGCCCTGAAAAGAGATAAACTGATTAACAGAATACCAATAATAAATGCAGTGATATAATACAAATGCTTAGTAAATGAAAACAGAATTGGTGTTCGTTCACTTTAACCACCAGTAAGAGGCCTTGCATGAAATGTATTGAGCGAGTGGTGAACGAAACCAACAATTACCCAAAAGTGACATCACTGACTATAAGACTATCTAGGTCTCATGGGTTCTAGATAACCACTGGCCAGTGGGAATCCTATATACACACACACACACAGAGTCTGCCAGCTTTGAGGCCCTTTAAATCCTGTGTTTGAGTACTCAGACTTTTGTGAAGCAATATTTGTAATCCACAGAATGGAAAGGGGTATCTTCGCAAAGTGTCACAGGGTAACAAAGATTAACAAATGTGATGATCCACTTTCAGATAGAGCTGCATTAGCGGTAAATAGGACCCAACAGGATTAAGCAAGATCCACTCACATAAGGATGACAGAATATCTCACATCATTAGATGCACTTGATATATCTTCCTTCCAGCAATTGGTAGATTGATCGCTGTCTTAGTCGTCTGGATGACAATGGGAGCAACACAGGCCACAGGATGATGATGATGATTGCTGCAATACTGAAATTCGTCTCTAGATTTCACTGCACTGTTAGCACATCTTCGGTAACAAGGAAAAAAAAATCGCAGAACACGCTGAAAACTTCCCTCTCAAGTCTGCACCTCCCTTTAGGAGAGTCACAGACAGAAACAAGCTCTGGAAGTGCTCAGAAGACAAGTACATGGGACACATTCCCCTACTTCTTCTTAGCTACAGCAGTAACCAATCTGCCTTCAATCCTGCAGCTGTACCCAATAGAGTCTCCCCTGGGCAGTTTAGCCAGTAAAATGCAATTTTTCAGAGAGCAATACTCTGTATATATTACAGAGGCAATACTAAGCCAGTGCTACACAATGACAAAAGCTCATTCATTCCTTTGGAGAGGCCATCTTTTATGCATCCCAACAATAGATGGCCTCTTCATAGAAAATAAGGTGATTTTTCTGTGAATGCACAAAAGAGACCAACCAGGAAGGTTTGCAGTAGGGTTGCCATCTGTTCGTCAAGCCAAACCCGAACACTTTAGCAACGCACGGAATTTTTTTTTGTAGTACACGCTATAGACACGCTATAGGATTGTAGGAGACTTGGGACACCTTTGAGTTACCCTAGGAGAGTAGTAAGGAGCCGCGGATAGCGCGCTGCAGTGAACAGTGGCTGTGGCCAAATTGGTTAAATGGTGGAGAGGGGGTAGACTTAAAGGGACATGGTTAAATAAAACAAAAACATTTGAGTGACCATAAAATATGATTAGATTATTAAAAGAAATGTCGCAGTTAAAATATGAACCTAGCCTACCTTAAAAGTGGACACTGTCAATAGGGCAGTGGATGGTGTCAGTGGGCAGTGGATGGTGTCAGTGGGCAGAGTGTGTTGTCAGTGGGGCAGAGTGCATTGTCAGTGGGTAGTGGAATTTTAATTACTAAAAAAATCAAAACAATCCACAGGCACCCCACAAATAGAGAAGAAAATATATTCGATAAAGGCTACTGAGTGAGCACTGCACAATGAATTAATTATACCAGGATGGTACTGCAGGGAGAACTAGACTTCAATCTTCAATCAACAGCCATGTCCCTGGAAAGACAAGCATGACTGTCCCACACTGGATAGCTTGTGGACTGTGAACTGCAGGGAAGTAAAAGCCCTCAGCTCTGCACTCACCCAGCGGACTGTCTGTGTCCCCTTAGCTTGCTCAGCAGTCTGCTCCTCTCACTTTCTGGACAGGTCACATGATCGGCTTGCAGAGGGGAAGAGCTGAGGCTGTGTGTCTGCATGGAGTAGGCACTGGCGACTGGCGAGTCTCTCCCCCCTCACAGCCAACCTGCAATGTGTCACAACTTAACTGTGAAAGTGCCGGAGACCCAGCCAGAGCACCGGGCAGTGCAGGCAGGGAGGGAGACACCTGCATGGGGAACCCCAATACACAGTAATAATAGGAGACTCCTCAGCACTGTGTCCGGGGCTCAGGTGGACTGATCCCCGGACACAGGATTCAAAACCCGTACTGTCCGGGTGAATCCCGGGCAGGTGGCAACCCTAGTTTGTAGTGGTGACTTTGTGGCTCCCAGATCACTTCTTAATTCACTTCTTAGATCACTTCTGCTCCACAGAGTATGTTAACACAGTTCATGGGTGTATAATATATGTTCTTGGCAGTCGAGGGGTTATGTTTTATCAAGGGTTAATTCAATGGGTAAAGCCTAGTACACGCGTAAATTCGTTTTTTTCATTCAACGCAGTGGAGAGGTTGCCATACTAACTATGCACTAGCAATGTTAGATCTCTCTCGCTGTGCTTTTGTGTTTTGACAGGGGGACCGCTCCTGCAAAAACCCACCGGTCAACGTTCACAACCATTGGCTGCAGGCGCTGATTGGATGTCTATCGGCTACTAGTTTTCCAGCCTGTGAATTCAACAGATGTTGGTCGTGAGAAAAGCTTCTGTCGGACGGGCAGCTGTGCATATGGGCCAAAAGTCAGCCGGTTTCTACTGTAATAGTTGTTTTTGGCCCGTGTGTATGGAGCTTTAGTTCAAGTGTTGGATACAGATGATAGCTACAGGGTCTTTATGTGATAATGGGAAAATGTTGTCTTTCTCTGTGCACTGAAAACACAGCAGGAAAAAAAAAGAAATTGTATTAAAATTCAATGTCCAGAGATAGACAAATCCAGTGATTCATTTATAGTTTTATTTTCTACATGTTAGTATTCACAGTTTTTAGTGTTTATCGAACAGGATGAATACAAAAGTGCCTGTCACTGCATGCTGGTGAGTGGTGTCCTTACAAAGAGCTCTCATCTAAAACTCCAGATACAGTTCTCCTGACCAGCAGCAAAGTTTGGATGTAGAAATTGTGGTGTGAGCTGCCAGGGAACAGATTAAAGTGCCTGTGTAAACTGAGAGGGTGGGGTGGAGTGTAAATAGTTGCTGTAAACTGACCGGGCCAGGATCTAGAAGGGCATTTCCCATTACAACATACACATACCTACTGTAGGAGGGACCATTCTGGATGTGTTTCTTGCTGGTTGTTGTGATTGGCACTGGTCTACATGTAAAGGGAACGTATGGCCAGAGCTCTTTTGGCCATACTTTTGCTCTGGGTCACAGGAGTGCAATTAGTTCTGCACCAATTTGACCTATGTTCAGCTGTCAGTGGGCTTTAGCTATCAGCTGACATCAGAGAGCCAGTTCAGGCTCTGCATGGATCCCCTAAATAATGCCTAGATCCACCCAAAAACCCTTACTGGCAGCTAGCTCAGCCTCTCAGCACACCACTGAGAGCCTGAGCCAGCCACTCACACCCCCTCCACAGCCCAGCACTCCAGTGAGCACTGGAGGGGCAGCAAAGAGAGTTGGTAACTGACAGTCACCACTCTCTGCTCAGTGAAGACTGAGAACTGAGTGATCAACGGTCATGTCAGTCACATAGGTGTGTATGAATGTCTGCGTTTTTAAATCCCGCACTTTAGTAGTGCTCGCTTATAGGACTGTATGTCTTGAATGTGGACTTTCTGTGTTTAGGGCATATTACCCTGTAATTCTACGACTCCATATGCAAGAACCATGTGGAACAGTGTACAGCAGTTGCATATTTCAGCCTGTCATTGATTTTGGCAGGCTGCTGGCAGCGGGCTGTACTCAGCACATATACTTCACAGGAATGCGCATTGTGGTGTGCTGCAGTGTAAGAGCACTGGCATCTACTGTACTTGTGCATTCTTGTCCAATTATAAATGGCATTGAAGCATGCACTAGAGCAGTGGTTCTCAACCTCAGTCCTCAAGCCATGTTCGCAGGTTTTCCTTTATCTCGCACAGGTACTTTGAATCAGAGTCAATGGCTTGGTATTTTGGACAGTTATTTTATCTAAGAGAAATTCCCAAAATATGGCCTGTTGGGGGTACTTGAGGACTGAAGTTGAGAACCACTGCCCTAGAGCATACAGAATCTGGAACAGCTGTGCATAAATAAACAATCTTCTAGATTTCATTTTTAAAGCTTAACCAAACAAGCTAAAACCAAAAGTTCATTGGTTGCCATGCATAGCTGGCAGTATTGCCAACCACCCATATATTCACGGGCCCCCCAGTAAAAAAAAAAGGATTTTTTTTGTGCCCATGAAAGCACGTAGTAAGGGAAAAGTGCCAGTAAAAATTGCTGCAACTGGATCAGGTGAGAACTGCGCATGCGTGCGCAGTTCCGGAAATCCCTGAGACAATCTGATCCTAATTCCACACTACCTGACCTGCCCAAACTCGCTGATGATGATTGCTAGGAGCAGAGTGGGCTGAAGGAGGAACCTCGGAGTGGAAAGTTCGTTGGAGCTGGCAAGGGCTGGCAGCGGCAGTGTGATGGACAGTGCAGACCTGGCGTGTCAGACTCACCCCCTGGACAGACACAGAAAGCCCTGACCAGTGCCACTGGCCAGCACTGAGCGCACCCTGGCTGCAGCCCCCGGTGAGTAAAATATGAAAACGTGCACACAACCTGTGACCTGTCCTTACCTAATGTGCAAACAGTGCTTGCCGTTCTACCAAATAATTAATAAAGTGTCTTAATTTACTGAATAAAATATGAGTCATATCTCATCGCTGTCATTTTTGCCTGTGCCTGTCTGTGGCCATCACATAGATAACAGCCAAAGTGACCAGTGGTTTTCTTAGGATTTTGGACCATCTTATATATTATTACAATAATTTTCATTTCCAATTTTGACTAAATACTATCAGTGTATAAATAAAAAATGAATAATGATCTGCGGATAAATATATTAAATGTTCAATGATAAAATAATAAACTCTCACTAACGTGACCAAATGATGTATTAGTAAATAGTGAGTAAATATATATATGAAGAAATATATACCGGTAATTCATGGAAATGAAAATTATTGTAATAATATATGAGATGGTCCAAAATCCTAAAAAAAATACTGGTCACTTTGGCTGTTATCTATGTGATGGCCACAGACAGGCACAGGCAACAGTTACCAAACAAAAATGACAGCGATGAGATTGTACAAAATAAATAATTAATAAAGTGTCTTATTTTAGTGAATAAAGTATGACTCATATTTTATTCAGTAAATTAAGACACTTTATTAATTATTTGGTAGAACGGCAAGCACTGTTTGCACATTAGGTAAGGACAGGTCACAAGTTGTATGCACGTTTTTATATTTTACTCACCGGGGGCTGCAGCCAGGGTGTGCTCAGTGCTGGCCAGTGGCACTGGTCAGGGCTTTGTGTGTCTGACACGCCAGGTCTGCGCTGTCCATTTCACTCGTGGAGTGGACAGTGCTGCTCGTGCCGCTGCCAGCCCTCACCGGCTCCACTGAACTTTCCACTCCGAGGCTCCTCCTTCAGCCCACTTGGCTCCTAGCAATCTTCATCAGCAGGCTTGGGGCGGGTCAGGTAGTGCGAAATCAGGATCGGATTGTCTCTGGGATTTCCGGAACTGCGTGCACATGCGCAGTTCTCACACGACCCAGTCGCAGCGATTTTTTCTGACACTTTTCCCTGAAAATTATTGTAATAATATATAAAATGGTCCAAAATCCTAAGAAAACCACTGGTCACTTTGGCTGTTATCTATGTGATGGCCACAGACAGGCACAGGCAACAGTTACCAAACAAAAATGACAGTGATGAGATTGTACAAAATCATTGTACACAATCTCTGTCTTGCTATATCCTGTATCCTGTCCACCTCCTGTACCCTGTCTGCATCCTATGACCACCTCTTGTATCCTGTCTGCAGCCTCTAACCAGCTCTTATATCATGTCCGCAATCTCTGACCATCTCTTGTATCATGCCTGCAATCTCAGACCATCTCTTGTATCATGTCCACAGTCTCTGATGGTCTCCTTTAGCATGTCCGCAGTCTCTGACTGTTTCCTTTAGCATGTCTGCAGTCTCTGACTGTTTCCTTTAGCATGTCCGCAGTCTCTGAGTGTCTCCTTTTAGCATGTCCGCAGCCTCAGACCGTCTCCTTTAGCATGTCTGTAGCCTCTGACCATCTCCTGTAGCATAAAACCCAGAGCCACCAAGCTGGAGCCATTTGACTGAGCCCTGCATGGTGCACCTGAGAGGAGGTCAGTGACAGTGCCGCCTGGCCAATCTGAGGGTGTCACTGATGTAAGGGGGCACTGATATAAACATTTCCCCCCAATATTAGTAACCCCCCCTTACCTTAGTGTATTTTCTGTAAGGAAGGTGGTCTCTGGTCACCAGAGTGCCTCCCACATCAGAGTTCCTGGCATTCCCCTTTACATCAGTCAGCAGGATTCCCCCTTACAGTGCAAGGGGGAACTCAATCTGCGGACCCTGATGTAATTGGGAACTCTGATGTAAAGAGAACACAGTGGACTCTGATATAAGGTGGTCCCCGGTCACCAGAGCCCCCCTCTACATCAAAGTTCCCCCTTAGATCATGATTTGCAGCGTTCCCCTTTACATAAGAGTTTTGTTTCACTGTAAGAGGGAATCCTGCAGACTGATGTAAGGGAGGACTCTGTGCTGGCTGAATTATAGTAACCTGACCAGAAATATGTTTTTTTTAATTTTGTTAAACTTAAACACATTACTAATAGCATATGTTTATAGTTTAAATATTGATATTTGCACTGTTTAGCACTGAAAACTGTAATTTTAGGTACTTTTTTGCAGTGCCAGTAAAAAATTGGTGCCGTTTGTAAATTTCTGGCATCCTGACAGTAAATTTTGCTTCAGAGGTTTGACAACACCTTTTGCACTGTGACAAGTGCCTGTCACCCAGCACCCCTACCACTGCACCCCTGACTCTGACCCTTCCTTTGTCCCACCCTTGCAACTCTGCCACTGTATATTCCACCACTGCTCCACATTGTCACTTTTGCGGGGAAATACAGAGTTGAGAAAAGTCTGAGCTTGGCTTTTCTGGATTTTTTTGTCTGCCTTCTCCTCCTTCTGGTGACATCACTTCCTCACCAGTGAAGCCAATATAAGCCAGTCAGTCCTCTCGCATCTGGAGGCTATGTAAACATCATGTGTGTTCCTGGGGAAAGGGGTAGCAAGTGCACACTTCTGGGCTGAGTGGAAGAGGGATGCCAAACACTGAGCTGCCCACCACCTCCATTACTAGAACCCATCCAATGCAGCAACCATTTTGTAGTAGTCCAAAATTCAGATTGATTCCTTATTTATTTACATTGTTTTATTTGAAACACAACACTACAATTTATCATCATCCCTTCTAAACGTTTTAACCAGATGTATTGTTATTATTTTGAACATGCAATCTCTATATCAGATTGAAATGAAAACTCCCTGCATTCTTGTTTTACACCAACTACTTACAGGATTACTTACAGGATTATGGGAATTGCTGGTGTCTGCATTTACAGGTTGACTACACACTGAATTTGTTCTGTATATTTTCATTTTCATCTCCAGTACAATCATGGGTGGAATAGGAGAAGTTTAAAGAGAACTACGCAGAAACCTTTCCACAAGTTCAGATGTTGTGCAACCTCACTTGAGTGACAGCGCTAATCATGCTGGTGCACCCTCATGGCATAGTTTGTGAATACATCAGATAAGTCGTCTTTTATGTTTTTCTGCTGAAATCCGGACACTTCTGGATGTGTGTGTCATTTATTGCAATAATGGTGTCATTTCACCATTCTGGGTTACATTTGTATAGGATGAAGTATTGTTTTAGTTATTAAGAAGCAGAAGTTTGAAGTTTTTTTGGGGTTGGGTTTGTCATCTCTACACTAAGTTCTCTCACTACATAGTATGTCACCAGATGAAGCATACAGACAGTGAAAAGTCAAGACATCTGATCCTCATGTTTGTACCTGCTGCAGTGACTCTTTAAGTGGACAATGATGACCTTGCAAGAGCACACATTTTAAAAAGAGCAATAGCATATTAACTATTCTTGTTTTATTATGTTCCGATTAATTTGCAACTCCTTTTTACTGTATTGTATTGTAATCGGTAAGGACTTAAAATCTGATTGCGGCTGTGGATTGAAACCATAACTTTGTATTTAGTGTTTATAATCTGTCTAGAGTTCTGTTTGAGGCCAGTGGGAATTTTACAAAAATGTTGCCGTGGCCATGGGAAACAGTAGTTGGTCACAGCATAGTCTGTAGAATGCTGACCTAATGGCTTTGAACATGTGCAGCAGAAGATAGATACAGCTGTCTATACACATCCCCTTGGTAACCAACAACATATATATATATATATATACACTTTATTGTTGTATAAGTGTATTGTTCAAGAGCCTTAACTAAGGGGAAATAAGAGACAACTACAGTATCTCACAAAATTGAGTACACCCCTCACATTTTTGTAAATATTTTATTATATATTTTCATGTGACAACACTGTATAAATTACACTTTGCTACAATGTAAAGTAGTGAGTGCTTGTATAACAGTGTAAATTTGTTGTCCCCTCAAAATAACTCAACACAAAAGTGAGTACACCCCTACGTGAAAATGTCCAATTTGGGCCCGATTAGCCATTTTCCCTCCACGGTGTCATGTGACTCGTTAGTGTTACAATGTCTCAAGTGTGAATGGGGAGCAGGTGTGTTAAATTTGGTGTTATAGCTTTCACTCTCTCTTACTGGTCACTGGAAGTTCAACATGGCACCTCATGGCAAAGGACTCTGAGGATCTGAAAAAAAAAATGTTGTTCTACATAAAGATAACCTAGGCTATAAGAAGATTGCCAAGACCCTGAAACTGAGTTGCAGCACAGTGACCAAGACCATACATCAGTTTAACAGGACAGGTTCCACTCAGAACAGGCTTCACCATGGTCAACCAAAGAAGTTGAGTGCATGTGCTCAGCATCATATACAGAGGTTGTCTTTGGGAAATAGATGTATGAGTGCTGCCAGCATTGCTGCAGAGATTGAAGAGTTTTGGGGGTCAGCCTGTCAGTGCTCAGACCATACGCCGCACACTGCATCAAATTGGTCTGCATGGCTGTTGTCCCAGAAGGAAGCTTCTTCTAAAGATGATGCACAAGAAAGACCACAAACAGTTTGCTGAAGACAAGCAGACTAGGGACATGGATTACAGGAGCCATGTCCTGTGGTCTGATGAGAGCAAGATAAATGTATTTGGTTCAGATGGTGTCAAGCGTGTGTGGCAGCAACCAGGTGAGGAGTACAAAGACAAATGTGTCTTGCCTACAGTCAGGCATGGTGGTGGGAGTGTCATGGTCTGGGGCTGCATGAGTGCTGCTGGCACTGGGGAGCTACAGTTCATTGAGGGAACCATGAATGCCAACATGTACTGTGATATACTGAAGCAGAGCATGATCCCCTCCCTTCGGAGATTGGGCCGCAGGGCAATATTCCAACATGATAACGACCCCCAAACACACCTCCAAGACAACTACTGTCTTGCTAAAGAAGTGGAGGGTAAAGGTGACGGACTGGCCAGGCATATCTCCAGACCTAATCCCTATTGAGCATCTGCAGGGCATCCTCAAATGGAACATGAAAGAGCGCAAGGTCTATAACATCCACCAGCTCCGTGATGTCGCCATTGAGGAGTGGAAGAGGACTCCAGTGGCAACCTGTGAAGCTCTGGTGAACTCCATGCCCAAGAGGGTTAAGGCAGTGCTGGGAACTAATGGTGGCCACACAAAATATTGACACTCTGGGCCCAATTTGGACATTTTCACTTAGGGGTGTACTCACTTTTGTTGCCAGGGGTTTAGACATTAACGGCTGTGTGTTGAGTTATTTTGAGGGGACAGCACATTTACACTGTTCAGGTCAGCACAGTGGTGTAGTGGTTAGCACTCTCACCTAGCAGTAAAAAGGGTCGCTGGTTCGTATCCCAACCATGACGCTACCTGCCTGGTGTTTGCATGTTCTCCCTGTGCCTGCGTGGGTTTCCTCTGGGTACTCCGGTTTCCTCCCACACTCCAAAGACATGCAGGTAGCTTAATTGGCTTCTGTCCAAAAGTAGCCCTAATATATGAATGGGGACCTTGGATTGTGGGCTCCTAGAGGGTAGGGACCGATGTGAGTGTGCAATGTACAGGGATAGGGACAATTGTAGACACTCAGGTTGAACTGGATGGACTGGTGTCTTTATCAGTCAACCTTGCTAACTATGTAACTGTTATACAAGCTGTACACTCACTACTTTATATTGTAGAAAAGTGTAATTTCTTCAGTGTTGTCACATGAAAAGATATAATAGCATATTTACAAAAATGTGAGGGGTCTACTCACTTTTGTGAGATACTGTATGACTAAGCAGAAATGTAAAATATATAAATCTTCCAATAAATAGGTTTAAAGGGCAATGGTCTGAAAATAGTCAAATTAAAATTAACAGGTGTGCTGTAAGTTTGGCACTCTTTGCTGCTTCTACTTACCATTAACCCACTTACCCCTAACTTGTTTGCCTTCCAGAGCTTTATAAATGACCTGGTGGACAGCATGGTGGAGCTTATGGCTTTCCCCTGCCACCCACAGTGCAGCACTGGGTATTTGGGTGACTGATTTCCACTCCAGGGTGCAATAACAGGGGTTAAGGGTATGGCACCATGGCCTACCTGATTCTACTTAAAGCAGTTGTAAAACCCTTCCATATACCCAGTGAAGTGACTGGCCTCAGATGATAAACAGAGATTAAACAAATCCTCCTACATAAGTTGCATCCGCCTAGCTGCAGCCTTCTCATGTCTACAGCCGTTCAGAATGCTTAATTATAAAGATTGCCTGAGAGTTCAGAAAAAAGGGGGTGGAGAGCTGAAGTTACATTCTGCAGAGCTCAATGAGTAGAGCTCTCACAGCTGATTAGAGGGCAGGGACCCTCTCCCCCATTCACACAGCACACAGAAACCGACTGTCAACCAGCTGGAACTCTATCCCGTCACCTTCTTTCTCTTGTGTCAGGAAAACTTGTCAGAAGTGATTCATGCTGATAGCAGAGGAATGAACCAGCAGACACTTAGTGCTCTTAATTGACACAAGTACAGGGATATGCTTTGTTCATATATTTTATGCCTGGGGTTTACAACCACTTTAAATAAGGCCACCCACCACCCTGATCAGCTGCTGCAGATCTTATAACAAACACTGCCCTTTCTGCTATGGGCAATGTGTACATACCCTCAACTTGAAGCAGAAATCCACCCGATTTTTGAAGTCCCCCCCCCCCCCGTGTTTCTGATCGCATTGCTATTAATTATTGTAATGTGTTTCTATTTTTTATATTTAAAGGTTATTACCGTTTTTGACCCGAGACAGATGCAGTTCCGCTGTACCTCACCGCAGCAAGGTACGCCATATCCAGCCCCCCATTGGCTCCTGGGATATAAGTGTCATCAGTCCCAGAAGTCAATGGGCAGCCCCTGCAATACGTGTGTGCCACACTTTGCACGCAATGCGCATGCACCAGATTGGGAGGTGCATGCTGCATAGCCAGCAGCACCATATCCCGGAAAGAGTTTCGAGCGGGCTTAAGATAGGAGCACACTTGCTAACGAGGTGATGATAAGTAGTTTGCAGAACTATCTAACAAAATGGACTTCATTCGCTACATATGCCGGAATGTATAATAGAAGATGCAACTATCGTGTTTTTTTTTTTTTTTTTTTTTTTTAAAAGGCTGGAACTCTGCTTTAGGAATCCATCTTATAAATACATATATCCCAACATTTTGAGATGGGGATTAGGAACACCTACTAGCTGTAAGCATATGTAGGCATAGGACATGCCCCTACCACACCCCTTAAAGGGGAATTACCCCAAAAAAAGGTTCATTAAATCCACAAGAGCTTTTTTTTTTACCACTACTATTCCTTTATTTTGGCTTTTAAAATTTACAAATGCAGCCATTTAGAATTTGGATGACAGGTTTAGCACTGGGAAACACTTTTTGAAAATAAAAAGTTCATTTTATAGCAACTCTATAGATCAGACCAAAATGAGGGACAAATGAGGAGGGAAGAGGGGCAGATGGACATTGCGCCAAATCAGGGGCAGTCCCTCGAAATCAGGGACAGTTGGGAGCTATGTAAATATGACAAAGCCAAAAAATGTTTTGGGAGAAAAAAAATGTATATAAAAAGCATAAATAAGACATCAAGCAGGGGCCTGATGGTATAGAGCAAAATAATGGGGATTTCTTCAAAAATAAAAAGCCAGCAAAAAAAGAACTTCTATTTTCTCTTTTTTTAATGAGATATGAGTTGTTTCCAAGAGCTGCTGTGTGAGCACTATATAATCATCAAGTTTGTTTGGATAAACTAAGAGGCCAGTCCAGATTCCTTTCCTCTCATGTGTTTCTGCAACAGAACAATTGAGCTTAGCAGCTGGGTGATATGTGAGGCCTTGCCATGATGATCCATCAATGCTAAGAAAAGGGAAATGGCAAAACAACACGCCCACACTGCTCTCGGATAAGCCTGACTTGGGCTCTTAGCCATGGCACAGTTCTGCTATTTGTCTTCGATTGGCTGCTTCACAACACACCTCTGGAATGTCTCTTCTGAATACAGCAGACTATATGTATACATACAAGTACATGGAGTGGGAAGCCAAACATAACTCTCATGCATTAAAATAGCCATTAAAGAGTAAAATGGATAGGGGGAGCAATTTAAAGTGGCACACTGCAGAAAGTAGTGGGCTTTATGGATTTTGAAAATAAGGCATGTTTCTGTGTAAACTATGTCACCAACCACTTGTCTTGGACAATTGGTAACATTTGTTGCCAAGGAGTGTTTCCAGACAGACTAGCATGTTTTTAGAAACGCTGCTATTTAAAAAACACCATCATATCAGATACTAGTAATGATGATTATTATTATTATTAGAGAGACTAGTCTGGGAGAGACTGTACTGCCTTGTTACCTTGTGGGGGTTGAGGCTGCATTCATACAACAGCGTTTTTGACAGTGCCGATGTGTGACTGACAAAACGCAGAACTCGCATTTGAGATGCCATTCATTTGAATGACCCCTCAAATAGCGCGTGGGGGGGGGGGGGGCGGTCTGCCGTGATTGTTCACACAACAGCGTTTTGAATCGCGGGCAAATCTGCCAGCGATTTGACAGTGCTGATGTGTGACTGATAAAACGCAGAACTAGCATTTGAGATGCCATTCATTTGAATGACCCCTCAAATAGCGCGTGGGGGGGGCGGTCTGCCGCGATTGTAATGCGGTAAAATGTGCTGCCATCATGGCAACCCACATCGCGGGAAGCATGTCGCCCCATAGTAGCTCCTGCACTATTTTTGGGCGACATGCATCCAGTGATGCGGGCTGCTGCGATTGTGGCAGACCCGCACTGCTATTTGAGGTGTCATTCAAATGAATGCCATCTCAAATGCAAGTTACGCGTTTTGTCATTCCCACATCAGCGCTGTCAAATCACGGGATCACGCAGATCTGCCCGCGATTCAAAATGCTGTCGTGTGAATGCAGCCTTAGTGAGCTGAGTAGGCGTTTTTAATCACTCTCCTATGAATCTCAGGAGTGCAGTTCGTTCTGTACTCCTGTGACCTGTTTTCAGCCGACAGCTTAACTGATGAGCTATAGAGTTTTTTTAAAGGGTAACTCCACTTTTGTGGAGAAAAAAACAGCAAATAATAAAAAATAATATTATAGCATATACAATTGCAACACAAGTTATATTGTAATTGAATGTTACTAAAATGACCTTTCCTTTTCAATCTGTAGCCTCTGTAATTTTCTGTAAAATGCAATATGGCTACCTGGAGGTATTCTGTACACAATGTATACAGAACATCCCCGCCCCCCCCAGAAACATCACTTTCTGCTTGTATGATTGGCTCACTGATTTCCCCAGAAGTCTGCACTAAGATACAAGTCAGATTTCAGGCATCCCCTGCAACAAAAGTGTCATTTTTGTTGAGATACTCCCAATAGGAAATCACATCTAAAGGGATGCAGACCCAGCGGTTTTCCACATTAGAGCTCTGCAGGTGCATAGCTGATTGATAATTATTAAAACACTCCCATTAAACTCGCACATTGACACAGAGAAACACACAGGGATTGTTTGCAACAAAGTTTGTTAACATCCTTGTAATGTACATAAATCACCCAGAGGGGGATGTTTTTTTCTCAACAAAAGTGGAGTTACCCTTTAAAGCATCCCCTATGGACAGCTTTGGTTGTCATAGGTTGTCACCATTTCACCACACACATTTGCACACATTTTTGAAGCTTCAAATATTTTTTTGCTTAGTTGACAGAGCATATCACATGCAGCACCATGGCAACTGCAGAGCTAAAAAGAGGCTAAGATGGCACCTTCCTCAGCTGTAAAGTATATGATGGTCTAGTTCAGTTTTAGGAACAGTCAGCAGTGAATAAACAAATTGACTTGTGCAGATTATTTTGGACAGGTTGTTCCACCAGACCGGCCCTCGCAGCTTTGTGACGTTTTGGAAGCAGTTGTGCTGGCTTCTTGCTAGGATAGTTGTTTTTCATTTGTCATGTCTGACTCATGAAATGCAAGGAAGACAGCAGCGTACATCATTGTATGTGTTTTCATTTGCCTTTAATGATAGGTTAACAATATTGTACACTGTGTACCTTCAGAAACCAAGTTCATATTAAAATGAAAAGGGAGGGAGATGTATCTCTTGATGTACAGAATTAACTGTCATCTTCCCTAAAGGTTACCAGTGTTTTTAAAGCAGAACTTTACCAATAACAACTTGATAAAAAAAAAATAATGTTCTTTAGTAAGGAACATACAGTCCACATTAAAAATTATGCGACTAAAATTAGTGTATGCTGTAAATTGTCTCCAGCATTGCTCCGGTTTCTTCTTGCTGGAGGCTCCAATTTTGTTGAAGCCTGGAGCCCCTGAACAGCAGTAAATCATAAAGCTGAACTAAAGCCATCCGTTCCAAAAAACAATTACATTCCAGGAATGCCGGAATAGCTAGCTGTCACATTTGCTTGTGTGCTCAACCAAAACACCTAAAATGTGAAAGAAACAAAGGAACCGTGCTCTTATATCATAAATTACATATTATAAATCACCATAGTAAATAAACAAATAAATCTTCATTTGAATTTTAAAAAATACATAAAAATTGGGAAGTTCATGTATAACTCCCACACGTGAATAACGTCCTCAGTGAGTATAGGAAAGGTTCTTCTCCAGCCGCATGCAAACACACAATGCACTCACCAGACTTAATTGACCCCTATTACAGGGAGTCAAATTAGGCATATGGGAAAATCCAAGATGTCGTACATGAGGTCACAGGAATGATCCAAACCAAGTTTCTCCACACCAAACTCGCTCATTCATATCTTTATGGACATGCTTTGTGCACTGGTACACAGTCATGTTGGAACAGGAAGGGGCCATCCCCAAACTGTTCCCACAAAGTTGAGAGCTTGCTTAGAGCCCCCAGTAAATGAAACTCAAGAATTCTGTAATGAGTTATCAGATTTTTTCATCGACAACATCCAGAAAACAATTCACCAGAAAAAAACAACCAACCTCATTAAACCAAAGCAAAAAAGATATCGATACGAACATCACACAATCACAAATTTTTCTCTGACCCCAATCACCACTGACACCACCAAAAACATAATCAAAAGCCTCTGAGACAGCACATCACCAATCTACATCATTCCCACAAAACTCCTGAAAGAATGTTCCGACATCCTGGCTCCTAATATAACACACCTCATAAATCAGTCGTTCAAAGAAGGGATTGTTTCCGACCGCCCTCAAGCAAGGCATCATCAAACCCCTTCTAAAGAAACCCAACCTTGACCCTCAGGACCCTAACTACCGCAGACCGATAACAAGCCTTAACACCATCTCCAAGATTATGGAGAAAGCAGTAGTACAACAGCTACTTGGACACACACAAACTCTTGGATCAGGCTTCCGTCTAGGCCATGGCACAGAAACGGCACTTCTCAAGATATGGGACGACGCCCTCGAAGCAGCAGATGATGGAGAATCATGTCTCCTGGTACTGTTGGACCTCAGTGCAGCGTTTGATACAGTGGACCACAATACTCTACCCATCTGCCTCACAGAAGTAGCAGGAGTCACAGCCTCAGATCTACAATGGCTCGCATCCTTCTTAGGAAATCTTTCTTAGACAGTGAAACTAGGAGCATTCACCTCTGAAGCCCAGGCAATCTCTTGAGGAGTCCCTCAAGGTTCACCTTTGTCACCGGTGCTCTTCAACATCTAAATTCGCCCACTCCTCAAAATCATCAGAATATCAGACCTCTCCTTCCACTCATATGCTGATGACACTCAACTCTACTTTCGCATCACCGAACAAAAAGACCATCATCAGCAACTAGAAAAATGCCTCACTTTGATAGACGACTGGACCACTAGCTCCCTCAAACTCAATGAATCAAAAACAGAGCTTCTTTTCCTACACACAAACCAAAATTTCAAAACTAAGATTCCATGGAAACCTCCCACCATCTTTGGACAGACTAAGAATCTCTGAGTCATCTTTGACTCAGAAAAGTGAGGCCCGAAACGGAAAAGACAGAAAAGAAAAAGTAGTGCAGGGCCGGGCATGACCATGTGTTTAGGGGAGACAATGCATGGGTTAATATGAAGAGATAAGAGGGGAGGGGACAGTGAGTAAAGCCCAAGGGGGAGTGGTAATATATAAGGAGGAGGCGGGGCTGGGCGGGGGAACAGAAAGTTGTGGAGAAAGAAATGAGGAGGCAGTTTTTTGCTCTGCTCCTCCAACATGGCTGAGGTGTCACTCGGATGAGGGTCTTTATGGATGACTAGGTGAGCGGATCGAGGCTGGGAGGTGAGGGTTGCTGTGCATGCAGAGTTTGCGGCCTCTGGCACTCTGTTTTCACCAGGGCCCTCATCTGGGGCCATGCGCCAGGCGAGGAGCCCTCTGGGGGGAACAATCCGGTCCCCCAGCAAAGAATAGCCAGCCATCTGTCTGAGCAGGGTCTGGGCGGACTCCACGCCGCCAGCCCAGCTCGGTGGGTGAGGCCACGGGCTGTTATGGTGCTGCTTCCCCGCCCGTGAATTGCAGGACTACTACCTCCTCTGCCTGCATTGCTGCGTGGGAGGAAGGCTCGGCGAGGGAGACTTATTAGTATGGCCGTCAGGCTGCTTATATTTAAAAAAAAAGTTTTTAAGGGAGCGGAGCTCTACGGGTGGGCGTGGCCTATACTGGCGGCGCGAGATGCCACAAGATGGCGGTGGAAGGGCGAGGTTGACCTTCCAGGTCACAGTATGTGAGGGCATGTGTGGAACCATGGCAGGAGGCGGAGTTTCGGGGGTGAGACAGGCACTACAACAGAGGGACTCCACGGCCCCCTGGACCTCTTTGCCTGGGGGGCTGATTACACCACCGGTCCTGGTCTAGGACGACAGGTCGGAAGGCGAGCTGACAGTTTGCGAGGAGGAGGAGCCGCAGGAATGGGAGCCAGCGATGGAGGCAAGCAAGGCGGCTGTTGGGGTTCCAGTCAGCCCGGTAAGTCAAATAATGTCTAAATGTTTTTCGTTTAAGTTGCATTGCAGGATTTGTTGGGGGGTTGGAAAGGGGGGTGCAATGTCGGCGGCAGTTGCTCCTCTGGGAATAGAGGTGGTGGATGCTAGCCCACGAGTGGCGGGCGGTGCGCCTGCCAGTTTGGGGACAGTGCTGCAGTGGTGGGGTTGTCAGGTAATGGTAGGATGGAGATGGTAAGGATTGCAGATGCAAAAAAAAAAAAATGTGAGATGTACGGGTGCTTTGAGGGTCCCCTGGGAACACAATTAAATAGGAATTCCGGGATACGATTTGAAAAGGTAAGTGTGTGGAGATCTTCTCGTTATGGCCCCCTTTAAAAAAAAAAAGGGGGGGGAATTTACATTTTAAGTGTGCAGGGTCATGCAGGAAGATAAAGGGAAAAAGGATGAAGGTAAAAGGAGGTACCGATTGATTTTGTGGAAGGCGGTCGCCATTATGCGATTGTCATGGGGGGAAGAACCCGAACATGGTTCGGCATTGTTCTGTTATATGTAGGCCAGTGGTAGGTGCACATGTTAAAAAGGGGGATCTGATTGGCTATGGGATGATGAGCAGTTTAGACTGCGCAGGTCGGTATGGCCATTTCTTAATAGAGATCAAAGGATAGCAGCTTCTGGATGCGGTTTCTGTAGTAGTAGAGGCCCCCGAAGCAGTTCCTTTGGGGGGTATACCCCCCTCTGGACGGTCAGCCGAAAAGGAAGGGGGGTGGGTTGGCAGTGCAATGTGAGCTCCTGTCAGTTCAGTGGTTTTTTACGTTAAACACAAGTGTTAAAAGGGTGGGGGGACCCATCCATTGTATTGTGGCTTCACGTGAGGACAATGTACAGGCGAGCCTAGTCACACAAGGGATGACTTTTGGAAGGGGGTGAAAAGGTTGCTGCCTTTCATAAGTAGATACCCGGATAAGGAAATGGTGAGGCTACTTGCCTCTGGGGTTTTTAATGGTGTCTACAGCGGGGGTGGTGCCTGAGAAGGAACCAAACAAGTTTTGCCTCGTTTCCTCACTTATCTGTCCAAAAAAAAAAAAAATATAGAGTTCTGTCATAATCCAATGCGGTCCGATACTTCACGTACACAGCTATAAGTGGGTTAGGTGTGACGGAAAAGGGGCGCCTATGGTAAACTAGGAATCCGTGCTCCACTTGCTTACAGTTTATTTGGAGAGCTTTAGTTGCGGGATAGATGCTGGCAAGAGGAGTTTTTTTTACTTGGAACGATGCCTGCCCATGGGTTGCTCAATTTAGTGGGCCATGGTTAGATGTTTAGGTAATTACCGGAGTGGAGGGGGGGGGGTAGAGACGTGTCGGTCCCTGATTCAATCATACATGGCTTGGACGTTTTTGTGTGTTGGGCCGCCTTCCTCTGACGTGTGTGCGATTATACTTTATACATTGCAGCACATTGCAGGTAGGTTTATTAGTGCCATTGGCTGCAAAACACAGGGGGCCGACGAGGGATATTGTACTATTTTTTGTTTTGGCATTGTGATTGTTTCAGGGGTTACGGAGGGTCATCTGCCAGTGTCCAAGTTGGAGGTACTATAGAAGGGGGTTTGGGAGGCCCAGGGACGACGTGAGGTACAGTGGAGGACTTTGCATTCGTTGCTGGGTAAGTTCAATTTCACCTGACGGTTTTATTCTGATGAGTGGGTTTTGGCCGATGGCTACCATCTGCTACAGTGGGGGTTTCAGGCCCTGGCTAATTTAAACAGTTAAATGCGGAACATAGGGAGGGTTAGAAGGTTTGGTACGAGTTCTTGGCCACATATAACGGATGATAGGGGGATGCCAGGTCGATGGGAAAAGAGGTCACGAACACGGCGGGGTAAACAGGTTTTGGGGAATTTTTTTCTTTCAGGGGCAATAGAGTGAGGAAATTTGGCCACAATATTGTTGGGTGGAAGTGGGGTGTTCATTCGTAAACATGTGCTATTGGAATTTTTCCAGTGGTTCCGGCTATGGAGCTGGGGTAAGGGTCATGCAGGAACCTGACACGGAGTTGAATTGTGATTATGTGGGTGTGGTTTACGTGGTCAACCACATGTCCACGTTGTCACAACTGGTCATCCGGCGGCTACGCCTTTTTATGTTGCATTAGGTGCAGTTGAACATTTTCTATATGCTATTCATCTTGCAGGCTTCGGAAACACGGGGGGCTTACTCCTTGCATCTGTTTTCGGTGGGAGTTAGCCGGCCACAGAGGGGGAGGAGTTCTGGGAGATGGCATTGGAGTCACCACGGGAGGTAACAGGGCGGTCAGCCAGTGAGTCCACATGGGCGGCTTACGTGAAGGTATGAAAAGAAGGGTGGGTTGTTTGGTGCAAGAGTTTGAGGTCAAACATGGCTATGTGGGGGGTAAGGTTGTTGGTGGTACTGTGGTTCCAGGAACTTGGTAAACGGGGGTCGGTATCTGGCATTGAGCGGAAACTTGTGGGTTTTTGGCTTTTGTTTAACCTGCGGTGCAGGGTGGATTGAAAAAAAAAAAAGAGTTTGGGTTGGACAATTAAAAAAAAAAATGAATAAAAAAATGATCAAAGGGTTAGAGGGGTGGAGGTGCTGCTGTTTGTTACCAGGATTCAGGGTAATAAAAAATATAAAAATAAATAAATAAAAAAGGGATAAAACGTTTAGGGAGTTTCTAGGGTTTGGAACAGATGGCATGGGGGGCAGTTCATGTGGCGCAAGGCTGGGAAGTACTGGTTGAGGTTCCAGTTCGGGTCGGTGTTCTGAAAATGCCCCTGGGACGCAAGGTTGGATTGGGCCAGAATACGCTTCACACTCCTTCCACATCGGGGCGGGTGTAGAAGCTGCCAGATGTGGGTTGGATGAGGCGGCGGTAAGGAGGAATGGTAGGTGGGAAGCAAAGTGATTATGCACTTACCTATGCCTTCATGTGGTGGTGGAATAAATAATAAAAAAATAAAAAATAAAAATAAAACACGAGTGGGGGAGTAGCCTGTACATACAAGCTGTGTTGTTTGTGGTATGGGGTACATTGGTTTACTTTAAAGTTGGTGCTGCCTTTGTTTAGCGTTTTTTTCGTCCAGATGGAGGATTTATACGCCTTGTCTGGATTTTCTTTGTTATCTGTATGTTTGTTGGGGGGGGGGCAGGAGAGCAGATGCGAGATCGGTTGGCAGACAGTTGGGTAGTTAGATGAGGGAGGCATGTGTTCACTGGCTAGGTGTATGGGGGTTGAGGTGGAGCAAGGTGATATGGGAAATGGAACGTTAGGCATGGCAGGATAAACCGTCGGCTATCTGGGTTATGCATGCAAGGGGTAATGCTTTGGGTTTTGAATGATCAGGGAGCTGATCTCGGACGTTAAATCAGATATTTTACGACTTCGTACAGTTGTCTAACACTCAGGTGGTGGGGAGGTTGTGGCTCAGGATGGGGAGCCTGGTGATCAGGCAAGTAGAGGTGGAAACTGATGTGGGCCTGTAACCAAGGGTGTTAGAATACACCTCTAGGTAGTGGCGATTGTTTTCTGGGCTCTGGGGCTGCAAGATGGGATCCAGCGGGCCCCGGGGGTGTGGGGGAGCCCTTAAGGGTAAGGTGTCATCCTTGCGGGCTGTGGCGGTGTTTTGTTGGTCTTTGACGGTGGCAGTAAATATATGTGATGGAAAGGGGTGGGGGGCTCATCGGTAGTATGTGCCCCTCCGGTGTATTCCAGCGAAAGGTTAGCTGGAATACTGTAATGGTTACACTGCGGGAAGGGGGTTGTCTCCGAGCTGATTATCCTCTGGAGGCCTATCGTGTGGAAAAAGGTCCCGCAGTGTATTGGTGGAATATGTGTTGGAGTTCCGGGGTGCCATCAAAGACCAACAGACTGGAGTTAAACAAGTTGTTACGGAGGTAATATTTTGGTATATATTTGATATTGGAGTTATTTATATGGTGTGAATAATAAATAGGCTGCTATAGCCATTTATACTCCAAAATTAAGGTGTAGTCTCATAATTTTAGAAGGCTAAGAAATGGGGATGTTGGAGTACAAGTGGTAAAGCAGTAAGAGACAGGTTGGGTACCTATGAACTACACTGGTCATGTCAATGGATGCACAAATAGGATCAATAGTCAGCGATCTCACCATCTCCTCCATTTCAAAAGAGGACAAAGCAGCGGTAGTTGGAACAATCATTAATTTCCGACTCGACTACGCAAACTCCCTCTACATAGGACTACCCCAATATCAACTTGCGCGCTTACAACTCATCCAAAACACCGCGGCAAGACTGATAACAGGAAAAAAACCCTGGGAATCCATCCCCCCTTCCCTGAGGAGTCTACATTTGCTAACCGTAAAAAGAATTGGATCACATTCAAGACCCTCTGCCTCACCCACAAATGCATACAAGGAAACGCTCCTCAATAGCTACGCGAGAAAATAAAACACTACACACCCAATCGCAGTCTTCGATCATCTAACCAAAGCCTCCTCCTCATTCCCAAATCCCGTTACAATTCAAAGGGAGAACGAAGATTCACAGTCCAAGGACCACAGCTATGGAATGCTCTACCAACTTACATCCGCATGGAAGAAAACCATCAGGCCTTCAGGAAAAAACTCAAGACCTACCTCTTCTAAGAAGCTGAACAACACAGGACGAATTCAGCACCTTGAGGCGATTCAGTTCACATTTGCAGCGCTATATAAATCATTCATTCATTCAGAGCATGAAATTGTCCAAAATGTCTTGGTATGTTGAAGTCTTAAGAGCTCCCTTCACTGGAATTAAGGTGGCCAAGCCCAACCCCCGAAAAACAACTCCACAATGAGTCATGACCTCAACCCGCTAAAACAATTTTGGGATGAATTAGAACGGAGACTGTGGACCAAGCCTTCTCATCCAACATCAGTGCCTGACCTCACAAATGCGCTTCTGGAAGAATGGTCAAACATTCCCATAGACACATTCCTAAACCTTGTGGACAGCCTTCCCAGAACAGTTAAAGCTGTTATATCTGCAAAGGTTGGGCCAACTCAGTATTGAACCCTACGGACTAAGACTAGGAGGCCATTAACGTTTATGTGCATGTAAAGGCAAGTGTCCTAATACTTTTGACAATATAGTGTATGTGAAGTGGTTATTTATTCTATATTGTGTATCATTTAAAGCAGTAATAAACCCAAAAACAAACATTTGTGATATTGCAGCTTACAAATTCCTAGATGTGATGGCAGCATTTGTTTTCTTTTTTAGGTTTTCTTTCTTCTATTTTTATCTGGTGATCCAGCCAGCCAGTCTGTTGTTTTTCACAAGCTCCCCAGCAGAATGTATCAGTTTACATGGATGACATAAACTGCTTAATGTACCACTAAACCCACATCAATAAATCCTGTATTGTATGCTGTTTATACTCACTCGGTCTATGAGATTTATTTTCTGTATTCTGCAAAACACCTAGAGAACAGTTGTTCTCTATATCCACTTTCTGTTATGTCCCCAATGAAGCTAGGGATTTTGCAGAGCAGTGTTGGTAGCTCTGCAAATGCTTAGTTTTCAGTGAGTTCTATGCTGAGAATTTCCTCCCTATCCCATCTGAGCAGCTCACGTGACGATAGAGTCACACGTGTGCACAGTGGTAAATGACAGCCCACTCCCTCCCTCCTCCTTCATGCCCTCTAACCAGCTAAACACAGTGGAGGTGGAATATTACAACTTGATTGATGGAGGCTTCACCTCCCTCTTATTCTAGGACACAGGCAGGGGCATGACACAGCATCTGACAGGCAGAAATCCGCCCACACCATGTTATTGCCAAAAAATAATAAAGATTTAATTTCAAATATATATTTGTGTGGCAATTTAAAACAGTTCATTGATATTAGATATTTATTTTTACTCTATCCCAAAGGCTGTTTTTATTTTTTTTTAAATTGTAAACATGTGACCAGCAGCAGAGCACTAGAAGCTCCTCCTGCTTATGTTTTCCTGCAAACAGGCTAAGAAAGATCTGGGCCATGTGACAGCTTTATATCAATTGGAAAAAAAGATACTTAGTTTTTTTTTTTTATTAAAATAATTACAGTGCTATCATCCACATACAGAAATAGTAGGGGCAATGGGGGTTATTTACAAAAGGCAAATCCACTTTGCACTGCATGTGCAGATGAAAGTGCACTGAAAGTGTACTTGGAAGTACAGTCGCTCTAAATCTAAGAGGTAGATTCGAAATGAGTGGAAGCTCTGCTGATTTTATCATCCAATCATGCGCAAGCTAAAATGCTGTTTTTTATTTTCCTTGCATATCCCCCTCGGATCTACAGTGACTTTACATTCAAGTGCACTTTCAGTGCACTTTCAAATGCACTTGCAGTGCAAAGTGGATTTGCCTTTAGTAAATAACCCCCAATGCATATTAAACAGTGGGGCTGATTTACTAAAACTGGAACACTCGGAATCTGGTGCAACTGTGCATGGTAGCCAATCAGCTTCTAACTTCAGCTTGGTCAGTTCAATTGACAATAAAACCTGGAAGCTGATTGGTTTCTATGCAGAGCTGCACCAGATTTTGCACTCTCCAGTTTTAATCAACCCCTGTGTGTGTCTAGTATCACTATAACACTGGCAGGGGTGCTAAGATCAGCTTTTATTTATGTATGAGGTGTGTCTATTAAATAACGAGACTATGATCACACCTAGTAAACAACCTGCATTACAAGCAGCAAAACTCTATGACGTTCAGTTGATTGTGAGTCGCCATTTAGTTTGGTTGTGTTTTCTTTAGTGTGCTGAAAAAAATGCTAAGTTTAAAAGGTGAACGTGTCAATTTGAATTTTTTTGTAAAATTGCACAAAACTCCAACAGAATGTTTTCAAATGCTTACTACAGCTTATGGGAATGATGGCCTGTCTCGTGCGCGTGTGTTTGAGCAGCACAAAAAATTCAGTGAGGGATGTGAGAATTAATTCCCAAAATTTAAATCAGTGCTTAAAGGGTAATCTCAACTTTACTGAAAAATCTGTAAGGTGAACTTACAGAGGACCCCCCTGCTCACCCCCCCCCCCCCCCAATCACCCCAATGCGATCTCCTGTTCTGAGCCCCTGTTAAGCCGCGTCAAGGGTCCAGGGCTTAGAAATCGCCACAGCTGAATGAATCTGCAAATTTTACCCCATCAGGAGGGATGTTTTGGAGCTTTCTGCTCAGCGCCGTCACATGAGCGGCGCCGACCAATCAGAACCTGCATAGCCCATCCTGTCAGCGAGTAAGAGGACATGTAAATGGCGAATGGATTTCTAAGCCCTGGGCCCCAGGCGTGGCTATACCAGGGCTCAGAACAGGAGATCACCGCGATCCAGGTGGGGCCCTATGTATGTTCACCTTACAGATTTTTCTATAAAGGTCAACCAGGCCAATTCTGACATTTCTCTCCTACATGTAAAAATCATAATTTTTTTGCAAGAAAATTACATAGAACCCCCAAACATTATATATGTTTTTTTAGCAGAGACCTTGAAGAATACAATGGCGGTCATTGCAACTTTTTATCTCCCCCAGTATTTGCTCAGCAATTTTCAAACCCATTTGTTTTGGGGGAAAAAAACAGTTTCATGCTTTAAAAAAATCAAAAACAGTAAAGTTAGCCCAATTCTTTTGCATAATGTGAAAGATGAAGTTACGGCGAGTAAATAGATACCTAACATGTCACACTTCAAAATTGCACACGCTCGTGGCGCCAAACTTCGGTACTTAAAAATCCCCATAGGCGACACTTTAAACTTTTTTACTGGTCTTATGTTTAGAGTTACAGAGGAGGTCTAGGGCTAGAATTATTGCTCTCACTTTAACATTTGCGCCAACACCTCACTTGTGTGGTTTGAACACCATTTTTAATATGTGGGTGGGATTTAGGTATGCGTTCGCTTCTGCGTGCGAGCACAAAGGGACAGGGGCACTTTTAAAAAAAAAAACATTTTTATTGTTAATTTGACTTTAAATTTTTTATTTTGACACTTTTCAAAAAAAAAGTTTGATCACTTTTATTACTATTACAAGGAATGTAAACATCCCTTGTAATAGGAATATGGCATGATCGGCCCTCTTTACAGTGAGATATGGGGTCAAAAAGACCCCACATCTCGCCTTTAGGCTGGGACAGCTGAAATAAAAATAAAAAAAATAAACAACCTAGGCTTCACAGCTCAGGCAGCGCCATTTGTTTGAATGCAGAGGCCGGGCGTGACGTCATAACATCGCGTCCGGTCTCCGAACGATCATAGAGACTCCAGCAACCACCTGGTCCGCCGGAAATCTGTATGGTAAACATCCATGGCTGGCGGATTCTGTCTCCAACTCACCGACGGCAGCAGTGAGTCAGTAAAAGCACCGGAGGGCGGCGGGAGGGGGGGCGTTAATTCACAGTTGTTCAAATCCACACACTTCTTATTTTCAAGCTTAAACATCCAATGTTATTAATCATTTACATGGATAATGTGAACATATGCACGAGGATCCTAAAAACGGTACTTGTATGAATGTCTGTTAGGGTCTGTTTCTGAGAAAACACCCATATGTTGTTACCATATTTTAAAATTGTCCAAGGTATTGTATGTCTAACATAGCTTTTACTCTAGTAACCTTGTAAACCTTTGCCCTTAGGCATCAGTCATAACTTCAGCTTGAACCCTCAACACTTACAAACACACTGTAAACAGTACAGCTTTTTTTTTTTTTTCTTATAGCCAAGTCATTACTAAGCCTCAGTTTATGTATGTGGGCTGTGGGCTGCATGTAGGACAGTCCATTAATTTCAATGGGGTGTCCTACCTATGAGAAATAGTGGGAAACAAGTCCTCAACCATTTTGTAAAATTGTGCTGCACTGAGCTGCTCTATGGTTGTCAATGTGTGGGGGCGCCATTAAGAAATTATTGATTTCCCCATGCGTCTGCAAAAGTGCAGTTTCTCTGCATGTCAGGAAAGTGTGCGATTTTGCACATGTTCCTGATATGCAGAGCTGGGAATCAAGCCATACAGTGGAAGAATAATGTTAAATAAAATACAACCTGGTCTTCTAATAGTGGTTGTAGTAAAGATCTGTGTTCAATCTCACTGTATGAGCAATCACAAACAACTCATCCGAGAATAAAATATAGCCAATGGCTCCCGCTGCTCTGTTTGAGCCAGTAAGGATGGAGCAATTTTGCCAACTATCAGTATTTATACTGGCAGTCAGTAAAAAACAGACACGTCCTCTACCAGTAAATTAAAAATTATGGCTGTGACGCTCGGCTTGGAACTGTGCATGCAGAGTTTTGGTCTGGAACTGGTTGAGACCATCTGAGTGCCTGCTACAGTGTGTTCAGGCATGGCTGGCGGGGGGGGGGTTAGCAGAGGCAGTACCTGAATGTGTCATGTGATGTCAAGGTCCAAAGGAGCCCAGCAGAGCGGCCAGTGCCTCATTTGCAGATCTGCAGGTCGGGAGCAAGGCAAGCTGGGAGCAGGGGGACTGTCAGTGTTGTTTGGACTGTAGGGACCATCTGGCGTGGAGAGAGACTGTCACTGTGACTCAGGAGGGGACGTGTCGACGAGGTGTTATCATCATCTGTGCTGCTGCACACTGCTGTCAGTGTCACTGTGAGACTCAATTTCATGTCACTGTGAGACTCAATTTCATGCTTACCCATTCTAATTTCTTGCTCTCCTGAGTCCTTTCCCTGAGCTACTTACTGTGTCGAAAATAAAATAAGAAATATGTTTTATGCCTTAATCTCTACCTTAAAGAGGAAGTAAACTCTCCCACTCTAATGCTTCTTTTCATTTAGTCCATTATAATAAGTCATTATCAGACTATAGCCACTGTAATCCAGCCCAAATTGCATATTACTTACTGTTTAAAGAAACTTATAAAAGTATTGTTTTCTGAGTCCACAGTGGAGTGTATTTCCGCCCTTACATTGAGCACTTCCTGTACTGTTAACCAAGCCTCAATCTCAATCCAACGTTTCTATAGCAACCCTGCTTCCCTGTTCATAGCTTACTTGTTTATTTCATAGTATTTACTTGTGCTGATGTCTAATGTTTCCCTTTGTCAGACTTATCAGCTTCAGCTGATAAGACTGCAGTAATGGCCAAGTTTAGACTGTATGTCATGTCACATGGTTACATGGGGTGTAGGAGGAAGCTCTGAGTGATTAGCAGAGTTCAGTGTTGTGCCGTAGGAAGTCCTGCTAACAGATAGATAAGACATAGAGAGTGTGCCTTAAATCAGGATAGATCTGGGCATGCTCAGTGACTTCATTCTACAGAACAACAAGGATTACAACAATACTAAGCAAGTAAGGAGATATCTACAAGCAGTGTTCATTAGGGTTTTTTATGCTGATTTAGATGGGACAAAGTTGTGGGAGAGGGTTTACAACCACTTTAAAACATATTGCTAATTGCATACTGTACTCATTTGTAGCCTAAATACTGAAATTTGCACTTAAAACTGTAAATTTTGGAAATGCCAGTAAAAAACTTGGCTTTGCCAGTAAATTTTGGGTGTCTTGTCAGTAAGTTTCAATCTAGTAAATTGGCAAGACTGGGATGGAGAGCCAATGCACTCGTGCACATCGCTGGATCCAGATTGGGCTTAAGTATAAGTGGGGACTGGGGGGGAACTACATACAGGAGTTTTTTTTTTTACCTTAATACAGAGAACGCATTAAGGTAAAAAAACTGCCATTAAAATAACTTTAAATTACCATGGCAGGAAAGCAACTAGCATTTTTAACAGGAGAGATTAGTAGTGACATCCTATAAAATTTTCCAGGGCAAGTTTTTCTTAAAGCCCATTAAACCCTGTTGATTTATTACTATGATACAGTCACGTTGCATTTAGTGTGATAAATATGACACTGATTCAATTTTTTAGTTTTAGTTAAGTGCTGCAGCAAGCACTGAAATACATTGTGCTGGCAGAACTTGTATAGCTGTTCTCAAACACAATACAGCGGCCTTGCTCTCCAGTGGTCTGATATCCCCCTGAACACTACTGTAATCAACAGTGCTGGAGCAGTGTGCAGAGAGTCTGATTGCTACTCTATTGATGAGAGCAGTGGTCTGACTGTACTCTGTGCAGCCAGTACAAGATGTTTTAATGTTAAATTGTTTGTTAACCCCCCCCACCCCCAAAAAAACGATCATGTTGCCTTAACGCATGTTATACAGCACAGTGCTTGTGCTGTGTCATTTGGGCCCCTGTAACACCTGAAATACCTGGCTTATCGTGCCTGGCTATGCCCTCCCCCACTGTAAACTGACCACGATATATCAGGGCTGCTGGGCCCTGACACCATGGTCAGAGTACTTGCCTCCATCATCCACAGCCCTGCTCTCCATTGTCTGTGTCTCCTCGGTTCTCCTCCTCCCTCCCCTCCCTGCCTGTCTGCTAATACCAGTGCCTGCTCCTGCTGCTCTCATAACTTCTACGAAATCATGTAATCCCCTCTGTACCATAATAATAAGTGTCCATGTGTCTGTGTAATGTAAAAAACCTGCCTACCTGTACCTATATATGCGCAGCTCCTGGTGCTCAGCTGACTGTCGGCTCTCTCGCTCCTCTCCCACTCCTCCCCTGCTGACGTCAGCGGAAGGGCTTGGCCTCACCCACTGGATCTGTGAGCCGGAGAGAGAAGAGAACTGATAAGTCAGCTGAGCACTGTGAGCTGAGCTTATATAGATACAGATTGGCAGATTTTTTACATTACACAGACACAGGGAAACTTTTTATTCTGGTACAGAGGGGATTGCATGATTTCGTACAACCACTTTAGTAAACAAAAGGTTGGGGCTCGTTTACACTTGCTTCAAAATGTGGCATTGGACATGATTTTTTAAAGCGCTCTGAATGTCAATCAAAGCACCTGTCACTAAATAAAATGGTTAGCTTACACTCCTGTTTACACATTTAATTTGCTTCAAAAATTATACCACTGTCACATTCTTGGTGCTTAAAACCATCTTCAAAGCCTCCATAGAACTCTGTGCTCGCTTACAGCACCTGCAGCTTTTGAGAGACTTTTATTTAACTTTAGCTTTGCTTTGTTTTATATGTATTATAGGTATGATATATCCCAGGATGCACTGGTAAACCACAATGCGAACCAGAAAGATGTCATCAGCCAGTCACTTCCAGTTTATGTACATATTCTGAAAGTGTCTGGTGCAGACGTCACATCTGGTGTGCAGCATGGAGCAGCAGGAAGGTGAGCGGGTCCTGGACTGGAGCAACTAGCAGACAACAAACGTGGTGTGCAACATGGCAAAGCTATAGCGGAAGGTAAGCAGTGACCAAAGAGAGAGGACTGAACAGCAGAGGATCAGCAAAGCTGGGGGACCGGAGCAGGAGAAACTAGCAATTTCACACATGGTGCACAGTATGGGAGCAACATAGTGGGAGGTGAGCGGGGTCAAGAGAGGAAGATCAGCGAACCATAGGATCTGCAGAGCTGGGGGTTACTACTGAGTGGGAGATCAGCATAGGCGCCTCTAGGTGCAGATGTATAACATGTTTTAATAAGCACTTGATACAGACAACTTGATTCAGGCATGTAAAAATCTCAACAAAGGGAGGTGGCATCAGTTGACAATCCAAATCTGGCAAGAGGAGAAGGCACTGGGCTCGCTGAGGTACCGCTGTTCATGAGATAGCTCCAAGCCTCGATCTGAAGTGTCTTCACCGTCAAATGATGCCAACTGATGCCATCTCCTCTTGTTGGGATTTTTACATGCCTAAATTTACTTCACAAATGTGAGTTGCCTGTATCAAGTGTTTATTAAAACGTGTTATACATCTGCACCTAGAGGCGCCTCTCTCCTTGTCTTTCCAGAGTATTAGAACACAGTCCCCTGTTCCCAAGTGTCGGCAGCCTTGCATGTTGGATTTTTCACCACCTCCCCTTATGGTCATTGGACCTAACATTGTTAAAGACCTTGGACTACTGTCATTTAATTTATTCTTTGGCCCTGATTGCTGTGCTGAACGAATGTTCATGCCATATTACACTATGGGATTGGTTTCTCTAGTTCTTTGCGCCTTCACTTGTATTAGGCCCCTACCACACGAGGCGGATGTGTTTCAGTGGAGTCCGCCAGCTCAGCGGAAGATCTCTCCATTGATCTCCGCTGAGCCGACGGTGACATGTCTGTCTCTGCTTATTGAGCAGGGAGGGGCCTGTCGAGCACCGCTGATTCCTATGGAGAGATCGGACGAAAATGGACAGCATCCACAAGGATGGCGAACGTATTGCCATATGTCTTATTTTAGCAGATCGGATGTCAGCGGGCATGTCACCACTGACATCCGTCGATACATAGACCTGCATGGAGCGTCCATTCAGGTCCGCCTAAACAACCGACAGGCAGACCTGAACGGTCCGCCCGTGTGAAAGGGGCCTTATAGATTCCATAATCAACTCTGTTGTGTGCTTTTCAGAATTCTTTAGATTCATGACACCTGAAGTTGGTTGTGCTACCAGACTTTTGTCCAGAATTGTGTTGTTTATGTCAGAAGCTTTAATATTTCTACCAAAGAATTCTGTAAGTTTCCAGAAAAAATACTCTGCAGACTGAATCTGTTACAGCAGTGGTATTTAAGAGTAAATAATGATTCAGTGAGTTTTGATCTTAGCTAGTGAATAACCCAGCATACAGTTTCCCATTTGAGACCTTAGTTCTTGATCTTGGTAGCAGCAGTGTATATATTTGTTGTGCATAGTCTCTTGTATTTCAATCAAATAAGTCATTTTGTAATATTTGCTTTCACTTTGGTAACATGGCATGATTTTTAAATATTTTTATTTTATTTTTTGCAATGAATACATATATAGATTGTGAATCCTTTCTACACTCAAACTGCTTACACAATTTTACCAAAAGTATTGGCATGCCTGCCTTTAGGCTGGATTCACAATTCACACTTATACATTTTAGTGCTTTTTGCATTTTGTAGATTTGCACTACAGATCATGTTCCATAGGAAACCGTGTTAAATGGACTGTAGTGCAAATCTGCAAAATGCAAAAAGCACTAAAACTGCATAGGTGTGAATCCAGCCTAACACACACATGAACTTTATTGGAATCCCAGTCTTAGTCCGTAGGGTTCAATATTGAGTTGGCCCACCCTTTGCAGCTATAACAGCTTCTACTCTTCTGGGTAGGCTGTCCACAAGGTTTAGAAGTGTGTCTATGGGAATGTTTGACCATTCTTTCAAAAGCGCATTTGTGAGGTCAGGGACTGATGTGGATGGGAAGGCCTGGCTCGCAGCCTCCACTCTAATTCTCCCCCAAAAAATAAGACTCAATTACTCTTTTTCCCACCATGTTTATACTTTTTTGTGGCCATACAAATATATGAACTGTCAAGCTTGAAGGGAGGGTAGCGGCAATGTCTACTTATCTTCTTTAGCTTTGGTGAGTGGCTCAAGAAATGTCTTTTCAAATTAACATGTCCACTGCTTCGGATCCCTTTGTCTGTTTGAAGAAGACTTGTACACATTAGTCCATGCTATCCATACTTTCTGGAAGGGCAAGGTTTATCTGGTTTTCATTGACAACTTCTCATCTCCCACCTGAGTGTGCAGCATGACATAGTAGTGTAGTCCAATAGCAATTGTGTGGCTGGAGTTACCATGTTGTAGTTTTGTCACCTACCCACATACAAATTTGTCTGTCAAGATCATGAAGTCTATTGGTGAAGTTAAAACAGATAACAGTCATTTACTGAGATTATTAAATGTGTATCATAATATTAAATATTAATTAATAAGTATTATACACACACCGGTAACTTTATTAGGTACACTAGTTTAATTGCTTGGTAATACAAATTGTTAATCACATTGCGGCACGTCAATTTGATTTAGGCATCTAGATGTGGTTAAGACAACTTACTGAAGTTCAAACCAATCATCAGAATGGGGAAGAAAGGGGATTTAAGTGACTTTGAATGTGGCATTGTTGTTGGTGCCAGACAGGCTGGTCTGAGAATTAAAAAAAATGTTCAGCTACTGGGATTTTCACTCATAACCATCTCTAGGGTTTACAGAGAATGATCTGAAAAAGTGAAAATATCCAGTAAGCGGCAGTTGTGTGGACAAAAGCCTTGAAGACGTCAGAGGAGAATGGGAAAACTGGTTTGAGATGATAAAAAGGCAACAGTAACTCAAAATAACAACTCATTACAACCAAGGTATGTAAAATACCATCTCTGAACACACAACACATCCAACCTTAAAGCAGATGGGCTACAGCAGCAGAAGACCACACCGGGTGCCACTCTTGTTAGCTAAGAACAGGAAACGGAGGCTAAAATTTGCACAGGCTCCCCAAAATTGGACAATAAAAGATTGGAAAAAAAGTTGCCTGAACATCATTTAAATGGCATGGCCTATTGATACTGATGACCATGTCCATCCCTTTATAACTACAGTGTACCCATTTTCTAATGGCTCCTTCCAGCAGGATAATGCACCATGTCACAAAACTCAAATAATTTCAAACAGATTTTTCGAACATGACAATGAGTTCCCTCTACTCAAATGGCCTCCACAGTCACCAGATCTCAATCCAATAGACCACCTTTGGGATTTAGTAAAACAGGAAACTCACATCATGGATGTGCAGCTGACAAATCTGCAGCAACTGCATAATGCTATCATGTCAATATGGACCAAAATCTGAGGGATGTTTCCAACACCTTGTTGAATCTATGCCACAAAGAATTAAGGCAGTTCTGAAGGCAAAAGGGGGTCCAAACTGGGACTAGCAAGGGGTACCTAATAAAGTGTCCGGTGAGTGTATATTCAATTTAAACAGAACATGCCACTGGGGCCAGTTCTGAACATTCTGCTAGAATTTTTTATAACCAGATCTGCACAAATTCATAGGATTTGACTGTCAGAATTTGTAAAATAAAGGTGTCTGAAAAAAAGAAAAAAAAAACTTTTCCTGCAGCAGGCAGTCAAATTCTCCCTTGCATTCTCTAATACTGTTTAAAGCATAACTTTACCCATAACAACTTGAAAAAAATGAATGTTCTTTAGCAAGGAACATACATTCCACATTAATAGTTATGTTACCAAAATTAGTGTGTGCTGCATATTGCCTCAAATGTTGCTCCTGTTTCTTCTTCTTGGAGGCTGCCATTTTGATGACGCCCAGAGCCCCTGAACAGCAGTAAATCATAAAGCGGAGCTAAACCGATTGATTTAACGGTTTCAAAAGACAGTTACATTCCTGGAATGCTGGAATTGCTGTCACATTTGCTTGTGTTCTCAACCAAACTGTCAAACCAACAAATGGCTGGTTTCATAACTGATCACATGAGCAGCACCATGGCAGTTGCTTATCAAGCAGAAGCAGCTTCCATGGCTGTAAAGGATAGGAGGGTTTAATTCCGCTTTAAGGGTGCCAGTAAATCGGCCTCTACAAACGCTGCAGTGCCTAAAAATAGAGAGAACTGAGCATGTGCACAGCAGGGAGAGGCAGTGTATTACTGGATTTTAAACAGTATAGGTACTTATTTTTTATGTTTTACATAGCTATACCTGCAAAAAGAGCCAACCTAAAGTCATTTAGTGGGACTTCATTTTCTGACTAAAGTTCCACTTTAAGAGAAGTGAAACACAAAATCTATTTATCAAGTTCAGTGATTGATTTAAATACTTTCAACCGTAAAATCACTTTGGTTTTAAAAGTAGTGAAATGGAAACATGAGATATTGCCTCAGGAACAGATTCCAGATGATATCATTCTAGTACAAGTTAGAGGAGAAAAGGAAACCTCTTTTAGGCTACTGAAGGCTACACCAGAACATTCTGTTTCTTCTTGCATTTTCCAAAGAATTAAGTGAACAAGATACAGACATGAGCCTGTAAAGCATAGATGAAGGTGTTCATTATATAAAGCCCTTAAAGCCGGTCACACACAGAGCGATTTTGCTTCCTGCAACCACAGTTTTTTTTTACCTTAAAGCAGAGTTCCACCCAAAAGTGGAACTTCCGCTTATTTGTCTTCTCTCCCCTCCAGTGCCACATTTGGCACCTTTCGGTGGGGGGAGCGGATACCTATCTTTGACTGATGCCCTTCCTCACTCTTAGGAGCCTGGGCTGTGGCGATTTACGTCAGCGGCTCGGCTCCCTCCTCCTTCCCCCACCGCTGGGCTAGTAAAAGAGTGCAAGCGGTGCCTCACGCATGCACAGTAGGGATCCGGCGTGAAACCATAATGCTGCACTGCCGAGTTCCATTCCCGGCAGCGGCAGCACCCGACAGCTGATGGAAACATCAGCTGTGGTGCCATTATCCCTGGACTCCAGTACAGGTAAGTGTCCTATTAGTGAAAGTCAAGTGCAGTATGTGCAGCTGCTGGCTTTTAATTTTTGCAGTGGTGGGTGGACCTCCGCTTTAATGCAGAAAATTAAAATGAAAGGTAAAAAAAAAAAAACTTTTACCTTTACAACCACCTATTCTCTACCGGCCATAGTAAAATGATGTCATGTACTTTGTGGGGGGATATCTGAATGATGCCTGTAGCTACAGGCATCATTCAGATATCATTCTTTCCAGCCGGCGATTCTGTGCACGATAAGAATGTAGTGGCAGTTCTGCCGCTTGATCATTCATATAGGCGACGGGGGAGGTCCGCCCCTTCCGCCACCATCCGGTGCTTCTCCAGGCTCTCCCGTGCCATCAGGGGCCCGGAGAAAGAATCGCCCACAGCCGGATGATGAGCATAGAGATTTCTATGACCGTCGGAGGCCCGGGCGCAAAGTTGATAAAGCGCTGAAGCGTGAAACATGTAGTCACGGCTTCCCTGAGCCTACAATGTTCCACTGCTGATTACCGACGAGTTCCTGTTGTTTTCCGGCTTCCGTTTGTTTCCATGGTAACATCTATTTAGAGTTGGGACAGCCCTCTCCACAGTCCTGCCTGAAGCCGATTGGTTGATGTTAACCCCCTCTCATCCGGACTCAGCAGTGGTATAGTTTATTATTTATATCAGTATCTTATTTAGCTATATGCTTTTATGACTGTTCTACAACCATCTACAAGTTCTGCAACCATCTACTGTTCTGCAACCATCTACAATACTACTATTGACTCTGGCTGCAACTTTTTATATTTGACTCTTAGTGCAATAAATTCATCATGTTACTTATCTAAAGACTAATACGTTTTCATGCGAGTTCCATTGTGCGCTGCTTTTTGTTTTCTGTATCCTGATATCCATTTTTTCCAGTGGTTGGTAGCTGCACTGCAACTTAGTTTACTTTATATTTTTCAGGTTGTACATGCCAATGCACATGACTAATAGTTTGTAGCACTAATAGGAACTGTATATATGTTTGCTAATTGTTTACCCAGTAGCTGCTGCATTTTCCCACCCTAGGCTTATACTCAAGTCAATACGTTTTCCCAGTTTTTTGTGGTAAAATTAGGTGCCTCAGCTTATATTCAGGTCGGCCTATACTTGAGTATATACGGTATTATATGTTTGTAATTTGGAATATATTCAAAAAAAAATGAAAAATGCTAATAAAATAAAAATATATACTGTAAGTTTTACCATTTTTTCACTGGCTCGTCAGAATCATCTTTTAATAGTGGAATACGAGATTGAGTAGAGGATGGTCCATTTCTGAAACACTGATTGGCCATGGATCGATGACCAGGACCCACCCTGCCCTCGCATTTCACAAACACAAGGCAAACCCTTCTATTTCATAACCAGCAATTGACATAAGCAGACGGAGTTCATATTATAAAGGTCACCTCTGTTCAGTGTTTACAACAAGATCTGAACAATAGAGCTTGATAAAATTTTAACCAGCTTATCCAGAGCTTCTGCAAAGT
This sequence comes from Lithobates pipiens, assembly GCF_037356315.1. Taxonomy (NCBI): domain Eukaryota; kingdom Metazoa; phylum Chordata; class Amphibia; order Anura; family Ranidae; genus Lithobates; species Lithobates pipiens. The sequence goes on from NW_027507758.1 coordinate 294,531,962, forward strand.
AGGTTTTAGCCAAGCCCTTTGCAGGATCAGGGACCAGAAGGGTCAATGATCTTGGATATTTAAATACACGTATACCACAGGTTGTAGAACCCTGCCCCAGTTTCAAGGAAAGTAGAATCATCTAAACAAAAATAAAACTTCTGCTCAGTTCTTGTTGGAATGTGTAAAATTATTCGATAACAGCAGGCCCCATTCAGACTAATAGTGTAATTCAGTGTCTAAGACGATCTTTAGAATTCCGACATGCCTCCACGCGACAAATATTGATGTGGGTGACAGATTCATGTAGCTGTTGTAGACCAAGTGTGGAGGCACCCTGAGATCAGAGCATCCATAGAGATGTAGCACCGGCTCCTGAAGAGCACATGCTATGTGTTTTTGAAATTTAACATTACACCTGAACTGCAGTTTGGTTTGGGTATAATTATTCCAAATTTTGACCTCAGCATCAGTCTGACTGGACTATAGGGAGTTCAGCCTGGCCATATGGGGCGCTGTCTATTCTGGCAGGCATAGAAACACAGTCTGGTTGGGTGCTTTAAGGTTACTTTCTCTCAGAGCCAGCCCAGTGGGAGGGTCACTCTTGCTGTGCTTTCTGGGAGAGGGTTCTTAAGATGCTGATGTCACGTGGTTTGGGGTTCCGGTCCAGAAGTATGTTCTAACTCCATGGTCCTGGTCCTCCTGACCAGCCCCCAGGACGGCTATGGCCTGGGGTGCGGATCCACCCGAATTTATGTCTCGGGGGCTGGCTAGCCCAAGGCAAGGAAACTAAGGAAAGGATTCGGAAGTGGTCCGGTGCCATCTCAGGTTGTGGAGAGGCCCAGCAACTTCGTAGTTATCCAGGGGAGGACTATCCAACTAGAGTAAACATCCAGCTGTGAATGGCTATTCTCTGGATTTATTCAAAGTAAGAAAGTTCTTTATTACTGACTTTGACACTAAGAGTACCTGGACTTTTCACCTAACCCTCTGATCCTACACTAGAGACTGTTGTTAACTACGTTTTAGCAAATAAAAATCCCTTTAAGCGGATCTGTCGTCAGTCTCTAAAGTTTCTGGGCCATCTACCACGGGAAACTCCTAGACACGAGGAGCAAGCGAGAGAAGGTAACGGTAAGCCCATTAAAACCAGCCACTCCTTGGGGGTAAGTGCTACATGTGGTGCTCGTGGTCCGGGATTTACCGTTACCCCTTGAAAGAAAGAACTATGCACGTGGTGAATACAGGACAGAGGGTTGTTTTTTTGACTACGCCATTTTGTGAAATGATGGACATCCACTGTTGGTGCGTAAGCGTGGGAGGAGCCTGGAAAAAACCAGTGAGTTGCGCAGCTGAAGGAACCAGTGGGAGGAGTCTGGCCTGTTTCGTTTCCCTGCAGGAGGCACCACGTGAGTGTGTTGCGGGAGAGGAAGAAGCAGGTTGTTTTGTCTGGACGCAGAAAAAAGACTTTTTACGCAAAAATGTTCTGAGCTCTGGGAATGCCACCCAGCATGGGACCCCGTATGCCATCCGGAGAAGGTCCTATGGGTGTAAGACTTCCGGGAGCTACTTTGACCTATACAGGGATTCGCTAGCCCCTCAAGGGCGTTTCATCCTGTACGCATCAGGGGATGTTGAGGCCCTGGGGATGCTATGTGGAAGGTGTGAAGGACTGTTCGTGAACCCCCGGCCATTTGTCCGCTGTCCTGCCTGTGGGGAATACTTCTCTAAAGTGGAACAGTCAATCGTGCTACCGAGGGCCTACCGCGTGGACTGGGCCATGGGCATGACAACCGAGGAGTCGGCCATCTTTGCTCCTTCAGTGAGACCCTCCACAGCGGTGATACCTGTTGCTGCTAACAGCCCTGAAAGAGATGTCACCAGTTCCACGACTGCAACTGCCGGAGAGAGCACTCTGGAGAAGATGGACACTACTTCTACCACCATTACTGAAGCCACCATGCCTGCTTTGGAGAAAGTTGGGCGTACCAAATCTTCCCAGAATCGCAATAGAAAAACCACTACCGAGTCAGGCTGGACCCAATCAGTGGCCGAAGGTTGCTTCAGGGAAAGCTACGCATACTGTGAGTAAAACTGTAGTGAACTATTTGCTGGCAGAAGAGTACTGGGACTCAGAGTTAGAGTCCTTGTCAGACACAGGCGACTTTTTGAGACACTGTCCCAGGAGTTGTTATGGGCTGGAGGGGATGATGTAGCCGTCACTTGTACAGATGTTTCGGCTGATTATCCCTTACTTCAGGGGGTGGAACGCTGAGTGTGGAAAATCCCATCACGGTGTATGTGACTACCAAAACTCGTGAATTTGCCCACACTTCAGAAGGACTCTGCCGCGTTGGTGCAAAGGTCCCCAAACTCCTGCATACCTCCCGGGAGGGAAGTGCCCGCGCACTGCCGAGGCTTGCAAGGTCGCAGCGGCTCATTAAAGTGGTGTTGCCACCAAAAAATGAAAAGCTGCTTAAAATTCATTAAAAAAATTAAAAAAAAATAATTGGCAAAAAAAATTTTTTTTACTCACCTCTAAATACCGGTTGCTAGGGGGTCCCTCGTAGTCTGCCTTCTTCATTGCCCGGGCTGGTGACATCACTTCCCCTTGCGCCGCACAGTCACCTGGGACCTGTCACGTGTCCCAGGTGACTGTACGGCATATCACGGCGCCCTGCGCCGCTCGCGCATGCGCAGTGGGTGCCCGGCTGTGAAGCCACAGCCGGGTGCCCACAGTATGCATGACGGCGCCGCGAGCGGAGCGGGGAACGAAGGGGGGGGGCTTCGTTCCCCCGCATCGCTGGACCCTGGGGCAGGTAAGTGTCCGATTAGTAAAAGCCAGCAGCTGCAGTATTTGTAGCTGCTGACTTTTATTTTTTTTTTTTAAGGGGTACCCCACTTTAACAAAAGAGTAGCCACTGAATATGGACTAGAATATGTCCCGAGTGAAATTATGGATGTACAGTAATTGAGAAGAACTGCGAGGCATGGTACAAGGACGATGTTTGGAACTATTTAAAAGTAGCAAAGCCGCTTCGCAAGAAGGCCTTTTCACCGGAGCTGTATGAACATTTTGTCAGAAGTCTGCAGCATTGGAGTTACGGTCGGCACATTTATGGGGACAAAGTTGTTATTTGCCGACCGGACAAAGACAGTGCCATCTACTTCATTACTACTGTAGACGCACAGGGAAAAGACTTAACTCTACCAGACCCACGTTTCTATTTGTAGAAGAGAGGCTACCGGAACTGTGTTTTTCTGGACTTGCAAGAATTTTAACTTTTTCCCTGGTTCCTGAAAAAAAAAAAAAAAGCAAGCAAGGATTGTGGGGTAGTTAGACAGGGTCAGCTCAACAGAACGCCATGTCAAAGCTACATTATGGATCACAGTACCTGCTTTAGGGAAAGTCTGCACTTCAGTAACTCTGACCACTAGGTGGCATGAGTCGGCACAAATCTTACCATTCTTACCTGTTTTTAAAAAAAAAGGGGGGTCTAAAGTTTAGAAGAGAGGGTTCCATTGAGACTGGGATGGAACCCTGGTTTCTAATAAGTTTGTGTGCATTTTGTTGTTTGTGTGTTTCTTCTTTCTTTTAGGATTCACCAAAGATCTCCTATCAAGACTGCGAGAGCAAGGGTGGTGTTGATAGGTAGAAATTGTGTGTGTATTTTGATGCAAACGGTTTTATATACTGTGATGTTGTAATATGTTGTTTTCATTCCTTCCCTTTCCCCATTCCTACCCTAAAGTTCAGGTACTCAAGGTTTAGGAACAGTTTTTTTTACGTAGACAATGGGGACATCGTCTAAATCACCAGGGGGAGTGTGTAGCACCGCCTCCTGAAGAGCACATGCTATGTGTTTTTGAAATTTAACGTTACACCTGAACTGCAGTTTGGTTTGGGTATAATTATTCCAAATTTTGACCTCAGCATCAGTCTGACTGGACTATAGGGTGTACAAGGCTAGCCCGAGGCAAGGAAACTATGGAACGGATTCAGAAGTGGTCCGGTGCCATCTCAGGTTATTTGTTCAGTTTGTTAAAGGATTTTTTTTCATCCTTTAACAAACTGAACAAATACCTTTGTTTAGATATAGATAGGCCGTCGGGGTTAAATCCCCCTCCCAGTCGCCGGGTAAGGCCTTCTGTCCCCCAATCTGGTTCTGGCCTGTCCAGGGGCAAGGGCAGATAGGTAGGACTTTGCTCTCACTATGTATTGTAATATTGTCTCCTTTATTGATTAGCTAAATTAATTGTTACCTTATATTTTATGATGATTTTTGTATATTTACATACCCATGAATAATTGATGTATTTTTAGATGTAGGTAATTTCCTGAAGAAGCTGAGAAGCGAAACTAGTCGAAATACCTCACCTTCCCCTATGAAATTGTGATATATTTGAAGTTGTAATGTTTTTCATTTTAATAAATTATATTTTTATGTAATATTGTTTTTTTTCATTCCGATGTAACAAATCTACGTGCCCCGTAATAGTCCCCTAGCTCATACCTTTCTGATATCTCTGATTGGAGACCAGAGATCTCAACTAAACTTTCAATCAAAAATATGTAGCAGAATATATATTGGCCTAAATTAATGAAGAAATTAGATTTTTTTTTTTTTACTGAATATGTTTTATAGCAGAAAGTAAAAAATATTGTTATTTTTTTCAAAATTGTCATTCATTTTTTTGTTTATAGTGCAAAAAATAAAAACCACAGAGGTGATCAAATACCACCAAAATAAAGCCCTATTTGTGGGGAAAAGGGGCAATTTTATTTGGGTACAGTGTTGCATGACCACGCAATTGTGTTAAAGTAACACAGTGCTGTATCACAAAAAAATGGCCTGGTCAGGAAAGGGAGAAAATCTTCCAGAGCACCTGCTCTGTGCAATGGGTTTGCACAGAGCAGCCCAGATCCTACTCTTCTTTCGTTCTCTGACGGCGCTCCTGGCCCCTCCCTCCTGCCGAGCGCTACCCCCACAACAAGCAACTTGCTTACTGCTCTGCGTGTCCATTCACACACAGAGCTGCTGCTCAGCTTGCCCTCTCTCTCTCCTTATTGTCTCACTGGCTATTGTTGATAGCAGCGGTAGCCAATGGGATTGAGAGTCCCCAGACAGCCGAGGCTCTCGTGCACAACTCTTGATCTCGATGGGGTTTAGGCAAGTATTAGGGGGGCTGCTGCACAGAGAAGGTTTTTTTACCTGAATCCATGAAGGCAAAAAACATTGAGCCTTTAGAACCATTTTAAGGCCCCATTCACACTTGTGATTAGGGACAGACTGCAACAAATGACCTGATTCGCCCATCCACACATTTGAGGTGGATGGGTGAATCATTCCCGCTAAGATAATGTATTTTGACAGTGGAGAGACTTCCCCCCTGTCAGAACAAACTGATCATGGCCGCCGGTGGCACCGATCGGATGGTATTTATCCAACAGTCAGTAGATTGCCTTCTGTACAATCGGTGTCCATGGATCAAAATTCAGCAGGTCCCAGCTGAGCCGAATAAATTTCAATCTCTCTGAGCCCCAGATAGCTGTAAAAACCCGAAATGAGTTCCAATCCATCTACACTCTATCCAAAACTAGACTACAAGTTTTTACCTTGACGCAAGCTTTGCTTTTTTTAATTTGATCTTGTAGCACTACTTACCCTCTTCATACTGCAATGCCGCCCTCTGCCTTCTTCATCACTGCTTGTTACTCCTCATTTCTGTGACAAATGTATAGCCCTTGCTGTGAGCCCATGCTGTCATGTACACGCCAATAGTAAAACATTCCCCTTCATACTTATCTGATCTGAGAGGTTGCCCTTTTTACTTTGTTCTGGAGTCATGGGAGTCAATTACCATGCCGATCTGGGCTCACAATATTCCTGTCCTGAAAACATCATTACATGAGCGGTGTACAGTGCTGTAGTAAGGAGCGCCAACCAGTGGAGAAAAAGGGGAAGGACCCATGATTTTATCAAACTGTTTAGAGGACAACTGGAATCAATTAGGTATTCATCGAGTTTAAAAAATAGGTTTGGGAAGGCAGGGAGTGGGAGGACTGGGTTACCCAAGGCTGCAAACGTGATTTGAGCTATTTAAATGCTATTTTTCATAATGTAAACAAAAAGATTTCCAGCTGAAGATAAATGACATACCTTGAAATGCACTGAGCATTACATTTTAAGATGTGGAGTGACCTTGCTGAATTTTTCATTTATCATACATTACAGAAAAATGTAAGTAGGTGGAGAAACACGTCATGCTGTAGTAGGAAAAACAACATGCCATAAGAGGCATAGGGGTTGGTATGTGTACAAGGAAGGCATGTTCTATGTTCACTATTATTGTGCTTATGTATCTCAAACTAAGAACATACAGAACAAATTGTTCCTTATAAGCAAGCTTTTTCTCTTTCATCTTTTAATTATTAGTGACTGCTTTTCCAGAGCTAAAACTGTGGAAGCCCTGATTTGGCTGAAACAAGTATACTGGCAGTGATCACAGAGACTTGTTTTGAAAAGAAGCATTTTAGAATAGCTAATGAAGAGATCATCTAAGGGTAATTGTTTATGCAAAATATTGCTCAAGGTTCCCAAGGAAGTGAAAAATTTTTTTGATTCCTTAGTTTGGTAAACATTAACGAATATGTTACCCTAACATTTCATATTCCTGATATGTCTGTTGTACCATGTATGTTAAAAGTATCCTTTTCTCTTTGCCAGTGCTAGGCATGACAGCTAGGGTTGCCACCTCATCCGTTTAAACCTGAACACATATACATTACACAGGTTCTGAGGCTAACTTAATGCAGATAAGGCACCACATGAGTTTAATTTCCGCCTTAAAGCGGTAGTAAACCCGCACATTTTTTTTTTGAAACCTGCAAAGCAAAAGGCATAATGAGCTAGTATGCACCGCATACTAGCTCATTATGAAATACTTACCTTAGAACGAGGCCCCGACATCTGGCCCGATCCACTCCGAGGGAGCTGACATGCTCCCTCGGCGTTTCTTCCGTGTATCGCGGCTCCGGAGCTGTGAGTGGCCGGAGCCGCGATATCGTCACTCCCGCGCATGCGCGCGGGAGATTTCAGTCCGGCCGCTCGGCCGCTGCCGGATTTTGACGGCGAGAAACCCCTTGTGCGCATGCGCCGCTGCAGTCAGCGGCGCATACCGAGGGGAATATCTCCTAAACCGTACAGGTTTAGGAGATATTTTTTTTTACCTACAAGTAAGCCTTATTATAGGCTTTCCTGTAGGTAAAAGTTAAAAATGTGGGTATACAACCACTTTAATCAGCAACAGAACCTGTGTAATTACCGTATTTTCTGCACCATAAGACACACTCCCCCCCCCCCCCCAGAAATATGGGGGAAAATGTCTCTGCGTCTTATGGAGCGTATGCATGCTAGGCACTGCTCTCCTGCCAACGTCAACGCCCCCCCCCCCCACCGCCATCGCCAGAAAAGAGGCAGGAGAGCGGAGGACCGACATCTGAAGCCCCGGTGAGCAGGTCCAGACTGTTCTACCTGCGACTGCAGCGCTCTCCTCCCTCTGTCTTCCGCCGCTCGTGTGATAATAGATTGAATCAGTGTTCCGCCTATCACAAGAGCCGGTCTAGGTGGGCGGGACCTTGCACACAGACCCAGCTCCGTGACATACGAGTGCCGGAGGACAGAGGGAGGTGAGCGCCGTGTTATCCAGAGGTGGACATTAGTGGGCACAAAGGCTGCAATGGGCACAGAGGCTGCAATTGGTGGGCAGAGAGGCTGCAATGGGCACAGAGGCTGCAATTGGTGGGCAAAGATGCTGCAGTGGTGGGCAAAGAGGCTGCAGTGGTAGGCAACGAGAGGCTGCATTTATCTGCAATGGTCAGGTTGCATTTCATGGGCACTGGTAAATATTTTAGTACACCATTCAGAATATTTTTTTTTCTTGTTTTCCTCCTTTAAAACCTAGGTGCGTCTTATGGTCAGGTGCGTCTTATGGAGCGAAAAAATACGGTAATATGTGTTTGCTTTTAAAGGGATGAGGTGGCAACCCTAGTGACAGCTCATCCTTCTCAGTATGGTCAGTTTTCTGGCTGTACTGGGAGAACAGCCTGCCTGTTCTCCAATTGTCAGACTTGTGCTGACACCCCCTCCCCCTCCCCTGTACAGCCATTCACTGGGAAAATCAGCGCCCTGCTGTTTTTCGCCAGCCCCACCTTTGTAAGTCCTTATGCAACTAGGTATAGAAGAAAGTGCGTTTATATCATCACAGTGGTATTATGAATACAAAATCAATAAGAAAGCGCAGCGTCCTAGTTATAATGGGATGCTAAAACATTTTTTGAATCACCATTCATAATGCTGAGTGGTCCAGGAGCGGTGGAGATCTTACATGGATGTGACCCTACATACCGATTTTACCACTAAAGGATATAAATGAAAGACACATTTCATCCTCTATAATCCCAACTACCATAAAGGTTTTAAACTTGGATATTTTTTCCTTATCCTGAGTTTGCCACAATTTGCAATACCTATGAATCACTGACTGGGGTATCCCATGCCCATGACTTAATTGGATTACTTCAATAATTGGTGATACATCCATGTAGTCTCCAATGTATCTTGGATATCTGTATTTTTTACATAATCTGTAACTAAAGAAATCCTATCTTGGTTAATATGATAATATATACCTAAGATCCTGAAGTAGCTTCCAGATGCGTAACATGTAGAGCTGAGCCACAGCACGCTACAACCTTTTTACACCAAGCCTGTTGCAACTGCAATATGACACACACAATGTTTTTTTGATCCATATACAGATTATTAACAATATTGGTGTATTTGGTGGTGTGCTATTATGATGGTCGGCATTCTTGTAATAACAACCGATGCAGCTAATCACCCGCTCAGCTGTTATTCCAAGCAAGAAGAGGGGATGTTCCCCCTCCCCTTCCCACCACCTTCCGAGGCTCGCCTAAGCTCTCCTGTCCCACTGGGAGTCCCAAGCGAGGAGCTGACACGTCCGCTGGCTGGGCAGAGACCCGAACAATCGGCTTTGATCGGGTCTCAGATCTAGTAACCCAGAAGTGATGTTATGAGATCACTTCTGGTTAACTGGAGCCTTAACCACTTGCCGACCGCTGCATGTACATTTACGTCGGCAGAATGGCATGGCTGGGCAAATGGGCGTACAGGCACGTCCCTTTGATACGACCCAACCAGGAGCTCCGTGAGTCGGATCGCGGGACCCAATCGCCGCGGGGATACCCACGATCATCTCACAAAGCTGAAGAATGGGGAGATGCTAATGTAAACAAGCATCTCCCCGTTCTGCCTAGTGATGCTGTCACTGATCATAGCTCCCCGTGATAGGGAGCTATGATCAGTGAAGTGTCTTTCGTAGCCCATCCCCCTAACAGTTAAAAACACTCCCCAGGACACACTTAACCCTTTCCTAGCCCCCTAGTGGTTAACCCCTTCACTGCCAGTGTAATTTTTACAGTAATCAATGCAATTTTATAGCACCGATCGTTGTAAAAATGACAATGGTCCCAAAAATTTGTTAAAATTGTCTAATAATGTCGCAGTCACGATAAAAATCGCAGATCACCGCCATTACTAGTAAAAAAAAATGATGAATAAAAATGCCATAAAACTAACCCCTATTTTGTATACGCTATAATTTTTTTTGTTTCAATGATTTTATTGAAATTAAGTTTTTTATCAGTAACAAGGGTTCACTTTGATACATATTTCGTTCACAATCATATTACAGTTGTGGTTCTCAGATTAGTACGAAAGAAACCATATACTTATATTAAAACACATATCAACAAACTAGTGAACCATAGAATAACCAACCTTCTCTTTCCAAGACTGTTCATTATATATCTGACAATACTATCAATAACCTTTGTAGTTCACTATAGAGAAACTGTCGTGAGGTAGAATCCAGTTACCCAGCTTGGAATCGTAGCAGTTCTTTAATAGTAAACGTATGCTGGTTTGGATATTCCGTAGAGCCCACTAACACACATATGGAAACCCAACCATGGGTACAAAATAACCCTTTGTGTAAAAAAAAGTGGGTGAAGGAAGAAAAGAGATGAAAAGAAAAAGGGAGAAGATAGGGCAGGAGAAAAAAAAAGGGAGAAAAGAGAGAGTGTAAAGACGATCTCCATGCTCCAGACTACTAATCCTCCCCCTCACGGCAACTGAAGATATCTAACCCATCTCTTTTCCATATCTTTTCAAATCGGTTTTGTTGGTTTCGGAGAATACTAGTTAGTTTTTCATTTAACATGATCCAGGAAATTTAGTTTTTAACTAGTGCCAGGTTTATCTGAGAGGTTTTCCACGCTCGCGCTATGGCAATTTTAGCTGCCAAAAAAATGAAACAAATGAGGGATCTGAGATGTTTAGGCAGATCAGAGAATAGAGCTGTTTTAACATTTTCTAGATATATTCACTCTGGTCACCGAATATACCAAGTTAAAAATTCTTATCCAGAATCTTTTGACTTTTGGACATGTCCACCAGGTGTGGAACACTGTGCCCACTTGACCGCACCCTCTAAAGCAGAGTGGCGAAGCCTCTGGGTGCATTTTGGCTATCGGTGTCGGAACCAGATATATATGCTATAATTTTTGCGCAAACCAATCAATAAACGCTTATTGCTATTTTTTTTACCAAAAATATGTAGAAAAATTCGTATCGGCCTAAACTGAGGAAAAAAATAATAATCTTTTTGATATATTTTTTAGGGATATTTATTATAGTAAAAAGTAAAAAATAATAATGCGTTTTTTCAAAATTGTCACTCTATTTTTGTTTATAGCGCAAAAAATAAAAACCGCAGAGGTGATCAAATACCACCTAAAGAAAGCTCTGTTTGTGGGAAAAAAGGAAGCAAATTTTGTTTGGGAGCCACGTCACACAACCGCGCAATTGTCAGTTAAAGCGATGCAGTGCCGAATCGCAAAAAGTGCTCTGGTCTTTGATCAGCAAAAAGGCTTATGTGGTTCAAGGCCAAACTTGGCGTTTTGAATGCTTATAAGTGCAAAGGAGGGATTTGGGGTCTTATAAACCTCAGATCTCTTTATAAAGAGTACCTGTCACTGCCTATTACTGTCACAAGGGATGTTTACATTCATTGTAACAGCAATAAAATAAAAAATAAAAATTTAAAATGCCCCATTCCGCCATGCTCGCACAGAAAAGCAAACACATATGTAAGTAACGCCCGGGAATGTAAACAGTGTTCAAACCACACATGTGAGGTATCGCAGCAATCATTAGAGTGAAAGTAATAATTAGCATTAGCAAAATAGTACTAGACCTCCTCTGTAACACTACACCAGTAACCGTTAAAATCTTTTAAAGAGTTGCCTATGGAGATTTGATTTTTTTTTTTAATACTTTATTTCTCTGCAGGAATACATGACATAGATCATTAAAAATACTTACATAGAACAACTTATCAAATCAATTTTCAAAACAAAAACGTATTATTTTAACCAATGATACACGGTGCATTTCTGCCAGTTTTTTTTTTTATAAGCAACTAACAATATTACAATAACAATTCCCCTCAACAACCCTCTACTCCAAAGCCCCAGATCCCACAGGGGACTTTTAGAACTGAGAAGAGAGAGAGAGAGAAGAAAAAAAAAGGGTAATTCCAAATTAAATAAATACGTATAAATATGTTGCCCCTGTCGACAGGGGAACCAGTGCCACATCACTTACTACCTAATCTATTCCTCTAGTTCCTCTCCAATCAACCTTTTCCCTTTTATTTTTAATTTTTAAGTACTGTAATTAGTCGAGTGTGGACAGTTTTAAAGCACGACATGTAAGTTATTTATTCACTCGGCGTAACATTATCTTCAACATTATACAAAAAAAACTGGGCTAACTTTGCTGTTTTTTTATACAGTATGACATAAAATATTTAAACGACAGCCATTTTATTCTTTAGGGTCTCTGTTAAAAGATTCAGTGAGGAGGCAGTGGTGGACAGGGCTGAGCGGCACTGTGTGTGTCAATAGACACACACAGCCCAGCTTAGGATCAAGCCTGCACGTCTGCCCCCCCCCCCCCATAGCAAGTAGGTTGCTATGGTAGCAGACACAGAAGTGGAGGAGCAGAGAGCACCAGTAGGGATCCCCAGAAGAGGAGGTCAGGGCAGCTCTGTGCAATACCAAAAGAAAGCCTTTAGAACCACTTTAACACCTTTCCATCGGATGTACACGTATACTGTATGCGGCCTCACAGAAGCTGGTCTAATGTGAAGCCACATATTTGCATACCTGTGTTTGTGCTGGGAATGTGCTGCAAAGGGCATTCGCAGGACAGGGACCAGACTCTCACTGAGAGCCCCGGGTCCTGTACTAATGATCGGGAACTGGGGAGCCTGATTATCGATCACCTGGTCACTGTGATTGCCTCTGGTTTGCTATCACGGGGTACAGTAACTGTGCAGCCTTCCCCTGTGTCTTTTTCTCCTCTGAATAGAGAGAAAGATGCATTGTATCTTTTTCTCCTTGCTGGAGGAGAAAAATATAAACAAAATGAAATGTGTACGAACAAAGAAATTGGATGGCTGCACTCCCACATGATGCAATACTGTTTTATTGAAAATACAAATGTCCATAAAAACAACTCAGCACAGACAGGCAGGGAGATAACAAGGGGTGTGTTTCACACAGAATCTGTGCTTTATTAAAATGAAATGTGCGTTGTAAATATGTGTATTCATAAAAAATAATTAGATCAGGGTTTGATCTAGGTCATTGCCAGTGTTGGGGTCAAGGTCAAAGGTCAATGTCAGGGTCACTGTATTTTAGGTAGCATTTTTAAATTGGTATCAGTGTCAGTTATGCCACGTACACACGATCGGACTATCTGGCGGACTTAATCCGGTGGACAAACCACCGGACTTTGCAGCTGAGGTCTTCCGGTCTTTCCGAACGAGCGAACCTGCCCACATACGACCAGACTTTTCTAACGGGCTAAGTCCGGAGGACAATCCGCCGGACTATGGCAGGAGTCCGCAGGACTTTTGAAATGAACGGACTTGCCCACACACGGAGAAAAGTCTGTTCATTTTGAACTTGGCTCCAGGTAGATGGGACTAGAGAAGGAGGTCAATGTTGCTGCCTCCATCGGCAAGATTGACACTCGCTGGTCCCGTCACCGGATATGGATTTAAAGGGGAAGCCCTACGCCGAAAAAACGGCGTGGGGGTTCCCCCAAAGTCCATACCAGACCCTTATCCGAGCATGCAGCCCGGCCGGTCAGGAAAGGGGGTGGGGATGAGCGAGTGCCCCCCTCTGAGTCGTACCAGGCCGCGTGCCCTCAAAATGGGGGGGTGCTTTGGGGAAAGGGGGACCCTGTGGCCGCCCACCCCAAAGCGCCTTGTCCCCATGTTGATGAGGACAAGGGCCTCTTCCGGACATCCCTGGCCATTTGTTGTCGGGGTCTGTGGGCAGGGGGCTTATCGGAATCCCGGAGCCCCCTTTAATAAGGGAGCCCCCAGATACCGGCCCCCCATCCTATGTGAATGAGTATGGGGTATGATGTACCCTTACCCATTCACCTGGTGAAAAAAGTGTAAATTAAAAAAAACACAAGTTTTTAAAATAATTTATTAGACAGCTCAGAAGGTCTTCTCTTCTTCCGTCTTGGGGGGTCTTCTCGCCGGACTCCTCCGCTATCTTCTGCTCTTTTACTAGCTCTTTTACTAGCGGAGGAGCCCGGCTTTCTTCTTCGTGGCCGCCGCCGCCATCTGGGGGTCTTCTTCCGACTTCGGGGTCTTGTCCCGGTCTTCGGTTCTTCTGCCGAGCCTCCGCTATCTTCTTATAGCTCTTTTACTAGCGTTGGCCCGGTTTTCTGACGCCGCCGCCTTCTTCTCTTCTTCTTCTTTTTCTTCCTTGCGATGTTGACACAACGCTCTCTCTGGCCGCACTGTTTTCTACAATAGTCAGATGTAACTGTTCACCCATTTAGGAAAATAGTGGCAAATATGGTGTTGAATATAGTATCGAATGGAGATCAATTCTATTATGAAACACGCAGGGCGGAGCAGGCCAATGCGCTGACGTCACCTCAAGTCACCGTTTATATCCAGCAGGAAGGGGTTGGCTGTGTGTGTTCGGCCGACACACCTGTCTTTAGGCTCTCCATTCAATACTATATTCAACACCATATTCGATGCTACATTTGTAAGTGCACATTTTTGTTTTAATAAACTTGAAGGTGTTACACTATCGGAGCTTTTTATCCTTTATATGCCACATGTATCTACATCAATGAGATGATCTGAAGAGGTGCTAGCAAGCAAACAAAAGGCGTTGATGCGCTCCATAGTTACAGCTGTGCCTGGATTATACGCTTGTCCTGATCCTCTTTAGTGGGGGATCGTGGTTATTTGGTAAGGAGTGACTCTCTCCATAGTGGTGGTGGAATACACACATTTATCATTGGTTGAAGATTCATCTTAGCAATTGATGGACTTTACCTTTGATTTTGGTATGGGTGGTTGTGACACTTTTCAGTTGTTTTTACAGACTGTCTGACCAGATATGGACTGAATTTTTGTTTATTATTTCAGCATTTGCATTTTCTTCACTATTTTCCACAGTGTTTATGATATAATATTTATTCACACATATAAGTTATTTACATTGTATTTTAGGTTGGTATGCACACTCATGTGCACAACCTAGTGTTCACAATTTTTATACTGTATCTTGATTGATTCCTATATTTTGATCAACACATTTCTGGTTTCATCATTTATAGCCACAGGTTAGTGCAATTTTTTCTTTTTTAGTCTTTAGAGTGTCTAGTCACTGGGGTGTACTCACTTTTGTGAGATACTCTGTGTGTGTGTGTGTGTGTGTGTGTGTATATATATATATATATATATATATATATATATATATATATATATATATATACATATACACACATATACACACATATACACAGCCCTCAAATTTTCCACTCGCCTAATGAGGGCTTGTGAGCTGGGCTGCCTGCCTGGGGGGGGGATTCGAGAGCCATAGGATAGCATGCTTTTACCGGCGCTTACATTATAATTGTCTCTGCTCTGCTCCAAACAGCCCTGCCTCCTCCTGACCTGCGCCTGTGATAGACAGAACACCGGTCCAATACTGTGATGCATTCTGTCTATCACAAGCACAGGGTCAGGAGGAGGCAGGGCGGTGTCGAGCAGAGCAGAGACAATTATAATGTAAGCGCTGGTAAGGCTGAAATGGGCACAGTGGGACTGCAATGGGCACCGTATTGCTGCAATGGGTATAGTAAGGCTGAAATGGGCACAGTGGGACTGCAATGACCACAATGAGGCTGCAATGGCCACAGTGTGGCTGCAATAGTGGGCAAAGTGTGGCTGCAATGGTGGGCACAGGTGAGGCTGAATTTAGGGGCAGAGGTGAGGCTGCACTGATAAAATTGTTGATAATATTTATAATATTTTTGTAACTTATTTTTGCATAAAAATAAGTGTCATTTCATGAGATAATTTGAAGGCATGTCTAGGGGCGGAATTAGGGGCGGGGCATGATTGGGCAGGGTAGGGACCACTGGTGGCGAGTAACCTTTGAGGCCTGGCTAGTAACTCAGGAATTTTGAGCCCTGTGTATATATATATATATATATATATATATATATATATATATATATATATATAGTGTATATTAAACTGCTTCAACCTCCTGGCATGTACCGTATAAACAACTGAATTTGATTGTAGGTTCAACTGACCAAAGAAGCTGAGAAAGCTGAGAAAACAGCTTGTCAGATCTGCAGCATAATTGATGGTTTGGTTTGTACAACAAGACAAGTTGAGCGCCAGAAAAAGATTCTGAGAACTGAGGGGGTCAAAAACAAAAATGGGCTTGGTTGTCTCATGAAGCAGTTCCTAGAAGATTACCATCCCAAGTTTGAAAACATCACATGACTGCACAGCACAGGGAGGAGAACAAGGCAGACTTTGAGACGTGATTTACTGTTGGCATTCACAGAAATCATTGGCAAATAAAGAAATGAAAAATCTCACTAAGTTCAACTAATGTCAGCAGTTTATGCTGCATGTAAACAGTTCAACATTTTCTAAGACTTTATTATTCATAATTCACCAACCAGTTGGTTGTTTTCTCAAAAAGTTTGTTCTAAGTTTCAGTGGCAGAAAGTCACTATGAACGTCACTCTGACTGTTGTTCAGTGAGAAGTTCTACAAGGTACACAGTGTTACAAGCCTAAAGCTGATGTGATCTACAAATCCAGCGTTCTGTGTCTAGATCTGCAGGCCATAATATGTACAACCTAGTACAAGTCTTCACTGGTTGTTACTTGTTCAAATGCAGCTGTAACATTCTAACTTTATGTGGACGCACCAGTAAACCCTTAAAATACAAGACAATTATGCTATACATTAACTTGTGACTTTTGTGATCAGATATTTTATTTGCACTCAGTTCAGAAAAAATATACATGTATCTATATATATTTTTTCATCTTTTTTTATACGAGCCGGGTAATGTTAAAGTTTATCGGTCCATTACTTTGTTTGCAGGAGATTTTATCTACGTGTTTTTCTACAGTTTAGCAGGTGTTGAATGTTTACTTGTTTTCAAATATGAACAAATCTTGGCAAACTAACTTGCAACTAGCTTGCATCTAGTTATCCTGGGGAGTGAGGGTATTATTCATACCATAGTTCTGGTGTCTGCTGTCTCTGCAATTCCAGAATTTAGCTGGACCACAGGCCAAGGTGTTTACCCTATGGTATACCAGAAACTACTCACTGCTTAAAGGGTAACTCCACTTTTGTGGGTGAAAAAAAATAGCAAATAAAGAAAAAATAATATAGCGCAGCCATCACTAAATGGCGGCCCACGGTCCGAACACAGACCGAGCAGCGCCCCTGTCTGGATCATCAGGCTGCAAGTGTACCATGCCAATCCCCACTGCCCTGCTCAGCAGTCATTGGTTGGTGGGACTGCGGGCGCCCTGCAACCAATGACTTTGCCTGTGCCCCCCGCTGCCTACTATCTTGTAGCTCTCGGTAAGCCATGAGGTCACGTGCATGCCCCTGCTGTTTGTTATCGCAGGGGGGGGAGCCGGGAGCCACGAGATAGATGTGCTATGCGCGCCCCTTCAGCAAGACTCCCGCAGCTCTCATCCCCTGCGGCTTGTTATCTCCTGATCCCTGCCTGCCACAAGGTATGTGGGGTGTTTACAGGGGCACTCTGATGGGCATATTTTCTTATAAGGGGTACACTGATGGGCACATTTAATGTAAGGATCACTCTGATGGGCACAACAAAATGTGCCCATCAGAGTGTGCCCATCTCCTCGCTGATCATCGCAGGGAGAGGCAGAACGGGGAACTGCCTATGTAAATAAGGCAGTTCCCCATTATGCCTAGTGACACAACAGGGATCTACTGCTCACAGTGATCTCTGTCATGTTTCAGTAAGCCCATACAGTTAGAACACACTAAGGAAACACACTTAACCCCTTGATCACTCCCTAGTGTTAACCCCTTCTCTGCCAGTGTAATTTTTACATTGATCAGTGCGTTTTTATAGCACTGATCAATGTAATAATGTCACTGGTTCCCAAAAAGTGTAATTAGGGAACAGATTTGTCTGCCGCAATGTCACAGCCCCGCAAAAAAATCGCAGATGGCCGCCATTACCAGTAAAGACAATAAAAAAAAATCTTTCCTGTAGTTTGTAGACCCAATAACTTTTCCGCAAACCAATCAATATACGCCTATTGTGATTTTTTTTTAACCAAAAATATGTATATATATCGGCCTAAACTGATGAATAAATTCATTTTTTTTTTTTGGATGTGTATTATAGCAGAAAGTAATAAAAAATGTTTTCTTTTAAAATTGGCTGTCTTTTTTGTTTATAGCGCAAAAAAATAAAAACCGCAGGGGTGATCAAACACCACCAAAAAAAAGCTTTATTTCTGAGGAAAAACGCCAATTTTGTTTGGGTACAGCATCGCGTGACCACGCAATTGCCAGTTAAAGTGACGCAGTGCCTTATCACAAATAATGCTCGGGTCATTAAGGGGGAAAATCCTTCTGCGGCTGGAGTGGTTAATGTTAACACACTGATGGACACATTTTATGTTAAGGGTCATACTAATGGCCATATTTAATGTTAAAGGGGTGTTCCGGCCACTATTATTTTTTTTAAAAAGTCAGCAGCTACAAACACTGTAGCTGCTGACTTTTAATAAAGACACTTACCTGTCCAACGATCCCGCAATGTCGGCCGCCCCAAGGCCGATCCGTCCATCGGATTGGCTGCCAGCGCCTCCATCCTAACGAAGGGAAACAGGCAGGGGAGCCTTGCGGTTTAACTGCCCATTTCCTACTGCGCATGCGCGAGTCGCGTGGCGCTTTGTGAATGGCCCCATTGTTTTCTGGGATACACACATGCCCCAGAAGGCAATGGGGCCGCTCACCGAAGAGGAGGAAGCGCCGTGGAATAGGAAGAGGCAGATTTGGAAGACTGCCTAGCAACAGCGTTTCAGGTAAGTGAAAAAAAGTTGTTGTTTTTTTACTTTTATTAATGCATTTTTTTTTTTTGGGTGGCCCTCCACTTTAACCACTTTCAGACCGGACCATTTTGCTGGTAAATGACCAGAGGTCTTTTTACACTTTGGCACTGCGCTGCTTTAACTGGTAATTGCACGGTCATGCAATGTTGTACCCAAACAAAATTTGCGTCCTTTTCTTCCCACAAATAGAGCTTTCTTTTGATGGTATTTGATTGCCTCTGCGATTTTTATTTTTTGCGATATAAACGTAAAAAGACCGCAAATTTTGAAAAAAATGATATTTTCTACTTTTTGTTATTAGAAAAATCCAAAAAAATCAATTTTAGTCATACATTTAGGCCAAAATGTATTCAGCCACATGTCTTTGGTAAAAAAAAAGTCAATAATTGTATATTTATTGGTTTGCGCAAAAGTTGTCACATCTACAAACTAAGGTACGTTTTCTGGAATTTACGCAGCTTTTAGTTTACGACTGCCTATCTCATTTCTTGAGGTGCTAAAATGGCAGGGCAGTACAAACCCCCCCCAAATGACCCCATTTTGGAAAGTAGACCCCCTAAGGAAATTGATAAGAGGCATGTTGAGCCCATTGAATATTTTATTTTTTTGCCTCAAGCGATTGAATAATGACAAAAAAAAATTTTTTATTTTTTTTTTACACAAAGTTGTCACTAAATGATATATTGCTCACACATGCTATGGGCATATGTGAAATGACACCCCAAAATAAATTCTGCTGCTTCTCCTGAGTACGGGGATACCACATATGTGGGACTTTTTGGGAGACTAGCCGCGTACGGGGCCCCGAAAACCAAGCACCGCCTTCAGGCTTTCTAAGGGCGTAAATTTTTGAGTTCACTTCTCACTACCTATTACAGTTTTGAAGGCCATAAAATGCCAAGATGGCACAAAACCCCCACAAATGACCCCATTTTAGAAAGTAGACACCCCAAGCTATTTGCTGAGAGGCATGTTGAGTTCATGGAATATTTTATATTTTGCCACAAGTTGCGGGAAAATTACAAACTTTTTTTTTTTTTTTTTTTTTCACAAAGTTGTCACTAAATGATATATTGCTCATGCATGCCATGGGCATATGTGAAATGACACCCCAAAATAAATTCTGCTGCTTCTCCTGAGTACGGGGATACCACATATGTGGGACTTTTTGGGAGCCTAGCCGCGTACGGGGCCCCGAAAACCAAGCACCGCCTTCAGGCTTTCTAAGGGCGTAAATTTTTGAGTTCACTTCTCACTACCTATTACAGTTTTGAAGGCCATAAAATGCCAAGATGGCACAAAACCCCCACAAATGACCCCATTTTAGAAAGTAGACACCCCAAGCTATTTGCTGAGAGGCATGTTGAGTCCATGGAATATTTTATATTTTGCCACAAGTTGCGGGAAAATTACAAACTTTTTTTTTTTTCCACAAAGTTGTCACTAAATGATATATTGCTCACGCATGCCATGGGCATATGTGAAATGACACCCCAAAATAAATTCTGCTGCTTCTCCTGAGTACGGGGATACCACATGTGTGGGACTTTTTGGGAGCCTAGCCACGTACGGGGCCCCGAAAACCAAGCACCGCCTTCAGGCTTTCTAAGGGCGTTACAGTTTTGAAGGCCATAAAATGCCAAGATGGCACAAACCCCCCCCAAATGACCCCATTTTGGAAAGTAGACACCCCTAAATTTAGGGGTACACTAGTGAGACTAGGTAATAAATGGCGGGTGCCCTGAAACTATAAAAAAATAACTAACCAACCAGCGTCACCTGTAACAGTTATATGGTGATCACTGGTGAAAGGGTTAACTAGGGGGCAATCAGGGGGCTTTATGCGGTAGTATATGGGGGTCCCTGGCGCTATAAAAAGCTGCGGCAAACCTAAATACCTACCTGCCTAACTAGCGTCACTTGTGACACTAATACAGCGATCAGAAAAACGATCGCTTATTAGGCTGGGTTCACACTGGAGCGATGCGGGAACGCCACGAATGCGCGGCGGGTTCCCGCATCGCATGCCTCCCGGCGGCAGTTCACACTGCCCTATGCGAACTGCTGGGAGTGTCAGTGAAATGTTAATGACACCCCCAGATCAGTTCGCATATCGCAGTGCGATCTGCAAACTTGGATCGCATGGTGTGAACACCCATGCGATCCGATTCTGCTGCGGACCAAAAAAAAGGGTCCCGTGCGAGTTTGCGGCGGGTGCGGCGGGTGCGACACAAATTCAGCCATACTATCTGTATAGCTGAACTCGAATCGCACAGAGATCGGATGTGATTTGCACTGCAGTGCGGTGCGAATCACATCCGTTCTCATAAACCGCTGCAATGTGAACCCAGCCTTAGTGACACTGGCGACGGGGGGGGGGTGATCACGGGGTTAAACCTTTATTGGGGGGGTTAGGGGGGTACCTTAGAACTAAAGGGGGCTAACCCTAACTGCCCTAACAGTTATTAGTCACAAATGACACCCGCCGGGTGATCAGGGGGTTAAACCTTTATTAGGTAATAAATGGCGGGTGCCCTGAAACTATAAAAAAATAACTAACCAACCAGCGTCACCTGTAACAGTTATATGGTGATCACTGGTGAAAGGGTTAACTAGGGGGAAATCAGGGGGCTTTATGCGGTGGTATATGGGGGTCCCTGGCGCTATAAAAAGCTGCGGCGAACCTAAATACCTACCTGCCTAACTAGCGTCACCTGTGACACTAATACGGCGATCAGAAAAATGATCGCTTATTAGGCTGGGTTCACACTGGAGCGATGCGGAAACGCCGCGAATCCGCGGCGGGTTCCCGCATCGCATGCCTCCCGGCGGCAGTTCACACTGCCCTATGCGGACTGCTGGGAGTGTCAGTGAAATGTTACTGACACCCCCAGATCAGTTCGCATTTATCGCAGTGCGATCTGCAAACTCGGATCGCATGGTGTGAACACCCATGCGATCCGATTCTGCTGCGGGCCAAAAAAAGGGTCCCGTGCGAATTTGCGGCGGGTGTGGCGGGTGCGGCGAATGGCTGAACTCGAATCGCACAGAGATCGGATGTGATTTGCACTGCAGTGCGGTGCGAATCACATTCGTTCTCATAAACCGCTGCAATGTGAACCCAGCCTTAGTGACACTGGCGACGGGGGGTGATCACGGGGTTAAACCTTTATTGGGGGGGTTAGGGGGGTACATTAGAACTAAAGGGGGCTAACCCTAACTGCCCTAACAGTTATTACAGTCACAAATGACACCAATGCAAAAAAAAAAAAAAAAAAAAATGACATTGGTGTCACTGTGACTGGGGGGCAGGGGTAATTGGGGGGGTGATCGGGGGGGTGTGAGTGTGCCTGGCATGTTCTACTGTGTGTGTAGAGTGTTGGTGCAACTCACCGATCCGCTCTCCTCCGTGTCGGAACGAAAAATACCGACACGGAGGAGAGAATACATCACTTCCTCTCCTGTGTTTACATTACAGGAGAGGAAGTGATGTCACGGGGGATTCCTATTCGTCGGGAGCGATCGCGAGGGGGTGGCCATGAATGAATGGCCGCCCCCTCGTCCCGGATCGCTCCCGGACGAAAACCGACCGCCGCAGGCACCGGGCGGGGGCCCGATCGGGCCCCCGACCCGCGGGAGGCAAGGGACGTACATGTACGCCAATATGCCTGCCCGTGCCATGCTGTCGACGTACATCGTCGTGCGGCGGTCGGCAACTGGTTAAAGGGCACACATATGAGCATATTTTGTTGTGTCCATCAGCGTGCCCCTTAACATCAAATGTGCTCTTCAGAGTGCCCCTTAACATTAACTACTTCCCGACTGCCGGCTGTCAAATGACGGCCAGGCGGCGCACCTATTGTGGCGGGAGGGCGTCATATGACGTCCTTCTGTTTAAACTGGGAATGCGCACGATCGTTTCTTCGGTGGCGGCGTGTCACGGAGACACCGCTCGCCACCGAAGGGGGTGAATAGCCATTGGGTATGGCTGTTTACCACGTGATCGGCCATGATGCAGTCATGGCCGATCACAGATGGTCACACCCCCACTGTGCACGGCGCATGATCGCGAGCGCGCTGCGCGTGCACGTCGGTGGCGGCGTGTTCCCCAGAACACTGCTCGTCACCGACGCTGGTAAACATGCCATTGGCCGGCTGTTTACCCACGTTATCGGCTGTGATAGTTTCACAGCCGATCACTAAAATGTAAACAAACCACGGTAACGAGATGTTACCGGGTTCTCCTCCTCACACACCGATCGTGTGTGAGGAGGAGATTGCGGTAACATCTCGTTACCGATTACAGTGTACACCAATCACACTGATTGCCCCCCTCCAATAAAGAGGACCTGTCACCACCCCTCATGGTACCTGTCACTCACAGTCCATCAGAGTACCTGTCACAGTCCATCAGAGTACTTGAGTACCTGTCACAGTCCATGAGAGTACCTGTCACAGTCCATCAGAGTACCCGAATACCTGTCACAGCCCATCAGAGTATCCGAGTACCTATCACAGCCCACCAGAGTACCCAAGTACCTGTCACAGCCCATCAGAGTACCCGAGTACCTGTCACAGCCCATCAGAGTACCCGAGTACCTGTCACAGCCCATCAGAGTACCCGAGTACCTGTCACAGTCCATCAGAGTACCCGAGTACCTGTCACAGTCCATCTGAGTACCCGAGTACCTGTCCCGTACATCTGAGTACCCGAGTACCTGTCACGGTCCATCAGAGTACCCGAGTACCTGTCACGGCCCATCAGAGTACCCGAGTACCTGTCACGGTTCTTTCGAGTACCCGAGTACCTATCACAGGCCATCAGAGTACCCGAGTACCTGTCACAGCCCATCAGAGTACCCGAGTACCTGTCACAGCCCATCAGAGTACCTGAGTACCTGTCACAGCCCATCTGAGTACCCAAGTACCTGTCCCAGTCCGTCTGAGTACCCGAGTACCTGTCACAGTTCACCTGAGTACCTGTACCAGTCCATCTGAGTACCTGAGTACCTGTTACAGTTCATCTGAGTACCTGTCACAGTTCATCTGAGTACCCGAATACCTGTCACAGTCCATATGAGTACCTGAGTACCTATCACCGCCCTTCAGAGTATGCAAATACCAGTCACCAGGCCATCAGAGAACCTGTCACCAGACCATCAGTGTACCCGAGTACCTGTCACCAGGCCATCAGAGTACCCGAGTACCTGTCACCAGGCCATCAGAGTACCCGAGTACCTGTCACCAGGCCATCAGAGTACTCAAGTACCTGTCACCAGCCCATCAGAGTACCAGAGTACCTATCTGCAGCCCATCAGAGTACCCGAGTACCTGTCACGGTCCATCAGAGTACCCGAGTACCTGTCATGGCCCATCAGAGTACCCGAGTACCTGTCACGGTTCATCCGAGTACCCAAGTACCTATCACGGGCCATCAGAGTACCCGAGTACCTGTCACAGCCCATCAGAGTACCCGAGTACCTGTCACAGCCCATCAGAGTACCTGAGTACATGTCACAGCCCATCTGAGTACCCAAGTACCTGTCCCAGTCCATCTGAGTACCCGAGTACCTGTCACAGTTCACCTGAGTACCTGTACCAGTCCATTTGAGTACCTGAGTACCTGTTACAGTTCATCTGAGTACCTGTCACAGTTCATCTGAGTACCCGAATACCTGTCACAGTCCATATGAGTACCTGAGTACCTATCACCGCCCTTCAGAGTACGCAAATACCAGTCACCAGGCCATCAGAGAACCTGTCACCAGACCATCAGTGTACCCGAGTACCTGTCACCAGGCCATCAGAGTACCCGAGTACCTGTCACCAGGCCATCAGAGTACCCGAGTACCTGTCACCAGGCCATCAGAGTACTCAAGTACCTGTCACCAGCCCATCAGAGTACCAGAGTACCTATCTGCAGCCCATCAGAGTACCCGAGTACCTGTCACGGTCCATCAGAGTACCCGAGTACCTGTCATGGCCCATCAGAGTACCCGAGTACCTGTCACGGTTCATCCGAGTACCCGAGTACCTATCACGGGCCATCAGAGTACCCGAGTACCTGTCACAGCCCATCAGAGTACCCGAGTACCTGTCACAGCCCATCAGAGTACCTGAGTACATGTCACAGCCCATCTGAGTACCCAAGTACCTGTCCCAGACCATCTGAGTACCCGAGTACCTGTCACAGTTCATCTGAGTACCTGTACCAGTCCATCTGAGTACCTGAGTACCTGTTACAGTTCATCTGAGTACCTGTCACAGTTCATCTGAGTACCTGTCACAGTTCATCTGAGTACCCGAGTACCTGTCACAGTCCATATGAGTACCTGAGTACCTATCACCGCCCTTCAGAGTACGCAAATACCAGTCACCGGGCCATCAGAGAACCTGTCACCAGACCATCAGTGTACCCGAGTACCTGTCACCAGGTCATCAGAGTACCCGAGTACCTGTCACCAGGCCATCAGAGTACCCGAGTACCTGTCACCAGGCCATCAGAGTACTCAAGTACCTGTCACCAGCCCATCAGAGTACCAGAGTACCTATCTGAAGCCCATCAGAGTACCCAAGTACCTATTTGCAGCCCATGCCTCATAGAATATACGTCGGGTGTTTGCTTTCCAAAATAGGGTCATTTTGTGGGTAATTGCACTCTCCTGGTGCTCCAGGACCTTCAAAAGTGTGATAGGTAGGAATGAAATGAGATGTGTCATTTATGCTCCTAGAACGCCTGAAGGTACTACTTCAATGTTCGGCCTCCCTATGTGACCAGGCTGTGTAAAAGTCCTACACATGTGGTATTGCCATACTTGGGAGGAGTAGCAGAATGTGTTTTGGGGTGTAATTTTTGCTATATACATGCTATGTGTTAGAAATATCTTATAAATTGACAACTTTGTGTAAAAAAAAAAATTTTTCATTTTTTTCCACATATTCCAAAAACTTCTGGAAAAAAATGAACAGTTCAAAAGACTCATTATGCCTCACAGATTATACGTTGGGGTGTTTGCTTTCCAAAATGGGGTCATTTTATGGGAAATTCCATTGTCCTGGTACTCCAGGGCCTTCAAAAAGGTAATAGGTGGTTGAGAAATGAGATGCGTCATTTTTGCTCGTAGAACGTCTGAAGATACTACTTCAATGTTGGTGCTCTGTATGTGGCCAGGCTGTGTAAAAGTCTCACACATGTGGTATCGCCATACTCGGGAAGAGTAGCAGAATGTATGGGGGGTAGTTTGTTGTATGCATATGCCGTGTGTGAGAAATAACCTGATAATATGACAATTTTGTAAAAAATAATAATAAAAAATCTTCATTTTGCAAAGAATTGTGGGAAAAAATGACAACTTAAAAAAACTCACCATGCTATTTACTTAATACCTGGGAATGTCTACTTTCTAAAAAGGGGTAATTTGGGGGGTATTTGTACTTTCCTGACTTGTTTAATCAATTTTCAGTGATTGGCACCATAGTTTGTAGACTCTATAACTTTCACAAAGACCAAATAATATACACTAATGTGGATTATTTTTACCAAAAATATGCAGCAGTATACATTTTGGCCAAAATTTATGAACAAAAATTACTAATTAGCAAATATTTATGACAGAAACAAAGAAAAAGGCATTTTTTTCACAAAATTTACGTTTTATTTTATTTATAACACAAAAAATAAAAAACCCACTAGTGATAAAATACCACTAAAAGAAAGCTCTATTTGTGTGGAAAAAAGGACGCAAGTTTTAAAGTAATTGTCATTCAAACTGTGAGAGCGCTGAAAGCTGAAAACTGGTCTGGTCGGGAAGGGGGTGTAAGTGCACTGTATTGAGGTGGTTAAATATGTCCATCAGATTTCCCCTTAACATAAAATGTGCCCATTAACATTAAATATGCCCATCAGAGTGCCCCTTAACATAAAATGTTCCCATGAGCATTATTTTATGTTAAGGAGCACATTGATGGGCACATTTTATGTTAAAGGGCACTCTAATGGGCATATTTAATGTTAAGAGGCACTCTGATGGGCATATTTTATGTTAAGGGGCATGTTGATGGGCACATTTTATGTGAAGGGGCACTCTGATGGGCACAACAAAATGTGCCCATTAGCATGCCCCTTACCGTAAATGTACCCATCAGATGCCCCTTAACATATAATAAGGGGCATGCTGATGAGCACATTTTATGTTAAGGGGACACGCTGATGGGGGCACCTGATGTATAGGGGCACACTGATGGGAACACCTGAGGTAAATCTGCAACAAAGTTAAAATCCTTGCAATGCACATAGATCACCCGGGGGGCAATGTTTTTTTCTCAACAAAAGTGGAGTTACTCTTTAAAGTGGAACTTTACCCATAACAACTTGATGAACAAAATAATGTTCTTTAGCACGAAACATACATTCCACAATAATAATTATGCTACCAAAATTAGTGTGCTGTAAATTGCCTCCAGCATTGCTTCTTGTCGGAAGCTGCCATTTTGCTGAAGCCCAGAGCCCCATACACACGATCGGACATTGATCGGACATTCCGACAACAAAATCCATTGATTTTCTTCTGACGGATGTTGACTCAAACTTATCTTGCATACACATGGTCACACAAAGTTGGTCAGAAATTGCTAACGTCAAGAACACGGTGACATACAACACGTACGACGAGCTGAGAAAAACTAAGTTCAATAGCCAGTGCGGCTCTTCTTCTTGATTCTGAGCATGCATGGAACTTTGTGCATCAGAATTGTGTACACGCGATCGGAATTTCTGACAACGGATTTTGTTGTCGGAAAATTTGAGATCCAGGTCTCAAATTTTGTGTCAGAAATTCTGATGGAATATGTCCGATGGAGCCTATACACGGTTGGAATTTCCAACAAAAAGTTCCCATCGAACATTTTCCGTCAGAAAATCCGACCGCGTGTACGGGACATTTAGTCTTTAGGATGTGAGCAGATCATCCTCTAGTGTCTCAAATTTTTGTCACCATACCAAAAAATAGAGAGCAGCTGAGCATGTGCAGAGCAAGGTGACAGTGTATTACTGGATTGTAAACATTATGGGCATTTATTTTTAACCACTTGCTGCCAATCACGTACCTGGTACATCACTGTACTTCAAGTGGTACCAGGGTGATGCCTGCAGCTGCAATCATTACCCGCCCTTGTTTTTAGAGCTCTTTTGTAATAGCAATGGGAGTGGCTAACTAGCTGCTGGATTACAATTACAAAAGCGGAAAGGGATGACCCCCCCCGCTGTCTTCTGTGGCTTGCTCGGACACTGGAAGGCCCGAGCGACCAGCCGGTGTGTCCGCCAGCTGGCCGGACAGCCGAACAAAGCCAGTATTGGCTTTTCATTATAGTAACTCAGAACCGATGACATGGCATCACTCACTTTACTGAAATATTAACAGCACCATTTTTTTTAAATTGAAAGTATTCAAAAACACTAATCTTGGTGTTTTGAATGCTTTTAAGGGCAAAGGAGGGATGCGGGGTCTCATAGACCCCAGATTCCACCATAAAGATTACCTATCATGAGCCTATTGCTGTCACAAAGGATGTTTACATTAAAAGTGATAGAAGTTTTTTTTTTAAAGCAAAACTGTAAAAAAAAAGTGCCCCCATCCCCCCATGCTAGCATGCAAAGGCAAATGCACATGTCGGCCCTGCACACACATCTAGAGTGGTAACCTGTTAAGGCTTTTAAAGTGTCGCTTTTGGATAGTAAAATGTACGTAGTTTGTCGATGTTGCACAGGCATGCGCAATTTTAAAGTGTGACATCTTTTATATTTTACAAAAAATTGGGTTATGTATTGTGTTTTTTTGTATTAAAATTCAAATAAGTTTATTTTTTTAACCAAAGATTGGTTTTGAAAAACCACTGCGTAAAAAATTGTGTGACTTAAAAAGTTACAAAACCCACCAATTTATTCTCTAGGACCTCTGCTTTAAAATATATATTATGTTTGGGGATTCTAAGTTATTTTCCAGCAAAAAAAACTTGTTACATGTACACAAAACAGTGCCATAAAAGCCATAAAAAGTGTGGTCTTCAAGGGGTTACATAGCTATACCTGCAAAAGGGGCCAGCATCAAGTGATCTAGCAGGACTTAATTTTTCGACTAAAGTTTCACTTTAAATTTGCAGAAACAGGCTGGTCACGTGACTTGCCTCTCCAACTGGCTTTTTTTATTCCTTCATTGACTGTTGTGAATGGTGCTTAGCTTGCTTTAGAGCAGGGATCTCAAACTGGCGGCCCTCCAGCTGTTGCTCTGATTGTGGGAGTCATGCTTGTAACTGTCAGCCTTGCAATGTCTCATGGGACTTATAGTTTCACAACAGCTGGAGGACCACTAGTTTGAGACCCCTGCTGTAAGGCTGGACTACTGCTTTATAACTGGAGCCTTGTGTGTTGTCCATAAATTAGGCTCCTCACAAACCCCATAATGTAATTTTTATCCTTTTTAAAGCAGACCTGATACCTCCCTATAAAATGTATTCTTCATATCCATATTTAATTTTGTGTTTGAGTATAAACATACTCACAAGGCCACTGAACCCTGTGTTGTCCTCATCTCACCTGCCAATCTTCTACTGCAGGTCAGGTCTGGAATTTACCTTTAATGATATATTGCACATTATACTTTGTCTTCATATTTAAAACAGTAGATATGGCCATAGTTCTTGTGAAATTATATATTGGGATATACAAAATAATGCTGCATAACATAGTTTTAGTAGAATAGTTTTGCTGCCATTTATACATTTTTCTTTCCATAACACATGTCATAGTGTGTGCATTGGCAGACACAGACAGATCTTGCAAGAGACACTAAAATTCTCATTACATTTATAAGCATTTTTCGGTATAAATGATCTGAGCGTTTAGCAATATGTTTGTTAACAATAATGGGATCATCACTAGGCAGGCAAAGCACTAGAAGAATTTAACTGTGCATGTTGGCACCAACAAATCTCTGTTGCATATGCATATATTTCTTGCTTAGCAGGTGACTCCTAATGTGCATTTCACATACATGTGCTTTAATATATTTATGCAAGTTGTACAGTCCCTTAATTTACATCAAGAGACCAGCATTAATAATGCCAGCAGAGAACAAAAACCTAGTTTGACACAGACCAGTATGGCAGCTCTTTCAGTAAGAGGGAATAAAGGTGAGGTCAAAGAATTCCTTTTTTTTTCTTTGGTGGTAGGTGAGGCAATCTATAATATGTGGATTTAACATTGTCAGCTGTGCTGTGTAGGGTCACCATTTCTGTAACCATCTTGGACAACCTTGGTAACTGAATTCATTATTATAGACCCCTCATTGTTATGAGATTTTCATCTAGCCATTTAGTCTCCTGATCCAGCAGTGGGTGATTTTAGTTTCAGTTGTGAGAAGAATCAGAGAATCAGAGGTTTCTATGCATACCACTTCATGGTGCACAAGAAGGGCAAAGTGAAGCTTCTCTTGGATTTTAATGCATTAAATGTTTTTCTGAGAAGTTCAGGGTGGAATCAGTCCCTTGAATGGTGGTGTCCCTGAATCAGGGGGATTTTCTGGCATCCATGGATATCAGAGGTGCATGCCTTCACATACTAATTTACTGGGGGGCACGGGCAGTTACTGTGCTTCACAGTAAGATAGGAGCATTAACAATTTGCAGCCTTGCCCTTCACCTCATTGCGTGTTAACCAAAACTTTGGCCCCAGTCTTAGTAATCTTGAATGACATTCTATTGAGTGCAGTATTTTACTTGGAACTGAAGTCAAGCCTGAGTTTGGTTAGATTTTAAATCTCAAAGTCCTCACTGCTTCTGTAACTTCACCTGGTAGAGAGTGATAGGTGTCCCGCGTGCCGCCAATCAAGTCAAAGCCTGCTGTGGTGATAGTGAATGGCAGTCTCAGCCTGGACCCCCGGCAGGCCAAGCCCCCAACACTTTGCACTTTTCGCCCATTGGAGTTTCCTCATGGGGATATAACTTCACCTGGATTACATGGGCCTGATGTAGGATACTAAGGTCCCCTTCCCCTCATTGGAAAAACTACAAAAATGTCAACTTTATGTTCGTCTACCGCATGTTCACAGCTGACCACCATTCTCTTCTCTGTCCCTGGACAGAGAGTTCAAAGTAAGTCCTAGGACAAAGTAATCTCTTCCATTCCCCTCTGCTTCGCTAGAAAATAGGAACAATGAATGCCAGTCTGCATGGCTAGGGAAGGAATACTTTGTTTCCAGTTCACTCAGGATTTTTGGACCCAGGAAAAATCCCAACTTACCATGAACGTGCTGAAACTTTGAATGATCAAATGGGGTCTTCATTATGGGATCCACGTCATATAGGTGTAGTAAGACAGTGCCATAGTAGTGTTGTTTATGTAGCACCTTGATGTTTAGGCAGGGTTGCTATTAAATGTATTTGCCAAGTGATAGTTGCCTTGGCCAATTGTTAGGAGGTCAATTGATTTCGCCCTAATTCTGGAATTGCTACACTTCTCTGATCAATAGATGGCCAGGTATCTGGTGACATTAGATAAGACAAGGGCATTGCAAGGACAGATTAGGAATGAATGGGGTGTCTTAGCCAATGGGCTGGGATTTTCTTGGGTCCTTTGGACTGCTGGGAGAACCTATTTATTTGGGTGGAGTCAGGTGAGCGGGGTTCTGTGCCACCTGGACAGCTGTCTGGGTGGATGTGTGTTGTACTGCCTGGACTGTTAGGCCAGAAACCTAAGGCCTATCCCAGGGACATCTGGCTGCTAGGCTGTCTGAGAGCCTATCCAGAAGCAGGAGAAGATGGCGCAGTTTGGAAGTACGATGGCAGATTGGAAGATGTATTGGGTGTTGGCTTTGGACTGAGCGAGCCAAAAGATGTTCTGACTGACACGGAGTGTGTTATACGCCTAAGGGTAGTCATTCCCTGTACATGGCTGGAGGCTACGAGGCCTTGGAACTGATCTGTGGGAAGTATTCTGGTTTGGCCACGCATCTGAGGCCTTTGGATCGTCTGTGGATTTTGCAGGAAACCCCTGCTTGAGGGAGTCTCACCAGCCCAACCTCTGTGGATACTGCAAGCATATTGGAACAAGAATGTTGCAGTCCCGGCTTGGAGCAGCATTAAGAGTCCACCTGCCATCACCTGACTCGTGAGAGAAGCTGCTCCTCTTGCTTCTGTGGCTGCTCCAGGACCCAGTCCTCCGGTCATCCCTCTGGGCCGTGGTCGGGCCAACTTGCTCTCCTTGATGGCAGAATCACAGAGGAAAAATAGTACCA
The DNA here is from genome assembly GCF_037356315.1 of Lithobates pipiens. Classification (NCBI taxonomy): domain Eukaryota; kingdom Metazoa; phylum Chordata; class Amphibia; order Anura; family Ranidae; genus Lithobates; species Lithobates pipiens. Next base: position 294,563,844 of record NW_027507758.1, read on the forward strand.
GAGTTGGATAAGCCTGCAAGGGGTGAAAGTGGTGTGCAGTGAGGGAGGGGATACCTGTGGCCTTTAACAGAGATAATGCGGTTGTGCCAATTAAAGCCAGCTCCACACGCAACTATCTCCCGGCCGCAGAATGCACCACATATTCAATTCGGACATCCCCTCTGCCGGGATATCTGAACTGTTTTTAGACAATTTGTCATGGACTGGAAAGTGGAGTGATAGTGAGGAGGAGCAGTTGTGTGACTTGGAAGAGGATGAGGTTCCTCCAGGGCCTAATGCAAGTGTTAAGTTTGAACTGTCTACTAACACTGCTCCATATGTATTACAAAGTCCTTTGAGGAGGATGCCTGGGACCATTGGGTCTCTTAAGTTGTTCCCACTAAACCGATATTGCAAACCCAATATTGTTGCGGGATACCTGTTTCATCATGCTCCGGACCCACGGGTCCTACCTGGGTATGGAGACCCTAAGACACTGCCCAGGCTGTCCAAGGTACAGGGCATCATTATTAAGAAAGCGGCTAAAGAGTATGGATATCTGTATCCTCATATACCGGCCCATCTAGAGGAAGAGATCCAGGATAAAGAAACTTAATGGATAGATGAAGCTGTGTGAAGTTTCCTTCAGATCCCGTTGCGGGTGGACTTCCCAAAGTTGTCACCCAAGATAACCGAGAAGTATATTTCAGTGCAGCACACCTGGTGTGATCATCTGCAGGCCTAACAAGACAGACATTCGACACTACATTACCACGGTAAATGCTAAAGAAGAGGCTTTTGAATTACCAGATCACAGATATTACTGGTGAGTGCTTTTGAAATTGTGCTCACCTACACCATGTGGAATACAAATGTGTGCTTTGCGGAGTTAGGACGCTATACTGGATGCCACTCCACCTCTTGTACAAGAATTGTTGCTAGTGGGAACATTCCTGATGGCTGTATTGCTGGGACTGTACTGGACTGAATGCAGATACAGGGAGTGCCACTGGAGTCACGCTGGCTAGTGCTGTGAAGTTTTCAGTGTGTGTGCCTCCCTCTGAAAAGTAACCTGTTGATGTGACTTTCAACATGTTTTTTCTTCAACCAATGAGGAAATCTTTCTCAGTTCCCTGTTATGCAGACAGACTGAGATTACCATTGCAAGGGCACCTGTGTTCAGAAGTGTGGTCCCTTGCACCATGGCCTGCCTGCTTGTTGCCTGATTGCAGCTGTGCCTTCTGTCCCTGGATTTATACCTAAGAAGAGGGGAAACTGCTGGGAAATGTTGTTCAAACCCGAGTGAAAACCTGATGGACATTGAGGTGTTTAGCTAGAATAAGCTGCGGCAAAGGGGCAAGTTCTAACTTTACAAATTGAATGATGGACTATTATGCCACGTACACACGACAGGACTTTCCGGCAGACTAAGTCCGACAATCTTCCCGACTGACTTTTCAGCAGAGTTCAGACGCACCTCAGAACGAACGGACTTGTTCACACACGATCATTCCAAAAGTCTGCCCATTTAGAACGCGGTGACATACAGCACGTACGATGTGACTAGAAAAAGGAAGTCCAAGAACCAGTACACTACCCTATGGGCTCCTTCTGCGGTTCAGTTTGTGCTTGTGGGGTTTGTATCTGGTTTTCAGTGAGTGTTGGTCAGTTCGTACCTGTATATCAGGGCGAGTCTGGTCCATGAACAGGGCGAGGAGCAGTTCATGGACCATGAATTGGTTACTCCAGCGTGACCAATTATCGCACATGCCTTTGCTTCGTGAGATCCAGGAGAATAATCCTGAGGATTTCAGGAATTATCTCAGGATGACGAACCCTGTTTTTCACAGTCTGTTGGATTTGCTGACCCCTTATATCAGCAGGCAGGATACCTGCATGCAAGGACCTCAAGTTCTCAACAGGCATCTTCCCCCAGACTCTGGGTATCATTATCCCAGAGCCCTGTTCTGCCATCATTCAGGTCCTGCAGAAGGACTATATTAAGGTAAGTTTTATCCTTTAACATTACATTATATGTATTTAATGTTTGATAATGTATTGTATTTATTTCATTATTACCTATTTACCATGATTGTAATATGCTGTGAATGTCCCCTAAATCTTCACGCATGCTGGAAGCTTTTTTAAGACTCCTTTTCTGGCCTACATGCATGTTTGCCTTCACTAACCCAGCATGCTATCCTGAGCCCAAATACACCTATAGCCTAGTCCCTTTAACAATGTATATTATCAGCTCCATTGTACTGCTTTCCCCCGAAACACCCCCAAAATGTGTCCAAATGTAATGTGTGTCCTTAAATTCATTTATAACCCTCCCCCACCCCCTAAAATGTGTCCAAATGTAATGTGTGACCTTAAATTCATTTATAACCCTCCCCCACCCCCCCTAAAATGTGTCCAAATGTAATGTGTGTCCTTAAATTAATTTATAAACCTTCGCCCAGACTGAGTTCTACCAGCATCTCCAGACTGGTGGCCTGGGATTGCCACCTGATGTGGATAACGTGGAAGGGCTCCCCTTTGTCTTCATTGAAAATTAAGTCTTTGGTCTGGGCGAGCACCTGATGAGGCCGTTCCCCCAAAGGACCCTCACCCTGGAGAGGAGGGTTTTTAACTACCGGCTGGCCAGAGCGAGAAGAGTTGTAGAGAATACCTTCAGGATAATGGGCAGCCGGTTCTGCCTGTTTCTGACAGCAATCAATATGACGGACTACAAAATAAACCACATCATCCTGAGCTGTTGCCTCCTACATAGTTTTTTAAGGAAACATTTGCAAAATCATCAGTTAGGCCTGAGGCTGGACTTATTCCTGATTCTTCCCCGACAGGCCTGGATACTGGCTGTACTGGCATGGTTCCCCAAACCGGAGAGAGATATGTGAATTATTTTATGGGTAGGGGGTCATTGCAATGCCAGAATATGTTTAAAATGTATCTTAATTAAAAAAAATTTTGCTGCTAAAATCTAGAGTTTGATTTCTTACTTGCTTTTCTTTTTGGCTGTCTCCTAGGTTCTCCTAGTGCACTTGTAGTGCCAAGTAGATTTACCTTTAGTAAATAAGCCCCATTGTCACTGTAAACACAAAATGACTTACAAAACGGTATTGAGTATTGAAAGAAGAAGCCACACATTGTTGTCTTTTAAAATGTTTACTCTGTGCACATTCATACATGTGCATTTTTAAAATCTGGTTAAACTTTATTTTTGCTTTTTCACAATATTTTCTTTGGTTTTTAGATTTTTTACTCAATATAATTTTTGGGGTTTTTTTTGGTTTTCACAGCATTATATTATTTTTATTTTTGTTTTTTAGATTTTTTTTTTAGAAACAGGCATGTTTTAAAACATAACACACACAACTCTGGAACTTACAAAGTTCAACGTATAAAAGTTGAAGGCAATATCAGACATTATAGTGTCAAAAATGTCTTGATATTGCCTTCATCAGATGGGCTGTAAAAGCCAAATTTTGAAGATGCACACAAATTGGGAGTCCAAATGGGTAATGTCAACATGTGCTATCTCCCATCATGGGGGATCAATGGAAGTGTTTTGTGGGTGCAATCCCTTCTTCTCACCTACTAGCATTATGAGGAAGGGTTTGCACCCACAAAACGTGTACATTGAGATCCCCTGATGGCAGATAACACATGTTGACACACTGTGTGCATCTCCACAATTTGGCTTTTAAAATTTAAAAAACTTAAAATCACAGAATGTGGTAATCCAAAAAGGAAATGAAGCACATGATCGATTTTGTTTTATGGAAAAATGGATTAGATTCTCCCCAAAACATTGATCATGTTCTTAATTTCCTGCTGCATGATGTCCAGGTCGATTGCGCATTGCATCAATCTCCCCATTCCAGGCCATGATCCGCGCAATGTGTCTTTGTGCTCTGTTGTGGGTCCGCCGCTTCCCCTTCCACAACCAGAACATCACCTAAAATTGATGTAAAAATATGTATTTAGAAATATGCAGGCATACATAGATTACCTGAAGCTAGGGTGTCAGACACTCACCTGGTGAGGTGCCCATGTCACCCACTTCCTCCACCGCTCCTTTCCTCCACATCCTCGGGGGGGCTGGGGCTTAATTGCCATTCAGGCTGGCAAGGTTGGGGGTCCCTGGGATCCTGTTGTCTGAGTCTTTTCTCCCCTATGAGAATGAAACAAAAGGTATATTTAGCACACAGATATTTGAGTCCAGAAATAGGAATATGAAACATTGCTTAGAAGTGGTGTACAATTGTCTGTTTGGGAAGAAATCCAAGTTGAAGACATGATTCAAATTCCCTTTTAAACAAACTGCAATACTTACCTTTTTTGGCCAAGTTTCACAAATGGAGACACCCCAAGTATCCCCTGGAGCACCTGTGTGGGTTACCCTAAAAAATGTTCTCTGGTGTCCCACACTAGTGAGTCCAGATGTGTAAATAGCTGCTGAGTGTCCTCTCCTTACATTCCACTGAATCAAGTTTGCAATTCATTCTAGTTTCCAAGACATTTACACAACAATATCCTAAACTTCTTTTAATAGAAAAAATTAGCATTACCAAAATGTAGGTATAACCCAGTACCAGAATGATGTGTCCTACAAATGATGTTTCTACAAACAATGTTTTCTTTGAACGACTGCCCATGAACATGAAGCCATTTCAAACTGTACAATAGTAAAGAAAAGCACATGGAGCAGCAATGCAAGTTAATTATCATTATAGGAACGACAAGTAGTTACTTTTTTGAAGCTCCTTCTTGATGTTGCGATACTGATCCGGCTCCCTCAGTTTTATGTCGGACCATCGCTTCCTCAACTGCTCTTTTATCCTGCGTACCCCAAACTTCTGCTCCAGGGTGCTGACCACAGTTGACATGATGTTGTCCTTTCTTCAATTTGGATGGGTGTATGGACCATGTTTCCCATCATAATCCTCCCTCCTTAAAATCCCCACCATCTCTACCATTTCCTCAAAGGCCTTGTTGGTGGTCTTCAATCTCCTCCTGGATCCAGATGTTTGTGGCTCCGGGCTTTCTTGCACGCTACTTCCACAATGTGTCTCCACCATTTTTCTCAATACACTCCTACTGTGCACCGAAGAGAGAAGGGGCGGGGAATAGTCATCAAAAAGAACATCGGGGGGGGGGGGGGGGGTGACGGAGGTGGAGTTTGACACATGTGTAGTGTATATAAAGCTAACACGCATCGGTCGTACGTCCAATGTAGGGAGATGAGAAATCTGTGGGAGGTCAAACACAGTTGGTATTATAATAAGCAAGCAAGGAAGGCAACACTGGAGACACTTCTGGAATTTGTCAAGACTTGGGTCCTTGAAGCAAACATCAAGTTTTTGGAAAATAAAATTGGGATCTTGAGGAACATGTACAGGAGAGCACAAGAAGATCCAGGCTTCCCTCAGATTAGGAGCATGTTTGCCCCCAGGCTGTGATACTTCCACAAACTTCAGTTTCTGGATGACCAGACTGAAGTGAGGGAATCTCTTTTGACCCTTCCCTGCAGCCTTCCCTGCAGCCTTCCCTCCACCCCAGCAGAGGCTTCCCAGGAACAACTGGGCCCTTCCATCCTTGAGGAAGTGGATGCGCCAGCTGGAGCTGGTATATTAGTTTTTAGAAATATTGATGGTCCTAATATTAATGATGTTAACTAAGATGTTATAATTGCTTACAAATCAATGATTTTATACAAAAAATTATGTATTAATATCACTAGACAGTAGTGGCCAAAAATGTTGGTGACCAGCTTAAAAAATGCTGGGGTCAGAATGTTAGCCTTTTCTATTTATTAACAATTTGCAAGTCATGAGCTGAAAATTTAGTGTGATTGATGAAGCAAAAACTACAACTATGTCCCTTTTTTATACACAGGATGAGCTCAGCCAGGAGGAGGGTCTGGAAAGCCTCAGCCAGGAGGAGGCCGTGCCCACTGGCAGCCAGGAAGAGGCTGTGACCAGTGGAAGGCAGGAAGAGGCTGTGGCCAGTGGCAGCCAGGAGGTGGCTGGGCCCAGTAGGAGCCTCACACAATCACAGGTGCCTCCCCTCCGCATTACCACCAAAAGGCCCAGGAAGGCGACAATGACAGAGGAGGCATCACTTGCTGTCATTCGGAAAGTTCCTGAGAAGCCCAACCCAACCCTGAAGAGGCCTATGGCTGCTATCTGGCCATCAGGTTGGTGGAATTGGAGAAGGGCCAACGCCTCCTCTGTGAGGGAATTTTTGCTGAGGCCCTTCAGAAGGGGTTGAGGGGCCAGCTCACTGAAAACAGCCATATATATGAGCAAGCCCCTCAAGCCCCTATGCCTCCTCTTCCTTTTCCTCCTCCTGCCACAAGTCCACCACCAGAGGCACAGCCTCCAAAAAAGGCTGCAGGGAAGCATGGAGGGAAGGCTGCAGCGAAGAGAAGAAAGTGATGGCCTGGCTTCAGTCTGGTCTGACAGAAGACGCAGACTGTGGTAGTACCACAGCCTGGGGACAGATATGTCATCTGTTGCTTGTCCTGATCTCTGGGTATCCTGGACCAGATTGTGCTCCCGATTATATGGCTGACTTGATGTGTGCCCTTGGGGCCAAAGGGCTTCACAAATTTCAAAAGTTTCTCCAGTGTTGCCTTCCTCTTTATTTTGCTAACCAGAATAAATGGATATTTTATTTTCACTGAATATGTGTTTTTATTCAAAAAGGACAGTTTGTTTGTGAGTAGGCAGGTACATTTCAAAAAGACTATGGGGGTTATTTATGAAAGGCAAATCCACTTTGCAAAGTGCACTTGAAAGTGCAGTCGCTGTAAATCTGGGGGGTAGATGTGAAATGAGGGGAAGCTCTGCTGATTTTATCATCCAATCATGTGCAAGCTAAAATGCTGTTTTTTATTTTCCTTCCATGTCCCCCTCAGATCCACAGTGACAGCACTTCAAAGTGCACTTTCAGTGCAATTTCAAGTGCACTTTGCACTTGTAGTGCAAAATAATTTTTCCTTTTGTAAATAACCCCCTATATCAAATATAACAAATTAACAAGGAACACCAACCTCCTTAAGGTTAATAAAAAATTCAAGATAATAATATTGTGGTAACTTGAAACACAAAAAAAAAACAAATTATATGGAGATTACTAGAAAATCATTTTTAAGTAATTGTAAAATAAATATTGATGAAATAAAAAAATTATAAAATATTAGTATAAAAAATAATTGGAAACATTATTTCTGAAGATCGTGCTTTTAAAAACTAGAATATTAGTCATGAGATGAGGATAAATAATGAAGAAAGAAGTTTGTAAGAAGTCTGTGTGAATATGAGCAGAAAAACAATTTCATTCTTCTAGCATTGTAAAGAAGAAAAGAAGGCGCTGTATTAAAAGATCACAGAATTAGCAGCATGAGGAATGTGCTAGCTTCAATATGACCGCTAGTTTTACTACACCGAGTGCTTCCGTCTTGTACTTGCTTCAGCGCATGCATCGTTTTTGGTCCGTCAGACTAGCACACAGACGAACGGTTTTCCCGATAGAAATTCGAGTCCGTCGGACAGATTTGAAACATGTTCTATTTCTAGGTCCGTCTGAGTTTTTGAAGAAAAAACTCCGCTAGAGCTCACACACGATCGTAATATCCGACGGATTGATTCCGTCAGACCTTTTCTGCCCAAAAGACCAGTCGTGTGTATGCGGCATTATGTGTACCAGGATTGGTCTTGATATGACACAGCCTGCTCTCCTCTTTGGGTGGTCAGATGTAAGCAGACTGCCTGTCTGTTTACACCCAACTGCCATCCGATCCAATCCACCAGGCATATAGGGGAACAGATTCCCATCCATCTGTTATTAGCAGACAGGATTTGATCGGATGTCGGCAGGTGTCAACGGACACATGTCAATTGACACCCAACGCTCCATAGAGGAGAAAAACTGACAGGTGGACCTGATCAGTACGCTAGTGTGAAAGGGGCCTTAAACTGTTTTTTATATCTGTTTTTTTTTTTTTACTGTATGTGTACAATATATGTTTTGTAAGAAAACATTTCATACGTGACCAAGGATTCCCAGAACACGATATGTTTTCTCAGGGAACAGTTGGATAGTAGCAGATTGCCTTGAGGGACTTGCCTGATTGAAATGTCTAAAGGATCACTACTATGAGTCATTCATCTGTGTGTAAATTGAAGCTTGAGCATTTAAGGTATAAAAATAAATCTGGAAAAAAGAGAAAAGAAAGCTTAACTTAGAATTCATGCTTTAGTATCACTTTAACTAGTTTGTTTGATTCAAGAACCCAAAAGAACCATTTCCATTAGGAAATGATGTGGCTAATGGATGTACTGTAATGGATTGTGGCAGCATTCGCTACATACAGTAAGCAGAACTGTGTTCTGGCAACAGATTTGACAACTTTCCATTTGCTGCCGGAATTAAAGAGAGTCAGGCTAAATGTTTCTCTGCCATTCTGGAGAAACCTTGTATTTTTATCTGTGAATACAAGACTTCCTCTGGCTGGAAATGGCTGAAAATCAAGGGGTCATCCTCTCGCCTCTCCTCGGCCAGCCAGAGGATGTTCACTCTTCCCCTATACTCTTTATCTTTACACCCACCATGGAGGTTCCAGGCACCCATAAGGGAAAAGGAAGCTTGGGACTTACGGTGGGGAGAATATTAGACGGGAACAATGACAGATTATCATAGATATGGAAGTGATCAGGTGGCTTTATAGCCACCTGAATCACTTCCACTAGAAAGCTGGCTCTGAAAATGTAAACCATAGGCTTTTATAATAGTTGGGTCTGTTTACAGGTTGGTGCTGCTGCCAATGTAAGCAAAATTAATGTATTATGGTTTTGTACATATTTAATTTACTGTAGTCAGGACTAAAACAATACAATGTTTTAATTTTTTTTTCATCAAGTAAATATGAAATGAGGGGCGTGCCCTGGACATGGAGGAGTGAGTATGTATCTCGCCTCAGCTTCGCTGACACCGCAGCTTACCTCACAGAGCACACTGGCAGATCCTGGCTCTGAAACAGCTCGGATTATGTCCCAAAAGCGACGGAACACAGCCCAACCTTCCGGCACTGACCAATCCTGACAGAGGCAGCTGGATTCCTTCTTCCCTGGGACCCGTGGTAATGGACAGGAAAAATCCAAGATGGTGTCAAGGCAGTTAAACAGCACAAGGCACAGCTAGCAAAGGCTGCAAAGCTCGCTGCATCTCCTCAATCCTCTCCTGGATCGTTAAGTGACTATGCACCCCCAGCCTCCCCTGGCTCCACAGCCTCACGAGACAGAGACTCAGCTATAGCTGACCTCATGGAGGATGGTGATTTGAAGAGACATATTTGGTCTCTCCCCACCAGGGAAGACCTGGAGAAATTTACCATGTGGGTTGAGAAGGCCTTTAAAGAAGAATATAGCCCAGCTTAAAGAGGACATCGCACATTTGAGAACTAGGGTGGAGGAATTAGAACAGAGGCTTGATGAAGTATGACCACCATATCTAGTCTGTAGATGAGATGTGTTATGCCAGCTGGACGACTTTTAAAACCACAGAAGGCGTGCGAACATTTGCATGTGCGGCCTGCCAGAAGCCACTGCTTCCAAAGATATCATCCCCACACTGGTAGGTGTATTCAGAGAAATCCTGGAACTGCCAAATACTGTTCCCATTGAGATTGACATGGCCCATAGAGCTCTTAGACCTCCCTCGCAAGATGTGGACAATCCTAGAGACATTAGCTGCAAGCTACACAAATACACCCTCAAAGATCGTATCATGCAAAAAATGCGTAAAAGACAGTTTTTTGATTTTGACGGTGCTCATCTTTTCTTTTACCAAGACATTTCTCTATGCACCTTAATGCAACGCAGAGTCTTAAAGCCGTTACTGATAGCCCTACAGGAAGCAGGTCTCCCCTACCGTTGGGGTTGCCCATTCTACCTCCAGGTAGCCAAAGAAGGCAGAAAAGTCACGCTGCGCACCAAAGATGACCTACTCCACTTCCTGTCGTCCCTTAACCTGGACCCAGTGGATTTTCCTGATTGGAGGGGGTCCCTCAGAGATGGCATACTACCCGGCCCCCCAGCATTCTCAGCCCTGGCTGCCTGCAAAGCGCCGCAGTCACCGACAAAGTCAACAATGACCTACTTCTGGAGCATCACCCGGTCCCTCTACCACCAGAGACTGATGGGTCTGAATGGTTTACTCTGTTTCAGTAATAGCCTGGATGCCTTGGAAGATCCTTGACACTGCACGGCAGTGGCATTCACATTTCAGAGACAAGTGTTTACGGGAGTTGCAGGTAGGCCTTCCCTACATCCATAGCCTCTGGGCAACACCCTTATATGGGTTTAGATCCCTGTTGGGACAGCGGGCCTGGGTCTGGGGATACCCCTATGGAATGGAGGTTCCTTCAACTCAGCCTGCAGTTATGTTCATCCTCTGTTTGGCTTTACCTGACAGTCAGTCATGTTTGTGTTTTCCATGGTGTTTACTTATGTATAACCTTTTCCTTTTTTCCCTTTTTTCTATCTCCTTTCCTCCCCTTCCCAGGATCCATCGAGTACCTCGTTGCCCGTTGTTACAAATTTATTCACAAAAATGGTACACAGAATCGTTTTACAGAACAGTATAAAAATACATATGTACAGTGCCTTGCGAAAGTATTCAGCCCCCTTGAACTTTTCAACCTTTTGCCATATTTCAGGCTTCAAACATAAAGATATAAAATTTTAATTTTTATGTGAAGAATCACAAAACAAGTGGGACACAATTGTGAAGTGGAACGAAATATATTGGATAATTTAAACTTTTTTAGCAAATAAAAAACTGAAAAGTGGTGTGTGCAAAATTATTCGGCCCCTTTACTTTCAGTGCAGCAAACTCACTCCAGATGTTCAGCGAGGATCTCTGAATGATCCAATGTTGTCCTAAATGACCGATGGTGATAAATAGAATCCACCTGTGTGTAATCAAGTCTCTGTATAAATGCACCTGCTCTGTGATAGTCTCAGGGTTCTGTTGAAAGCTCAGAGAGCATCATGAAGACCAAGGAACACACCAGGCAGGTCCGTAATACTGTTGTGGAGAAGTTTAAAGCCGGATTTGGATACAAAAAGATTTCCCAAGCTTTAAACATCCCAAGCAGCACTGTGCAACCGATCATTTTGAAATGGAAGGAGTATCAGACCACTGCAAATCTACCAAGACCTGGCCGTCCCTCTAAACTTTCAGCTCAGACAAGGAGAAGACTGATCAGAGATGCAGCCAAGAGGCCCATGATCACTCTGGATGAACTGCAGGGAACTACAGCTGAGGTGGGAGAGTCTGTCCATAGGACAACAATCAGTCGTACACTGCACAAATCTGGCCTTTATGGAAGAATGGCAAGAAGAAAGCCATTTCTCAAAGATATCCATAAAAAGTCTTGTCTAAAGTTTGCCACAAGCCACCTGGGAGACACACCAATCAAACTTTTTGCCCACGATGCAAAACGATATGTTTGGCGTAAAAGCAACACAGCTCATCACACTCAACACACCATCCCCACTGTCAAACATGGTGGTGACAGCATCATGGTTTGGGCCTGCTTCTCTTCAGCAGGGACAGGGAAGATGGTTAAAATTGAGGGGAAGATGGATGCAGCCAAATACAGGACCATTCTGGATGAAAACCTGTTGGAGTCTGCAAAAGACCTGAAACTGGGACGGAGATTTATCTTCCAACAAGACAATGATCCCAAACATACAGCAAAATCTACAAAGGAATGGTTCACAAATAAACGTATCCAGGTGTTAGAATGGCCAAGTCAAAGTCCAGACCTGAATCCAATCGAGAATCTGTGGAAAGAGCTGAAAACTGCTGTTCACAAACGCTCTCCATCCAACCTCACTGAGCTCGAGCTGTTTTGCAAGGAAGAATGGGCAAGAATTTCAGTCTCTCGATGTGCAAAACTGATAGAGACATACCCCAAGCGACTTGCAGCTGTAATCGCAGCAAAAGGTGGCTCTACAAAGTATTAACGCAAGGGGGCTGAATAATTTTGCACGCCCCACTTTTAATTTTTTTATTAGTTAAAAAAGTTTCAAAAATCCAATAGATTTTGTTCCACTTCACAATTGTGTCCCACTTGTTGGTGATTCGTCACAAAAAATAAAAATGTCATATCGTTATGTTTGAAGCCTGAAATGTGGCAAAAGGTTGAAAAGTTCAAGGGGGCCGAATACTTGAGCAAAGGCACTGTATATCAATGCGTGGAATCATTAGGGTTGCCACCTTTTCTTCAAGCCAAACCCGAACACTTTCACGGCACACAGCAATTTTTTTGTACTACACTCTATAGGATTGTAAAATACCTGGGACACCTTTTTGGTTACCCAAAGAGAGTAGTAATGAGGTGTGCTATGGTGAACAGTGGCTGTGGCCAAATTGCATTAACGGGGGGAGGGTGGGGGGACTTAATGGGGAGTGGTTAAACAAAAGCATTTGTGTACCCAAAAAATATGATTCGATTAATAAAAGAAATGTCAGTTAAAATATGAAACTAGCCTACCTTAAAATTGGACACTGTCAGCCAGTAGGGCAGTGGATGGTATCAGTAGAGCAGAGGACGGTGTCAGTAGAGCAGAGGAGGGGGCTGACAGAGAGGAAGGGGGCTGACAGAGAGGAGGGGGCTGACAGAGAGGAGGGGGGCTGACAGAGGAGGGGCTGACAAAGGAGGGGCTGACAGATGAGGGGGGCAGACAGAGGAGAGGGGGACTGACAGAGGGGGGCTGACAGAGGAGATGGGACTGACAGAGGGTGGGGGCTGACAGAGGGGGGGGCTGACAGAGGAGGGGGGACTGACAGAGGGGGGGCTGACAGAGGAGAGGGGACTGACAGAGGGGGGCTGACAGAGGAGAGGGGACTGACAGAGGGGGGGCTGACAGAGGAGAGGGGACTGACAGAAGAGGTGGGTTGACAGAGGAGAGGGGACTGACAGAGGGGGGCTGACAGGGGGGGCGCTGACAAAGGGGGGGCTGACAGAGGAGAGGGGACTGATAAAGGGGGGACTGACAGGGGAGGGGGGTTGACAGAGGAGAGGGGACTGACAGAGGGGGGTTTACAGAGGAGAGGGGACTGACAGAGGGGGGTTTACAGAGGAGAGGGGACTGACAGGGGGGGGCTGACAGAGGATGGCGCTGACAGAGGAGAGGGGACTGATGGGGGGTTTACAGAGGAGAGGGGACTGACAGAGGGGGGCTGACAGAGGAGGTGGCTGACAGAGGAGGTGGCTGACAGAGGGGGGGCTGACAGAGGAGAGGGGTCTGACAGAGGAGAGGCGACTGACAGAGGAGAGGGGACTGACAGGGGGGGTTTACAGAGGAGAGGGGGCTGACAGAGGGGGGGCTGACAGAGGGGGGGCTGACAGAGGGGGGGCTTACAGAGGAGGGGGCTGACAGGGGGGGCTGACAGAGGGGAGGGGTCTGACAAAGGGGGGACTGACAGAGGAGAGGAAACTGACAGAGGAGGGGGGCTGGCATGGTGCTGGGAGAAGAGAGCCACTGTGAGCTGCAGCATTTAGGATTCATTAGCCTAGCGCTGCATTGACAGGGGCAAGTGGACAAGGGGACTGACTCACCACTGTCGCCATTCACCATTGGCAGTGCTGGAACAGGGGAAGGAGGGGGCCCGGGGGGAGCTCGCTGCTTGCGGGAGAGAGAGAGCGCATTCAGAGCAGGCTGCATTTGCCGATCGGCACAGCCACACTTTTACGGGGGGAGAGGTGCCTGAGGTGGGCGGAGGAGAACGCTCACCACTGAAGCCACACAGGACAGGAGCCGTCAGGGGGGCAGGTGCTATTGTAGAGTGTACATCCAGTGACGGGGGTCTCGCTGCTGGAGGGACACAGGGTGAAGCGCAGTCTCAGCTACAGGAGTGGGGGGGCTATGCTGTTGGTGGCCTGGAGGTATAATAAACTCTCATCTCCCACCACACTGGCTGGAGCCTATGCTGCTGTGTCCGGGTTTCATGAGGAGAGAAACCCGGGCACAGCTGTCAAAACCCGGACTGTTCGGGTCATTCCCGTACAGGTGGCAACCCTAGGAATCATACATATATATAGTATGCACAACATCAAAGGTTTCATATAAGGTTTTATCATGTGAACTCCAAAACGCCTGACACTTTCAGGAAAACATTCCCTTCTATCAGAGGCATATCTAAGGAGAACAAATAGCTGTAGTCATTTATTTGTAAATGAACAAAACAACTGAGAATAAATCTCATATCAAGAGTAAATAGTTGTCTGTGAGTATATATATAAATGTATATAAAAGATGTTATCTGCCAGAATTATTGATAGATCGCTCCACGGAGATGCACAGCCAGAAAGTGCTAGGGACCCATAGGTGGCCCGCATCATACCCCGCACATAGGTCTTATATTATGCTGTTGGGGGAACAAACAATCTACACGTGTGGCGTCTAGGCAGTTGAACATCTTTGATATACATTTATATATATATATATATATATATATATATATCTATATATATATATATATATATATATATATATACATACTGACACACAACTATTTACTCTTGATATGAGATTTATTCTCAGTTGTTTTGTTCATTTACAAGTAAATGACTACAGCTATTTAGTCTCCTTAGATATGCCTCTGAAGAAGGGAATGTTTTCCTGAAACAGGCAGTTTTCCAATTTGTCCGATAGGATACATTCCGTCGGAATCTCCGACCGTGTGTACAAGGGCTTAGCCCTTGTACACACGGTCGGAGATTCCGACGGAATGTGTCCTATCAGACCGTTTTGTCACGTTAATCCGACTGTGTGTGGTCTCCATCGGACTGTTGCGTCGGAGTATCCGACGGACCAAGTTTTCCAACTTGTCCGTAAAAATTTTCCTACAAAATGCTCCGATCGGACATACTCCAATCATGTGTAGCCTACTCCGACGGACAAAGTGCCACGCATGCTCAGATCAAATTCCTAGACCAAAACTATTGGCTACTGGCCTGAACGTAGTCCCGTCGTAACGAAATAACATCATCACGTTATGTACAATCGGATCTTCCGACAACTTTGTGTGTATGCAACAGTTTCGGACAAAATCTGTCTGACAAAATCCAACGGATTTGGTTGTCAGAATGTCCGACCGTGTGTACAAGGGCTTAGACCTATCGAGCTGCGATTGGTTAAGTCTCACCGCTAACTCGCTGATGCTTGTTCACTAACAGGCAGAGGCGGCGAGTCCCGGGATAACCTTCACTGGCGTGTGGACACAGGACAGCTGCATAGTCACGCCCATACGCATTTCGTAATCACGTCTTCAGCGGGCGGGATTCCCCGCTAGCAGTGAGCTAGCATCAGCGAGTTAGTGGTGAGACTTAACCGATTGCGGCTGGATACGTCTGTTTCTTGGTGCAAGAGTGATATGTTTAGACTGTAAGCAGATTTTATTGTCTGTGGAGTGCGATTTTAAAATTAAACAGGTTTACACTATGGATATCCCCTTGCTTGTGTTTTTTTGCATGATCATATGGATAAGCAAATTGAATTACAAGCGAGATCCTGGTGAGAGTGAATCTCCTGGCTGAGTATTATTTTGATGGTAGTGTGCTTTCAGCAACTATTTGAGCAACACAGTGTGAGACTTGTGAAGCGCCTGTTATTAACCCTTTAGGGGGTAAGTGCACAACCAAAGGGGGTCACACTGAGCACAAGGTATTTTTTTCTCTGCCTGCATGGTGTGGTGTGTATTCTCTGTGAGGATTTCCTACAAACCCGGGGATTCCTGGAGCACTTCACGCACTTTATGAACTTTCTTCTTGGGGACTTTATGATATTTATGAATTATATGTCCTTATTAACTGTATTTATTATAGAGTGTATGTTTTTGCACATGTTTATTCATTAGATTATAAGTGCTGTTAATATGGTAATACTTTTTATAACTACGGTTTGGATTGTGTTTCTACATATGTTTAAGGATTTGATATATGACTGATAACAGCAGCTCTTGTAGGATTATTGTTTTGTTTTACATTGAGAGCTAGGATCAGTAATATAATTTCATTGTACTACTGATATCTTTTATTACAAATAAAGAGACTGTTGCATAAATAATAAAATACTTTAAAAATAAGAAACTGATATTTAAAGAATTCATAGGGTGGAGAATTCGATCTCATAGCCATCATAATTCAGATAATTAAATTAAAAAAATACAATCAAAGCATTTAAATTGGTGATACACACCTATGAAGTCTTCACTAAACAGTGTATGAAATTTGGGCGGAGAGAGAGTATGTTATCCAAATGGATATTGATGTCAGGTGTAGATGGAAATAGTCCAAGGAACCATCCAAAGCCACATAGACATTCTATGCAATATTTGAAAAGCATTAAATAGCCTTTTTGTTAGAATGGTTGAAACATCTTAGCACTGATCAAGTCCTAATGAGAGTAATCAAAAGAAACACCAACCTATCTGAGAGATCTCAAGGTCTTATGTCAGGATCACATCAAGCGGATTGGATATACTCAATAGGGAGCCAAGCTTCAAAGAATGTTCACAATGAAATATTAAATGGGATCTCAGGCAAACACCAGATCCACCAGGATGTGTGGACAAACATATCATTAGAAGTGGTTCATACAGGGACACAACATAAGGGTCATACAAGCGCATATAACAAGAAAATACCGGTCCATCAACTCCACAGAATGTCTCTCCACCGCTATACAAACTGCCACATTGAACATCTGAAAAATCAGTTCCCCTAAATACCATAAGATACACCTGATTCTTATCCATTGAGATGTCATTAGCGTGCGCCGACGTGCCGCAATATGTCATCAACGGTACGACTCCAGACTGTGCATGTGGACATGCGCAGTATTGCATGACGATTTGTAACTGTGATACACAAAAAACAAAAACATCTTCCCATCTGCAAGTCTGATATCTGTGTGCACCACCTAGTGGATCTAACACAGAAGACAAGAGGGTGGGGACTCAAACACTCGCCCAGGAGAAATAGACCTCCAAAAACAACCGGAAGTCGGACATGGGGAGTAATGACTCCTATTCACAAGGATCCAATCCAAGACTAAGGAATATAATTGAAGGATAAAGAGGGGATAAAGAATTATACTAATCTAAAAATACAAAATATATATTAATCCATTAGATAGTATTAACTATGTCAGTTCAATATCAAAGTGTCCATACAACCATTGTTTATATAAAATTCTAAGCCTTTTAGAAATGATATAATGAGAGACGGGGATAGTGCCATGAGGTCATAAGGGATACTAATTGGTCCCATAGGATCAACGCTTACAAGAAGGGTCCGTAGGAGCTGACTTCATTAATCACTGGGGGATTAAGAGCAGAAAGCTTTTCAATCCAGTAAATCTTGGCCCTTAAGATAGCATTGTCCCAGTCGTCACCCCTAGGGTTAGGGGAGACAAGTTCCAATACAAAAAAGGAAATCACTGAATTATCAAATCTGTGATGTAAACCTATGGGTCGAGTGACTGGTGTCACAATAGATGATCTCTCTTTCTTAATCCGAGCTCACGAATGGTCTTGCCTATGTAAAATGCATGGCATTGACAAGTCATCAAATAAATCACTCCACTAGTAGCACAATCAGCATATTGTCTCGACTGGAACCAGTATCATCCAGTGAGGTTGCCCTCCTAAATACCAACTCTGGGGTAGAACGTACGTATTTGGCCAGAGTATAATCTTCGGCTAAAAGGTGCCAGTTATTAGAAATCAGCAAGCGTAAAGAGTGTTCATTAGCAGAAAAATGAGTGATGAATTTCACTGTATTAATTTCGGTTTTGGAAGTTTTTTTGATTAGAAGTTCAGCTCTGGGTCTTATTCTAGCTTTATTGAAGGCTTTCCTCAACAAAGTTCTAGAATATCCCCTGTCAGATTGTCTTGATCTTAAAAGATCAGTCTGACTAAAGAAATCTTCCTCAGATGAGCAATTCCTGCAAATGCGCAGGTATTGCGCATATGGTATGCTTCTGATGAGTGGAGCAGGGTGAGAACTTTTAGCATGCAAGATAGTATTACTGAGCTAGGCTTACAATATAAATCAGTAGTGATGTAGCCATTTTCATCAATACAGTTGAACAAATCCAGAAATGCCATTTTAACAGCATTAAATGTGTGTGTAAATTTCAAATTGAAATCATTGATGTTAAGGGCATCGAGAAACCCCAACAGTTCATCTCTAGACCATGTCCACACAATCAGAAAATCGTTAATGAACCAAAACCAAAATTGTACATGATTCAAATAAGGCAGAAATCTTTTCATAGGAGAACAACCACCTCTCCCATCCCCCCAAATATAAATTGGCATAAGCCGGTGCACAACAAGTGCCCATTGCCACTCATTCCTTTGTAAGTAGGCTTGATTCATGAAGACAAAATTATTTCTGGTAAGTATAAATCTAAATTGATCCAGAATACATACATTATGGGACCAGTTGGTATGACCCTGCTCTTTCAGAAAGGACTCGATCACCCAGATACCCCGCTCATACAGGATACTGGAGTACAAAGCCTCTATATCCACAGCTACGAACAGGGCACCCGGGGGAACATGTGGCATTAAAAATGAGTCCACATATCTACTAGCCTTTTCCGTTAAGGATTTGTTTCCAGAAATAATGAGTCTCCCAGGGCGATTTTATGAAATTTTGTGAATCTTGGGGGGGGGGGGGGGGGGGGGGCATAAAAAGTATCCAATCTTGGAAATTTGGGGATCATGTATTCTAGGATTTTTTGGTCAATCAATCCCTTAAGATAGTCATTTGTACATAGAGCATGTAGTTCATCAATATATACCGTAATTTGTTGTGAATCAATTTTGCAGTAACATTCATGATTTTTTAAGATGTTAATACACATTTTTTGATATTGGGGGTGGGACATCAGAGCAATGTTCACACCCTTGTCTGAGGGTTTTATGACAATGTCATCACGTAATTACAAGGATTTTAGAGCCTCTTGTTGTTCACTGGAAATATTCCGCTCCGCTCTATCCCACTGTTAGGACTTCAAGTCTCTAATTGTTAATTGCAAAAACACCCATATTTTAGGAGAGGCAGATAGATCAGGGAAATGGCGGGACTTTGGTTTAAAGGGAGTACTTATATAGTTGCTGGCAGAAGGGACAGCTCTCTCTGTCACAATACAAGAGGGAACAGGATCATCCGGGTTACTTTCCTTAAAAAGAAGCATGAGCTGAATGAGGGCTCGGAATTCGTCCATTGTGAAATGTTTAACTTGTTCGGTAAGCTCCTTTTCCAGTTTTTTATTATTTCGTTCCGAGTCAAACATAAATCTGTAGGTCAATCTACGGGCAAAAAGATAAAGGTCCTTAATAGTTTCTGATATATTGATTGGTTGGGCTGGGCAAAAGCCCAATCCCAATTGTAATATTGACCTTTGTGCTGAACTGAGTTTAATGGTAGTTAGATTTATGATATTGAGCTACTGGATTCTGGATTCTGGATTGACTACTGGATTTTGAGGATTAGATGGACGATAAACAAAGGCATTTAGATTCCCCTGCTTCTTGGCCTTCTGAAGGGCCAGGGTGGGATCTAAAGGGATCCCCCTAGATAGTATTCCCTGCAGTGCGGGGGTAAACTTACTACCTGTAGCCTGTTTCCTCATCTGGGATGGCATCTCAGGACGCTATTTATGTTTGGGGACAGATGGTGAATATGCGCCACCTCGAGTACCTTTGTTAGAACATGGTATTGGTGCTCCAGATGAGCGACCCTGTGTCTGAAAAAAGGAAGAGGTAGATAATGATGAATCGGATTCAATCGTTTCCTCATTCCTAAACTGGGCTGTTGAATTAGGTCTCCGCTCACGTCCCCTGCCACCCTCACCTCTACCCATTCATTTATAGGTATAGCCTTGTGAAAAGGCCAATTTGTCCAGATTAAATTTCTTTTTTTTTTCACAACAATATCCCTATTCATAGTCTCCAATCTCTCTCTAATCTCTTTCCATTATAAGTAAACACCTTTATACTATGCACGTTTACAAATATTTATTATACGTTCTTGTTTGATGGCACAAGATGAAACGCATGTCACCAATGCATTGAATACTGCAAATGTATGTTAAGATAAGTACTTATACCAAATAAACAAAGTTTTATAAAAAAAAAAGTAAATATGAAATATTTTATATTCTAATTTTGTAATTGTTTAACATGCTAGCCAAGTGTTACACCTTTTTAAAGTAGAATTCAAGCTTTAATACCACTTTAAATAAAAAATTTGAGCTAGTGTGGCTGCAATATGCAGAATTGTGCATTAATGGCATACGTTCCTGAATACATACAGCATAAAATATAAGCAGCTATTAGTACAGTGTCTATAGACATGTTTCAGACTGTCGAGGAAAGCGTAAAAATAGCACTGGACCCGTAAGGTTATATTCTTGGTATTGCTATCCTGAAGTATACTGATGTAAATAATCTGGTTCCCGAGCATGCAGCTTTTACACCCCAGAGGATTTGCATCGTCTCCTTGGCTTGTAGTGTAATGTAACAAAAGTAGAAATTGAAACGCCACACATCTGCTAAGAGGTCCAGATACAACTTTTTTTTCCAACAAAAGCAAGAGGGGCCATGCAAAGAGCATCCAATGTGTTAAAGGTGCTGACAAGGTCTGTGCTTGCAAACACGATCCAAAAAAGCCAGCATCTCGATGTAGCGCAGTAAAACAAGCTTTATTGTAGATCAAAATGGGTAAAATACAGCACAGAAACGTTGACATATTTCATCCCCTATGGGCCCTACTCATAACGTTATGAGCAAAGCCCATATCAGCTGAAACGCATCAATATTTCTGTGCTGGATTTTACCCCCCTTGTACCATTTGATCTAAAATAAATCTTGTTATACTGCACTACATCTAGGTGCTCTTTTGATCATGGTACTGGAGGGGCTTTGAGTGAGGCACTAATATAAAGATTTACTTCACGGGATCGGGTTCCTATGGCATTTCTCTTGTGCATACCTCGAATGAGGGACACCTGTTAGCAAAAGTATGTAGGCATAGGACACACCCCCTGCCATGCCCCCTTACAGGAGAATTATACAAAAAAAATATTAGTTAAACCCACAAGTGCCTTTTTTTCCCCTCTACTATTCTTTATTTTGGCTTCTGAAACTTATAAATGCAGCAAATTAAAAATTGGATGAAAGTTTAGCACTGGTAAACACATTTGGAAAGAAATGTACATGTTATATACAACTGTATAGATCAGACCAAAATGAGGAACAAATGAGGAGGAAAGAGGGACTTACAAATCAGGGACAGTCCCTCGAAATCAGGGACAGTTGGGAGCTTTGCTGTTGTGCTTGCAATCACTTTAAAAATAATAACGCTAAAGGTCCAGTTCACTTCTAGGCCCTTGACATTGTTTTCAATCAAGCCACTGATGAATCTGGCATTTTTGGACCCTCCAATGTGCTGAATACACATTGAAGGGTCCAAAAATACACAATGTGCTTGAAATAAAGTTGCATCTGGATCTCTTAGCAGCGGTGTGGCACTTTAGTTTCCATTTTTTTTCCATATTTTAGCCTGTCATTTTGATAGGCCGCTGGCAGTGGGGCTGGGCACTGCACCTGTGCCTTTTAGCGCCCAAAAATGACGATGTTTGACACTGCTGGGCTGAACTACCTGTGTACTTGAGGCCTGATGGCTTAATTCTGCAGATAAAGCTGAAGAAAATGGGATTGTGTAGTCTTAAACATGTAAAATCTCACTCTTTTCTCTTAAAAAAGATGTGTGTGTGTGTTCTATTCAGTAAATGTTCAATGAAGCCAGGGAAAAATAATTGTTTGTAGGTTGCTATATTTGCCGTTGGATATTTAAAATAATCTATACACTGCTACTGTGTTTCCTGTGAGTGGGGAGTATAGTTTATGCTATGTTTATGACATGAATCCTGCTGTGAGAACATGTTGTTCTCACTGACTGGTAGTTACGTAAATATACACATGTGATTTCAGTTACAGGCTATTATCAGTATGTGTGGTTAACACACTACTTGAGTATTACTTTATATGTTTTATGTATTTTTTTGTTCCTTTTAAATTTTTGAAGATAATTAAATAAAAATGCTTTTATAGTTATTTGTATACATAAATTGGAATTGTAAGCCTGCATCACACTTGTGCAGTGTGTTCACGAAATGTGCAAAAAGTGTGTGTCGTGCTTGTGGTGCATAAATGAAACCCCAAAGGAGGAAAGCAAGGCATGCAACGCAGTTTTGTGTGTGGGGGAGGGGGGGAGGTGCACAAAACGCAGCAAGATGCTTGGTTAAAAGCACTCAAATCTTAATAAGATGCATGAGTAACAAGTGTCAAAAATTTGCGAAAATTGACATATTGCATAATGCGCTACAGTAGTGTGAATGGGGGCTTTGTGATTGTATAACACCCAGATAAGGCTGTTGCTGAGGCGAATCTGGCATTTTTCCTGCTTCCATAAAAGTTACATGCTTGCTTTAAAGAGCAAACATGCATGTAAATGATTATGTAAGAAAAAACAACAAAAGTTGTTTCCACATGTCCAACCACTATTTAGTGCTAATGGATAGTCAAGATATCTCCTGACTGCATTCAATAAACCTAGCATTGATATAACAACGACAGAGTTTGAGTTATTAAATTATTGCATCACCTTCAGATTCAGTCACTGTTGACATTTTTTGTATTGTTTGTCTCTGGTTGTTTGCCCCTAGGGCTGTCCACAGTCTGTATTTTAAACTTTTTTTTTTCATTCTTTTTATTGACTTTTAAAAGGAGAAGTACAGCCAAAGCTTGTTTTCAGTAGACAGTGGGCTGAAGCCTGCTGTCGGCTGACGTCACAGAGCCGGTCCAGGCTGGGGAAAGATTGCGACAATATAGTCGGGATCCATCCAGAACCCTAAACTGGCACCTAGCTCAGCTTCTGAGTGAGCGCTGGGAGCCTGAGCCAGACACTCCCACCATCTCCACAGCCCAGCGCTCTAGTAAGGGGGGGGGGGGCAGGACAGAGAGCCAGTATCTGGCAGTCACCAGCTCTCTGCTCATGGAGTTCTGAGAACAGAGTGATCATCTGTGTTTGATCACGACGTTCTCAGTCTTAGTGCCAACTGTAGACAGATGCAGCATTGGACCGATGCTGCAGCCACCTAGGTAAATATGATTCTTGAAAAAAAGAATGCTGGACTTATGTTTTAAAGTGTTTAGAGTACAAAACAGAGCCAAGTGGGCATACCCCAGCTCAAGGCACTATACAATAAAAAAGAATTTAAAAAAACTGCTTATGTATCAAAACTAAGACATGCTCAGGTCAATCAAAGAAAGGTAAGGAGCAGAAGGAATTAGAACATGTTCCAGCAGTTCCTTATTGATTTATTCTGGTAAAAAAACAGAAGAAAAATGCATGAAAAATTTATCCCTTTAAATCCTAGGTAAAAAAAAAAAACATGCACAAAAAATACACTTCTCCATTAAAAGAGAAGTTGAGGATTTTTATTATTATTTTTTTTTTTTTTAGAAATCATACTTACCGAGGTGGATGCAGAATCGGTCTGATGCCGCACCTGTCCCGTACCGGCTCTGCAGCTGATAACCAAGCAAGCAAACACAGCTGATCACTCTGTTCTCAGAGTTCCCTGAGCATTGAGCAAAGGTAAGGAGCAGAAGGAAATATAACATGTTCCAGCAGTTCCTTATTGATTTATTCTGGTAAAAAAAAACAGAAGAAAAATGCATGAAAAATGTATCCCTTTAAATCCTATGTAAAGAAAAACATGCACAAAAATTACACTTCTCCATTAAAAGAGAAGTTGAGGATTTTTATAATTTATTTTTTTATTTTTTTAGAAATCATACTTACCGAGGTGGATGCAGAATCGGTCTGATGCTGCACCTGTCCCTCACTGGCTCTAAAGCTGATAACCGAGTGATCAAACATTGCTGATTACTCTGTTCTCAGAGCTCCCTGAGCACTTTATTCCCCCCTCCTCTCCCATGCTCACTGGAGCACTGGGCTGAGCCTGGAGTGGCACTGTGACGTCAGCCGACAGCGGGCTTCAGCCCACTCTCTGCTGAAAATGGGTCACACTGCACTCCTCTGATTCATGCAACCACACATACTCCCAGTGAGAAGACGCATTGTGAACAAGCGCCAGCGATCCTGCTTTAATCCTGCACGATCTGTGCATCTGCTGGCCTGGGGAGCATTCCTACTACGATAGATTGTTCATCTGCCTCCCCTGCACCAATCCTGACCTGTATTTTTCATCCTGCCTACCCGATCGCTGGATAAATCTGGCCGTTGTTGGCTACCCCCAATCGTGGCCTGCCGCCATCTAATATGGCCTCAATCAAGCACCATCCTCATTCCTGCTGACCCTGGGGAGTGTTCTTACTTGCACAGATTGTACACCTGCATACCCTGCTCAGATCATTACCTATATTTTTCAGCCTGCCTGCTGGATTACCTGGCTGCCATCAGCTCCACTCAATAGTGGTCTGCTGGCCTCTTGTGCCTCAATCTAGCACTATCCTTACACCTGCTGGCCTGGAGAGCATTCCTGCTTACACAGATGATACATTAGCATCCCCTGCTCTGGTCCTGCTCTGTATTTTTGAGTCTGCCTGAGTGATTGCTGGATAAATCTGGCTGTTTGCCATCTTACGGCCTCCTGTGCTGACGGCGGCCATCTTGCTACACCCGGACCAGCCAAAAGGACATAGAAAGTGTCGGCAGCCATCTTGCTACACCCCAGACAGAAAAAAGGACATGGAATTCTACTAACTTTTTAGCTTTTCAACGGACATCTCCTCCCGACGTTACCCCAGCCTGCAGCATCCGCTACCGCTTCCACCACCACACAACCGATCACTGCCACGCCAACTCTGCTCCAGGACAGAGCCCGAGTGGCGCCATGGCACCTCGAGCCACTCACCTCATAACATGCACATCAGAGCACTCTCCCATCAGGTGCGCCATCAATTATTCATTTGACACCCTCTGCAGCCTAAGGAATACAGCTACAACATTACCAACCACCACCCAAACAATACTACGAAAATAACAACTTTTAAGAACAAGTTTGAAACCAACCATCCAAAACAGGTATACACCACATCCAGGACAACACATATCATGCGCCCTGATCAACACTAGATCAGCAGTCAAGCACAAACACGAAATTCATGATTTTATCACTCAACACAACACAGACTGTCTCTTCATCATGGAAAGCTGGCTAACACCTGATTGTAACACCATTCTAGTAGAGTTAGTGCCTGAGAACTACCGCATCCTAACTGAGCACAGAGTCGGTCAAAGAGGAGGCGGCCTTGCAGTTATCTACAAATCTCACCTCACATTCACAAAACCAACTTTACAGAGCTCACTGCCATTAATGGAAACACTCACACTTCAATGTCAAACAACACCCCAGGACTCCTTTCACATATTACTGTGCTACAGACCACCGGGACCAAAGACACACTTCCTTGCACCTTTTATCGAATTCATCTCTACATACACCTTGAAAACCAAAAATCTCCTGCTACTTGGAGACTTTAATCTCTGGGCAAACTCCTCCCAGGACTCCATCACTACCGCTTGCATCAACCAACTGGAAGCACTAGGCCTGCAGCAACTGATGAATGCTCCCACGCATGCTTCGGGCCATATCCTCGACCTCATCTTCAAACAAAACATGGATATTAACACACTTAATAACATGCCATTGCCTTGGACTGACCACCACATGATCAAATTCAAAATAAACATCACTAACCAAATACCAACACACTCAACGAAAATACACAGGACAAGATCACAGAAGAAACTATACTTGCAACTCTTCAAAACTACACTATCCATCAAAATAGCGGCGTTAACGCAAAAGTACTTAACTGCAGTCACACTCAACTCCCTTAACACAGCATTATTACAGACAGCAGACATAGTCGCACCAATACACAGAACACCCACCCGCAAAAACTATTCAGGCTGGTTCAATGACTCTCTTACATCACTGAAACAAGAACGCAGAAGACCTGAATAAGCATGGAGAAGGAACCCAACAGTGGAAAACCACACAAATTAGAAATCACTCAACACAAGATACCACAAAGCTATCTTCATAGCAAAAAAATAAAATTTCTCCAAAACCATCTCAAAAGCCATAAACCCCCCTCGAGCACTCTTCAAACTAGTCGCCCAGACTATGAACCCCACCTGTTTAGAGTCTCCAGCAAACGAAACACAAGAATTCTGCAATAAGTTATCTGATTTTTTTATAGTGTCTCCTGGTGCTTCTGGAGTTCAGTGCAGCGTTCAACACAGTAGACCACAAAAATGAATAATAAAAATAATAAAATAAAAATAATAATAAAATTAAGATTAAAATAATAAAATAATGAAGATGATGGATGTAAAAATAAAATTCAAAATCAAATAGATATACAATGATAACGCAAACATTCAAGACTCATGGGTAAATACAGAGACAGCAATAGATAAATGATATGCACACTATATCATAAATAAGTTAAAGTTAAACCGACATGATATGGAGAAAAGGGAGGGAGAAAGAAGGAACAATATAAAAATAACTGGCATGAGGAATAAAAACTAGTTGTATAAAAATCGTGACATATTAAAAAGTTGCTACTGATGCAAAATTATAAATATGTATATAAGTTAGAAAATGTACACATATAAACATATATGTACATATGCACGTGAACATATAGAAACTATAAAATATGTACGAGGTGCATGGCTACACAGAGATAGATGCATCTAAAGCTCTGTGCATATATATATATATATATATATATATATATATATATATATATATATATATGCACAGAGATAACGGTGTACGCCAATGTTTTAGTAACTATTTTATATCTTTGGGAGAAGGAACGCACATTACACACATGCGCGCACATATACACGCATATACATGCGCGCACACCACAGGGCGACAATGCACAACAATGTTTTGATAGCTATTTATAAGAGAAGAAATGCATATTGTACTATATATATATATTGGTTACGCACATGCGCACGTACATACATACATACGCACGTGCATATGTGCGCGCACGCATAGTCAAAGGTTACTGCAAGGTATAAAAAAGGAGGGTGGTGAGGGGGAGTGGGGGGGAAAGGGCAGAATAGAAATGGGGGGAAGAGGTGGGGATAAAAAACTCTCCAAGATGTGAGGGCACATTAGATAACAGTAGAAATTTCAATACTCTCATTGATACCACTAGGGGAAAGTACATCTAGAGTATATATGCAATACGTTTCATGTGCACAGAGCTTTTTAAATCTCTCTGCTGCAGGAAGGGCGCTGGAGATTTGCTCAATCGCCCAAACTTGAAGGCCTGCAGTGGATTTTTGGTGAACTGTAGCAAAGTATCTGGGAACACTATGAGGGTCTGTACCACCCTCTATAAACCTTCTGTGTTCACCGAATCTTGTTCTCAGTGCCCGGATCGTCTGGCCTACATAAAGCAGGCCGCAAGTGCAGGTAAGGGGATAAACTGATGAACAATTAAAAAAGTCCTTTAGTTGATAGGATTTCCCTTTTGTCGTGAATGATTTTTGGCTCTTATCGATAGCAATAGATGTGTGATTTTAGATAAAATATATCTTTTATTATCTCCAGTTAATTTTTCTAATGATGCCAAACTCAGAGGTAAAACACGTCAAAACCTCTGTGGTAAATTTAAACAATTGGAAAGGATGATCCAAATCACAAATCAACAGTGGTGGGATAAATTCATTTTGACCCAGTACATTAAGACAAAAATTTCTCAGAGAGGTCTGCATGTAATGAAAAATTGTCCCATGTTCTTGGATAACACCAACTCCAAGGAATGGGCCAATATTGCAGAATTTTGTACAGCCAAATGGATAGGAGTTTTAATATCACATAGAACTAATAGATGTGATTAACTATATTTGCAATTAACTCGTATCATAGAGGAAATCTGATCAGTATGAAAATGGGTAAATTCATACGAGATCTGGATCATTATAACTCCAACAACACTTTCACATGGAACAAAAATATTGATCACAATCCTAGTAGTTCACATTGTGTACCTGTAGTCCCTATGATGTCAGATAAAAGATCAACAGAACATGTTATCCCTTTCTCCAAACCACCTCTGTTGATGAGCCTACGGCTCCCAAGCCGCTATGTTCCCAATAATTCCATACACCCCCAGACCAGGTTGCCCTCCTGCAATTCCCGGACTAACATAACACACAGCGGGGACAATAATAAAAAGAAAAAACCCGATGCTAAAGATAAAAATAAGGAGCTTCTCTTTGCTCTAAATACATTTTACAATAGACCATTGGGTCCCTATCAGATCCCCAATCCTTCTGCATCATCTACCACCACCGTGTTTGATGGCCCAGCTCCAATTCATCCTACCCAAACCATCACTGTTTCGCCTATGACTTTTCAGATAGAAGCTGGCTCTCCCCCTGTGGCTAATCCATCTGGACCTCTGAAAATAGAGACCAGAACATTGTGCTTTCTGACATTGCTGCTAGTTCACCTTCCTCCCATGACAATGTTACATCTTATTTATAAGTGCCACATCCTCCTCTGCTTCTAGCCTCAAGAAAAAGAAAGCTCGTAGGAAAGTCTGCAGAGGAGGACGAAACAAATCATACAAATGCAGTGAAATACCAAAAACTGTAAAAATATTTAATCTGTCTTCTCATACATTATCTTTAAGTGAAACCTCTCTCCTCAGCCATGGACTGAACTTTGCTCCAGTTAACAAACCCAATCCCTTTCTTCTCTTTAAGGATATAAATGGGTATATTCGCAACCTCACCAGTACCTGTCCCCAGCTTATCAGAGTACCCGAGTACTTGTCACCAGCCCATCAGATAACCCGAGTACCTGTCACAACCCATCAGAGTACCTGTCACCATCCCATCAGAGTAGCCAAATACCTGCCACCAGTACATCAGAGTCCCCAAGTACCTGTCACCAGCCCATCAGAGTACCTGAATACCTGTCACCAGCCCATCAGAGTAACCAAGAACCTGTCACCAGCCCATCAGAATACCTAAGTACCTATCTGCAGCCCATCAGATTACCCGAGCACCTGTCTCAAGCCCATCAGATTATCCAAATACCTGTATGCAGCCCATCAGAGTACTCAAGTACCTATCTGCAACCCATGCATCATAGAATATATCTTGGGGTGTTTGCTTTCCAAAATGGAGTAATTTTGTGGGTAATTGCACTGTCCTGTGCTCCAGGAAATGCAAAAGAGTGATAGGAAGGAATTAAATAGAGGGGCTTATTCACTAAAGGCAAATCCACTTCGCACTACAAGTGCACTGAAAGATCTTAGGGGAAAATCTGAAACAAGAGGAAGCTCTGCTGATTTTATCATTCAATCATGTGCAAGGTAAAATGCTATTTTTTATTTTCCTTGCATGTCCCCCTCAGATCTACAGGGACTGCACTTCCAAGTGCACTTGCAGTGCAAAGTGGATTTGCCTTTAGTAAATAACCCCCTATGTGTGTAATGTATGTTCCTAGAACGCCTGAAGATACTATTTCAATGTTGGAACTCTCTATGTGGCCAGGCTGTATAAAAGTCTCACACATGTGGTATCGCCATACTCAGAAGGAGTAGCAGAATGTGTTTTGGAGTGTAATTTTTGCTATGTACATGCTATGTGTTAAAATTATTATATAAATTGACAACTTTGTGTAAAAAAAATAAGTTTTTATTTTCTTTCTGAAGACTTGTGGAAAAAAATTAACCTTTTCAAAAGACTCATAATACCTCATAGAATAAACTTTGGTGTGCTTGTTTTCCAAAATTGGGTCATTTTGAGGATAATTCCACGTCCTGGTGCTCCAGGTGCTTCCTGCATGTTGGACCTTTCTATGTGGCCAGGCTGTGTAAAAGTCTCATATATGTAGTATCGCCATACTGGGGATGAATTGCAGAATGTATTTTGGGGTGCACATTTTGCTATGTACATGCTGTGTGTTAGAAATATCTTATAAATTGACCAGTTTGTGTAAAAAAAAATAAAAAATAAGTTTTCATTTTCTTTCCACGTTTTTCGAAGAAATAAACCGTTGAAAAGACTCATTATGCCTCATAGAATATACGTTGGGGTGCTTGACTTCCAAAATGGGGTAATTTTTTTGGGTAATTCCGTTGTCCTGGTGCTCCAGGGCCTTCAAAAGTGTGATAGGTCATTAGGAAATTTTATGTGCAATTTATGCTCCTAGAATGCCTGACAGTGCTGCCTGCATGTTGGATCTCTCTATGTGGCCAGGCCCTGAAAAAGTCCCACACATGTGGTATTGCCATACTCGGGAGGAGTAGCAGAATGTATTTTGGGGTGTAATTGGAAGTATGCACATGCTGTGTGTGAGAATTAACTTGTTATTATGATAAATTTGTGAAAAAAATAAATAAATAATAATTTCTTAAATTTCCCAAGAATTGTGGGAAAAAATTACAACTTCAAAAAACTCACTATGCCTCTTACTAAATACCTTGGACTGTCTACTTTCCAAAAAGGGGTCATTTGAGGGGTATTTGTAATTTTTCTGACATTTCAGGGCCTCAAGAGATGAGATAGGTCCCTCAGTGCATCAGGTGTAATCAATTTTCAATGACTCTGCGACTTTCAAACAGACCAAATAATAGACATATTTGGGTTATTTTTACCAAAGATATGTAGCAGTATAAATTTTGGCACAAATTTATGAACAAAAATGTCTTATTTGCAAAATCTTATCATAGAAAAAAAAAGTGTTTTTTTTTCAAAATATTCGCTCTTTTTTCACTTATGTCGCAAAAAATAAAAAGCCCAGTGGTGATTAAATACCACCAAAAGAAAGATCTATTTGTGTGAAAAAAATATATAAAAATGTTGTTTGGGTACAGTGTTGCATGACTGAGTTATTGGCATTCAAAGTGCAAGAGCACTGAAAGCTGAAAATTGGTCGGGCGGGAAGGGTGTATAAGTGCCCTGTATTAATTGAAGTGTTTAAATGTTAAAACCTGGGAGCAGAGCCATGTCAAGCTGACCAACATCTCCCATAGAGCTAGTGTATTTACATGCATTGAGAAGTCAAAAAAGGTATTGCTTCACTTTAAATACATTTTCGTTTTACATACATGCTCTGGTCCTATTGTGTACTTAAAAGTGGGGTATACCTGTAAGGCCTCATGTACACTGCTGCTAGTAAACGGGTGTTTAGGAGCAGTTGGGAATTTTTTTCAGCCGCCCCTGAACTCTCTATGCTATCTTATCAGTACATGTACACAGGGTCTTTTATAATAGTTTCTAGGCAGTTGTGTTTAGAAGTATTTTTTGGAATGCAAAAAAATGGGTTCAGGACAGATGTAGATGCCTGTAAATGCTGCTAAAGGCTAAGAAGCCTGTAAACTCTACTAAACGGGGTATTATTATTTTTATTTTTTTAGAAACGCTTCTAGATGCAAATGCAGTTAAATGCGGCATGTAAATAAGGGTAAACTGATGTTTTTAGATGCCAGTTTCTAGCTGTCAAGTTAAATCATTCAGAAGAGGTTAAATAACGTCCCGTGTACATGAAGCCAAACATCTGTAGCAAGATCCCAGGCCTCCTTTAGTCTAATGTGAACCTCCATAGCCAAGGACAGCTGACATCCTTCTGTATAGAGTGGGTTGCAAGGCATAGTGGGTGTAATGTAAGGTAGATTCATGGGCGCCAGACACTGATAGGAGGGAAGGGACACATCCCCCTCTTCACGTTACAAGAATAACAAGCACAGCTATGGCTGTCAATCACAGGCTGTGTGCTGGAGCTCTCTTTCCCTGTCACCAATTATCTCTTGGAGTCGGGAAGTGACTCATTCTGATAACAGAAAAACAAGGCAGCAAAGAGAAATCACACTCAGAGCTGTGGCTAGAGACAAGTACACTGTATAGCAGGATGCGTTTTGTTCGGTTTTCATGTCTGAGGTTTACAACCACTTTATTACATTTTTAATATTCAAAGCAAATCCCTCACCCATCTATGTCTCCATGCTTTATTTTTTTGAGAAACCACTTTGAAAATTCCCCCTAGCATTTCTGGCTGTGGCCATCTTGAGTTAGGGCAGATGATTTATGTAGTATTTACTTCCTAGAATCCATCTGCCCTTACCTCAAGCATGCAGGCAGGAGGGTGTACTTAGCTGAGAAAACCCCTACTCCCCTCTTGAAGTCTCCTGGAATGTATGACATCATTTGTCTAGGCCTGGAAACCAGAAGATAATTTCTGAAATGTAAAAAAATAATAAAAGAAAAAGTTTAAAACTAGTAAATTACGATATACTGTACTTTCCTATCTATTTACCAATGCTAGCAGGATAAGGATTAAAAATAGTTATTGTTGATTGGCAGAGTGAAGTTCCACTTTAAAGGACATATGACAAGGAAAAAGCTTATACAATGATACATTTGTAGGCTGAAATCATACATTTATTGTATTTATTACATTGCAGTTTAAAATCTTATTGCGTGCATTTTCCAGCTACATTGACATGTGCTGTCATTGACTTTATTATGCTCTTTAACCACTTGCCGACCGCCGCACGACGATATACGTCGACAGAATGGCACGGGCAGGCATATGGGCGTATATATACATCCCTGCCTTCCCGCGGGTGGGGGGCCCGATCGGGCCCCCCCCGGTGCCTGCGGCGGTCGGTATTCGTTCGGGAGCGATCCGGGATGAGGGGGCGGCCATTCATTCATGGCCACCCCCTCGCGATCGCTCCCGACGAATGGAAATGCTCCGTGACATCACTTCCTCTCCTGTAATGTAAACACAGGAGAGGAAGTGATGTAATCTCTCCTCCGTGTCGGTATTTTTCGTTCCGGCACCGAGGAGAGAGGATCGGTGAGTTGCACCAACACGACACTACACAGTAGAACATGCCAGGCACACTCACACCCCCCCTTCACCCCCCGATCACCCCCCCAATTACCCCTGCCCCCCCAGTCACAGTGACACCAATTGCATTTTTTATTTTTTTTGCATTGGTGTCATTTGTGACTGTAATAACTGTTAGGGCAGTTAGGGTTAGCCCCCTTTAGTTCTAATGTACCCCCCTAACCCCCCCAATAAAGGTTTAACCCCGTGATCACCCCCGTCGCCAGTGTCACTAAGGCTGGGTTCACATTGCAGTGGTTTATGAGAACGGATGTGATTCGCACCGCACTGCAGTGCAAATCACATCTGATCTCTGTGCGATTCGAGTTCAGCCATACAGATAGTATGGCTGAATTCGCGCCGCACCCGCCGCAAATTCGCACGGGACCCTTTTTTCGGTCCGCTGCAGAATCGGATCGCATGGGTGTTCACACCATGCGATCCGAGTTTGCAGATCGCACTGCGATATGCGAACTGATCTGGGGGTGTCATTAACATTTCACTGACACTCCCAGCAGTTCGCATAGGGCAGTGTGAACTGCCGCCGGGAGGCATGCGATGCGGGAACCCGCCGCGGATTCGTGGCGTTCCCGCATCGCTCCAGTGTGAACCCAGCCTAATAAGCGATCATTTTTCTGATCGCTGTATTAGTGTCACAGGTGACGCTAGTTAGGCAGGTAGGTATTTAGGTTCGCCGCAGCTTTTTATAGCGCCAGGGACCCCCATATACTACCGCATAAAGCCCCCTGATTGCCCCCTAGTTAACCCTTTCACCAGTGATCACCATATAACTGTTACAGGTGACGCTGGTTGGTTAGTTATTTTTTTATAGTTTCAGGGCACCCGCCATTTATTACCTAATAAAGGTTTAACCCCCTGATCACCCGGCGGGTGTCATTTGTGACTGTAATAACTGTTAGGGCAGTTAGGGTTAGCCCCCTTTAGTTCTAAGGTACCCCCCTAACCCCCCCAATAAAGGTTTAACCCCGTGATCACCCCCCGTTGCCAGTGCCACTAAGGCTGGGTTCACATTGCAGCGGTTTATGAGAACGGATGTGATTCGCACCGCACTGCAGTGCAAATCACATCCGATCTCTGTGCGATTCGAGTTCAGCCATACAGATAGTATGGCTGAATTCGTGTCGCACCCGCCGCACCCACCGCAAACTCGCACGGGACCCTTTTTTTGGTCCGCAGCAGAATCGGATCGCATGGGTGTTCACACCATGCGATCCGAGTTTGCAGATCGCACTGCGATATGCGAACTGATCTGGGGGTGTCATTAACATTTCACTGACACTCCCAGCAGTTTGCATAGGGCAGTGTGAACTGCCGCCGGGAGGCATGCGATGCGGGAACCCGCCGCGGATTCGTGGCGTTCCTGCATCGCTCCAGTGTGAACCCAGCCTAATAAGCGATCGTTTTTCTGATCGCTGTATTAGTGTCACAGGTGACGCTAGTTAGGCAGGTAGGTATTTAGGTTCGCCGCAGCTTTTTATAGCGCCAGAGACCCCCATATACTACCGCATAAAGCCCCCTGATTGCCCCCTAGTTAACCCTTTCACCAGTGATCACCATATAAATGTTACAGGTGACGCTGGTTGGTTAGTTATTTTTTTATAGTTTCAGGGCACCCGCCATTTATTACCTAGTCTCACTAGTGTACCCCTAAATTTAGGGGTGTCTACTTTCCAAAATGGGGTCATTTGGGGGGGGTTTGTGCCATCTTGGCATTTTATGGCCTTCAAAACTGTAACGCCCTTAGAAAGCCTGAAGGCGGTGCTTGGTTTTCGGGGCCCCATACGCGGCTAGGCTCCCAAAAAGTCCCACATATGTGGTATCCCCGTACTCAGGAGAAGCAGCAAAATTTATTTTGGGGTGTCATTTCACATATGCCCATGGCATGCGTGAGCAATATATCATTTTGTGACAACTTTGTGAAATAAATAAATAAAAAAAAAAAGTTTGTAATTTTCCCGCAACTTGTGGCAAAATATAAAATATTCCATGGACTCAACATGCCTCTCAGCAAATAGCTTGGGGTGTCTACTTTCTAAAATGGGGTCATTTGTGGGGGTTTTGTGCCATCTTGGCATTTTATGGCCTTCAAAACTGTAATAGGTAGTGAGGAGTGAAGTCAAATATTTACGCCCTTAGAAAACCTGAAGGCGGTTCTTGGCTTTCGGGGCCCCGTACGCGGCTAGGCTCCCAAAAAGTCCCACATATGTGGTATCCCCGTACTCAGGAGAAGCAGCAGAATTTATTTTGGGGTGTCATTTCACATATGCCCATAGCATGTGTGAGCAATATATCATTTAGTGACAACTTTGTGTAAAAAAAAAAAATAATTTTTATTTGTCATTATTCAATCGCTTGAGGCAAAAAAATAAAATATTCAATGGGCTCAACATGCCACTTATCAATTTTCTTAGGGGGTCTACTTTCCAAAATGGGGTCATTTGGGGGGGTTTTGTACTGCCCTGCCATTTTAGCACCTCAAGAAATGAGATAGGCAGTCATAAACTAAAAGCTGCGTAAATTCCAGAAAACGTACCTTAGTTTGTAGATGTGACAACTTTTGCGCAAACCAATAAATATACAGTTATTGACTTTTTTTTTACCAAAGACATGTGGCTGAATACATTTTGGCCTAAATGTATGACTAAAATTGAGTTTATTGGATTTTTCTAATAACAAAAAGTAGAAAATATCATTTTTTTTCAAAATTTGCGGTCTTTTTACGTTTATATCGCAAAAAATAAAAATCGCAGAGGCAATCAAATACCATCATAAGAAAGCTCTATTTGTGGGAAGAAAAGGACGCAAATTTTGTTTGGGTACAACATTGCATGACCGCGCAATTACCAGTTAAAGCAGCGCAGTGCCAAATTGTAAAAAGACCTCTGGTCATTGACCAGCAAAATGGTTCGGTCTGAAAGTGGTTAACCACTTGCCGCCCGCCAATAGGCAAATGATGGCTGCAAAGTGGTTTCAAAATCCTGACCGGACGCCATAGGACGTCCTCAGGATTTTGAGCCGCTGCGCGCCCCGGGGCGCGCATCGCGGCGATCGTTGTTGCGGGGTGTCAGTCTGACACCCCGCAACTACGATCTAAGTAAAGAGTCTCCGATGGAGACTCTTTACCACGTGATCAGCCGTGTCCAATCATGGCTGATCACAGTGTAAATAGGAAGATCCGGTGATTGGCTTTCAGACGCGAGTAGAGGAGAGCCGATCGGCTGCTCCTCTGACAGGGGGGTCTGTGCTGATCGATTATCAGCACAGGCCCCCCCAAGGATGCCGACACTGGACCACCAGGGATGCCACCAGACCACCAGGGATGCCCAGCACCAGGTATGCCACCCTAGACCACCAGGGATGCCAGTCAGTGCCCACAATGGATGCCAATCAGTGCCCACAATGGATGCCAATCAGTGCCCACAATAGGCATCACTGATTGGCATGCATTATTGTTTGGCACTGATTGGCATCCATCAATACAAAACAATACAATACAATGTTGCCTATCAGTACCCATCCTTGCCACCTATCAGTGCCCATCCATGCCAACTATCAGTGCCCATCCATGCCCATCTGTGCTGCCTATCCATGCCCACCTGTGCTGCCTATCCATGCCAATCCGTGCCAGCTATCAGTGCCAATTTGTGACACCTATCAGTGTCCATCCATGTCGCCCATCAGTGCCACCTATCAGTGCCCATCAGTGCCCACCAATGCCAACTCATCAGTGCCACTTCATTGGTGCCACCTCATCAGTGCCCATCAGCGCCGCCTTATCAATGCCCATAAGTGAAGGAGAAAACGTACTTATTTACAAAGTTTTGAAACTGAAACAAAAAAAACAAAATTCAAAATTTTCTGTCTTTTTTTATTTGTTTAGCAAAAAATAAAAACCGTAGAGGTGATCAAATACCACCAAAATAAAGCTCTATTTGTGGGAAAAAAATTATAAAAATGTCATTTGGGTATAGTGTAGCATGACTGTGCAATTGTCATTCAAAATGCAACAGCACTGAAAGCTCAAAATTGGTCTGGGCAGGAAGGTGTGTAAGTGCCTGGTATTGAGGTGGTTAATGTCTGTTGATTTTTAAAAAGAAAAAAAACGTACTTTTATTTGTAAGTCTATGGGTACTTTCACATTGAGGTGCATTTCTGGTGTGAGCGATAATAATAGCGGCTAAAAAGCACCTCTCAAGCGGTGGGCTTGCAGAAAAAAAGTTCTGCAAGCAGCGTCTTTGGGTTAGCGGTGTGAATACACCGCTCCTAAACCGCCCCATGCCATTGAAATGTTAAAATACAGTTTTTATGGTATTAATATCGATATTGTGTAAATTATATTGATGAGGAAAGTTCCAAGAAAATCCGTTCAGTTCTCGTGTAAAAACTGAAAAATGTATTTAATAATAAAATAGCAAAATATTACAAGAACAATATCAAAATGTAAAAATAACATCAATATTGTAATTATATTTTTAAGATCAAAATTGAATCAGATGTGTGTCTTTGTGTGTGTGTGGTTTCCTCGTGGTGGGTCTGAATCAAATATGCGCAACTGTTTCTGTTTGCTAGCTTTTACTCCTAAAATTTGCCCCCCCCCCCCGCGTTATCTTTAAAAGGGCTAATTAAAGGTTCTCATATTTCTTGCAGTTCTACAGAAAACCGTGGGCTTTAACCCCCTCACGTAATGGTTGGATTTGCTCAGTCTCTATGCATTGACATTCCTGAGGAGTGGGCAAGAATAATGTGTGAAAACATTAAAACGTATACAATATAACATCTGTATCAAATACTACATAAATCAGTATGTATATTGTATTCATTTAAAACCCAATGTTCTTAATAATATCCTAATCAAGAAATATTGTAATATAAAGAACTTATATTCTCATATATACACAAACTTTTGCATCTTAAGAAATGTGAAACCAACTTAAGATTCCTAATAACTAACACATTATATGTATGCCTTTACAAGTATAAGAGTCTATATAATTTCACTACTTCCATAACTAAAAGATATATATATATATATATATATATATATATATATATATATATATATATATAACTCAATTATTCTGTAAAGATGTAATCCATTCATTAATTTGTTAATAGTTGTTAATTGATATTAGATATTAGATTAAAGAAACTTTCTAACATGAAATCAATGGGCAGCGCTGCTGAAGCACCTGCAAAGTGCTTCGGCAGCTGCGCTTTTCGGGAACCTTTAACCCCTTGTTAATCCCTTCTTTGGTGTTAAAAGTGCACCGCTCCTGCCTGCATAGCCCCGGGAAAGCTCTGCTTAAAAGAGCAGCGCTCGTGTACGTTTTTTCTCTGGGCCCTATAAAGGAATTATTAGCAAGTGACAGAAACAAACCGTAGACTGCTGATGGTAACAAACTACTTGAGGCCCTATCCACACCTGTGCATTCCAGTAACGCTCACAGAAGGGTGTGAAAAAAAAGTGTCAAAATGTGCATTGTGATTACAGTTCTATTTTTTTCTTAATGGCATCCCAAACGTATCTAGTTTACACATGTTTTGTCGCATGACAATGCGTATGAACCTCACTACCCAAAAAAGGTGCAGAAGCTGTTTTGGTGCGTTTTTTGCATGTAGGGCAGTCCATTCTTATCACACATCAAACATGCAAAAAAAAAACTTTAAAAAAAACTCACATATGTACATTGTGCAGATGTGAATGGGGCCTAATGCCACGTACACACGATCGGAATTTGGGCCAGCAAAAGACCAATGAGAGCTTTTCATCGGAAAATGCGACCGCGTGTATGCTCCATCAGAATTTAGCTGGCCAAATTTCCACCAGCAAAAATTTGAGAGCATGTTCTCAATTTTTCTGTGGGAAATTCTGATGGAATTTGTGTGAAAATGAAAATGGACCATAATGAACTTATCTGTGGGTACTCATTAGTCTACAAAGCATGATACAAGTGTCAGCAGATTTGAATAAGCAAAGAAAGTATGAGTTTTAAAATACAAGGAGGCGTTTTATGGTGTAAGGTGAGAAAACACAGAACTTAGTAATATTTTGTTTCCTGATTTCTCTTGTGGTTTGTTCACACTAAAAAGCAAGTGTTCCAGTACGGTCCGGTTTTGCAGCCCATTTACTTAAATACATTTTCAGAATGTATTGCACCAATCCTCATAGTACTCTGATACAATGTGATGTGGTGTCTGCAAATGCTCTGCATTTGCGAGATTCGTTTGGGGTGCCATTAGCAATTCATTGGCACCTGCACACTCTGACAAAGGCAGCACATTCATCAGCGCAGTGGTGGGAGACGTGCGGAATGTGCCTTTCCTGTACTGTGTTTTGGTGTGAATTGAAAGAGCAGGGTAGTATTCTTTTATCTTCTACATTTGAATACTGGCTTGTTCTTTTGAATAGTTTGTTGTTGATTGGGCCTGTGTAATTTCTGAATTGGTAGTACTTACAGAAAGTATTACCTTTTGTCAGCCTGTTCTGTAACAACGCTTGCTGGTTGCCTATGTTTTTTTTTTAGCTCTAGTCTTCACAACAAGTAGTCTGTACATAAAGCAGAACTAAAGTATTTCTTTTTTTTTATTATTTAAAGCGGTGTTGTACTCAGATTTTTAAATGCATCTTAAGCCAATATGTTACTGCCATAGATGTTCAAATGCCCCTTTTTAAAAATCAAATCGCCGTAATTACCTTATAAATAATATTCTTATTGTGACTTCTGAGCTCTCCTCCCGTGGGAGTAGGTGTGTTTATCGCCTTTCTCCGGCTCCGCAAAGTCCCCTGGGAACTTTCCCAGAGTCTTCCCATGAGTCAGTGGGGAACGCCGTCATGCCGAAATCTCGTGAGATTTTGGAACAGAATGACACTGGTCGCTGGTATCAATGAGCATGCGCGGGATCGAGCGGCAAATGCTGGGAGCACAGCATTCACCCCGCCCAGGAACTAAATGCTTGTGGGCTTCAAATGCCCACAAGCAAAATGGAAACGGCCGGGAGGAAATTTTAAATGTTATACTTGCAGACGAAATCGGCAAGCCGGGGATAATAAAAACACAACAAGTGAGTACTAGACTTACATTAGTAACGCATATCAATGACACTGAAAAAAACAAACGATAGGTCAGCGGAATCCCGCTTTAAACATTCTGCATTCAAATCTGTTATGTTTTGCACTATCCATATTTCGCATAATCCATGTACCATCTTGCCTGGTCTGTTCATCAGCAGTAGGAGATGATATAGGCTTTGCTACTATCTGAGGGAAAACAGACATTTTCTGTAGGACCTACTGTTATTGTTTCCCAAGAACCGAGTGTGTAATAGGGTGGTTCTGTCCTTCCTTAATCCTTGTTATTCTTATGTTCTGTTATAAACCACTTCTTATTTGTATTAAAAAATGCAAATGTCAACAAATGAGAAGGGAGATTACAGTGCTGTACTAGGAGGGACTGTCATACAGCCTAACAGTCTCAGATTGTGCAGAACTGTCCCATTATTTTCACTTTAGTCCTGCTGTCTCACGAATAGAGGCGTTATCCCACATCACCCTGATTTACTATTTAATCATAACCCCTTAATCTATTACATTTTCTATCCTACTGAGCATCTTGTTGTAGACACTCCTGTTTTGATTTACTTTGCCTACAGCTCATCAATATGTCAATTGTCTCAGTATCTGCATATGAACGAGTGATGATGAGATCTGTATATGAATGAGATGGGACAGCCCTGCACTGTATAAGATATGTTGTACATTATAGTCCTAACCCCTGTACTGTATAAGATATGTTGTACATTATAGCCCTAACCCCTGTACTGTATAAGATATGTTGTACATTATAGTCCTAACCCCTTCACTTTATAAGATATGTTGTACGTTATAGTCCTAACCCCTGCACTGTATAAGATACGTTAGACATTATAGTCCTAATCCTTTCACTGTATAAGCAATATTGCACATTATAGTCCTTACTCCTGTGATGTATATGTTATGTTGTACAGTACACTATTGTCCTAACCCCTGCAGTGTATATTCTATGTTGTACAGAATAGTCCTAACCCCCGCAGTGTATACTATGTTGTACACTATAGTCCTAACCCCTGCAGTTTATATTCTATGTTGTACACTATAGTCCTCCTAACCTATGCAGTGTATATGCTATGTTGTACAGTACACTATAGTACCCCTGCAGTGTATATTCCATGTTGTAAAGAATACCCCTAACCCCTGCAGTGTTTATTCTATGTTGTACACTATAGTCCTAACCTCTGCAGTGTATATTCTATGTTGTAAACTATAGTCATAACCTCTGCAGTGTATATTCTTTTTTTTTTCCACAAAAAGTTTTTTGTTGAGAAATTTTCATAGGCATTACAGAAAGAACAATAACAAACATGTGAAAACAAACATACTTGGTTTCAAGGAAATATCAGAGTGCAATCATTTGTAGAAAAAACAAACCAATAGTCAGTGCCCAATACCCTTACACCATAATAGGTCTAGACAGAAAATTCCTAAGGTTCCCTGAAAAAGTTGTCAAGGCATAATTAAGTGGAGTAGTAATGCAGCCGTGTGTTATAAACCTATTAATGCTTTTAAGGGATCAGGCCAGGGTAAAAAAGTATAAGGTAGTATATAGTTGTACTATAAGTCATGTAAAGAAGATGGGTAGTGCCCTACCCTAGTTCGGCACACTACACCAACTCTTTCCTTATTTAGAATCAATATGGGGAGACAGGGAGGGAGGGAGGGAAGGACGGGGGAGAAGGAGAAAGGAAAGCACTGAGTAGGGCGGGGGGATGAGAAAGA
This sequence comes from Lithobates pipiens, assembly GCF_037356315.1. Taxonomy (NCBI): domain Eukaryota; kingdom Metazoa; phylum Chordata; class Amphibia; order Anura; family Ranidae; genus Lithobates; species Lithobates pipiens. Next base: position 294,605,733 of record NW_027507758.1, read on the forward strand.
AAAGAGGATGACAAAAAACAAAAAAACAAACAAAAAGGGGGGGATGTGGGAGGTGGGCTCCCAGGGGGTTGCGTGAGGAGGGGGTGGAGAAACCACCAGCTACATTCCCCAGCTGCCCCCGGGCATTGCACAGGATTCGGATTGCCCATTCCTTCATTGTAGGGGGTCGTTTGGACCTCCAATGGTCCAGCAGGCATAGGGAGATGTATGCCTAGGTATGTGAGGCCATCTGCTTTCCAGGGGAATGGGAAGTTAGTCTGACAGAGTTGAGAGGGGGCAACTAGTGATGGCCGAACGGTTCGCCCGGCGGTCGTTTCGCGGCGAATTTCCGACTTTCGCCGTCCGCGGGTTCGAACGCCTTTTTCCGTCGTTCGCCCCGGCGGACTTACGTGTTTAATGTATACAAGAACTTTAACCTTTCGTGACACGTTTATCATGTGTTACAGGACAACCAATTGAGACATGACAGCTCATGGACACTTGGACATTCCCCCTAACCTATAAATACACCCGATCCGGTGGCCATTTTACATTCTTTCTTCTGTCACTGTAGGGAAAGGATCCTGTGTGGAGTAGGGACAGAGAAAACGCTAGCTATTTGGTACACAAAAGTTCTTTTCAGGACTGGTATAGGTGTTAGGTCAGCAGCCTGAGTTTCTTTTGTCAGTTTAGATAAAGGGACAGAGCGCTGTATGCTGCTATTTTAGGGACAGCTCAGCCAGATTAGTCTTTCTTCATCATCATCATCATCATCATCATTAGCTGTTACTATCAGGTCCACAAAAGAGCTGTTCCAGCTAATCGTTCCAGCCTACTCTTTTTTGCCAATTTGTATAGGGACAGGCAGGAAGCAGTGTGTCAGGCAGTGAGGATAATTTTAAAGACTTGCTGTTACTATTAGTTCCACAAAGGTTCTTTTCAGGACTGGTATCAGTGGTACGGTAATAGGCTTGTACACGTATAATATTCTTTCTTCCAAATATAGAAAGAATATTATACTTGACTGCTGCCCTTCTGCTGCAGTCTGCTAATCATTCACAACTCACTTGTTCCACAAAGCTCTTTATCAGGACTGGTAACTTGGTCTGTCTAGGGTGCTACGGTACATAGGCTTGGGTGCGGTACAGTCTGCTGTTCTGTAAGGACCGCTATCGGTCCACAATAGATAGGGTTGCCGTGCACTACTGCTGACCGCTGCCCTATACTGCAGCAGTCCTTCAGCGGTATAGGGACTGACGCACAGTCTGCTAAACACTAATACACAACCTGCTTGGTCCACAAAAGTTCTTATAAGGACTGGTAACTTGGTATAGGGTGCTACGGTACATAGGCCTGAGTGCGTTACAGTCTGCTGTTCTGTAAGGACCGCTATCGGTCCACAATACATAGGGTTGACGTGCACTACTGCTGACCGCTGCCCTATACTGCAGCAGTCCTTCATTGGTATAGGGACTGACGTACAGTCTGCTAATCACTAACACACAACCTGCTTGGTCCACAAAAGTTCTTATAAGGACTGGTAACTTGGTATAGGGTGCTACGGTACATAGGCCTGAGTGCGTTACAGTCTGCTGTTCTGTAAGGACCGCTATCGGTCCACAATACATAGGGTTGCCGTGCACTACTGCTGACCGCTGCCCTATACTGCAGCAGTCCTTCAGCGGTATAGGGACTGACGCACAGTCTGCTAAACACTAACACACAACCTGCTTGGTCCACAAAAGTTCTTATAAGGACTGGTAACTTGGTATAGGGTGCTACGGTACATAGGCCTGAGTGCAGTACAGTCTGCTGTTCTGTAAGGACCGCTATCGGTCCACAATACATAGGGTTGTCGTGCACTACTGCTGACCGCTGCCCTATACTGCAGCAGTCCTTCATTGGTATAGGGACTGACGTACAGTCTGCTAATCACTAACACACAACCTGCTTGGTCCACAAAAGTTCTTATAAGGACTGGTAACTTGGTATAGGGTGCTACGGTACATAGGCCTGAGTGCGTTACAGTCTGCTGTTCTGTAAGGACCGCTATCGGTCCACAATACATAGGGTTGCCGTGCACTACTGCTGACCGCTGCCCTATACTGCAGCAGTCCTTCATTGGTATAGGGACTGACGTACAGTCTGCTAATCACTAACACACAACCTGCTTGGTCCACAAAAGTTCTTATAAGGACTGGTAACTTGGTATAGGGTGCTACGGTACATAGGCCTGAGTGCGTTACAGTCTGCTGTTCTGTAAGGACCGCTATCGGTCCACAATACATAGGGTTGCCGTGCACTACTGCTGACCGCTGCCCTATACTGCAGCAGTCCTTCAGCGGTATAGGGACTGACGCACAGTCTGCTAAACACTAACACACAACCTGCTTGGTCCACAAAAGTTCTTATAAGGACTGGTAACTTGGTATAGGGTGCTACGGTACATAGGCCTGAGTGCGTTACAGTCTGCTGTTCTGTAAGGACCGCTATCGGTCCACAATACATAGGGTTGCCGTGCACTACTGCTGACCGCTGCCCTATACTGCAGCAGTCCTTCATTGGTATAGGGACTGACGTACAGTCTGCTAATCACTAACACACAACCTGCTTGGTCCACAAAAGTTCTTATAAGGACTGGTAACTTGGTATAGGGTGCTACGGTACATAGGCCTGAGTGCGTTACAGTCTGCTGTTCTGTAAGGACCGCTATCGGTCCACAATACATAGGGTTGCCGTGCACTACTGCTGACCGCTGCCCTATACTGCAGCAGTCCTTCATTGGTATAGGGACTGACGTACAGTCTGCTAATCACTAACACACAACCTGCTTGGTCCACAAAAGTTCTTATAAGGACTGGTAACTTGGTATAGGGTGCTACGGTACATAGGCCTGAGTGCGTTACAGTCTGCTGTTCTGTAAGGACCGCTATCGGTCCACAATACATAGGGTTGCCGTGCACTACTGCTGACCGCTGCCCTATACTGCAGCAGTCCTTCAGCGGTATAGGGACTGACGCACAGTCTGCTAAACACTAACACACAACCTGCTTGGTCCACAAAAGTTCTTATAAGGACTGGTAACTTGGTATAGGGTGCTACGGTACATAGGCCTGAGTGCAGTACAGTCTGCTGTTCTGTAAGGACCGCTATCGGTCCACAATACATAGGGTTGCCGTGCACTACTGCTGACCGCTGCCCTATACTGCAGCAGTCCTTCATTGGTATAGGGACTGACGTACAGTCTGCTAATCACTAACACACAACCTGCTTGGTCCACAAAAGTTCTTATAAGGACTGGTAACTTGGTATAGGGTGCTACGGTACATAGGCCTGAGTGCGTTACAGTCTGCTGTTCTGTAAGGACCGCTATCGGTCCACAATACATAGGGTTGCCGTGCACTACTGCTGACCGCTGCCCTATACTGCAGCAGTCCTTCATTGGTATAGGGACTGACGTACAGTCTGCTAATCACTAACACACAACCTGCTTGGTCCACAAAAGTTCTTATAAGGACTGGTAACTTGGTATAGGGTGCTACGGTACATAGGCCTGAGTGCGTTACAGTCTGCTGTTCTGTAAGGACCGCTATCGGTCCACAATACATAGGGTTGCCGTGCACTACTGCTGACCGCTGCCCTATACTGCAGCAGTCCTTCATTGGTATAGGGACTGACGTACAGTCTGCTAATCACTAACACACAACCTGCTTGGTCCACAAAAGTTCTTATAAGGACTGGTAACTTGGTATAGGGTGCTACGGTACATAGGCCTGAGTGCGTTACAGTCTGCTGTTCTGTAAGGACCGCTATCGGTCCACAATACATAGGGTTGCCGTGCACTACTGCTGACCGCTGCCCTATACTGCAGCAGTCCTTCAGCGGTATAGGGACTGACGCACAGTCTGCTAAACACTAACACACAACCTGCTTGGTCCACAAAAGTTCTTATAAGGACTGGTAACTTGGTATAGGGTGCTACGGTACATAGGCCTGAGTGCAGTACAGTCTGCTGTTCTGTAAGGACCGCTATCGGTCCACAATACATAGGGTTGCCGTGCACTACTGCTGACCGCTGCCCTATACTGCAGCAGTCCTTCATTGGTATAGGGACTGACGTACAGTCTGCTAATCACTAACACACAACCTGCTTGGTCCACAAAAGTTCTTATAAGGACTGGTAACTTGGTATAGGGTGCTACGGTACATAGGCCTGAGTGCGTTACAGTCTGCTGTTCTGTAAGGACCGCTATCGGTCCACAATACATAGGGTTGCCGTGCACTACTGCTGACCGCTGCCCTATACTGCAGCAGTCCTTCATTGGTATAGGGACTGACGTACAGTCTGCTAATCACTAACACACAACCTGCTTGGTCCACAAAAGTTCTTATAAGGACTGGTAACTTGGTATAGGGTGCTACGGTACATAGGCCTGAGTGCGTTACAGTCTGCTGTTCTGTAAGGACCGCTATCGGTCCACAATACATAGGGTTGCCGTGCACTACTGCTGACCGCTGCCCTATACTGCAGCAGTCCTTCATTGGTATAGGGACTGACGTACAGTCTGCTAATCACTAACACACAACCTGCTTGGTCCACAAAAGTTCTTATAAGGACTGGTAACTTGGTATAGGGTGCTACGGTACATAGGCCTGAGTGCGTTACAGTCTGCTGTTCTGTAAGGACCGCTATCGGTCCACAATACATAGGGTTGCCGTGCACTACTGCTGACCGCTGCCCTATACTGCAGCAGTCCTTCAGCGGTATAGGGACTGACGCACAGTCTGCTAAACACTAACACACAACCTGCTTGGTCCACAAAAGTTCTTATAAGGACTGGTAACTTGGTATAGGGTGCTACGGTACATAGGCCTGAGTGCGTTACAGTCTGCTGTTCTGTAAGGACCGCTATCGGTCCACAATACATAGGGTTGCCGTGCACTACTGCTGACCGCTGCCCTATACTGCAGCAGTCCTTCATTGGTATAGGGACTGACGTACAGTCTGCTAATCACTAACACACAACCTGCTTGGTCCACAAAAGTTCTTATAAGGACTGGTAACTTGGTATAGGGTGCTACGGTACATAGGCCTGAGTGCGTTACAGTCTGCTGTTCTGTAAGGACCGCTATCGGTCCACAATACATAGGGTTGCCGTGCACTACTGCTGACCGCTGCCCTATACTGCAGCAGTCCTTCATTGGTATAGGGACTGACGTACAGTCTGCTAATCACTAACACACAACCTGCTTGGTCCACAAAAGTTCTTATAAGGACTGGTAACTTGGTATAGGGTGCTACGGTACATAGGCCTGAGTGCGTTACAGTCTGCTGTTCTGTAAGGACCGCTATCGGTCCACAATACATAGGGTTGCCGTGCACTACTGCTGACCGCTGCCCTATACTGCAGCAGTCCTTCAGCGGTATAGGGACTGACGCACAGTCTGCTAAACACTAACACACAACCTGCTTGGTCCACAAAAGTTCTTATAAGGACTGGTAACTTGGTATAGGGTGCTACGGTACATAGGCCTGAGTGCAGTACAGTCTGCTGTTCTGTAAGGACCGCTATCGGTCCACAATACATAGGGTTGCCGTGCACTACTGCTGACCGCTGCCCTATACTGCAGCAGTCCTTCATTGGTATAGGGACTGACGTACAGTCTGCTAATCACTAACACACAACCTGCTTGGTCCACAAAAGTTTTTATAAGGACTGGTAACTTGGTATAGGGTGCTACGGTACATAGGCCTGAGTGCAGTACAGTCTGCTGTTCTGTAAGGACCGCTATCGGTCCACAATACATAGGGTTGACGTGCACTACTGCTGACCGCTGCCCTATACTGCAGCAGTCCTTCAGCGGTATAGGGACTAAGAGTTTTGTCACAGGGTGATTTAAAAAATGACAGGCAGAGGAAGAGGCAGGCCCTTCCGCAGGGGTGGTAGGGGTAGGGCAGGAGCAACAGCCTTGAGCCAAAGTGGGAAGTTGCAGAAGGTGCGTTCAATTACTTTAAAGGACGCACCAGACTTGGTTGAGTGGCTCACTCAGCCTTATTCTTCTGCACCCTCCTCATCCTCTCGATCTGCACCCTCTTCTTCACTCTCTGCTATGTGCACCCCCAAAGACACTACCACCAACAACACCACCACCACCACATACCTTCCGCTTGAGTGCAAATGGGGGCCTTCATGCTCCAGTGTTTTAATAGGGACCCCCGTATAAAAAGCATGAGGGTCAAGGACCAGTACTGGGTGGCAACGTACTTAGATCCCCGGTACAAACACAAAATGGCGGAAATGTTACCGCCGTCGCAGAGGGCTGTCAGAATGCAGCACTTCCAGGCCTTGCTTCGAGAAATGCTGCATTCTGCTTTTGCGTGCGCTGGCAGAGGAGCAATTCCCACTCCCAGAGAAGGATTTGCGGGTACCAATCCAACAGCGCCTGCAAGAAGAGGCCGGTTTGAAGATGTGTTGGTGACTTCGGATATGAGGTCATTCTTTCAGCCGACCCATCGACAGGTGTCATCCGGATCCAGCATCAGGGAACGCCTAGACCGTCAGGTGTCCGACTACATTGGGTTAACGGCCGATGTGGACGCTCTGAGGAGTGATGAACCCCTAGACTACTGGGTGGGCAGGCTTGACCTCTGGCCAGAGCTTGCCCAATTTGCAATCGAACTGTTGGCTTGCCCCTCATCCAGTGTCCTGTCCGAAAGGACGTTCAGCGCAGCAGGGGGGATTGTGACCGATAAGCGTACTCGCCTAGCTCACGACAGTGTTAACTACCTCACATTTCTAAAAATGAATGAGGCATGGATCTCGGAGGAATTCAACACATGTGATCAGTAGACCATGTATATGTCTATAAACAATTTTTGGAATCAAGCACACAGACCTTCTTAATTCATTTGGCTCACTTCCCTGACCCAAAAAAGCACACCGTACTATATGCCCCTACCCTCCTCTTTGAAGAGGTTGAGCGGTGTCATATTTCTACTGGGGCTGCTTATTATGAGGGGTTCCCACCATCCCTGTGCTGTGCTGACTTCCTCCTGGGTGTTCTTATTATGAGGGGCTCCCACCATCCCTGTGCTGTGCTGACTTCCTCCTGGGGGTTCTTATTATGAGGGGCTCCCACCATCCCTGTGCTGTGCTGACTTCCTCCTGGGGGTTCTTATTATGAGGGGATCACACCATCCCTGTGCTGTGCTGACTTCCTCCTGGGGCTGCTTACGGTGCTGCTGTCAGCGCTGTATGTCACGGAGCTGCTGTCAGCGCTGTATGTCACGGAGCTGCTGTCAGCGCTGTATGTCACGGTGCTGCTGTCAGCGCTGTATGTCACGGAGCTGCTGTCAGCGCTGTATGTCACGGAGCTGCTGTCAGTGCTGTATGTCACGGAGCTGCTGTCAGCGCTGTATGTCACGGAGCTGCTGTCAGCGCTGTATGTCACGGAGCTGCTGTCAGCGCTGTATGTCACGGTGCTGCTGTCAGCGCTGTATGTCACGGAGCTGCTGTCAGCGCTGTATGTCACGGAGCTGCTGTCAGTGCTGTATGTCACGGAGCTGCTGTCAGCGCTGTATGTCACGGAGCTGCTGTCAGCGCTGTATGTCACGGAGCTGCTGTCAGCGCTGTATGTCACGGTGCTGCTGTCAGCGCTGTATGTCACGGAGCTGCTGTCAGCGCTGTATGTCACGGAGCTGCTGTCAGCGCTGTATGTCACGGTGCTGATGTCAGTGCTCTGTATTACGGTGCTGCTGTCAGTGCTCTGTATCTCCTGCACCCTCTTGTTTGCCTACCCTGGTCCCTGACCTTCCCTCTCCTCCATTGCCTTCATTAGCTCCATAGTCCTGAATTGTCAGAACAATTTCCCAAATAAAAAAAAAATGCTTGTAGTTATCGATCCCAAATTCACCTCATACATGTATTATGCTATTGTCCAGGTGGTGGGACTACGTGCTACCCCCTAATAATTACCCCGTGGCCGCAAATTCGACCTAAAGGTTTGCGAAATTCGCCTCCCATTGAAGTCAATGGAGCCCGCGGCGAACGGTCGTTTTCGCGAACGTTTGTGTCCGTTCGCGTTTCGCGTTCGCGAAACGTCCCGTCGGAAGTTCGTCCATCACTAGGGGCAACCCTGTCTGGTCCCGTTATGGATGGGGAAGGCGTCCCACAGGTGGCCATTGACTTGGACTCTAGCCCTGGGATCGGCATAGAGTGCCTTGATATAGGCCCACATACAGCTTCCCAGTCCAGGGCCTCCAAAACCGCATCCCTGTGGTCCCAGGCCACGCGGACGAATGCCTTCTCGGCATCCATGGCTAGAAAGAAGCCCTCTCACTGGGTGGAGGTGAGCCAGTGATGTATGTTGAGGGTTTTAATGGTGTTGTCCCTAGCCTCCCTTCCTGGGACAAAGCCAACCTGGTCTAAACCTACCCATGCAGGCACATGATATGACAGTCGAGTGGCCAATATTTTGGCAAATAATTTCACATCCACATTCAAAAGGGAGATGGGTCGATAGCTAGTTACATCTGTGGAAGCTTTATTTTCTTTGGGGATAACCAAAATATATGCCTCTAATAGGCTTCCTGAGTTGCAGGGAGTGTGGGAGAGGGTATTGAAAGCCCTGAGGAAGTCCTGCGCTAAGAGTTCTGCAAAGCTTTTGTAGTATTGCGCCGGGAAACTGCCCGGTCCCGGGCTTTTACCAGGCTTCATGGCCTTCAAGGCCTCCCCCTACTCCTCCACTGACAGCGGGGCTTTCAAAGCCTGCGTATATTCTATGTTGTACACTATAGTCCTAACCCCTACAGTGTATATTCTATGTTGTACAGAATAGTCCTAACCCATGCAGTGAATATTCTATGTTGTACACTATAGTCCTAAACTCTGCAGTGTATATTCTATGTTGTACACTATAGTCCTAACCCCTGCAGTGTATAGTCTATGTTGTACAATATAGTCCTAACCCATGCAGTGTATATTCTATGTTGTACAATATAGTCCTAACCTCTGCAGTGTATATTCTATGTTGTACAATATAGTCCTAACCTCTGCAGTGTATATTCTATGTTGTACACTATAGTCCTAACCTCTGCAGTGTATATTCTATGTTGTACACTATAGTCCTAACCCCTGCAGTGTATATTCTATGTTGTACACTATAGTCCTAGCCCCTGCAGTGTATATTCTATGTTGTACAATATAGTCCTAACCCATGCAGTGTATATTCTATGTTGTACAATATAGTCCTAACCTCTGCAGTGTATATTCTATGTTGTACACTATAGTCCTAACCTCTGCAGTGTATATTCTATGTTGTACACTATAGTCCTAATCCCTGCAGTGTATATTCTATGTTGTACAATATAGTCCTAACCCATGCAGTGTATATTCTATGTTGTACAATATAGTCCTAACCTCTGCATTGTATATTCTATGTTGTACACTATAGTCCTAACCCCTGCACAGTATATGCTATGTTGTTGTACATTATAATCCTAATCTCTGCACAGTATATGCTATCTTGAATGTTATACTCCTGACCCCAGCAGTGTATACACGGTTATATGTTATAGTCCTGACCTCTGCACTGTAGGCATTATGTTGACAGCTATAGTCTTGACCCATACCTAACAGTTGTGAATAGCAAAACAAATACATAAATAATTTTATTAATGAACTTTGATTTACTGGCTGTTTCTCTGTCTTTTTTATGATAAATCTTCCAGTGCCAGGTGGTATTCTTATCAAGTCTGCTACAAGTATACAGTATCCTTAAACCACACTCATATGGTCATGCCCACTTTTTGCTTTCTACACAGACTTTTTGTCAAGTTCAGTTGTTGGGAGGTATTCTGCGCAGTGATTTTCTCTGCCGTTTCGACAGATTATATTGGATACAAAATATTGGAGGATATTAACTCCTTACTCTTTCTTCAGGTGTCCACGTCACTGCATGATGTGAACAATTCCTATTGTCTGTCCAGTGGTGAAGTCCTCTCAGGATCCCAAAGATGAGTGACATCCTCACAGAGGGACAGCAGTGGACTGGCCAGCAATGAACCATATGCAACAATGGATTAGCACCCCTATCTTTAAATGGTGCCAGTGAGGGACCTGCAGAGGTAACTTATATTATTATAACTTACATCAAGTACTTTTTGAACGCGATGTGGGAAGTGCACACAGAAAGTGGGTTTTCTAATGTGAATGAGCCCTCAGAGTATTCTCAATAAAAAAAGAAAATGAAAAAAAAAAACAAGAAGACAGCTTAATTTGTTGTGAGAAGCTCTTATTTTTAAGCAATCATGCTAAATGAGGTAAGGGTGTACAAAAGTCACAATGCTGAGAAACAGGTTCTTTGTTTTTGTCTTTCATACTCAGTGTTTATTTACCAAGCTTTTTACAATCTCCATGCTTTAGATGAATAAGACAATACATAGATGGGCAACTATTGTATGTTATAAATGCTGGTACATGGTAGCATATATTATCTCTGTATAATGTTTTTTGTTTTCGTGCCTTCAAAAAAATATCGGTCTTAGGTCTGCAAGACAACAGCATTACCTATTGTCTTACAAGAGAAATTGATCAAAATGGCTTCTCAACTGTGCAGGTGCTCCTTGAGGTAAAAACTGTCCATTTTGATCACTGTCAATCTCAATAGGCAAGGAATATAGGTGGTTACATGATTACATTAATAATGGTATTAGCAAATGCGCCCATTATATGATCACATTGGCTATCCAGATTGTGTTGATATATTCTAGCCCTGGATATTACCTTTTGGTTGATACGTAGTTAAAGTAAATGTAAAGTCTTGTTTTATTTTATGTTTTTTAAATAACAAATATGTTATACTTATCTCATCTGTGCAAGTCAGCCAACTGACTTTGACAGCAGTGGGAGCCAATGGCAATGCTGCTGTGCCTCAGCCAATCAGGAGGTAGAGTCTTGGATGGCTGAGGGACTCGTGGACATCGCTGGACAGAGATGGGGCTCAAGTAAGTATTGGGGGGTGCTGGGGCGGCTGCCGCACACAGAATGCTTTTAAAAAACCTTCTGCCTTTACAACTCCTTTAACCACTGCCACCCCAAGGACATCTAAGGCTCGATTCACACTAGCGCGTTTTTTGATGCATTTTGCAGAAATGCAAGGAAATTTTTTAACATGGGTTCCTATGGAACATGTTCACATCAATGCATTTTTGTGCCTCTGCGTTTTTGGAAAGGGTCGGGGACTTTTTTTCATGCAAAATGCAGCGTTTTGCATGTAATAGAAGTCAATGGACCTGCATCAAAAACGCAAGTACCGCGTTTTTACTGCGTTTTTGCCGCTATTTGCATTTTTTTTCTTTTTTTTTCACTGTATATATCTGGTTGCTAAGCAACCACAGTGTAAAAAAAAACCTGCAAAACGCGGCTAAATCACGATAAAAAACGCGTGTCCAAAACACGGCAAACACCGTAAAAAGCACTGCAAAAACGCTCAAAAGCAACATGCATAGATGTGAATCAAGCCTAATAGCGTCTTTGACTTTGAGTGGGGATATCTGAATGATGACTGCAGCTACAGGCATCATTCAGATATCCTCCCTTTCACCGGTGATTCTGTGCTCCATAAGAACAATCATAGTGGAAGTTCAGCCGCTTGATCGTTCTAAGGCTGGATTCACACCTATGGAGTTTTAGTGCTTTTTGCATTTTGCAGATTTTCACTACAGTCCATTTAACATGGTTTCCTATGGAACATGTTCTGTAGTGCAAATCTGCAAAATGCAAAAAGCACTAAAAATGCATAGGTGTGAATCCAGCCTAAGCCCTTGTACACACGGTCGGACATTCCGACAACAAAATCCGTCGGATTTTGTCCGACGGATTTTGTCCGAAACTTGTGTTGCATACACACGGTCAGACAAAGTTGTCAGAAAATCCGATCGTACGTAACGTGACAACGTTATTTCGTTACGACGGGACTACGTTCAGGCTAGTAGCCAATAGCTTTGGTCTAGGAATTTAATCTGAGCATGCGTGGCACTTTGTCCGATCGGAATTCTCTACACACAACCGGACAAAGTCCGATCTGATCATGTTGTCAGAAAGTTTTATAGCCCAGCTCTAAAACTTTGTCCGTCGGATATTCAGACGGAAACAGTCCGATGGAGCCCACGCACAGTCGGATTATCCGACAACGCGGTCCGATCGGACATTTTCAGTCAGAATGTCCGACCGTGTGTACAAGGGCTTACAGACCGCCCTCTGGTGCTTGTCTGGGCTCGCCCATATGATCGGCAAGCCGGAGAACTAATCGGTCGCTGACGGAAATAGATCATAGAGATTTCTGGTGACCAAATGGTCATCCAGTCATCTCTATGACCCTCGGAGGCTCGATGTTATGAAGTCACGTCCAGATGTAAACAAAGCCGAGGACTGGGCTGGGAAGGCCGAGACAGTTAAATTTTTTTTCCCATCTCAGTCTATCCAGCCTGGAGGAGCAATGTGGGGTTTATAGACCCCACATCTCTCCATAAAGAGGACCTTCCTTACATTCCTTTTAATAGGAATAAATGTGATAAAAAAAAATTAAGAGAAAAATAAAAAATAAAAATGTAAAAGAAAGTAAAAAAAAAAAAGAGGTAAAATAAACAATAAAAAAAAATGTAATCACCCCAGTCCCCGCATGCTCGCACACAGAAGCGAACGCATACGAGAGTTGCGCCCACATATGTAAACAGCGTTCAAAACTCACATGTGAGGTATCGCCGTGTGCATTAGAGTACGAGCAACAATTCTAGCCCAAAACCTCCTCTTTAACTCTAAACTGGTATCCAGTAAAAAAATTGAAAGCGTTGCCTATGGAGATTTTTAAGTTTAGTGCCATTCCATGAGTGTGCGCAATATTGAAGCATGACATGCTAGGAATCTATTTACTTGGCATAACATCATCTTTCACATTATACAAAATAATTGGGATAACTTTACTGTTAAATTCATTGATTCAAACGCAATTTTTTTTTTCTGAAAAAAGCGCGTTTGAAAAATTCCTGTGCAAATACCGTGTGAAAAAGTTGCAATGATCGCCATTTTATTCTGCAAAAAACAAAAACAAATATAATGTTTGTGGGTTCTGAGTAATTTTCTAGCAAAAAATTTTGATTTTTAGATGTAGGAGAAGAGTGCCAGAATAGGCCTGGTATGGAAGTGGCTTTTTCACCCCCTTCCTGTCCAGGCCAATTTTCAGCTTTCAGCGCTGTCACATTTGAATGACAATTGCGCAGTCATACAACACTGTACCCATATGACATTTTTTTTTTTATTTCCCCACAAATAGAACTTTCTTTTGGTGGTATTTGATCACCTCTTTAATTTTTTGCACTATAAACAAAAAGAGCTTACAATTTTGACAAAAAAAACACAATATTTTTGACTTTTTGCTATAATAAAAATTCCAATTTAAAAAAATACACATATTCCTTTCTCAGTTTAGGCTGATATGTATTCTTCTACATATTTTTGGTAAAAAAAAGGAAAAAAAATCGCAATAAGTGTATATTGATTGGTTTGCGCAAAAGTTAGATCCAACATGCATGACGCCAGTCAGACGAGCTACTCCTTATTCTGAGTTATTTTGCCTGCTCACAGAGCATTTTTGGTTGGAGCACTACTAGAGCTTCAGTCCATTTGGACTCTTTCCATGGTTCATATAACCTTTTTTGGTTGGTACCAAACTGGTACGACATTTATACCATTTGCCTCCATGCAGACAGGTCTTGGGATGTACCTTGAGCACTGGCGGAGCCATTCTTACACGTGTGGTCATCTGTAATTATTTGTTTTTATTAAACAATATCTTTTTTATATATTTTTCAAACTATCCCTGTCTGTGTCCCTAGATCATTTTTTTCTACTTTACAATCGGCTTTTACAAAATTTATCTGGGGCCATAAAAAACCAAGACTACAAAAGAAATTATTATCACTACCAAAAACGAAAGGAGGTGCGGGTGCACCTGATCTGTATTATTACTATGTTTCGGCAGTCTTGACTAGACTGGTGGATTGGTTTTATTGTTCGGAAACTAAACAGTGGGTAGAATTAGAACAAGGGTTGAACCAATTAGATTTAAAGGTGTTGCCATGGGTAGATTTATCTGGTAGCAAGCTACATCGAGAGTTATTAGAGAATATGCCCTCTCTTACATCCCATCTGTTGAGTATATGGGTTAAAACAGTTATACAATTGGAACTTTCTTCGTACGAAGAACCAATGACACCCCTATTTGGCAACCCTTTTTTTCTCCCGGAATTAAATAGGACAAGTTTTCTTATATGGAATAGGGAATCTCATTATAGACTGAGCAATATTTTATGTCAGGGAACAGTTCCGTCTCTATTAAACCTATTTCCTAGACAGTGTCCATCTTTCGTGCACATGCTGGAACACCGGCAGTTACTGTCATTTTGGTATTCTATTCGTTCGAGTAAGTCCCTGGGTAGAGATTTAACTCAACTTGAAATTCTTTTGACACAAGATCAAAAACCAAAACACGTTTATCAGCGCTCTACAAGATGTTTATAATTAAAAATCATCCGGAGCCCCCGGAATATATAAATAAATGGGCTAATGAGATTAATGTTCAAATTGAGGTTGGGGAATGGGAGAAGGCATTTAAGCTATCACACTGTCTATCACCGACAATTAAAGCACAAGAGACGAATTACAAGTTGCTCTCAAGATGGTATTGGAGCCCAGTGACACTACATCGTATATATCCAGAAAAAACTGATATATGTTGGCGGTGCCATACAGAGAGGGGCTCACTGCTCCATATTTGGTGGAAATGCCCCCTAATTTTTTGTTTCTGGGAAAGGGTTATGCAACTATACACATTAGTTACTGGGGAGATAATCCCAAATATGCCGCAAATTTCCCTTCTCTCTACGTTACCAGGAACATATAAAAATATCAAAAAGAAGCTTCTTGGGCACTGGTTGACTACAGCAAGAACGGTAATACTGCGTCACTGGCGATCAACTCAGTCTCCTTCGATAAACGAATGGGCCTTAGAAATGGATAATATAGAGAGGATTGAGATATTTATAGCACAAGAATTAGATTCGTACGAAAGGTGCCTCCTGGTTTGGAACCCATGGAGGCAGTATAGGAAATTGGTTAAAAGCTGAAGGTAGAAGGAGGAAAGTAATGGTAGGAAAGACTATGCCGGAGGAGAGAAAAGGGGAAGGGATAGAGGGGAGAGGGGAGGGGAAGGGGGGGGGGGCCCATCTCCCTGTTTTTGTTTTTTTTGTTGCCTTCCCTTTTTTTTTTTCTTTCTTCTCTTTCTTTTTCTTTTCTGTGTTAAAGTATTTATGATATGTATTCACTATGTATGCAAGTAATGTATATGTTTGAAATTGTTTAAATATGTGTAATGCTTTACAATAACTTGAAATAAAATTAGAATTGACAAACAATATCTTTGGAACAATATCATCTTTCTTACTAGTATTATTCCATGTAAATGCAGTATTTACATCCCTGAAGAAGGACATGCTTTGTTAAAGCTCCGAACCGCGTAGGATGATCTTCTCTACATGGACTATATGGCATAATCAAGTGCTGTATAACATTATAAATACCGGTTGTATATGTATACCCTTAGATATGTATTTTAGTTGTATACTGTATACTATATTTATTTTGTGTGTTTTATGAAATAAAATAACTTTTTGTACTATTTTATAAACATTGTTGGGGATTCTTCTTCTAGTATATATTACGCAAAAGTTATAGCACCTACAAAATAGGGAATAGATTTATGGCATTTTTATTTATTTATTTATTTTTGTTATTACTAGTAATGATGGCGATCTGTGATTTTTGTCAGGACTGCGATATTGCTGACAGATTGAACAGTTTTCACACTATTTTGGCACCATTCATATTTATACAGCAAACAGTGCTATAAAAATGCACTGATTACTGTATAAATGTCAGTGGCAGGGAAGGGGTTAACACTACGGGGCGATCAAGGGGTTAACTGTGCTACATATGGAGTGATTCTAACTGTGGGGAGAGGGGACTGACTGGGGGAGATGACTGATCGGTGTTCCTCTGTACTGGGAACACATGATCGATCTCCTCTCCCCTGACAGGATGTGGATCTGGGATGGAAAGAGGTTAAAGAGGATGTTGACCCTGTAAACAAAAATGTAAATGTTAGAAAAGCTACAAATACTGTAGCTGCTCACTTAAAAAACAAACACTTACCTGCCCCAGGATCCAGGGAAGTCCTCACCTGACCCGGCTTTTTGCCAGTCTTCGGGTGCAGGTGCTGGCATCTTAACTGTAGGCAGGGCTTTTTTTCTCACTGAAAAGGTGCAGGAACTCACCCACTTCCACTAGGTCATGCCTGTCTCCACCCCCTACCCACCCCTAGAACCGCCCCTAGGACCACCCCTTGTCTCCACCCCTACACACCTCCTAGCACCTCCCCCTTTGGAAAACATGGAAGCAAGTATAATTTGGGAGATATATAAGGTAATTTGTATGGAATTTGTTAATAGAAAGCAATTCAGTAAAATGTACAAAACATTAGAAATATCCAGTGCTTACCAAAGTAAGCTCAGAAGCACTTGCAGAGATTTCCATATCCAGCAAGAGACAGTCCTCGTTATCCAGCAAGAGACAGTCCCCATTATCCAGCAAGAGACAGCCCCCCAAAATCCAGCAAAAGACAGCCCCCCAAAATCCAGCAAAAGACAGTCCCCATTATCCAGCAAAAGACAGTCCCCATTATCCAGCAAGAGACAGTCCCCATTATCCAGCAAGAGACAGCCCCCAATATCCAGCAAGAGAGAGTCCCCAAGAGACAGTCCCCATTATCCAGCAAGAGACAGTCCCCAATATCCAGCAAGAGACAGTCCCCAATATCCAGCAAGAGACAGTCCCCAATATCCAGCAAGAGACAGTCCGCAATATTCAGCAAGACACAGTCCCCAACATCCAGCAAGAGACAGTCCCCGATAAGGATGAGCTCCGGCGTGTTTGCACAGTCCACGTGCAGAGCCCGCCAGGAAGTCGGCACTGCACTGCGCTAATCAAAGGTAGTGAGACATTTCCCGATCTCTGCAGCTGTGCATCGGGGCAATGTCTCTCTGCCTGTGATTAGTGCAGCGCAGTGCCGACTTCCTGGCAGGCTCTGCACGTGAGCTGTGCGAACACGCCGGAGCTCATCCTTAGTCCCCAATATCCAGCACTATTAGACAGCCAGGCAGCCCGTATATTCATCCAGCAGCAACGCTGTTTAAATAATTATTCAAATGTACTTACCTCAGGCAGGCATGTAATGTACCTTAGGCAGTGAGAAGGAGTCTCAGGACAGGACACCACACGGGAACTCTTCCTCACAGGAACATCCGTTCTATTACAGGGAGAGACAAGTGAACGTGGCTAAATTTCCTATGGCGCATGGACACATAGGATAACATTGAGCTGCTTCTACAGGCAAAACACAAAACTCATGTAGAAGCAGCAATGGACCCTAAGGCTACGTTTCCACTATTGCGAACCCAAAGTTGTGTGATTTGGAGTGTGACACTCTCTGGATCAAAGTCGGGTGCCATTGAAATCAATGGGCTGTGGCTTGTCATTAGACTATGTGTCCAAAGTGGCATGACAAGTCGCACCATTGGAAACAAAGCCTTCACATCTTGGCATTCTAAATCGAGTCGAAATAGCAGCAAATCGCAGGATGCCCGTGCGCTCCTGCCGCTTCCAATGGCACCCCAATCGCACAGAGATTTTGCCATGATTTGTCAGGCAAAAATCGCACAAGCAGAATCGTGGGACACCTGTCACCCAAAATAAGCTCTTACTTCTTTTGGGCAACAGGCGTCTCGCGATTCTGTTTGCGCAATTTTACCACGATTGTCGCTCGATGGATCGCTGCAAAATCGCACCGCAATTTGGGTGCCATTGGAAGCGACAGGGAACGCACGGGCGATTCAAAACGCCAAGATGTGAACGTGCCCTAATGAAGCCGTCACATCTAAGAAATGATAAGCTGCAACATTGTACATGTTTGCTTTTAGGTTTAATACTCCTTTAACTTTGAAACAATCTGGCCAAATGGAATGAAAATCCCTGATTTTATTTGTTTACATGTCAATGAGATAATAACTTCAAACCCCATAGCTAATGCCTTGCTTAATTATAGTGCATCTGTATTCCCTGGGAAATGCCTTGCTTAATTATAGTGCATCTGTATTCCCTGGGAAAGTGTATTTCTTTGTCTACCTAAAACTGTGTGAATGAATAGCAGATTCTTACTGGCACGTCTATAAGATAGGAAAGCAATGGCATTTCCTCAACACTTCCTATACACAATATACAATTACTTTTTCAGGCTTCTAAGGCCTGCGGATGGTTATAAGGTTCACACCCAGTGGTGACTTGAGTGTCACATGTAACTGGCATAGACACCTAGGTTATAATTATAAAAGTGTTTTGGAGAGCAGACTCTTACTGCACATGGATGTGTGCCAAATGAAATAAATCTAGCTGGAATCCCTTTCTAGTAGATGATAGCAGACACCCTTGGCAAATACACCATTGAGGTTCCTTCTGTGTTGAACTGTTATGTAATTGTACTGTCTCCCCTTATATTGTAAGGCACTGTGCAAACTGTTGGCATGGTATTATAATAATAATATATGTGGACAGTTTTATCTGTAAAATGATGTGTAATTCTGGTTCCCAGGCTGCCTTGACAGACAGCTCAGCCAGTTTGGTAAACTCGCTGTGCTACAGTCCAGCAATACAGTTTGCTTTTTGACCTGGTTTCAGTTTGCTAATTGGACATTAATCACTCCTGGAATATTTTACCCCTTCATGACCAGGCTAGACAAAGGTATAAAGCTAAACCCAACACCCGCAAGACAAAGGTATAATGAGCTAGTATGCATGGCATGTATGTAATATGTATGTGCATGTATGTTGGAAGGCTGGCCATAGGCTAGTCTGAATTTGTAGGAGGAGTCTGAGGGCTTTAAATCCCTCCTCCTCCTCCATCAGAGCCTTCGTCGGCTCATTTCTGGATTGTTGCACGTCACGTTCGGCCACCTTTCAGAGCGGCGGTCGGCCGCAGCTTGGTGTCGGTTCCTCTCCCGGGCACCATCGAGGGACCACTCGCTCATCCCCCCCTGTCACTCCCGGGGTTCTGCTGGCTTCTTGGAAGCTGCCCTGCCCGTCCTCTCTTGCAGCCATGTTCTGCACGGCTTCCTGGGGGGGGGGGGCAGTCAGCCGCTTCTCCCAGCGCCCATCCCGGGGGGGGAGTGGGGGGCCATCCATCCGGCCATCCTCCATCTCTCCACTCAGCTCCTTCTGGCCAGTGTGCGGCCGCCCGCTTCTCCCGGCGCTCATGCCGGGGGGGAGCGGGGGGGCCATCCATTATCCCATCCTCCACCTTTCTCTGCAGTTTCTTCTGGCCAGTGTGTGGCCGCCCGCTTCTCCTGGCGCTCTTGCCGGGGGAGAGCGGGGGGGGCCGTCCATCATTCCTTCCTCCACCTCCATCTGCAGTTCCTTCTGGCCAGCGTCCACCTCACATCTCCCCACAGCCATACCTGGCCAGCATGCAGCCGCCCGCCTCTCCCGGCGCTCATGTGGGGGGGGGGGGGGCGGTCCGTCTTTCTATCCTACAATTTCAGTCATTTTTGAAATCTGCAACTTTCCTCTTGGTGGGGGGGGGGGGGGGCGATAGGCCTCTCCCCTCGCATGTGCAGAGCACCCGCCGTTTCTCCCAGTGTGGGGGGGGAATTGGCCACCCAACAGCTCCTCTCTCCCCATGCACTCTGCTTGCCTCTGGCGGCCTCCGGCCGATTCTGGGGGGGGGGATCGGCATCTATCCCCACATCCGTGCCGCACACCTGGTGGGGGGTCAGTGTTCTGTCCCCTCCTGCTCCTCTCCTCTGGCTCCACCAGGAGGGGGGGGCCGACGGGGCTCTGGGGGTGAACGGTCGCTGACATGACCAC
Source organism: Lithobates pipiens (assembly GCF_037356315.1). Taxonomy (NCBI): domain Eukaryota; kingdom Metazoa; phylum Chordata; class Amphibia; order Anura; family Ranidae; genus Lithobates; species Lithobates pipiens. The sequence continues at coordinate 294,625,742 of NW_027507758.1, forward strand.
CCACAGCTATCTTTACTACGGCAGGTCTGCCAGGGTTGCTGCTGTCTTGTGAATTTGCTTCTTTGGTCTATGTGTCGATCGCAGCCTGCATTCTGTCCAGGTTTCGGTCGTAAGCGTTTTCTGTCCAGCATGTTCTGTCACAGCGTTTTCTGTCCAACATTTCTGTCAGTATTTTCGGTCACAGCGTTTCTGTCCAGCATGTTCTGTCACAGCGATTTCTGTCATTGCGTTTCTGTCCAGCTTTCAGTCGTAGCGTCACCCTACACCAACCACTTGCCGCTTGCCAGACAGTTCACCTCCCGGGAACTCTCGCCATGCTCCATGGAGGGGATGCCCACAAGCTTCTTGGTTTTTCATGGGGGGGCACTCACCCACCTGTTCACCTCCTTGAACTCTTGCAGTCCCCCCCCCCGCACGTCCAGGCACCCATTTCAGTCACGGGGGTTATCACGGCGTTCGGCCCCAGGTTTCTGTCTCTGCGTTCTTCTGTCATCACGTTCTGTCCAGGGGTTCCGTCATATCGTTCAGTCCTGCATTTCTGTCAGATCGTTCGGTCCAGTTTTTCTGTCATATCGTTTGGTCCAGCTTTTCTGTCATATCATTAGGTCCAGCTTTTCTGTCATATCATTCGGTCCAGCTTTTTTCCGGCATAGTGTTTCTGTCCAGCTTTTCCGTCATAGCGTTTCTGTCCAGCTTTTCCGTCATGGCGTTTCTGTCCAGCATTTCTGTCGTAGCTTTCTGTCCAGCATTTCTGTCGTAGCATTCTGTCCAGCATTTCTGTCGTAGCGTTTCTGTTCAGCATTTCTGTTGTAGCGTTTCTGTCCAGCATTTCTGTCATAGCGTTTCTGTCCAGCATTTCTGTCATAGCGTTCTGTGCAGCATTTCTGTCGTAGCGTTTCTGTCCAGCATTTCTGTCGTAGCGTTCTTTCCAGCATTTCTGTCGTAGCGTTCTGTCCAGCATTTCTGTCGTAGCGTTTCTGTCATAGCGTTCTGTCCAGCATTTCTGTCGGATCCATACGGGCTGAGGTTTGTTTTATTTTGTTTGTCATCCCATAATTTTCTTTCCCGTTTAACACACGTCATACGATGCATGCTCATTTCTTTGCACTTGTATGTCTACCCACCACGGGTTGTGGATACACTAGGCCGGAGGGTTGTTTGCTACCTGTCTGCTTTCTGTCATGGTGTTTTGTACGTAGCATTTCTGTTAACCAGGGCTCATATCCTGGTCTGTCACGCCTACGGACCATACGGGCTGAGGTTTCGTTTTAAGTGATTGCTGTTTCGCAATCTTCTCGCCCGCATACCATTTGTCATACGTTGTATGCTTATTTCATCATACTTGTACATCTACCCACCACGGTCTGTGGGTTCACTAGCCCTGAGGGTTGTTTTCTATCTGTCTTTGTTGTTCTGACATAGCTTTTCCGTTCGTAGCATTAATGTCGTTCGTAGTGTATGTTAGCTGGGGCTCACATCCAGGGTCTGTCACGTCTACGGACCCATACGGGCTGAGGTTTCGTTATTAATTGATTGTCGTCCCACAATCTCGCCCGTATACCGTACGTCATACGTTGCACGCTTATTTCTTCACTCTTGTACGTCTACCCACCACGGTCTGCGGGTATACCAGCCCGGAGGGTTTGTTTGCTATCTGTCTCTGTTGTTCTGTCAGTGCTTTTTGTTCGTAATTTTCATGTTATAACTTTATGTTCGTATTATGTCTGTTAGCTAGGGCTCACATCCAGGGTCCGTCACGTCTACGGACCCATACGGGCTGAGGTTTCGTTTTAATTGATTGTCTTCCCACAATCTTCTCGCCCGTATACCATATGTCATACGTGCACGTTCACCATACCTTTACTACTACCCACCACGGTCTGTAGGTACCTTAGCCCTGAGTGTTCGTTTTTAATTACCTGTCTTGGCGCTGCAGGTTGCTCGGGCTCGCTCACTACATACACTAGGGTTGTGTCAGCATTAGGTTCACATTCACACGCTGTTGGTCTTGTCATTTCTGCACTTACATCCTCATACTTGTCAGGTACGTAGGGGTATTGTTGTTTCGTGTGTTGGTTGTCTGTTCACTTTTTGCTTGTGGTGTTTTCTCAGTTTAGGGCTTGGGGTGGGTTGCGGAGGAGACCGGTGCACATTCATTACCTCCACCGTCGCATGGGGGTTCAGCACTTGGTAGCACCCCATCTTTAGGGGTGGGACCATTCCAAACTCTTAGCTCAGTTTATCGCCGGGGTACCCCTTTCCCGGCCTCAGCTGGGGGGGGGCAGTATTCAGGTGGTTATTCCCAACTCTGTTACAACCTCTCCCATCCACCAGTGCGGCGCATGTTTCGTGCAGGATTCTTCAAGCCAGTTCATGCGGTTTCTCTATACGCTCTTATTTGTTAGTCAGGATGGTGGGGTTCATAGCCCGTTAGGCTTGCACTGAGGTTTCAGCTGCGGCTCCTGTTCTTCTCAGTGCACCTTCAGGTGATGTTGGAATTTCTTACAGTGGCTTGTAGAACTGGGGGCAGTGTGGTCTCAGGTATCAATCTGGCCAATGGTTCTTATCCAGATTTTGCTGTGGGCTTCTCACAAGGCGGGATGGTCTCAGGTTCATGTTTATGGCTTTCGCTGGGTATTGTATTGGCAATTTGGCCTCAGCTGCCAATTCCATTAGGTATCTATCAGGTGACCAGTTTTCAGGACCTACAAACTCCTGTCCATTTTTGCGGCTCACCCTCTCTAACCATCAAGGGAGGGAAGTCGGGGATGTTCTCTTGGGCAAGGCTACCAGTTACCGGCCAGGTTTACGTGGTGTTTCAGACTTCCTGTCTCCTTCCCTTGGCAGTTCCCAGTTAGTGCTCTAGGCAGTTTCTCTCTTACCGCTTACAACTTCCCCTTCTTTGGAATAGATGGGTAAGCTAGGGGTTTGTGGTCATATTTCTGTACCTTAGCCTTGGTGTCAGGTAAAGTAAGTTGGCCTTCTCTGCATCATTCCTTGGGTCTGCGCTTTCTCCATCCTCTCACTACAAACAGTTTGTTCTCATGTCCAGGTTACTTGCCAAACCAGGCTGGAATCCTAACCCCTTTTCTGTTATTCATCTGGTTCCTGGGCAATTTTGGTAGGTCCCGCAGGAAGTCCTTTTTTTACATCAGGTTCATGGGGCGCTGGAGATCCTCCATGTTAGCAGGGACATATGTAACCCCCCTTTTCTGTAGTCAGCCGGGCATTCGCATTTTCCGGACTAAACAGTTGTTGCGGGCCTTCTTTGTAGCTTTCACATCACACCTACTTTGTGTCTTTTTGCCCTCTTTTAGGCATACTGTCCAGCCAGGCCAAGGCACACCTCAGGCCTTGGTAGTTAGGGTCATCGTATTTCCGAATGAAGACTCTGACTACAAGTTGGAAGGCTGTAGGAGGAGTCTGAGGGCTTTAAATCCCTCCTCCTCCATCAGAGCCTTCATCGGCTCATTTCTGGGTTGCCATTCACCCGTTCCCCCATTGCTTTCATCGTTTAATTTACATTTCATACATCTTCATTCAGGGTATGCCCTCTTTTAGGCATACTGTCCAGCCAGGCCAAGGCACACCTCAGGCCTTGGTAGTTAGGGTCATTGTATTTCCGAATGAAGACTCTGACTACAAGTGATATATAATACTCATATGTATATGTATGTAATATGTAATGCTCACCTGAGATTGAAGCCCTCGTTTCATGACCAGGCTATGTTTTGCTATTCAGCACTGCGCTACTTTAAAGTGGTTGTAAACCTAACACCCACAAGACAAAGGCATAATGAGCTAGTATGCATAGCATACTAGCTCATTATGTAATGCTCACCTGAGATCGAAGCCCTCGCAGTGCTGCCTGTACACCGCTCTGGCGGCTGACATCACTCCCGGGGGTTACTTCCGGGCATTGCTGCTCTGGCACGGTGATTGGCCGGAGGCGGCCAATCACAGCACCGAAGCCGCAATGACGTCACTCCCGCACAATGACGTCGGCACATGCAAATACAGGGGATGTCTCCTAAACCGTGCTAGTTTATGATATACCTGTGTAGCTACAGGTAAGCCTTATTATAGGCTTACCTGTAGCACAAAGTTTACAACCACTGTAACTCACAATTAAACACTGTAATCAAATGAAATTTATATCATTTTTTTCACACAAATAGAGCTTTCTTTTGGTGGTATTTGATCACCTCTGCGTTTTTTATTTTTGTACTATACAGTGCCTTGCGAAAGTATTCGGACCCCTTGAACTTTTCAACCTTTTGCCACATTTCAGGCTTCAAACATAAAGATATAAAATTTTTATTTTTTGTGAAGAATCACCAACAAGTGGGACACAATTGTGAAGTGGAACGAAATCTATTGGATTTTTGAAACTTTTTTAACTAATAAAAAAATGAAAAGTGGGGCGTGCAAAATTATTCGGCCCCCTTGCGTTAATACTTTGTAGAGCCACCTTTTGCTGCAATTACAGCTGCAAATCGCTTGGGGTATGTCTCTATCAGTTTTGCACATGGAGAGACTGAAATTCTTGCCCATTCTTCCTTGCAAAACAGCTCGAGCTCAGTGAGATTGGATGGAGAGCGTTTGTGAACAGCAGTTTTCAGCTCTTTCCACAGATTCTCGATTGGATTCAGGTCTGGACTTTGACTTGGCCATTCTAACACCTGGATACGTTTATTTGCGAACCATTCCTTTGTAGATTTTGCTGTATGTTTGGGATCATTGTCTTGTTGGAAGATAAATCTCCGTCCCAGTTTCAGGTCTTTTGCAGACTCCAACAGGTTTTCATCCAGAATGGTCCTGTATTTGGCTGCATCCATCTTCCCCTCAATTTTAATCATCTTCCCTGTCCCTGCTGAAGAAAAGCAGGCCCAAACCATGATGCTGCCACCATCATGTTTGACAGTGGGGATGGTGTGTTGAGGGTGATGAGCTGTGTTGCTTTTAAGCCAAACATATCGTTTTGCATTGTGGGCAAAAAGTTCGATTTTGGTTTCATCTGACCAGAGCACCTTCTTCCACATGTTTGGTGTGTCTCCCAGGTGGCTTGTGGCAAACTTTAGACAAGACTTTTTATGGATATCTTTGAGAAATGGCTTTCTTCTTGCCACTCTTCCATAAAGGCCAGATTTGTGCAGTGTACGACTGATTGTTGTCCTATGGACAGACTCTCCCACCTCAGCTGTAGTTCTCTGCAGTTCATCCAGAGTGATCATGGGCCTCTTGGCTGCATCTCTGATCAGTCTTCTCCTTGTCTGAGCTGAAAGTTTAGAGCGACGGCCAGGTCTTGGTAGATTTGCAGTGGTCTGATACTCCTTCTATTTCAAAATGATCACTTGCACAGTGCTCCTTGGGATGTTTAAAGCTTGGGAAATCTTTTTGTATCCAAATCCGGCTTTAAACTTCTCCACAACAGTATTACGGACCTGCCTGGTGTGTTCCTTGGTCTTCATGATGCTCTCTGCGCTTTCGACAGAACCCTGAGACTATCACAGAGCAGGTGCATTTATACAGAGACTTGATTACACACAGGTGGATTCTATTTATCACCATCAGCCATTTAGGACAATATTGGATCATTCAGAGATCCTCGCTGAACTTCTGGAGTGAGTTTGCTGCACTGAAAGTAAAGGGGCCGAATAATTTTGCACGCACCACTTTTCAGTTTTTTATTTCCTAAAAAAGTTTAAAATATCCAATAGATTTCGTTCCACTTCACAATTGTGTCCCACTTGTTGGTGATTCTTCACAAAAAATTTAAATTTTATATCTTTATGTTTGAAGCCTGAAATGTGGCAAAAGGTTGAAAAGTTCAAGGGGGCCGAATATTTTCGCAAGGCACTGTAGATGAAAAAAGCCTAAAAAGTTTGAAAAAAAAAAGAAAATATATGTGTCTATATACAGTATCTCACAAAAGTGACTACACCGCTCACATTTTTGTAAATATTTAATTCTATCTTTTCATGCGACAATACTGAAGAAATGACTACAATGTAAAGTAGTGAGTGTACAGCTTGTATAACAGTGTAAATTTGGTGTCCCCTCAATATAACTCAACACACAGCCATTGATGTCTAAACCGCTGGCAACAAAAGTGAGCACATCCCTAAGTGGAAATGTCCAAATTGGGCCGAATTAGCCATTTTCCCTCCCTGGTTCTATGTGACTCGTTACAAAGTTACGCGTTACAAGGTCTCCAGGGTGTTAAATTTGGTGTTATCACTCTCACTCTCTCATACTGGTCACTGGAAGTTCAACATGGCACCTCATGGCAAAGAACTCTCTGAGGATCTGAAAAAAAGAATTGTAGCTCTACATAAACATGGCCTAGGTGATTGACTCAACCATTGCAGAATATTCCACATATTTTCCTTCAAAAGCTCCTGGGTTGCTTTTGCAGTTTGTTTTGGATCATTGCCCATCTGTACTGTGAACTGCCATCCAATCAATTTTGCTGTATTTGGCTGAATCTGGGCTGACAGTATATTTCTAAACACTGCAGAATTCATCCGGCTACTTCTGTCTTCTGTCACGTCATCGATTAACACCAAAGGCCCAGGGCCACTGGAAGCCATGCATGCCCATATTATCACACTGCCTCTACAATGTTTTACAGATGACGTTGTGTGCTTTGGATCATAAACTGTTGCAAGCTGTGCCTGTCATTCTAGTACAAGTTAATCTTAAACCCCATACACACTATCAGATTGTCTGCTGATTTTTTCCTTCAGGTTTACCAAAACCATGTAGTACAAGGGCCTGCCTGATTGCATACACTTTGAAACCCCTAAGGTTTGACCTCATATTATATGGTTTTGGTAAATCTGATGGAAAAAATCAGCAGACAATCTGATAGTGTGTATGGGGCTTTTGTTTCATTCGTCCAAAGAATGCTTTTCCAGAACTGGTCTGTCTTTTTTAGATGTTTTTTGGCAAAGTCTAATCTGGATTTTCTATTCTTCAGGCTTATGAATGGTTTGCACCTTGTGGTGAACCCTCAGTATTTGCTCTCATGAAGTCTTCTCTTGATTGTAGACTTTGACAATGATACGTCCACCTCCTGGAGAGGGTCCTCACTTATCTGGATGTTGTGAATGTTTTTTCTGTACCATAGAGAGGATCCTGCGATCATCCTTCACTGTTATCTTCCTAGGATGTCCAGGCCTTTTTATGTTGCTGAGCTCACCAGTGCATTCTTCTTTCCTCAGATTGTACCAAACTGTTGACTTGGCCACTCCTAATGTTGCTGCTATCCTTCTGGGGCCATAAAATTATGACGAAACGATGTAGGGAGGAGTCGGTGACGTGACACTGGTGTATGCTGGGACATGGCGACCATCTTGCTGGTGGGGACTGCTGGAAATTTTATAAACAAACATGTGTTTTACTCTTGGAGCATGTGAGTTTATCTCCTTTTTTTTACAATAAATGTTACCTGACATACTGCACCATGAGGTTTATTTCTTATACTTATATGGGATGGATTAATCTGCGGTGATCATTGTTGGAGCGATTTAATAAGAAGGTTTTAATTGAAAATCATTATATCTGTACCCTGGCTTGCTGTCCCTGACCTGGATGTGTGGAGATTGAGGAACTTTCCATATAATTCAACTGCTCATGTGGCCTTTGTAATGAGGGCCCATTAAAGAGGGTAAGCAGCAGTGTGATTGGTTTCCGGTGATGGTTTCCTCCTTTTTCACCTTTTGCTAACCACGTCGTGAATTGTGTGAAACACTATCCTTTGGATTTATTTTCTATGGACTTTCTTTACAAGCGCTGCACCTTACTTATAATACTTTTTTATTGTAATTTCTGTAATATTGTGCTAGCTGCTGTTTTATATTAGCTTTTAAGTGCGGTTATAAGTGCATCAGTTATTTATTTATTTTTATCCTTCTGATGGGTTTATTTTGTTTTTGAAGCCTTACAATGGCCTGTTTTATTTGCATTGACAGCTCTTTTTAATGATGTAGGTTCACAGCAATAGATTTCAAATGCAATTACCACACCTCGTACACACGGTTTGATTATTGGATGACCGAGCGTCTGATTTTTGTCAAAAGTGTGTGTGCAGGATTTTGTCTAGCATACTAACTATCCTCAAATAGTTTTTTGACAAACACGAATATAGTGACATACTATGAGAGTATAAAGAGGAAGTTCATTTCTCAAGCGCCACCCTTTGGGCCCCTTCTGCTAATTTCGTGTTAGTAGAAGTTTGGTGAGCGTAAAATGCCTTTTAAAATATGTTTAGCATAACTACATGCAAAGCAGCTTCATTATTATCCCACGAAAGAAGATGAGAATGTGCGCTGCATTTCGTCATTTCATCAGCTGCGGCTCCACGAATGTTAATTCTAGATTACGAACTGTAGTTTACAAGACCAAACTCTTCCCGGTCATTCCTTGATGCCGATTATGCATGTTTGTACTTTTCGACTTTTGTGTGACGATTTCTGTACTGACCATCCAAAAATCAGGTGTTGAGTTCACATCCGACAAAAAATTTATAGCCTGCACATCCAGCTTTTGTCTGAAAAAAGTGAAATCGGCTGCCACTCTTGGCTGTAGTACTAATGATCCGAAAATCCGCAGACAGCTCATCTTTCACTTCTGATTTTCATATAATGTGTACGAGGCCTAAGATTCAACTTCAGACCTTTTACCTGCTTAACCACTTGCCGCCCGCCATATAGGCGAATGACGGCTGCAAAGTGGTTTCAAAATCCTGACTGGGCATCATATGACGTCCTCAGGATTTTGGGGCGCGCATCGCGGTGATCGTTGTTGCGGTGTGTCAGTCTGACCCCCCGCAACTACGATCTCGGTAAAGAGTCTCCAACGGAGATTCTTTACCACGTGATCAGCCGTGTCCAATCATGGCTGATCACAGTGTAAATAGGAAGAGCCGTTGATCGGCTTTTCCTCACTCGCGTCTGTCAGACGCGAATAGAGGAGAGCCGGTCGACTTCTCCTCTGACAGCCCCCCCGTCTGTGGTGATCGATTATCAGCGCAGCCCCTCTGAGGATGCCCACTCTGGACCCCCCAGGGATGCCACCAGACCACCAGGGATGCCCAGCACCAGGTATGCCACCCTAAACCACCAGGGATGCCAGTCAGTGCCCACAATGAATGCCAATCAGTGACCACAATGGATGCCAATCAGTGCCTACAATGGGCATCACTGATTGGCATGCATTATTGTTTGGCACTGATTGGCATCCATCAGTACAAAACAGTACAATACAATGCCGCCTATCAGTGCCCATCTGTGCCACCTATCAGTGCCCATCCATGCCACCTATCAGTGCCCATCCATGCCCAGCTGTGCCGCCTATCCATGCCTATTCATGCTGCCTATCCATGCCAATCCGTGCCAGCTATCAGTGCCAATTTGTGCCACCTATCAGTGTCCATCTGTGTTGCCTATCAGTGCCACCTATCAGTGCCCATCAGTGCCGCCTATCAGTGCCACATATCAGTGCCCATCAATGCGACCTCGTCAGTGCCACTTCATTGGTGCCACCTCATCAGTGCTGCCTTATTAGTGCCCGTCAGTGCAGCCCCATCAGTGAAGGAGAATATGTACTTATTTACAAAGTTTTGAAACTGAAACAAAAAAAACATATTTTTTCCCAAATTATCGGTCTTTTTTTATTTGTTTAGCAAAAAATAAAAAACGTAGAGGTGATCAGATACCACCAAAATAAATCTCTATTTGTGGGAAAAAAATGATAAAAATTTCATTTGGGCACAGTGTAGCATTAACGTGCAATTGCCATTCAAATTGCGACAGCGTTGAAAGCTCAAAATGGACCGGACAGGAAGGTGTTTAAGTGCCCAGTATTGAAGTGATTAATTGATGAAGAAATATCTAAGAAGTAGCCCACACCTGGCCATGAAACAGCTTTTTATTCAATTGTCAAATTGCGTTTGGTCTCTTGAAAAAGGGGGATGTCTAATTTTAAAAGCTGTAATTCCTAAATCTTTCCTCCAATTTGGATGTACATACCCACAAATTAAACCTGAGGGTTTGCACTTTCAGCCCATATCCAATTATATAACTATAGCTTGAATATGTTTTGGTAAATACCTGAAAAAAAACTAAAATTGCGCCTGTGTCCAAATATATATAGACCTAACTGTGTATATGTATGTATGTATGTATATATATATATATATATATATATATATATATATATATATATATAAACATATCCCAAAAAAAAGTCCTCATAAATTTTGGCCAAAAATGTATTCTGCTTCATGTCTTTGGGGGAAAAAAAATCCCAATAAGTGTATATTAATTGATTTGCATGAACGTTAGAGTCTACAAATGATGGTGTATATATACTGGTATTTTTTGAGACTGTGTGGGGAACTGACTAACTGCCTCTGACATCTCCAGTGAGACTAATACAGTGATCAGTGCTAATATGCACTGCACTGTAATATCCCCCAAAAATATATTTAAAAAAAAATGAATTTCTTTCTCAGTTTAGACCGATATGTATTCTTCTACATATTTCTGGTAAAATAAATTTCAATAAGTGTATATTAATTGGTTTGCGCAAAAGTTATAGCATCTACAATATAGGGGATAAATTTATGGCATATTTATTAGTAATGGCGGTGACCTGCGATATCGGGACTGTAACATTGCGACGGACAGATCGGACACTTTTGACACTATTTTGACATTTATACAGCGATCAGAACTAATAATAGCCACTGATTTCTGTGTAAATGTCACTGGCAGGGAATGGGTTAAACACTAGGGGGCAATCAAGGGGTTCAGTGTGTGTGTGTGTCAGCATGTTTTTACTGTAGGGGGGATGGGCTACCTAGGACATGACAGAGATCACAGCTCCCGACTGCTCTTCTATTTATGAACAAGTTAAAATCGAGCTGAATTTCAGTGAGCATTGCAAGTGTTCAGCCTCATATTTATTTTGATGTTTTTGGTACGCTTTTGGTATGCGTGTCAAGACATTTGTTCTTTTTGAGATCATTTTAACAAGGAAATTCTCTTCTTGCATAGAGAAAAGTGCAAGTGTACATGTCTGTATGTTCTTCCTACAGTTTGTGGCTAAACTGCAGGAAACTGATGCAGAGAAAGAGAAGTTCAATACAGGCAGTTACCTAGCAAGTAACCGGTGCTCAGTGTTAACCCTTAGCTGACATTCCATTCTGCATCCTTGATTTGCAAAGTACTAATGCTTGTCTAAATATTATGCTTCTTGTGTTGAAGCTTGGCTAATCACATTATAATCACATTATATCCTCCAATATGTAGCTATTCATTTTTCCAAGTGCTATAACACTTCTGTAACTTCTACTTTTGGAGAATCTTTTCTGAAGACAATACAGTATTTCACCAAAATAAGTGACCCCTCACACTTTTGTGAATATTTATATCTTTCATATGACAACACTGAAGAAATTACACTTTGCTACAATGTAAAGTGTAACTCAGTACACAGCCATTAATGTCTAAACCGCTGGCAACAAAAGTGAGTACACCCCACGCGAAAATGTCCAAATTGGGCGCAAAGTGTCAATATTTTGTGTGGCCACCATTATTTTCCAGCACTGCCTTAACCTCTTGGGCATGGAGTTCACCAGAGCTTCACAGGTTGCCACTGGAGTCCTCTTCCACTCCTCCATGATGACATCATGGAGCTGGTGGATGTTAGAGACCTTGCACTCTCCCACCTTCCGTTTGAGGATGCCCCACAGATGCTCAATAGGGTTTTAGGTCTGGAGACATGCTTGGCCAGTCCATCACCTTTACCATCAGCCTCTTTAGTAAAGCAGTGGTCATCTTGGAGGTGTGTTTGGGGTCGTTATCATGTTGGAATACTGCCCTGCGGCCCAGTATCTAAAGGGAGGGGATCATGCTCTGCTTCAGTATGTCACAGTACATGTTGGCATTCATGGTTCCCCCAATGAACTGTAGCTCCACAGTGCCGGCAGCACTTCATGCAGCCCCAGACCATGACACTTCCACCACCAAGCTTGACTGTAGGCAAGACACACTTGTCTTTGTACTCCTCACCTGGCTGCCACCAAACACGCTTGGAACCTGTCCTGTTATACAGCTGTATGGTCTTGGCCATCATGCTGCAGCTCAGTTTCAGGGTCTTGGCAATCTTCTTATAGCCTAGGCCATCTTTATGTAAAGCAAGAATTCTTTTTTTTCAGATCTTTAGAGAGTTCTTTGCCATGAGGTACCATGTTGAACTTCCAGTGACCAGTATGAGAGAGTGACAGCGATAACACCAAATTTAACACACCTGCTCACCATTCACACCTGAGACCTTGTAACACTAATGAGTCACAGGACAACAGGGAAGGAAAATTGTGCCAATTTGGACATTTTCACTTAGAATTGTACTCACTTTTGTTGCCAGCGGTTTAGATATTAACCACTTGACCACTGGGCACTTAAACACCCTTAATAACCAGACCAATTTTCAGCTTTCGGTGCTTTCACATTTTGAATGACAATTACTCAGTCATGCAACACTGGACCTATATGAAATTTTTGTCCTTTTTTTCACACCAAATGGAGCTCTCTTTTGGTGGTATTTAATCACCGCTGGGTTTTTTATTTTTTGTGCTATAAAAGAAAAAATACAGAAAATTCTGTAAAAAAATGAATTTTTCTTCATTTCTGTTATAAAATTTAGCAGATTAGTAATTTTTTCTTCATAAATTTTGGCCAAAATTTATACCACTACATATCTTTGGTAAAAATAAGTACAAATTGGTGGATATTATTTGGTCTTTGTGAAAGTTATAGAGTCCACAAGCTGTGGTGCCAATATCTGAAAATTGATCACACCTGAAGTACTGACGGCCTATTTCAATTCTTGAGACCCTAACATGCCAGAAAAGTATAAATACCCCCCAAATGACACCTTTTTGGAAAGAAGACATTCCAATGTATTTAGTAAGAGGCATGATGAGTTTTTTGAAGTTGTCATTTTTTCCCACAATTCTTTGCAATATCAAGATTTTTTTTTACTTTTTTTTTTTTTTTCACAAAATTGTCATATTATCAGTTTATTTCTCACACAGCTAATGCATACCACAAATTACACCCCAAAACACATTCTGCTATTACTCCCGAGTACGGCGATACCACATGTGTGAGACTTTTACACAGTGCGGCCACATACAGAGGCCCAACATGCAGGGAGCGCCATCAGGCGTTCTGGAGCACCCAGGACAATTCTGCCATTTCTCTCCTACATGTAAAAATCATCATTTATTTGCTAGAAAATTACATCGAATCCCAAAACATTATATATGTTTTTTTAGCAAACACCCTGGAGAATACAATGGTGGTCGTTGCAACTTTTTATCTCGCACGGTATTTGCGCAGCAATTTTTCGAATGCTTTTTTTTGGAAAAAAAACAGTTTTGTGCTTAAAAAAAAAAAAAACACAGTAAAGTTAGCCCAATTTTTGCATAATGTGAAAGATGAAGTTACACCGAGTAAATCGATACCTAACATGTCACTCTTCAAAATTGCACAGGCTCGTGGAATGGCGCCAAACGTCGCTACTTAAAAATCCCCATAGGCAACGATTTAATTTTTTTTTAACTGGTTATATGTTTTGAGTTATAGAGGAGGTCTAGGGCTAGAATTATTGCTCTCGCTCTAACGTTCGCAGCGATACCTCACATGTGTGGTTTGAACACCGTTTTCATATGTGGGCGGGACTTACGTATGCGTTCGCTTCTGCATGCGAGCACATGGGGACAGGGGCGTTTAAAAAAAAAAAAAAAAATTTATTGTTCATTTTACTTTATTTTAGTTTGACATTTTTTTCCCCAAAAATAAATTTTTTGATCACTTTTATTCCTATTACAAGGAATGTAAACATCCCTTGTAATAGGAATATGGCATGACAGGTCCTCTTTACAGTGAGATATGGGGTCAATAAGACCCCGCATCTCACCTCTAAGCTGGGAAGCCTGAAAAAAAAAAAAAAAGATTCTGGATTTGATAGTATTGGCGAGTCGGTAGAAGCACCAGAGGGTGGCGGGAGGGGGAGGGGGTGTCTATGGCTGGGTATTGCAGGGTATCACCGACTATGGCTGGGTATGGCTGGGTATATCAGAGTATGGCTGGGTATCTCAGAGTATGGCGTTGCAGAGTATTGCGTTGCAGAGCATTGCAGGATATTGGAGGGTGTTGCAGAGCATTGCAGAGTGTTGCACGGTATTGGCGGGTGTTGCAGAGCATTGCAGAGTGTTGCAGAGTATTGCAGGGTATTGCAGGGTATTGCAGTGTAATGCAGAGTAATGCAGAGTAATGCAGAGTAATGGCAGGGTATTGCAGAGTAATAGCAGGGTAATGCAGTGTAATGCAGAGTATTGCAGAGTATTGCAGTGTATTGCAGAGTATTGCAGGGTATTGCAGGTTATTGCAGAGTAATGCAGAGTAATGCAGAGTATTGCAGGGTATTGCAGAGTAATGCAGAGTAATGGCAGGGTATTGCAGAGTATTTGCAGGGAATTGAGGGGTTAATTTTCGGTGAGCAGCGATGTGGGCACTGCAGATGCAGCCCACATTGCTGCTGACACCGATCTCTTCCCCCTCCGCTGTTCCGATCGGTACAGAGAGGGGGAGGGAGGAACCGGCGTCATAACAGAGGGGAATTCTGGGAGGACGTCATATGACGGCCTCCCAGAGTTAAGAAACCGCCCTGAAGCCGTCATTCGGCTATAGGGCGGTTATTAAGTGGTTAATGGCTGTGTGTTGAGTTATTTTGAAGGGACAGCAAATTTGCACTGTTATACAAGCTGCACACTCACTACACTGTAGCAAAGTGTAATTTCTTCAGTGTTGTCACTTGAAAAGATATAATAAACTATTTACAAAAATGTGAGGGGTGTACTCACTTTTGTGAGATACTGTACATACAAGAGGTAAATAGCCACATTGACTTTGCTGTGGAATACAAATAGTATGCAATCTGGAATGTAATATAAATAGTATACTAGTTGTGACAGACCTAGCCGGGATACAGGCTTTTTGAGAGGACTGAATGCGAGCCTCTTGCCGATCGATTATGGGCCCTGGATTTTAAGGGGCACAGGGTAAATGAGAACCCCACTATAATCTGTGCTAGTCAGATTCAATGCTGTATATATGTATATATGATGTGTGTTGTCTCATGCTGTTGGGACACACACTGTCAGATGCTAATGTCATTAACTCCAGTCAACTGTCTGTTGTGTAAATGAGTCTAGTCTGGCTTGTAAGGACATTCCAAACGTTGTTGTTTGTGCTAATTAACCCTTTGTTTATGTTTATAGTAATGTTTATTGAGCTAGGAGCCGAATAGTCTTATCCCTTCAGTCAAACTAGTCTGAGTGTTGATTAGATAATTAGCTCATGCTAATTAGGTTAGGTTTTAGTCACTCCGCTGTATATATATTTTGTGTGAGATCTCAAATAAAGGTCATTCCTGATGTCTTCCAAGCCTGGTGTCGTCTAGTGCTTGGGGGTTCCTATAGCCAGATCCATTGGACTTGTGTTCCAGGACTTAGGAAGCGGTATATAGACGGAAGCACTCAATCGGAGTGTGGGATCGGTTCCGTCACATTGGTGGCAGCAGTGGGATGCTTCCTGCAGTCTAGGACATCCAAACCTCCACTGAGATCCAAGATCAGGATAGCAGACTTAAGTCACCCCAGCGGAGATATGGACCTGGCATCAGAGTTCCCGGGGCTGCTGCGGATCGTCCTTTCAGCATACACCAGGACTGTGTCTGAGGATGAATATCTGGAGCTCAGGCAGCGGATTTGGGTGGAGCTATGGATTAGAGCCCTCCAGCTCGCTGGTATAAAACAGGGCAAGTGCTTTCCAACCCGAGAGCAACGGGCCAGTGACCAACGGGCATTGCGGATGGCATTCCCGGGAGAGCGGCCCCAGGAGCAATGGGTGACTGAGTTGGACAGGCTGGTCCAGCAGGAGATAGAGCTGGACAATCATTATCGGGCTCTGCAATGGCACGCAGGGCAGGAATATTTAGGGGAAACAACAGAATGCTCTCCAGAGGGATATGACTTTGGAGGCCCTGGATTGCTGTGGGAGAGCCTTACAGATCGTTTTGTGTTTGGCGATGAAGGGGAACCTACCCTTGAGGACCTGCGAGAATATAGAGAGGCTATACTCGGTCTTGCCGGAGTCTCAGAGCTTAAACCTGATCTGGATCATTTGTTAAGGAAGGAACAGCATCTGGAAATGGCATACAGGAAACTGCTAGAACACGTTCAGCAGCATGCCAGAGAATCGGCAGTGGAAACTCCAGAGATTGTCGTCCCCAAACCTGAAGTTTTGACAACAGGGCAGAGTTCTGCTAACTTCTGCCCAGTACCAACAGTGGCTTTGGCCTTCTTGGGAGAAAAGGTAGTCGGCCTTTCTCCCACAACACTGACAGCGACATGTGATTTTCTGCCAGCAGCATCTATGGAGTTACAACAAACTTCTCCAACTGAGGATCTGGTGACTGAACAGAGGGCCCAAGACCTCTGTCCCACACTTTTAGCAATTCCAGAGACTGGGGATTTAAAAGACATTTCTGTAGAGGAGGAACCACCTAGCAAACCCCCAGCAGAAGTTCTGGCAACCGGACAGAGGGTCCAAGACCTCTGCCCCACACCTGCCGCAATTCGGGATGCCCAGGGTGAGGAGGTGGCAGTCTATCACGAGCTGCAGATCAGGATCCAAGGAGAGAATGCAGTCACCTCACAACTGCAGCTTGATCTTGTGTCGGTGGATCGGCCTGTGGTCTCCACTAACAGAAAACCAGCAGAAGTGCTGGCAACCGGGCAGAGTGCTACCAACCTCTGCCCAGGAGCGGCAACAACTGCGGAGTTCCAGGTAGCTGGGGCAGTCAGCCTCTCTCCCCAACAGTTAGCTGGAGCAGATGATGTAGGGAAGCTCCTACACCCCGCTGAACTGCTGGCAACGGAACAGAGCGCTGCTGGCCTCTGCCCACAACAAACAGAGGACAGATTTCCTGTAAAGGTGGATGAGACTTCAGTCTCCACCTGTATACCCCAGGGATTCTGGGCAGTAGGCCCAGATGCCCAACATCATGGCGGACTAAGCCCAACCACCCTGTCTTCTCTCCTGCGGCTAAAGGGACTCCAGGGGGAAGGACCGGTCCACACCTCTCCCCAGCGTCAAGCATGTTCTCTAAGAGAGGCAGAGGTTGGCTGGGTAAGGAATACTTTGTTTGTGACACTTTATTTGGGGTACTGTGTGGATACCAGCATTAGAGGACTGGAACCCCTGACCAACTTCGGAGTCAACCCGTCTGGGGTCTCCTCCTGTATTAGTCTCCTGCCGAAAGGGGAGATGTGTGACAGACCTAGCCGGGACACAGACTTTTTGAGAGGACTGAATGCGAGCCTCTTGCCGATCGATTATGGGCCCTGGATTTTAAGGGGCACAGGGTGAATGAGAACCCCACTATAATCTGTGCTAGTCAAATTCAATGCTGTATATATGTATATATGATGTGTGTTGTCTCATGCTGTTGGGACACACACTGTCAGATGCTAATGTCATTAACTCCAGCCACCTGTCTGTTGTGTAAATGAGTCTAGTCTGGCTTGTAAGGACATTCCAAACATTGTTGTTTGTGCTAATTAACCCTTTGTTTATGTTTATAGTAATGTTTATTGAGCTAGGAGCCGAAAAGTCTTATCCCTTCAGTCAAACTAGTCTGAGTGTTGATTAGATAATTAGCTTGTGCTAATTAGGTTAGGTTTTAGTCACTCCGCTGTATATATATTTTGTGTGAGATCTCAAATAAAGGTCATTCCTGATGTCTTCCAAGCCTGGTGTCGTCTAGTGCTTGGGGGTTCCCATAGCCAGATCCATTGGACTTGTGTTCCAGGACTTAGGAAGCGGTATATAGACGGAAGCACTCAATCGGAGTGTGGGATCGGTTCCGTCATACTAGTGTATATGGTCAATGACCTAGTAAGGGATAGGGCCTTTTTGAAGTCTAGCTTCAGCATTCATACAAGTCAGTGGAGGTTGGTGTTTTTTTTTGGAGGGGGGGGTATTGGCTGTGGGTGCATTGTTTGCCGCTGACACCCCCCTGGTCAGACACCACACTTACCCCATCAATAGAGCAGGAAGCACTTCCCTGTGGACGACAGCTTCTCCTGCGCCTCCTCCCTCCTCCTCTGAGGCCAATATTATTATTATTATACAAGATTTTTATAGTGCCAACAGTTTACGCAGCGCTTTACAATGTATAAGGGGGGACAACACAATTACAGTACAATATAAAAGGTACAGGAGGGCCCTGCTTGTAGAGCTTACATTCTAAAGGGAGGGGGTGGTGGTACAAAAGGTAATAGTTGCAGAGAATGATTTGATGGGGGTGGCTTCTCCATTCGGTCAACTGAGAAATGGGTCTCAAGACCCGCTTCCTGGTTGGCCAGGAGGAGAATCAGTGTAACAATAGAGAGCCCACTCTTTTTCGACTCCTATTAGAGCCATTTGGCTCTAATCACGTGCTAAAATAAAAACAACCCATTGGAATCCATGCGTCCAGCACCTCACATGTAGATTAGGGGGCTGGACAGATGGGGGCTGGACAGGCATCACCCCTGTGCCCAGCATTACGGGCCCACCACTGATACAAATACCGGGCTTTGAGTAGTGAGATTTAGTATTTTTCAAAAGAAAGGCTCCTGGATGTTTAGGGAGTGAAGTTGGTGAACCCTACTTTTCTCTGGAAACTTTCAAAAGATTTAGCAGTGTTTATAGTAATTGGACAATTATTGTTGATTAAATCAGTTCTGAATATCTTTAGCAGTTCTTATGGGCAGCAATATTATCATGGTATATAAAAGCATCATGAGGGAACAGTGTTTTAACATTAGGCTGCATCTGGTCCGTTGAAATTTTAAATGTGGTCATACTTACCCCTACCGATGGTCAGGCACTATAGCTAACTTTTTTGTTCTTCACCTATAGCAGCCCCCTTTCCCATAAGGCAAGTAGGCCTACTGGTACTCGGTTGCTCCCAGGATGTATACAAAATGCTATAGTGTCTGGCAACCAGGCACAAACTGAACACAGCAAACAGGTACTTGTGGATGGCAGACAGGCAGAGTGGATCAATGACAGTCCAGGTATAAGGCAGGAAAGGTTCAGAATAGTCAGGGTCAATCCGTAGTCAAAAAGGCAGGCATGTTTAATAGTCCCGGGACCAATCTGGGGTCATTAATAAAGGGTAATCCAAAGAGCAAACAGCAGACAGGGCAGACAAACAGGGAGCTTGGAGCATGTTTTAAACACAATATGACACGCATGAGACTGCAGGCTTGGCTGGCTTAAATCAGGTTTAGTCTCCACCCAGAGACTGGCTACATCAATCACCTTGCAGGTGGACAGACAAGGAGTACGCATCACAGCCAAACCAAGATGCTGAAATTAGTCCAGCAGCTGTGATGGAGCATCAGCGCTACACGCCCCTGACATATTTCTTGACCAGTGAACCGGCCTAGTGACATCATACATCCACCTACTCTATATCCTTCCTTTAATACAGCATTCTTATGACTGATCCTATGCCCAATGGCATCTCAAGGAGGATTGTTCTTTAACACGCTCTCCTCTATTAAACTAAATCATTTTTGGTAATGGCGACTGTGATGGACCGACTGGAACCCAGCCTGGGTGCTTCTGCCAAGTTACAGCTTCCTCCACTCTGGACGGAGGAAACAGGTATTATAGCTGAGTATTGCACCCAAGAACTAGACAACTCTAGCTTAGGTGCAAACAGGAAGTGACTTTATTATAAATTCCCACAAAATATATACCACACAAGATCAGGTTAGGGCTTGATCACATTATCCTAAACAATGAAAACTGTAAACAGTAATGTTACACATCTAATGAACAGCTAATATAAACATAAACAGTAAGCTAATAGTAAGCTAATAAACAACTAGTCACCTAGATAAGCCTAGGTGACTCAGGTCAGTGCCCACCCAGACAGGACAGCACCAGTTTTCAAGAAAACCCAGGGTTGTCCAAATCTCATTAACAAGCTTTTTTTTTTCATCCATCTTCTCACTGAGTTGGCAGAGACCATCATGGCTTCCTTGACTGTTAAATGGGGTAATGTCATCTTGCACTATATAACAGGACATCTTCCTGAATTCTTGTAGCTCCCTCAAATGCCACTGCCCATAGTAAGTAGGCAAGAGGCTACCCTGCTGTCCCCTCCAAACGTCTCTGTCCCATTTGGGTCTATCACAGTGACCATAAAGAAATGTAAACAGTGAAAATTGTAGTGCCCTCTTGCATTGGTAGTTACCCATAAAATGGTGGTCAGTGAATACATACCACCTAAAACTGGTGGTCAGTGTAAATGTTAACATTGTTAGACAGTGGAAACCTGCCCCCTTTTATTGGTGGTCAGCTGATACATGTCCTCTTATACTGGGAAACAATGGAATGGTGTCTCCTAGTATTGATGGTCAGTGGAGACATGCCCCCTTACCAATGATGGACAGTGGAAATACAACCCCAAACAATGTCAGTGAGGAGATGTCCCCTTGAATTTGATCAGTGGAGAAGCACACACTTTCACAGCGAAGAAGTTCCCCCCTTGAATTTGTGATTGGTGGCAAAATGCCCCCTTACATTGGTGGTCAGTGTAGTGCTCCCTTACCTAGATGATCAGTGTAGATGTGCCCCATTACATTGGTGCCTATTGTAGTGCTCCCTTACCTAAATGATCAGTAATCAGTGTAGACATGCCCCCTTACATTGGTGGTCAGAGAGTGCCTCATGCACACGAGACGCAGATGAAACCTCTGTTAAAAAAAAGCTGAAACGCGCGTTTAGAAACGCGCGTTTTGCCGCGTTTGCGTTTAAACGCGTTTATAAAGATAACATCATGTAGACCCTCCCCAAGCTCTCAAAGCATTTTTTTTAACTATTTCTGCTATTTTGATCAGAGTGAGCAGCAGCAGCATAGAGAGCAGTTGTACACTTGCATTTGCCGTGTCACTTGCCACGGCACCTGCCACAAGTTGTGGATTGTCCACTTGCCACGTCACTTGCCACAAGTTGGGGATTGTCCACTTGCCACATCACCTGCCACGTCACCTGCCACAAATTGTGGATTGTCCACTTGCCACGTCACTTGCCACATCACCTGCCACGTCACTTGCCACGAGATGTGGATTGTCCACTTTCCACGTCATCTGCCATGCCACCTGCCACAAGCTGTGGATTGTCCACTTGCCACGTCACCAGCCACATCACCTGCCACAAGTTGTGGATTGTCCACTTGCCACGTGACTTGCCACATCACCTGCCACGTCACTTGCCACATCACCTGCCACAAGTTGTGGATTGTCTACTTGCCGCGTCACTTGCCACATCACCTGCCACGTCACTTGCCACGTCACCTGCCACAAGTTGTGGATTGTTCACTTGCCACGTCACCTGCCACGTCACCTGCCACAAGTTGTGGATTGTCCACTTGCCACGTCACTTGCCACAAGCTGTGGATTGTCCACTTGCCACATCACTTGCCACGTCACCTGCCACGTCACTTGCCACGTCACCTGCCACAAGTTTTGGATTGTCCACTTGCCACGTCACTTGCCACGTCAGCTGCCACGTCAGCTGCCACGTCACTTGCCACGAGATGTGGATTGTCCACTTTCCACGTCATCTGCCATGCCACCTGCCACAAGCTGTGGATTGTCCACTTGCCACGTGACTTGCCACATCACCTGCCACGTCACTTGCCACATCACCTGCCACAAGTTGTGGATTGTCTACTTGCCGCGTCACTTGCCACATCACCTGCCACGTCACTTGCCACGTCACCTGCCACAAGTTGTGGATTGTTCACTTGCCACGTCACCTGCCACAAGTTGTGGATTGTCCACTTGCCACGTCACTTGCCACAAGCTGTGGATTGTCCACTTGCCACATCACTTGCCACGTCACCTGCCACGTCACTTGCCACGTCACCTGCCACAAGTTTTGGATTGTCCACTTGCCACGTCACTTGCCACGTCAGCTGCCACGTCACTTGCCACGAGATGTGGATTGTCCACTTTCCACGTCATCTGCCATGCCACCTGCCACAAGCTGTGGATTGTCCACTTGCCACATCACCTGCCACGTCACTTGCCACATCACCTGCCACAAGTTGTGGATTGTCCACTTGCCGCGTCACTTGCCACATCACCTGCCACATCACCTGCCACGTCACTTGCCACGTCACCTGCCACAAGTTGTGGATTGTTCACTTGCCACGTCACCTGCCACGTCACCTGCCACAAGTTGTGGATTGTCCACTTGCCACGTCACTTGCCACAAGCTGTGGATTGTCCACTTGCCACATCACTTGCCACGTCACCTGCCACGTCACTTGCCACGTCACCTGCCACAAGTTTTGGATTGTCCACTTGCCACGTCACTTGCCACGTCAGCTGCCACGTCACTTGCCACGAGATGTGGATTGTCCACTTTCCACGTCATCTGCCATGCCACCTGCCACAAGCTGTGGATTGTCCACTTGCCACGTCACCAGCCACATCACCTGCCACAAGTTGTGGATTGTCCACTTACCACGTGACTTGCCACATCACCTGCCACGTCACTTGCCACATCACCTGCCACAAGTTGTGGATTGTCCACTTGCCACACCACTTTCCACGTCACCTGCCACGTCACTTGCAACATCACCTGCCACGTCACCTGCCACAAGTTGTGGATTGTCCACTTGCCACGTCACTTGCCACATCACCTGCCACGTCACTTGCCACAAGATGTGGATTGTCCACTTTCCACGTCACCTGCCATGCCATCTGCCACAAGTTGTGGATTGTCCACTTACCACGTCACCAGCCCCATCACCTGCCACAAGTTGTGGATTGTCCACTTGCCACACCACTTTCCACGTCACCTGCCACGTCACCTGCCACAAGATGTGGATTGTCCACTTGCCACGTCACCAGCCACATCACCTGCCGCAAGTTGTGGATTGTCCACTTGCCACGTCCCTTGCCACGTCCCCTGCCACGTCACCTGCCACAAGTGGATTGTCCACTTGCCACATCACTTGCCACATCACCTGCCACAAGTTGTGGATTGTCCACTTTCCACGTCACCTGACACAAGTTGTGGATTGTCCACTCGCCACGTCACTTGCCACATCCCCTGCCACAAGTGGATTGTCCACTTGCCACATCACTTGCCCCATCACCTGCCACAAGTTGTGGATTGTCCACTTGCCACGTCACCTGACACAAGTTGTGGATTGTCCACTCGCCACGTCACTTGCCACATCACCTGCCACAAGTGGATTGTCCACTTGCCACGTCACTTGCCACGTCCCCTGCCACAAGTGGATTGTCCACTTGCCACGTCACTTGCCACGTCACCTGCCACAAGTTATGGATTGTCCACTTGCCACGTCACATGCCAGTCACCTGCCACAAGTTGTTGATTTTCCACTTGCCACGTCACCTGCCAAGTCACTTGCCGCGTCACCTGCCAGGTCACTTGCCACGTCACCTGCCACAAGTTGTGGATTGTCCACTTTCCACGTCACTTGCCACTTCACCTGCCACGTCACTTGCCACAAGTTGTGGATTGTCCACTTGCCACATCACTTGCCACCTGCCATGTCACTTGCCACAAGTTGTGGATTGTCCACTTGCCACGTCACTTGCCACAAGTTGTGGATTGTCCACTTGCAATTGCAATTGTTTAAAATATTTTTCTAATGGTTTTTCATCATTTGCAATCATTTTTGAGATTTTTAATGTAAAAAAAAAGGTCACCTTTAAAAACGCATATAAACGCAAACGCGGCTAAACGCGGGTGCCGCGTTTAGCCACGTTTTGCGTCTGAAACGCAGAAATTTTTGTTTCTGAACGCATTTTTTTGCTTCTGGAAAAACGAGATTAAACGCAACTGCATAGAAACGGAAAAAAACGAGACTGTGTGCATGGACACATAGGATAACATTGAATGAGTTCAGGTGCAGTTGAAAAAACTGTCCAACTGCATCTGAACGCGCGTTTAACTGCGTCTCGTGTGCATCTCAAAAATGATTGCAAATTATGAAAAACCATTAGAAAAATATTTTAAACAATTGCAATTGCAAGTGGACAATCCACAACTTGTGGCAAGTGACATGGCAGGTGGCAAGTGACGTGGCAAGTGGACAATCCACAACTTGTGGCAAGTGACATGGCAGGTGGCAAGTGATGTGGCAAGTGGACAATCCACAACTTGTGGCAAGTGACGTGGCAGGTGAAGTGGCAAGTGACGTGGAAAGTGGACAATCCACAACTTGTGGCAGGTGACGTGGCAGGTGATGTGGCAAGTGGACAATCCCCAACTTGTGGCAAGTGACGTGGCAAGTGACGTGGCAAGTGGACAATCCAAAACTTGTGGCAGGTGACGTGGCAAGTGACGTGGCAGGTGATGTGGCAAGTCACGTGGCAAGTGGACAATCCACAACTTGTGGCAGGTGACGTGGCAGTTGGACAATACACAACTTGTGGCAGATGACGTGGCAAGTGACGTGGCAAGTGGACAATCCACAACTTGTGGCAGGTGCCGTGGCAAGTGACACGCTAAATACAAGTACACTGCAGCTCTCACAGCTGCTGCTACTCACTCTGGTCTCACAAAATTGCTGAAATAGTTAATAATACTGTTTTTTTGAGCTGGGGAGGGTCTATGATGTTAGCTTAACTAAACGCTTCTAGACACAAACGCGGTAAAACGCGGTAAAACGCCGCTAAATCGCGGTAAAAATCGCGGCAAGTGACCTGGCAGGTGACGCGGCAAGTGACCTGGCAGGTGACGCGGCAAGTGACCTGGCAGGTGACGTGGCAAGTGGAAAATCAACAACTTGTGGCAGGTGACTGGCATGTGACGTGGCAAGTGGACAATCCATAACTTGTGGCAGGTGACGTGGCAAGTGACGTGGCAAGTGGACAATCCACTTGTGGCAGGGGACGTGGCAAGTGACGTGGCAAGTGGACAATCCACTTGTGGCAGGGGATGTGGCAAATGACGTGGCGAGTGGACAATCCACAACCTGTGGCAGGTGATGTGGCAAGTGATGTGGCAAGTGGACAATCCACTTGTGGCAGGTGACGTGGCAGGGGACGTAGCAAGGGACGTGGCAAGTGGACAATCCACAACTTGTGGCAGGTGACGTGGCAGGTGACGTGGAAAGTGATGTGGCAAGTGGACAATCCACAACTTGTGGCAGGTGATGTGGCTGGTGACGTGGCAAGTGGACAATCCACATCTTGTGGCAGGTGACGTGGCAGGTGACGTGGAAAGTGGTGTGGCAAGTGGACAATCCACAACTTGTGGCAGGTGATGTGGCTGGTGACGTGGCAAGTTGACAATCCACAACTTGTGGCAGGTGGCATGGCAGGTGACGTGGAAAGTGGACAATCCACATCTTGTGGCAAGTGACATGGCAGGTGATGTGGCAAGTGACGTGGCAAGTAGACAATCCACAACTTGTGGCAGGTGATGTGGCAAGTGACGTGGCAGGTGATGTGGCAAGTCACGTGGCAAGTGGACAATCCACAACTTTTGGCAGGTGATGTGGCTGGTGACGTGGCAAGTGGACAATCCACAGCTTGTGGCAGGTGATGTGGCAAGTGATGTGGCAAGTGGACAATCCACTTGTGGCAGGTGACGTGGCAGGGGACGTGGCAAGGGACGTGGCAAGTGGACAATCCACAACTTGTGGCAGGTGACGTGGAAAGTGATGTGGCAAGTGGACAATCCACAACTTGTGGCAGGTGGTGTGGCTGGTGACGTGGCAAGTGGACAATCCACATCTTGTGGCAGGCGACGTGGCAGGTGACGTGGAAAGTGATGTGGCAAGTGGACAATCCACAACTTGTGGCAGGTGATGTGGCTGGTGACGTGGCAAGTGGACAATCCACAACTTGTGGCAGGTGGCATGGCAGGTGACGTGGAAAGTGGACAATCCACATCTTGTGGCAAGTGACATGGCAGGTGATGTGGCAAGTGACGTGGCAAGTAGACAATCCACAACTTGTGGCAGGTGATGTGGCAAGTGACGTGGCAGGTGATGTGGCAAGTGACGTGGCAAGTGGACAATCCACAACTTGTGGCAGGTGATGTGGCTGGTGACATGGCAAGTGGACAATCCACAGCTTGTGGCAGGTGGCATGGCAGATGACGTGGAAAGTGGACAATCCACATCTCGTGGCAAGTGACGTGGCAGGTGATGTGGCAAGTGATGTGGCAAGTGGACAATCCACAACTTGTGGCAGGTGACGTGGCAGGTGATGTGGCAAGTGATGTGGCAGGTGATGTGACAAGTGGACAATCCACATCTTGTGGCAAGTGACGTGGCAGCTGACGTGGCAAGTGACGTGGCAAGTGGACAATCCAAAACTTGTGGCAGGTGACGTGGCAAGTGACGTGGCAGGTGACGTGGCAAGTGACGTGGCAAGTGGAAAATCCACAGCTTGTGGCAAGTGACATGGCAGGTGGCAAGTGATGTGGCAAGTGGACAATCCACAACTTGTGACAGGTGACGTGGCAAGTGATGTGGCAGGTGATGTGGCAAGTCACGTGGCAAGTGGAAATCCACAACTTGTGGCAGGTGATGTGGCTGGTGACGTGGCAAGTGGACAATCCACAACTTGTGGCAGGTGGCATGGCAGGTGACATGAAAAGTGGACAATCCACATCTTGTGGCAAATGACGTGGCAGGTGATGTGGCAAGTGACGTGGCAGGTGGACAATCCACAACTTGTGGCAGGTGATGTGGCAAGTGACGTGGCAGGTGATGTGGACAATCCCCAACTTGTGGCAGGTGACGTGGCAAGTGACGTGGCAAGTGGACAATCCACAACTTGTGGCAGGTGACGTGGCAGGTGATGTGGCAAGTGGACAATCCACAACTTGTGGCAGGTGACGTGGCAAGTGACCTGGCAGGTGATGTGGCAAGTGACATGGCAAGTAGACAATCCACAACTTGTGGCAGGTGATGTGGCAAGTGACGTGGCAAGTGGACAGTCCACAACTTGTGGCAGGTGATGTGGCTGGTGACGTGGCAAGTGGACAATCCACAGCTTGTGGCAGGTGGCATGGCAGATGACGTGGAAAGTGGACAATCCACATCTCGTGGCAAGTGACGTGGCAGGTGATGTGGCAAGTGACGTGGCAAGTGGACAATCCACAACTTGTGGCAGGTGACGTGGCAGGTGATGTGGCAAGTGGACAATCCCCAACTTGTGGCAAGTGACGTGGCAAGTGACGTGGCAAGTGGACAATCCAAAACTTGTGGCAGGTGACGTGGCAAGTGACGTGGCAGGTGATGTGGCAAGTCACGTGGCAAGTGGACAATCCACAACTTGTGGCAGGTGACGTGGCAGTTGGACAATACACAACTTGTGGCAGATGACGTGGCAAGTGACGTGGCAAGTGGACAATCCACAACTTGTGGCAGGTGCCGTGGCAAGTGACACGCTAAATACAAGTACATTGCAGCTCTCACAGCTGCTGCTACTCACTCTGGTCTCACAAAATTGCTGAAATAGTTAATAATACTGTTTTTTTGAGCTGGGGAGGGTCTATGATGTTAGCTTAACTAAACGCTTCTAGACGCAAACACGGTAAAACGCAGCTAAATCGCGGTAAAAATCACGGCAAAACGCGCATTTCTAAATGCCGGTTTCAACATGTGTCCAGCAGCGTTTGCATCTGCGTCTCGTGTGCATGAAGCCTTAATATTAGGGTTAGGGAATAAAGTGATTGTAAATTCTCATTTTTTTTTCTATTAAAATAACAAACATGTTATACTTACCTCCTCTGTGCAGTGGGTTTGCACAGGGCAGCCCCTCTCCTTCTCTTCTCGTGTCCCTCTTCAGTGTTCCTGGCCCCTCCCTCCTGTCGAGTGCCCCCATTCAAGCATGGAGCTGCAGCCTGGCCCCACTCCCTCTCTCCCCTGATTGGCTAACTGATTTTGATTGACAGCAGCAGAAGCCAATGGTGCCGCTGCTGTTTCTCAAACAGGAGGGAGAGGCCCAGACTGATGAGGCACTCATGGGCATGGGATAAAGATGGGGCACAGGTAAATATTAGAGGGGCTGCTGCACACAGAAGGCTTTTTAACGTAATGCATAGAATGCATTAAGATAAAAAAACTTCTGACTTTACAACCACTTTAACCACTTCAGCCCCGGAAGGATTTACCCCCTTCCTGACCAGAGCATTTTTTTTGCGATTCTGTACAATTTAGCTGACAATTGCGTGGTCGTGGGACATTGCACCCAAACAAGATTGATGTCCATTTTTTCCCACAAATAGAGCTTTCTTTTGGTGGTATTTAATCACCTCTGCGGTTTTTATTTTTTGCGCTATAAACAAAAAAAGCCATCAATTTTGAAAAAAAAGCAATATTTTTTACTTTTTGCTATAATAAATATCCCCAAAAAATATATAAAAAACGAATTTCTGCCACAGTTTAGGCCGATATGTATTCTTCTACGTATTTTTGGTAAAAAGAAAACGCAATAAGTGTACGGGCCGACGTACTGGTAAGTCAGTTTGCACAGCCGGCCGCCCTGCCACAGTATATGTCCGGTGGGCGGTCCGGAAGTGGTTAGGGTTATTTTACTTTTTTATTTTTATTAAAAATGTTTATGTATTATTTATTTATTGAAGATTTTTTTATTATTATTATTATTTTTATTTAAATTTGAGCAGAAAAATGCATGACAAAACATGCTAAAACGCTCAAATCAAGCATTTCCATGCATTTCTGTGGAACAAATACTGCTTCAAAAATGCACTAATCTGCCCGATTTTAACTACAAAAAAAACTCCAGAACTTTTTTGAGCTTCAGGCAACTTGTACTGAAGATGTAAACCATCTCCATAAAGCATAAATAATTTTTTGGAGCTTTGAGCTTCAAGCTACAAAAGAATGAGGCGTTAATGGAAGATTGAATACAATTTGCAACATTTTCATCTTAAATGAGTGCATTTTTTGAAAGAAGATCCACAACATGACGCAGTTATTTTAATTCTCAATATATTCTGATTGCTCAAAGAAAATGTCTAATGCAAGTTACAACATATACATGTAGAAACAAACATTAGCTGTAACAATGCTAGCACATAAATTATATAGAACAGACAGTGCCTTTCTTTCTGTCCTCTTTTTTAAAAACCTAGCTCTTTGTTTAGCCCTTGTTGTTAAACATTCCACAGCCTTCCAATTATTAAAGAAATCCAGTGTATCTGTGTCTTGGAGAGGCTTCAGGGAAAGATTATAATTCATATCAGTTTTCCTAAACATTTCCAATCCCTCGTTAGGTGCTGTCAAATATTTTCCTAAACATATCTTTATGTACAATGCATGCAGAAATAGCAGGGAGGATATGTAAAAAAGCTAGAAGTAGCTTTCCACAAGACATTTTGTTTTGAGACTAAAAAAGTGTCCTCTTCAATTAGTGGTTAAAGGAAGTGCCCCCTTACATTGGTGGTCATGTTTAAATGTAAAAAAAAGGTCACCTTTAAAAACGCATATAAACGCAAACGCGGCTAAACGCGGTAGCGGCGTTTTGCCGCTTTTTACCGCGTTTTGCGTCTGAAACGTGGAAATTTTTCCTTCTGAACGCATTTTTTTGCTTCTGGAAAAACGAGATTAAACGCAACTGCATAAAAACGGAAAAAAACGAGACTGTGTGCATGGACACACAGGATAACATTGAATGAGTTCAGGGGCAGTTGAAAAAACTGTCCAACTGCATCTGAACGCGCGTTTAACTGCGTCTCGTGTGCATGAGGCCTAACCCCTAATCCTAACCTCTATTCTAATAAAATAAATAAATAAAAATATATAAGTAAATAAATAAAATAAATAGATTAAGCCCCAACCATAACCTTTAACCCCTAACCCTTTACAAAAAATGTTTTTATTCTTTTATTTATCAGTGTCCTGATTATCAGTGCAGTCCCAACAGTGCCCATCACTTCTGCCAATCAGTGCCCACCAGTGCACTCTCAGTGCCACCCATCAGTGCTGCCTACCAGTTCCCATCAGTGCTTCCTACCAGTTCCCATCAGTGCTGCCTATCAGTGCCCATCAGTGACGCCTATCAGTGCAGCCTCATCATCAGTACCGCCTTATCAGTGCCCATCAGTGCAGCCTTATCAGCCCACATCAGTGAAGAAGAAAAATTACCTGTTTGCAAAATTGTTTAAAAGGTTTGTTTTGTTTTTCAAAATTGATTAAATACCACCAAATACAGCTCTATTTGTGTGTGTGGGGGGGGGGGGGGGGGAGGAGGAATGTCATGGGTACAGTGTTGCAATTGTCATTCTAATGTCCCGTACACACGATCGGACGTTCCGACAACAAAACTGTGAAATTTTATTCAAAGGTTGTTGGCTCCAACTTTTCTTGCATGCACACAGTCACATAAATGTTGGCCAACAATTATGAACGTGGGAACGTGGTAACATACAAGACGTACGACGAGCAGGAAAGTCCGCCAACAAATGTTCAATGGAGCATACACACAGTCGGACTTTCTGCCATCAAAGCTCACATCCAACATTTGTTGTCGGAAAATCTGAGTGTGTACGGGGCAAAAGTGTGACAGCGCTGAAAGCTGAAAATTGGCCTAGGCAAGAAGGGGGTAAAAGTGGCAATAGGCAAGTGGTTAAAAAAATTGTGCATAAACGTGCATACAAATGTCTGAAAAATGCTCAAACACGATGCACTTGCCTTTTTTTAATTGAAAAACCACGAGTGCAACCACATTGTGAAAGGCACACATTCAATATATAGAATGTGTGTACACTCTCACTTGATCTCGTTGAATGTCAGTTGCTAAGAAAAAGCAAACATACGGGTCTATACATTCCTATGCAGTATACGCCATATACAGAGTACACAGAAAAAAACATATCTGTTTGCCGAGAACGCAGACGGGAAAGTCCATCCACCTGTATGTAGAAGTACATGCACAGCAAAACTTTGCTCTTTTTCTTATTACATTCTCCCAGAGATGGCACTGCAATCCTTACTTTTTATGTTTTGGACCTCTGTCTTTTTTACGAAATAAAAGGTGAATTTTTTCTAGTGCAGATGTCCAGCATACTTCTTGTTTTCTCCTTTCTCCTTTTTATACTTTATGTGTGAGATGCTAGTTAATACAGATTGTGGGTAATTCTTCTGCCCCGTACACACGAGCGGATTTTCCCACATCGAAAAAAAAATTGGATGGTTTTTCTGACGGAATTCCGCTCAAGCTTGACTTGCATACACACGGTCACACAAAAGTTCTCTAAACTTTCAACCGCCAAGAACGCGGTGACGTACAACACTACAACGAGCCAAGAAAATGAAGTTCAATGCTTCCGAGCATGCGTCAAATTGTTTCCAAGCATGCGTAGGAATTTTGCGCGTCGGAATTTCCGATCGAAACTTTTTTTCCGACCGAAAAATAGAGAACATGCTTTCAATCTTTTGCTGATTGGAATTCTGCCAGCAAAAGTCCGATGGAGCATACACACGGTCAGAATTTCTGATCAAAAGCTCACATCTGACTTTTGCTGGCAGAATTTCTGATCGTGTGTATGGGGCTTTCCACTGATCATGTAAAGAGCTCTGGGAAAAACTCTAAGTACCCAGATAAAATGCTTCTATGAGAGTTGTTTTACTTGCCAAAGGATTTTTCGTTCTGTCCCTTCATTGCTAAGCTTTCTTTGCACTCTTGTATCAAAGATTTGGCACTGTTTGCAACTTTTTTATTTTGCTGACACAGCCACTTTCTTTGTAAGTTGCTGAACGTCCCTTGGGGACGTAAGGAACAGGATGGGATGGAACTGTAGTTGGCACAGGCAGGAAGTTCAAAAGAATGTCACTATATTATCACAGTCATCCTCTGAATGTTGGCTAGCAATTAAACAGCTGTAAGGAAGAATCGGGTGGGGATATGTCCGATTTGGGTGGGATTTTCATCCTGCTTAAACTACGTCTCAAGATAAAACGCAAGACACTCTACTTTGCTGCTTAACAGATTAATCTTGTTATTATTCTTCTTCTTCTAATGAATGTCCCATTTTCTGGGTATACTGTATTCTATGCACGCCAATTTCTTTTGTACGTTTTCTCAGATTTGAAACTTTTGCAGTGGAATATCTGTGAATGTAGTACTTCTGTGTCAGTTTTGTCACAATCATAACATGAACATACATGTTTAGATCGCCTCAGCATGCATTTTGATGTCTGTAGAGATGGGAGAGTAACCAGGCACCTATGGCAATGCAGAAAGCATTGACAATGCCTATAGGACAAATACCCAGAGATATGGGCTGGGTTTTCAGTTTAGTGCATTCAGATCAGTAAAAGATAATATTAGGCCTGATTCATTTTACTGTACATGTACAACATATAATCAGATAATACATATTAATACTGTATATACAGTACTGTTCAAAGTTTTAGGCAGGTGTGAAAACATACTGCAAATGAAAGTGGAGCTCCGCCCTCAAGTGGAACTTTCACTCATCGGATTTCTCCCCCCCATTCGGTGCCACAATTGGCACCTTTCAGGGGGGGTGAGGGTTGCAGATACCTGTATAATAGGTATCTACATACATCACTTCCCGTTGCCACGAAGCTGCAATGCTTCACTTCCTGATTCCCTAACAGAAATGGTGGTGGGGGCAGCCGAGAGATGAGCGATTGCCTGTCTTCTGCTTCTGACATTGCGGGCACCCTGGACAGGTAACTGTCCATTTATTAAAAGGCTTTTAATATTTTTTTTTTAAGGTGGAGCTCCTCTTTAATAATTGTTTCAGAAATAGAAGTGTTAATAGTTTATTTTTATCAAATAACAAAATTGAAAGTAAATCAACAGAAGAAAAATCCAAATCAAATCAATATTTGGTGTGACCACCCAGGGCCTTCTTAAGAGCATTATAGGCCCCCGGGCAATACAGTGCACCGGGGCCCTGTCTACACAATCACACGTGAGAATAAAAATGCAAATTATCAATAAGGCTATATTTATTGGTACTCTCTTGAAAGTGGAGAGCAAAGGACCAAGGGAGCCGAGCTGAGCCAAAGGTGTCAGCGGTGAGCGGTAGGTGGAAGAGGAAAGCCGCACATGACCCCATTCGCCTAATCACAGGGGCAGCCAGAAACTAAACATGGCGGCTGGAGCACAGGCCGTGGGGACACAGGAAATAGAAAGTTTGGGGGACAGAGCCAGAATTTCTACACCACTGGTCGCTGGGCAGGTGGGGCCACCCAGGCAAGTGGGGCCCCCGGGCAACTGCCCAGTGTGCCCAGTGGAAAAGATGGCCCTGTGACCACCCTTTGCCTTCAAAACAGCATCAGTTCTTTTAGGTACACTTGCACACAGTTTTTGAAGGAACTCGGCGGGTAGGTTGTTCCAAATATCTTTGAGAACTAACCACAGATCTTCTATGGATGTAGGCTGCCTCAAATCCTTCTGTCTCTTCATGTAATCCCTGACAGTACTTGATGATGTTGAGATAAGTTCTTCCAACTGGCCACACATGTATGGGAGATGCTATTTTTCCTATTGCTCCCCAATGAATTGGTTTTAGCAGGTATTCATTGACATCTGGAAACTATTTTAAGGGTTCTACTGCGGGAAAAAGGTTGGGAAAGCCTGGATTAACCACTTAAGGATCAAGGCTCTTTCTGAGATTTGTTGTTTACAAGTTAAAAACCGTTTTTTTTTTTTTGCTAGAAAATCACTTAGAACCCCCAAACATTATATATAAATATTTATCTATCTATCTATCTATCTATATATATATATATATATATTATTTTTTTACGTATTTATTTATTTATTTTCTAACACCCTAGAGAATAAAACAGGATTACTTTCTGTCAAACTGTATTTGCGCAGCGGTCTTACAAGTGCACTTTTTTTGGAAAAAATACACTTTTTTGAATAAAAAAATAAGACAACAGGAAAGTTAGCCTATTTTTTTTTTAATATATATTGTGAAAGACAATGTTACGCTGAGTAAATTGATACCCAACATGTCACGCTTCAAAATTGCGCCTGCTCGTGAAATGGTGACAACCTTTTACCCTTAAAAATCTCCATAGGTGACGTATAAAAAATTCTACAGATTGCATTGCAGATTGTTTTGCGTTACAGAGGCGGTCTAGGGCTAGAACTATTGCTCTTGCTCTACTGATCACAGTGATACTTCACATGTGTGGTTTGAACACCGTTTTCATATGTGGGTGCTACTCGGTGGCATGGGGCGCATTTAAAAAAAAATGTTTTTTTCTTATTTATTTTACCTTTTATTTTTACACTGTTCTTTTAAAAAAAAGTGTCACTTTTATTCCTATTGCAAGGAATGTAAACATCCCTTATAATACAAAAAAAGCATGACAGGACCTCTTAAATATGAGATCTGGGGTCAAAAAAACCTCAGATCTCATATTTACACTAAAATGCAATAAAAAAGAAAATAAAATGATCATTTGAAAAAAATGTAAAAAAAGAAATAAATAATAAAATGGCCCTTTAAGAGCTATGGGCGGAAGTGACGTTTTGACGTAGCTTCTGCCCTGCAATGATATGCCCTGCACTCGTATCCATGTCTAGCCAGAAGAAGGACTCGATGGCTCCAGTAAGCGGTGGAGGGCACCGGAGCGCGGCGGGAGGTGGGGGGTGGCCCTCTCCTGCCGCCTATAACAGTGATCTTGCGGTGAATCCGCTGCAGAGACCACTTTAATCTGAAAGTGGACCGCCTGCTGAAGAAAAGAATACCGGGGTTATGGCAGCTCGTTGCTGCCATAACAACGATACTCCTCTTCAAGCGTAAAACTGTGGCGGGTGGCCCATAAGTGGTTAATGAATGCAAGTCATGTGACTGCTATGATAAATGTCCCCCAATGTGGCTAAAGCATGTCAGCACATGTGGAATAGATACTCATTAATGCATGCATTTTGGTCTGAATGGGAGCTAACCACAGTGCTTTGCAAATGTTCTGCTCGCTTTGCTTCATTTAAAACCCCAGGGCAAGCAAAGATCCTGGGAGGGGAGGAACACTGTCACATGACTTTAAATGGTCATATGACAAGGTTTACCGCCTATCCCAGGGTGTTCTCTGAAATATTATGCAGAGAACAGTGCAAAGGACAGCACAGGTTCCACACCAAAATTTAGTGTGGAAATTGTATCCACCATTAAAAACTGCCCTTAAAGTGGTTGTACAGGCACAAGGTTTTTTATCTTAATGCATTAAAATAACAACCTTCTGTGTGCAGCAGCCCCTCAGTCCCCCTAAACTTACCTGAGCTCCATCTCGATCCAGTGATGTTCCGCGGGAGACTTGGCTGACTGACACTCTTCCTCCTCATTGACAATCAATGTCAGTGAGCCAATGAGGAGAGAGAGGGGGTCAGGGTGGGCCATGGCACCGTGTCTGCATGGACACAGGCAGCTACGGTTCAGCTTGGGTGCCCCCATAGCAAGCTGCTTGCTGTGGGGGCATTCAACAGGGGAGGGTTCAGGAGCGCCGAACAGGAACCTGAGAAGAGGAGGATCTAGGCTGCTCTGTGCAAAAGCATTTCACAGAGCAGGTAAATACGACATGTTTATTATTTAAAAAACAAAAAACAAAAAAAAAACAAGAATTTAGTATTACTTTAACCACTTGCAGACCGGACCAATTTGCTGGTCAAAGACCAGACCCTTTTTGCGATTCGGCACTGCGTCGTTTTAACTGACAATTGCGCGGTCGTGCGACGTGGCTCCCAAACAAAATTGACGTCCTTTTTTTTCCCACAAATAGAGCTTTCTTTTGGTGGTATTTGATCACCCCTGCGGTTTTTATTTTTTGCGCTATAAACAAAAATAGAGCGACAATTTTTAAAAAAACGCATTATTTTTTACTTTTTGTTATAATAAATATCCCCCAAAAATATATAAAAAAACATTTTTTTCCCTCAGTTTAGGCCGATATGTATTCTTCTACATATTTTTGGTAAAAAAAATCGCAATAAGCGATCATTGATTGGTTTGCGCAAAAGTTATAGCGTTTACAAAATAGGGATAGTTTTATAGCATTTTTATTAATAATTTTTTATTTTTATTTTTTACTAGTAATGGCGGCGATCAGCGATTTTTATTGTGACTGCGACATTGTGGGGGACCCATCGGACATTTTTGACACATTTTTGGGACCATTGTCATTTATACAGTAATCACTGCTATATAAATGCAGTGATTCCTGTGTAAATGACACTGGCAGTGAAAGGGTTAACCAGTGGGTGGCAGTGTAGGGGTTAAGTGATCCTAGGGGTGTGTTACTAACTGTGGGGGGGTTGGGCTTTCATTTAGTGAACACTGATCTCTGCTCCAATCACATGGAGCAGAGATCAGCGTCACTAGTTGCTAGGCAGAATGGAGAAATGTTGTTTACACAGCATTTCCTCCATTCGGCTGCTCCATGAGACGATCGCGGGGATGCCCACAGCGATCGAGTCCGCGGGTCCCGCGACCGGACTCACGGGGGTCCCGACCAGCGCGGGAGCGCGCCGCCGGCAGCGCGCTCCCGATAACAGGGCGGCATTGAATATTGGACGTACCTGTACGCCAATATGCCTGCCCGTGCCATTCTGTCGACGTACATCGTCGTGCGCTGGTCGGGAAGTGGTTAAAATGTAAACCATTACATATATCCAGTGAAGTCACTGACCTTAGTTGATGCACAGAGATGAAACAAATCCCCCTACATAAGTTGTACCTGTTTATCTCAAGTCTCCTCTTCTCCGCCCCCCCCCCTAAAAAAGGGGGGTGGAGAGCTGAAGTTGCACTCTGCAGAGCTCAGTGAGGAGAGTTCTGAGAGGTGATTGGAACACAACTGAGGCTGTCAATCGGCTGGAAAGCCTTCCCCTTTTTTCTCTTGGTGTCAAGAAAACGTGCCAGAAGTGATTTGTGCTGATAGCAGAGGAACAAAGCAACAGACAGAAATGTCACTTAGTGCTCTTAATTGAGACAAGTACACACTATAGAGCAGTGGTCATCAACCCTGTCCTCAGGGCCCACTAACAGGCCAGGTTTGCAAGATAACTGAAATACATCACAGGTGATATCATTTGCTGCTCAGTGATTGCAGTATTCTAGTCTGCTTCTCCCCAAGGTAATACATAAAACCTGGCCTGTTAGTGGGCCCCAAAGACAGGGTTAATGACGACTGCTATAGAGGGATATGCTTTGTTCATATTTCATGTCTGAGATTTACAACCACTTTAAAAGTTAACGCAAATTAAATGTATCTCAGTTTCAAGCCATTTTACCCAAGATGAATATTGTGCCTGAAATTGACATCCATATTAATCATTTTATTGTCATAAGGGCTACACGCTGACCAGAAAAAGGAGACATTTCAACCAAACTTTAAAAAAAAAGGTAATCAGTTTATAATCTGTATGCAACGGAGATATGTGAACCAGCTCCATGGGAATTGGATGCAAGGAAATCCACTTCCAATTCACAATGGTGTGAACCCGGCCTTAAGTAAGAAATACTGGGCCAGGCAGTAAAGCAATGCATGCCAGTCTGCTCAGAAGCTGGTCACGTTGTGATGTAGTTAAAAAGTACCAAGCAGTTGTACTTTTTGTGTAGTCCAAATCACTAGAAATATTTGAAACATTTCTTCTATCCATCTATATAGAATTGTCCTTCAGTAAGCAGCCTGCTTCGGCTTGGATAAGACTTTCAGGCTTACCCTCAGTAGCAAGTTCATGGTTAAACACACCATGAGACTCATAGCAGTGATGGCGTCATTACTCTTACTAGTCACGTTAGAAAAGGTGTGTATGAGGCACACATTATTAAAAGAGGAAGACATTTAATCTCTAAATAAGTGCATTCCTCTGTGTACAGCAATTAACACAAATCCGAGTTCAGCTAACCCAATATTAAGGCTGTTTTTCTCAGTTTATTAATAGCTCTTGTTACTAAGGTTTGAAGACTTGAACTATGTGAACTCCTCCTTGTTGGGTGCTACTACCTGTCTTGCTGTTCTTCTATTGGCTCCGTCTGTCTCTAGGCTGATTCTCCTATCTTCCTCAGGCATTGTTACAAAATTAAGTGTAACCTGTTTCAACTGCCTTCTCAAAGTCATTTTCTTTCAGACAAAAACAACTTCCTTTGTGTGAACTTGTTGTGACTGATTAAAGGGAACGCACGCAGTCATGTAGCGGCGTTTTGCTGACAATACAAACTGTGCAATGTGCTGCTACTTGTAAAATGGGGAGAAAGATGTGCTTTGTTGTGTATAGATTTTCAACAAAGTTATTATTGTTGTCTTCACGCAAAAAAAGGCTAAAATACTTCCTTTAGGGTTACTTACCTTTAGCAAAGCCTGGCTTATTTAATAATGTGGTTTAGAGTTAGAACAAGCTGAACAACCCTGACAACCAGCCAGAACTTTACTTTACTGATCTGACTACTGTACACTGATCTCATTGGTTGCTGTGGTATAAGTTGCGTTGCTGAGAAGTAAATGGATTGGTAGTCTGCACAGTGGATTAGTGGTTAGTGCCTCTGCCTTGCAGCATTTGGATCCTGATTCATACTCAGGTCAGGGTATGGTTGCCACCTTATCCCTTTAAACCCAAACACATATGAATTACACTGGTTCTGAGGCTAATTTAACCACTTTTGTACCGCCGCATGCCAATATACATCCTAAGTTTGAAGAGGCTTATCATTGTTATGGCAGCAGGTGGTCCGCTTTCCGTTAAGATTGGCCTCTGCGGTGGACAAGGTTACTTTTATCTGCGGTGGGAGAAGGGCACCCTCGGCGCACTCTGATGCCCTCTGCCGCTTTCCAGAGCTGTCAGCAGCGGCAGGGGCGATTGGATGTTACCCCTTGCTGGGTATGGAGACGAGTGAGGGGAAGATGGCCCCCAGCCATCTCCATAACATTGTAGGGTGTAAGCGACGTCAAAATGTTACTTCCACTTCCAGATACTATAGACAAATACGCTAAGACGTTCCTGCATGAGACCTTGTTTTCGGTGCGGAAGGTCATTGCCCGGAGGTGGATGCGGCCCGCACCCCCCGGGCTGGCGGAGTGGAAGGCGGAGGTCAATAATAATTTACCATATAAAAAGGTTGTGTATATTAACAGGGGATGCCCGGCCAAATATGACAAATATGGGATCGTTGGTTACAAGACTCCGATACTTGTACGTAAGGCACTTTGAATCTATGTTGCCAGTTAGATGGTTTGCCCCTAACTGTGTGTTCTGGTTTGGGTCTGGCTGACCCACATGGTCGGGACCAGCCACTCTGTTTGTTATTCATGACACCGGTTTTGAACCGGCTGTACTCTACTTACTGTACACCCTTCTGATACCAATGACACCTTGGCTGTATGTAATAATTTGTATGCACTTTTTCTTGTTTTAATAAACTTGGTTATGCAAAAAAAAAAAAATGTTACTTCCACCCATAGCTCTTAAAGGGCCTTTTAAAAAAAATATATATATTTAAATGCCAAAATGTTATCTTTATTTTTTTATTGCATTATAGTGTAAATATGAGATCGGAGGTCTTTTTGACCCCAGATATTTAAGAGGTCCTGTTTTTCTATAACAGGGGATGTTTACATTCCTTGTAATAGGAATAAAAGTGACATTTTTTTTTTAAACTGTGTAAAAATAAAAGGTAAAATAAATAAGAAAAAAAATCTTTTTAAACGTGCCCCCTCCCGCGGAGCTCGCGTGCAGAAGTGAATGCATATGTGAGTAGCTCCCGCATATGAAAACGGTGTTCAAACCACACATGTGAGGTATCGCCGCAATCGGTAGAGCAAGAGCAATAATTCTAGCCCTGAACCTCCTCTGTAACTCAAAACATTCAACCTGTAGAATTTTTTAAGGGTAAAAGTTTGTCGCCATTCCACGAGCAGGCGCAAATTTTGAAACATGACATGTTGAGTATCAATTTACTCAGCGTGACATTATCTTTCACAATATCAAAAAATAATTGGGCTAACTTTACTGTTATCTTAATTTATAATTCAAAAAAGTGTATTCTTTCCAAAAAAAGTGCGATTGTAAGACCACTGCGCAAATACAGTGTGACCGTATTCTCTAGGGTGTTAGAAAAAAATGTATAATGTTTGGGGGTTCTAAGTAATTTTCGAGAAAAAAAAACTGTTTTTAACTTGTAAACAACACATCTCAAAAAGAGACTCGGCTCTTAAGTGGTTATAAGATAAGACACGAAGTGAGCTTTGTTTTTTGTTTTTAACAGAAGGAATGTTTATTGAAGTAGTAAGACATTACACATGGAAATGCTACATTAGTTTGACATAAAGTAGTAAATCAACAGTGCTGTTATAGATCCGTTTTTCATCACCAGAACCAGTCAACATAAATTATCTAACAATAATTGCAATACTCAGTGTCAAATTGCAATATCTCATCTTCAGGGAGAAGGCTTACTTTCAGAACAACATGACTAGTGGAAAGTGCAACACACCTTTGATGACAATGCATCACTTCAGGGGTTCAGTATGCCAGAGTAGAAGCAGGGGGGAAGGGAAGGCCATGGGATATATTCTCGGCGTCTAATAGGTAAAAATAGGATCTAGCTATACCTGCAAATCCCTTAGGCAGTTATTTAGTACCATACCATTTCTCATTTTCCCCAGTTGTCTATATCGTGAGGTGCCTATTCTGTACCCAGGCTGCCAAGATTTTGTCAAACTTCTGAGGGCTGTTACATCCCATATAAGTAAGTTTGTATAGGAGTAGAACAGTGTTAATAAGTGCTCTTCATGCTGAGAGCTGGGGGGATTCGAGAGCTTCCATTTAGACAGAATTGTCTTCCTAACATAGTAAGCCGTGTATGGAATGTGAAGAGTTTAGTGTGCTTGGTGGTTACCAGATTATCAGTGATGACCGGTAGAAAAACAATTGGGTCCCTGCCCAGAGAGAGACCTGTAACCCTATTCATGTCAGCGACCACTGTCTGCCAGAAGGTTTGAATATGGGGGTATTCCCATACCATATGAATGAATGTTCCCACCGACTCCCTGCATTTGGGATAGGTGTCATCCATAGCCAGGTAAATCCTGGAAAGTCTGAAGGAAGTGTAGTACACTTGAGGCAGAAATTTTAATTGCACAAATCGTTCCTTAGCTGAGATCATAAGTGGGATACATTGTTGCAGATCCTCAGTCCAATCCTCCTCCGTCAGAGCAGGAATGTCCCACTGTCACACTCCAAACAACCGAAGCGTGTTCGAGGTATCTTTGCAGCTAAGTCTCAGGTATATGGAGGACAGCGTCCGGCTGAAGTCCACAGCAGCAAGAAAGGATTCAACTAAGTGTACAGCAAGAACAAACCCATCAGGGAATTGGGCCCATATGGCATGTCTGAGTTGCAAATATCTAAAGTACATCCACAAAGGTAGTTTAAATTGCCGCCTAAGGTCCTCTAGGGGAAGGAGGTGTCCTCCTGACATGATATGACTCATTTTGCTAATCGTATATCTAGGTCAAACTTAGGGATCTGGTATGGATCTGAGATGAGGTAGAGAGGGATTTCCCCATAGTGGAGTGTGTGGAGATATGGTGCCTGCTTCGCTGAGTTGTTGGGTAACCTGCTACCAGGCCAGAAGTGTTGCCTTTATAGGAGTAGTTACTTGGGAGCTATATTTTGGTATACTTTGATATACAAGATTGCTGAGTTCAGAGTAGGACCCCAGAATGGCCGCCTCCAAATTGATCGCCTGGTTGTAAATGTCTTGAGCAAACCACCACCTCACGGTGACCAATTGTGCAGCCCAATAGTACTTCCTGAAGTTTGGCAGGGACAGACCACCCTCAGTCAGTGAAAGCTGGAGTGTGGTTTTGGTCACACGGGGGAGGGGGGGATGGGCCCGCCCAGATGAATGAGGTGATGGCTCGATCAAGTTTAGAGGAGAAAGCAGCTGGGATAGGGGCCGGGGACTGGTGAAAGATGTAGAGGAATTTAGGGAGGTAGGACATCTTTATTAGATTTACTCTCCCCACCGGCAAAAGTGGGAGGTTCCTCCATATATTGCAACGGTGGATAAATTGTTGGAGCACAGGGTATAAGTTGTCATCTAAATATCGCAGAGGGTCCCTTAGGACGTGAATGCCTAAATATTTGAAATGGGATACCTGCTGTAGAGGGATCTGTGGGTCGATCAACTGGTTCCCCTCTGACAGCGGGAACAGGAGTGATTTGTCTCAATTCACCTTAACTCCTGAAAAGAACCCAAAGCGGTCAATAATAGCCAGGGCCTGTAGTGACTGTCGGGTGTCATGCAGGTACAGTAGTGTATCATCTGCGTACAGAGACACCTTTTCAACCAGGGGGGAAACGAGATGCCCTGTACCTCCTCAGATGTCCTCAAGAGCTCTGCCTATGGCTCAATTGCCAATGCGAAGAGGGCCAGGGAGAGGGGACAGCCCTGCCTGGTGCCTCAGTGGAGAGGGAAGGGGGCCGAAAGCGTACCATTCGTCCGAACTCTGGCCGAGGGGGCTGAATAAAGCATCCTCAGCCAGGTGATAAAGTTAGGCCCTAAACCAAACTTCTGAAGGACAAGCCATAAATATTCCCACTCCACAGAGTCAAATGCTTTCTCGGCATAAAGGGAGTCCACCACCCCAGACCCCCCCCCCCCCCAGCTAAAACACCAGCCACGACTGTGTGGACCCTTCTCAAGTTGATGTCAGTACCCCACCCCGGCATAAACCTAGTTTGGCCTCTGTGGACCAAGGATAGAATGACCTTGTTAAGGCAAGTCACCGGCACCTTCGCAAGGATCTTCGCATCCATGTTAAGCAGCGAAATGGGCTTATATGAGGAGCATAACTCAGGGTCCTTGCCGGGTTTGGGTAGCACAACAATAATAGCCATAGACATCGAGGGGGAGAGGGAAGAGGCCTCAAGGGAAGCTGACAATACTTCCAACAACCTACTAGCCAGTGCCTCCATATGTTCTTTGTAAAATTCCACTGTGTGACCATTATCTCCCACTGTTTTCCCCACCTGCATGGAACCAATAGCCTGCTGAATTTCCTTTAGGGTGAACGGAGCGTCAATTCTCCGGCGAGCCTCCTCAGTCAAAATCGGGAGCTGGATGTCCCCCAGAAAGGCTTGGAGCTCAGGTCCAGTATATCTCACCCTGGAGGAGTAGAGGTCTTTGTAGTAGAAGGTGGCAAAGCAGTCATTAATACCTCCAGGGTCAGATAGCCGACATCCATCAGCATCCTTAATGTTTGCAATACCTGTCATAACCGACTATTCCTTGGACAGCCACACCAAGAGATGTCCGGTT
Organism: Lithobates pipiens; assembly: GCF_037356315.1. Lineage (NCBI taxonomy): Eukaryota > Metazoa > Chordata > Amphibia > Anura > Ranidae > Lithobates > Lithobates pipiens. Next base: position 294,669,211 of record NW_027507758.1, read on the forward strand.
CGCTCACCCTGTTTGAAAAACACGTTGCGACTGATGCAATTTTTTGCTCGGTACAACCCTCAGCAACATCACCTCACGCAGAGCACACTGTAGGTCCCTGCGCGTCACCTCATCTCTAGTAGTAATATATTGTTGTTCTAGTGTACTGGCTTTCTGCTCAGCCTAGGCCAGCTCCAATCCGGATTGACATCGGATCTGACCAATTTTCGTCTGGTAGTATCCCCGTACATAGGCTTTAAAAGCATCCCAGCTAGAGAATGTGTCAGTGGCAGGTGGGCTACTGTCCCAATACTTCATCTGTATATCTGATTCAGCACCCGAAGCAACCCTGTCATCTGAGACCCAGAACCTTCACAGGCGCCACAGGCAGTCAGTGGGAGCAGGACAGACATTCAGGCACAGCAGGATAGGCGTGTGGTCAGATATTCCCCTAGGGAAAATAGATATTGCTTGTACTTTATCAAGACAGGGCCATATACAAGATCAATTCTGGACATGGCTGCGTAAGTGGCAGACTGACAGGTAAAGCTTCTCTGGAGGGGATTTTTCCATGTTGAAATCCCCTGCCAGAACCACATTATCAACCAAAACATTTGCTAGGTACTAGGGAATCTTATTTAAAACTGTGAAATGCCAGTAGGGGAATGTATAGTCCCAACACCGCCATAGGCACATTTGCAATTACCGTGTGGATAATAACAAACTTCCCCCCCAGGGTCCAGATGTAAATCCACCAGAGTGAAAGAGAGGGACTTGTGGATAAGCACACTTACCCCCCTGGCGTAGGAGGAGTAAATGGCATGGTAGTAGTGACCCACCCAGGGCTTTTTAAGGCTAAGGATTGCCCGTCAGGTGGGTTTCCTGAAAAATACATATGTCAGGGCGGTATGTTTTAAGGGAATTAAACACCAAGGGGCACTTAATCCAGCAGTTTAGGCTTCTGACATTCCATGAGATAATAGTTAAGGGTAGAAATAAAATGGGCGGTGCGGCAGGACCAAGTATACAAAAGCATTCGGACCCTAGGAAGAGGCCAGCTCCAGACCCCTCCCCAGCTCCAGACCCCTCCCCAGCACCCCACCACAACACCCAATGAGAAAAAAAAACATTTGTCAGCAGTTATGCAATTACATAAAATACATTCCTTCGTTTGAACAAGTAACCATCTCAACCCGTCCCAACAAACCAGGGTATGCCTGCATCCCAAAACTAACCATAGTCAGTGACTACTTGGGGTCATGAACAGAGAGCAGCCAAATATGTTCAACTGTGAAAAAAAAAGGAAAAAAAAGGGGGTGTAGGTAAACTATGTCCAGAGGAGATGCTGCCAACAAGCGGGAACTAGTAGGGATGTCTCCTGAGTATAACCAGGGGTACGTGTGCAATTAATATGTGTTCGGTTTTTAAGGGATGAGGTGGCAACCCTAGGTCAGCACACTACCTGCAAGGAGTTTGTTTGTCCTCCTGGTGCTTGTATTGTTTTCCTCCCACACTCCTAAAACAAGTCGATAGGACGGTAGGATAGGTTACTCATGTCTACGTTGGTATAGACGTATTGTAGAATTCTAGTATATGTTTATGCATAGAAGATTCAGCTGGCTGAACAAAAAAATGGATGGAATTCTCCATCCACACAATCAGGGTCGATAGAGGAATCCCTCTACTGAGACATTGTATTCTGACTGCAGGGGCTCTCCTGATCGATAAAAAAAAAAAAATTCCAAGCCCATTCAACATAAGTCAACCACTTTTGTCAACTTTTGTCAAGTAGGAGCAGCCACACACAGATTGGAATTCAGCCAATTCCTGCTGAACCAGCTGACTTTTGATCCATCTGTGGCCAGCTTTAGATTGAAACCTCATTGAAGGCAGGAACTGGTGTTAATGTACAGAATGTAAGCACTGTGCAAGTTGTCTGTGCTATATAAATACATAATACAAATATTTAATATTCTAAAATAAATGGATTTAGGGACTTCTGGAGGTGTGACCCCATGGGGTTTCCTGTGACATCATTGGCTACTATACCTTATAAGATATTTTGCTAATAATATTATTCAGTTTCATGTGAGGTGAAATGAATGACTCATGTAATATTGTATTTATTGCAGGTACAGCAAAACCTTGGATTTGAAAGTAACTTGGTGTGAGAGTGTTTTGCAAGACAAGCAAAAGTTTTTCATAAATTTTGACTTGATATACAAGCAATGTCCGAACCGGACTTTCCAGCAGACAAGGTCCGACGGTCTTCCTGACGAACTTTCGGCAGAGTTCCAACAGACTTCCGAACGAACAGACTTGCCCACACATGAACGGACTAAGTCCGTTCGAAAGTCCGTTCATTTTGAATGTGATGACGTAAGATGGGACTAAAAAATGAAGTTCAATAGCCAGTAGCCAATAGCTTCCCTTGCTTCGTATTTGGTCCGTCAGACTAGCATACAGACGAATAGTTTTCCCGATAGGGATTGAGTCCATCGGACAGATTTGAGAAATGTTCTATTTCTAGTTCTGTTGGATTTTTTTAATGAAAAACGATCGGATTAGCCCCCACACGATCAGACTGTAGTCTACCGGAAAGTCCGGTCCTGTGTACGCAGCATAAGAGTAGCAATATGGTACAACCAGGCACATCTAAGTATGCAGGCAGCCGGGTAAAGTTGTCCACATAGACCGTCCCCCGCACCACCATCGATGTCATCCCTTCCACACTGCGCTCCACAAGAGCTTCAAGCCTTGCTTTTAGATCACTCTACTGCAGGGTAGTCTTCCTGTTCATGATTGCAGACTGACAATGGTGAGAGCCAGCGGTGCAAAGGATGGTCTTTGTCAGGGATATGCAATTAGCGGACCTCCAGCTGTTACAGAACTACAAGTCCCATGAGGCATAGCAAGACTCTGACAGCCACAAAGCATGACACCCAGAGACAGAGGCATGATGGGACTTGTAGTCTTGCAACAGCTGGAGGTCCACTAATTGCATATCCCTAGTCTATGTGGACAGCTTTACCCCAGATGCCTACATACTTAGATGTGCCTCTTTTAATCATCAACCATATCAGTTGCTAAGTGTTGTACCTTCAAATGTAACCATATTGCTACACTTAGAGGTGCCTCTCTTCTCTTTTATACTCTATAGCTCCTGCTGGATTTTGCTTCTAATCCCCTTGTGGAGGCTGCGGTTTGTGGATGGAAATTTTATGGTTATACAACCTATCACATTGCTATAATCTTTTTATATAGACTATAACTTGAAGGCCTTATGAATAAATGGTTGTGGAAGGAATCATCTGAGTTTCCATTATTTCTTATAGGGGAAATTTGCTTTGAAATACAAGTCCTTTGGATTACAAGCATGTTTCTGGAACGCATTATGCTTGCAATCCAAGGTTTTACTGTACTTTGTATAGCACTGTCAATTTACACAGCGCCTTACATTTACATCAGTCCCATTCATACATACATACTAGGACCAATTTAGACAGGGGCCAATTAACCTACCAGCATGTCTTTGGAATGTGGGAGGAAACCGGAGGACCTGAAGGAAACCACAAGCACAGGGAGAACATGTAAACTCCAGGCAGATAGTCTCCTGATTGAGATTTGAACTGGCAGCTCTTTTGCTGCTAGGTGAAAGTGCTAACCACTACACCATTGTGCTGCCCAATATATTGAATTATAAAAAAAAAAACATACAATATTATCTTCACCTATATCCACTTCAGTTTAAAAAAATGCTTGAAATTTAATGTGACAAAATCATTTGCATGCTTAGATGAAGGGAAGAAAGAACAACTTAAAGCACACCAGTTATGAAAGTAACCTGGTAATATACAAGGTACCCAGGTTGCTTGTTATTCCTGGGTATATTTATAGAGAATAATGTTTTTAAAGTACAATCATTCCTTACTATTTATGGATACCTGTATTTTTAAGGAGAATGCTGAGAAACACCCCAGCCAATCATACAATCATACTGCCTCTAGTTCTCATTCTCCAGCTTATCAGCATGAGTACTTTGAGACACATAGCAGTTAAATTGTGCTTTACTGGAACTAGCAGTCATTTTAACAAACAGCAAATTTCTTGGATTCTGTATTCTCTTGTCTAAAACATTTAGTCTCCTGAGACATTATTGTGGCTGATGTGAAATAGGTGGGTTCATCTCAATGGCTTGCCATACAAGCTGCTGTACATGCTCTCCTACTCTTTCCTGTGTGTATCTAAACACCGGCTGTATGTGACATTATTTTGGTAATGCCACTTCCCTTTAAGAATATATTTTTATTTTCAAGTGGAAAAAGTTGTTGCAAAAGCAATGCAGAATCCCCTACTTTTTCCACTTGCTTATAGGTTGTGCAGACAGTATATTAAAACAGATGTTTAACTGTATATTGAGAAATGTCAGCAAAAGATTATTTCGGTTAAACTAGAGGTGCCAACTTCTTTTGGTACTGTGCTGTTTTTGGAGACATTTTGTCATTTACTTTGTAATACCCAAAATGTTTCTCAGTAGCAAACTGTCAAATGATACGATTTCTAATAATTTAGGAAACCCAAAATGTATTGCTGTATTTTATCTGGAATTCTGACCCATACGGTGAGGGGGAAAAAGTATTTGATCCCCTGCTGATTTTGTACGTTTGCCCACTGACAAAGAAATGATCAGATAATGGTAGGTTTATTTTAACAGTGAGAGACAGAATGACAACAAAAATATCCAGAAAAACACATTTCATATAAGTTATAAATTGATTTGCATTTTAATGAGTGAAATAAGTATTTGATTCCCTATCAACGAGCAAGATTTCTGTCTCCCAGGTGTCTTCTATACAGGTAACAAGCTGAGATTAGGAGCACTCTCTTAAAGGGAGTGCTCCTAATCTCAGCTTGTTAACTGTATAAAAGACACCTGTCCACAGAAGCAATCAATCAGATTCCAGTCTCTCCACCATGGCTCCAAAGAGCTGTCCAAGGATGTCAGGGACAAGATTGTAGACACACACAAGGCTGGAATGGGCTACAAGACCATCGCCAAGCAACTTGGTGAGAGAGTGACAACAGTTGGTGCGATTATTAGCAAATGGATGAAACACAAAATAACTGTCTCCCTCTGTCTTGGGCTCCATGTATGGTCTCACCTCATGGGCAGTGGGCAAATGTACAAAATCTGCAGGGTATCAAATACTTTTTTCCCTCACTGTATTTTGCACATCTCGGAGCTCACTAAATCAATGCGAGAGCTGTGCTTCAATCTCTCTATGTACAGAACCCACCAAGCCATAAAATGTAACTTTTATTCATACACATTGGGAAAAATGTAACATATATTGGGAAAATTTTAAAAATCGTGAACCTGCAGGTGGATGCAGGGGGTAAAAAAACTAGTAGGGGTATTCAAAATGAGTTTTCAATGAACAGAAACTTTCCCTTACTTGTGTCTAGGAGCTGGTCATACTTATTAGTGCCTCCTATACCAGACCATTTTTCAATTTTACCCTGCATCCCCTGATAATATAAAGTACATCAGAAAGTAAGTACCCCAATCCCAAAACTCCATATGCTTCACTCATAAAAGAGCTTTGTCAGGAGTGAATAAATTGTAATTTATGTGCTCAGTAGAATTTATTAGTTATTACATCTAGAAGTTCAACCAAATTTTTAAAGAAGCAGTTAAAGTTTTTTAAAATTAAAATAAAAATTATGTCATACTTACCTGCTCTGTGCAAGGGTATTGCACAGGGCATCCTGAAACCTCCTTTTCTGGGGTTGTCTACCGACACTCTCTGATCTGCCTCTTCTCCATGTGCCACCATAAGAAGCCACTTCCTATAGGGATACAAGTGCAGGCACACTCCCGAGCCAGGCTGTGTGTGTCCAAAGACAAACACTGTGCAGCTCAGCCCCACTCCCCAATCCCTCCTCTATGGATTTGACTGTCAGCAGGAGAAGCCAGTGGCTCCTGCTGCTATCAGCCAAGCTTGTTGGTGCTGAGAGAGAGGACAAAAGACCTGCAAACGGGCACAGTGCTGGATCAATGTTGGACTCAGGTAAGTATTTAGGGAAGTGTGGGGGGAACAGCAAATGGAAGGATTTTTACCTTAAAGGAGACATACAACCAAAGCTTGTGGCCCCTTTTTAGCTGAAGCCCGCAGTCGGGCTGACGTCACAGAGCTGGTTCAGGCTGGGCCAAGATATGGTTGGGATCTACCCACAACCCTGGACCGGCAACTGGCTTAGACTCTTAGCGAGCCGCGCGCGGGGGGGGGGGGGTCAGAGCAGAGAATGACAGTCACTGGCTCTCCGGCTCATGGAGCTCTGAGAACCCAGCGATCGGTGGTGTTTAATCACTCAGTTCTCAGCCTTAGAGCCGGCGGGGGACCCCCTGACATGCCACATTTGGCATGTCATTTATTTGGGGGGGAGCGGGCTCCTAGTTTTCACAGGTACACAGTTCCCACTTCCTCTCCTGGCGGACATGTCACAGGTCCCAGAAGATTGCCTGGCCAGATTGTCCGGCAGTGCGCACCTGGCTGTGAAGCCAAGCTGGGTGTCCACACTTGAAATGCTGGCACCGCAGAAAGGAGGGAGAAAGAAGCTAGGTTTCGGGCAGCTGCATCACTGGACCATTGGACAGGCAAGTGTCTGTTTGTTAAAAGACTTTTTTTGACTTTTAAATGGGTGGAACTGCGCTTTAAGGTAAAATCCTTTTGATTTTAGAACCACAGAAAATCTGTAGTTTGCCACTTCAGAGCAAAGTAACAGATTCACTTGCCTGCTCCACTGCTGATATTTACAGTTCCTTCTCTGTTCTTCCATGCCATCTGGTTCACCTACAAGAGGCCTGCAAAATACTTGGTAATTATGGGGAGGGTATGTGGCTATTCTCCCCCTCCCTCCATAAAGCACATGTGTGGCCAGTTGCTGGGTCTGAGTGCTGTCACGTCCTAGGCCCTGTTAAAGGTCTGACCTGCAGTGAACTGGGTGACAGCGGAGCATGGATAAGGTATCTATTGGCAGTGAATGGGTTTAGCTAACCTGTTTCATTGTCCTAAATAGGCAAAGTACATGTTATCTTGAAATACATTTAAGTCTTCATATCAGTACTTTTTCTAGGTCAAGAGCTTAGTTTTAGTATAAATCACACAAATAGGAAACATAAAGTGTATACAAAGCCACTGAATTTAAAAAGAGCTAACTTCCCTAAACTATGATCCTTGCTAGAAGATAATAATTGGGATAAAATCTTAGGAACAAAGAACACGGAGGAAAAATGGGTATGCTTTAAGAGCATATTTAGGAGCATCCCAATAGGACATACATTTAAAAGAGCTAATAAAAGTTCTGGGTGGCTTAACGCCAACATAAAAATGCATATAAAAGCAAAAAAGAAGGCCATCATAAAATATAAGGCTGAGGGAGCATCATCAGCATTCCAACTTTACAAAGAATGCAACAAGTAATGTAAGGGTGCAATCAGGGCGGCTAAGATAGAACATGAAAGGAACATAGCAGAGGAGAGTAAAAAAAATCCCAAGAAATTCTTTAAGTATGTAAATAGTACATAGTAAATAGTAATAGTAAGAAAGAGAGGTCAGATCATATTGATCTTATAAGGAATGATGAAGGGAATATGATTACTAAGGATGGAGAGATGGCGAAGGTATTGAATTTATTCTTCTCCTCAGTCTTCATGAGGGAATCAGGGGGCTTCAGTAACCGGAACTGCAATGTTTATCCTCATGACATGTCATAGAAAACACCCTTATGGCTAACAGAAGACAGAATTAGAAATAAACTTGAAAAACTTAACATTAATAAGTCACTGGGACTAGATGGCTTGTGCCCGAGGGTCCTTAAGGAGCTCTGTCAAGTAATTGCCAGACCATTGTTCTTAATTTTTGCAAACAGTCTACTGACTGGAATGGTACCAGCTGATTAGAGAAAAGCCAATGTAGCACCAATATTTAAAAAAGGGCCAAGATACATCCCTTAGAATTACAGTCCAGTTAGCCTAACATCAATTGTATGCAAGCTCTTGAAGGGGATGATAAGGGACAATATATACAAGATTTTAGTAATGACAACAGTATCATTAGCAGTAATCAGCATGGATTCATGAAGAATCGTTCTTGCCAAACCAATCTATTAACCTTCTATGAGGAGGTGAGCTGCCATCTAGATAAAGGAAAGCCCATAGACTTGGTGTATCTGGATTTTGCAAAAGCATTTGATATAGTTCCCCATAAACATTTAATGTACAAAATAAGGTCCGTTGGCATGGACCATAGGGTGAGAACATGGATTGAAAACTGGCTACAGGGGCGAGTTCAGATGGTAGTGATAAATGGGGAGTACTTGGAATGGTCCGGGGTTGGAAAGTGGGGTCCCCCAGGGTTCTGTCCTGGGACCAATCCTATTTAATTTATTAAATGGGGTGGGCAACTACATGGCAAATGAGGTTTAATGTAGAGAAATGTAAAATAATGCATTTGGGTGGCATATGAATACAATCACTCACTAGGGGGAGATCCTCTGGGGGAATCTAGGACGGAAAAGGACCTGGGAGTCCTAGTAGATGACAGGCTCAGAAATGGCATGCAATGCCAAGCTGCTGCTAACAAAGCAAACAGAATATTGGCATGCATTACAAAGGGGATTAATTTAAGAGATAAAATGATAATTCTTCCACTCTGCAAGACTCTGGTCCGGTCTCACCTGGAGTATGCTGTCCATCTCTGGGCACCAGTCCTCAGGAAGAATGCGCTGGAACTGGAGAGAGTCCAGAGATGGGCAACAAAACTAATAAAGGGACTGAAGGACCTTAGTTATGTGAAAAGGTTACGAGCACTGAACTTATTCTCTCTGGAGAAGATACGCTTGTGAGTGGATATGATTTCAATGTACAAATACTGTACTGTTGACCCCACAATAGGGATAAAGCTTTTCAGCGAAAGTGAATTTAATAAGACACGCGGCCATTCACAAAAATTAGAAGAAAAGCAGTTTAACCTTAAACTGCTTAGAGGGTGCTTTACTGTAATGCCCCATACACACGATCGGACATTCCGACCACAAAATCCGTCTGATTTTTTCCCATGGATTTTGGCCACAACTTGTCTTGCATACACACGGTCGCACAAAGTTGACGGAAAATCCGATTGTTCGGAACGAGGTGACGTACAAAACGTACGATGGGACTACGTAGAGGCCAGTAGCCAATAACTTTCGTCTCCAAATTTTTTCTGAGCATGCGTGGCACTTTGTACGTCGGAATTCTCTACATACGATCGGAAAAAGTCCGATCGGATTTTGTTGTCTGAAAATTTTGGATCCAGCTCTCAAACCTTTTCCGTCGGAAATTCCAAAAGAAAAAGTCAGATAGAGATCACACACAATCGGATTTTCCGACAACTTAATCCGTTCAAACTTTTCCCGTCTGAATTTCTGACCCTGTGTACGGGGCATAAGAGCAGTTAGGATGTGGAATGCTATTCCACAGGCGGTGGTTTCAGCAGGGAGCATTGATAATTAAAAAAAAACTATTATATAAGCCTGAACGACCACAACATACAGGGATGTAAAATGTAATACTGACCTATAATTACACACACAGATGTGTCTTTTTTAAACCTTGCCTACTATGTAACTATGTAACCCTCAAATTATGTGCCAGAGATATATAGAGTATTTAGGTTTGGCTTCTGCACACTTAAAGAATAATATTACAAAGCAAATTTATACATGCATAAATACAGGTTAATTATTTGCTGTAGGTTACAATTTGTATTTTTTTCCTGCTTTTTCACTGCCATATTAACATGGGTCCAAAGTTTGTTTCAGAAAAGGGAAGGTTTAAAATTTCAGTTTCAGAAGAACATGTCAAAACATTTCTATTGGTCAGTAAAAAGGGCCGTCATAGTGATGGGCCATGTAGGAAGTATGGAGAGGGCAGGTTTCAACCCTACTAATAAGTGTCAGAACTCTGCCTGGTCAGAACAGTCCAGTATTCTGGCAGAGCCTGGGCAATGAAAGCTTGTTAAAGTATATTAATTGTACCTTTGCAAGAAAATGAACACATAGAAAGATAATCGGGTCCTGTACCATTGAGGCATCACTAGCGATCCCAATTAAGTCCTGGTTCACATTGATGTAGTGCGGGGAACTGCATGTGAATCAGACAGGAATCACACCGTATTCCAATTTGAATCACATGAGATTCTTTGTAGTGCGATTTTCGCCCATTCATTTTTATGGCTCAAATCGCACCATACTCGTACATGCACCTTTTTTTTGCCGCACTAGAATTGGATCACCCAAGCGATCCAATTCAGCCAATCACACTACATTTCCAAACCATTTTTGGGGTGTGTTTAACATTGACACCCACAGCGGCTCGCATGAACGGATTGCCATTGTGATGCAGTGCAGGAAACGCGCAGGAATCTGCAAATTCTGCACCGCTGTCACCCTTGCTTCCTGGAAACAGGGTTGGAAACTGATAGAACATAGTCACAGAAGAGTCTGTAGTCCTTTAGAGACTGTACTCTTTAATTTAATTAAGCCTATAAAATATCCAACACAATTTATTTCTGGTCTTATGATACAGTCCTCCTTCAAACAATCATGGCCTTCAAACAAGCTTGTTATGTAAGCTGTATGTTTAAAGATTTCTGGAACTCCTTACATAATATTTTGAATATTAAATTAGATACAAACAGAAAAGAATAAAGAAGACTACAGTGTGCTTTGAAAAGTTTGCTGAGTGAATTGCTTGTGTGAATTGACTTGTTTTTCTATCTTTAGTTCCTCTGCTGGAAATGTATTTACAAAGCAATTCTTCAGCTTCATCTATATTATCATTATTTACCATGCATCTTGATATGATGGAAAAAAATGTTTGGATCTGCAACATGAAATTGGTAATGCTATAATCGCAAAATGTACATTATATTAAGAAAGTGGCAGATAATTATAGCAACTCAGATTATGATATATATCTTGCTGGTGAAAAGGTTCTTCACTGGCTTAAGGATCCTTAGCCCTTGTACACACGGTCGGAGATTCCGACAACCAAATCCGTCGGATTTTGTCCAACGGATTTTGTCCGAAACTGTTGCATACACACGGTCAGACAAAGTTGTCATAAAATCCGACGTGATTACGTTATTTCGTTACGACGAGACTACGTTCACACTAGTAGCCAATAGGTTTGGTGTAGGAATTTGATCTGAGCATGCGTGGCACTTTGTCCGATCGGAATTCTCTACACATGATCGGAGTATGTCTGATCGGAGCATTTTGTCGGAAAATTTTACCAACAAGTTTGAAAACTTGGTCCGTTGCATACTCCGACGGAAACAGTCCGAAGTAGACCACACACAGTCGGAATATCCGACAAAACGGTCCGATCGGACACATTCCGTCGGAATCTCTGACCGTGTGTACAAGGGCTAAGAGTTCAAAAAAAAAGACAATTACACCATAGTGGCTGGTAAACACCTCCATTTCTTTGTCCTTTTCTGTAGTGGGAAGTTAGCTTCTGCAAATTCCAGGACTCACTAGCTGTAGTCCAAGTGTTGCTAATGCACATGAACTTCTCTTCTCCATAGGTTAGTGAAGGACCAGGGTCCACTTGCAAGCAGATTCTTAAACTGGTTGGGAAACCTCCTTGTATAGTACTAAGCACCCAAAGAGCTCATTATTGACCTCTAATATGTGAAAAATGGTCACGTAATCCCAAGTAATGCTTGAAATTGGTAACATTGCATGTATTTGTAAACATATTTATAACTAGCCTATTTCTGTCAGGTGTCACAGTACACACGTGGTCTCACGAGTACGGTGCTTGTATTCTTTTCCCAGCTGGGATTTCTTTACATGCAAGATTGGGCAAGTGTCTCACAGGGATGTGTGGTGTTAAAGGGTAGCATTCTAAAGCACACATATTACCCACATATCACCTTCAATTTAGGGTGGGTAGGGAGGGTAGTAAGAATAAGTTAGAAAAATTGGTTAGGTGTATTTAAAGGGAAGTTCCAGTCTCCCTCCCAAAACAATTAAAAATCAGCAGCTATAAATACTGTAGCTACTGACATCTAACCACTTGCTTACTGGGTACTTAAACACCCTTCCTGCCCAGACCAATTTTCAGCTTTCAGTGCTCTCACACTTTAAATGACAATTACTCAGTCATGCAACACTGTACCCAAATTAATTTTTTGTCCTTTTTTTCCCACAAATGGAGCTTTCTTTTGGTGGTATTTGATCACCTCTGGGGTTTTTATTTTTTGCGCTATAAATGAAAAAAGACCGAAAATTTTGAAAAAAAATGCATATTTCTTTGCTTTTCTTTGCTTTTCTTTGCTTCTTTGCATAATTCTGTGACAGAATTATGCAAATTATTAATTTTTCTTCATACATTTTGGCCACAATTTATACTGCTACATATCTTTGGTAAAAATAACCCAAATTAGTGTTTATTATTTGGTCTTTGTGAAAGTTAGAGAGTCTACAAGCTGTGGTGCGAATCGCACAAAATTGATCACATCTGATGGTACTGGTGGCCTATCTCATTTCTTGCGACCCAAACAAGCCAGGAAAGTACAAATACCCCCCAAATGACCCCTTTTTGGAAAGTAGACATTCCAAGGTATTTAGTAAGAGGCATGGTGAGCTTTTTGATGTTGTCATTTTTTTCCCACAATTCTTTGCAAAATTAAGATTTTTAATTTTTTTTTATTTTTTTCCACAAAATTGTCATTGTAATAGGTTATTTCTCTCACATGGCATGTGTATACCACAAATGACACCCCCAAAAAAATTCTGCTACTCCTCCTGAGTATTACAATACCACATGTGTGGAACTTTTTCACAGCCTGGCCACATAGAGAGGCCCAACATGCATTGAGCGCTGTCACATGTTCTAGGACAGTGATGGCGAACCTCGGCACCCCAGATGTTTTGGAACTACATTTCCCATGATGCTCAACTACACTGCAGAGTGCATGATCATCATGGGAAATGTAGTTCCAAAACATCTGGGGTGCCAAGGTTTGCCATCACTGTTCTAGGAGCATAAATTACACATCTAACTTGTTGACTACCTATTACACTTTTGAAGGCCCTGGAGCACCAGGACAATGACACGTGGCACTGATGACAGATGGCACTGATACGTGGCAATGATGACACTTATACGTGGCACTGATGACACGTGGCACTGATGACAGATGGCACTAATATGTGGCACTGATGACAGATGGCACTTATACCCTGCTTTGCAGGGAAAGAAAATCCATCACATCCTTGCTGACAAAGCAGAATGCTGCCTTGTTTACATAGTAGGTAGACAGGGCTGGACTGGGACAAAAATTTGGCCCTGGACTTCATCCAGACCGGCCCACTCCAATTTTGCAAACGCGCACAAAAACAGTATGCTGCGCACTTGCACGAGAGTGACGTCATCACGGCCCGGCTAAACACATAGCAGGAGTATGCAAACTCAGAAGCCGACAGCACACTGCTGGTGATCTTTTATTTTCCAGCCCCCCCCCCACCCCCTGGTGTCCCCCTGTCACCTGCCTGAAGTCTGGCTCTGCATTATATATTTTAAAATAAACAACTAATGCGCACACCTATTTTTGATCAACCGCAGTAATGAGAAGCTGCCAACATCAAACAGGTTTAAGCCCCTTTCACACGGGACGGATCAGTAATGATCTGCCCCGTGATGATCCGCTCGCTCAGCGGGGATCGCTCCATTGTCCCCTCTGAGCCGGCTGCGGACAGGGCGGTCTCCGCACACTGTGCGGAGACCGCCCTGTCAGCTCTCCGCTCTCTCCTATGGGGATCGGATGAGCACGGACCGTCTGTCCGTGTTCATCCGATCCGCTCTGCAGACGGATAGAAAAATAGGATTTTCCTCCGTCTGCAGAATCGGACTGTTGCGGAGGCGGATGAAATCGGGTGTCTGCGGATGTTCATCCGCAGACACCCGCTATCCCATAGGGATGAATGTATGCCCGTATTTCATCTGCAAACGGATGGATGAAATACGGACATATCATCTGCATGTGTGAAAGGGGCCTAACACAAACCCACAGATAAATTGAATATATAGCAAAGGATGTGATGCTAACCAAAATAACATAAAAAAAATCCATTTGGTGCAAATAATGATTCAGATAATACAAAAAATCCAACAGAGCTAAAAGTACATCAAACGTGTCAATTAATATTGAAATGTGCATAAAAAAAAATTTCAGCAAAAAATTTGTATATAAACGATGCTTATAATTAAAACCATTTTATCCAAACTATGTCCTTGGTATTAAAGTGCAAAAAGAGTACAAAAAAAAGGGGGGTTTTTAATTATAAGCATTTTTATATATGATTTTTTTGCTGAAAATATTTTTATGCACATTTTAATATTAATTGACAGTTTTGGTGAACTTTTAGCTATGTTGGATTTTGCATATTATTTTAACCATTATTTTCACCAAATGGATGTTTTATGTTATTTTATTTAGCACCACATCCTTTGCTATATATATATATATATATATATACACACAGCTATATATATATATATATATATATATATATATATATATATATATATATATATATAATATATACACACATGCACAGCATATATATATATATCCAGCCATGTGCTATATACAGTATTCAATGGGCCGGCCAGTTACCTGGATGGGTTCCTGCAGCACCGCCATCCTCCAGGCTCCCTCGTCTGCTCCAGGGACTTCTCTGCCTGTCGGCTGCTCTCATGGCGGCCCCCGGCTCATTTAAACTCACAGCGTCCGTTACCGCGGGGGCCGCCGGAGATAGCCGAGTTTTGTTCGCTGTCGGAGAGGAGCAGGGCGGGGGAAGCCGAGCGGTGGCGGAGGTGGCCGAAGATGTGTTATGAGAGCGCCGAGTGGGGGTGGAAAGAGCCGAAGTGCGCCGCGCTGTGCTCAGAAGTACAGCGGTGCTCAAATGAATGGCTGTGCGAGTAGCGCAGCCATTCATTTGGCTAGGCTGTCACTGAAACCGGCCCACTGAGCCATCGGCCCACCGGGAATCTCCCGGTAGTCCCGATGGCCAGTACATGCCTGTAGGTAGAGAACCCTCTTGTGTCGCTCCTTGCTGATCAGCTGGTGCCGGTGGAGATACATTGGCCAGCACCCACTGATCAGCTTGTGCTGTGTCTAATCACAGTACAGCCACCGTGCAAGAAGCGCAAGTGCCCCCTACCCAGAAGTGCCAGATCACCTACTAGGTACGTGATCTAGTGCAGGTGAGCCACTCTGCTGTACGGCCACTAAGTGATTAATTACTATGCCACAATGATAGTTTTACATAGTCTTTTTTGCACACAGCCTACCTTGGAGAAAACATCAAGAGTATATTAGGTATTCACAGTGCAGTGGTGAGGAATATGTCAAATACAGCCTAACAAATAGGGTGCAGTGGTCAGGAGTATGAAAAGTACAACATAGTGTCTATTTTGCAGGGCTCAGGAGTGCATTACACACAGGGGGCAGAGGTCTACAGTGCTCAATGCACAGAGCACAGAGGTCAGGTGTACATAATCTGCAGAGTGCAGGGGTCAGGAGTTTGTAAAGTACAGAGTGAAAGGGTCAGAGGTACATAACACACAGATTGTAGTCAAGAGTGCTTATAAAACAATGTGTTGGGGTCAGAAGTGGTCATCACACAGAGTACAGAAAGCAGCAGTCCACAATGCATGCACTACGAGGGTCAGGAGTATGTAACTCAAAGGGTTCAGGTGTACAGAGTACAATAAAAAATTACCCCTTCTTCTCAGTACAAATATTCCCCCCAAGCCTTTTTACTACACCCCCTCCCCAACAGCCCCAACTCCCCACCCAGCACAAGTTTCCCCCCACAGACCTAAACCCCCATAGCACAGACCCCCCCATCCAGTTATCAGTGCAGACCCCCAGTACAAGACACTGCTTCAGTACAGACCCCTTCCCTACCCCTCATTAAATAAAATGCCAAATGCAACAAAGACCTCAGATGCAGCAGCAGTGAAAATGTGGGATGGTCTCGCATACTTTGAGACTGTTGGGAGGTATGACATTATGAATTTCAGGTATTGGTCGGGAGGTCTACAGAAACAGGCCACATCCGTTCTCTGCTCATGGGTACCTAAAATAAACATTGCACATTTCAGTATTTGTTTTTTTGGCTGTTGTAGGACTAATGTATAAAGACTGGAAAAGAACAAAATATCAGTACTGGTCTACCGAGAATTCAGCTCCTTGTTATCTGGTATAGAATAGAAAATGACAGCAAATGGCTATTTGCTGTTGCTAACATTTTCTCTTTTTTTCCTCCAGTTTTTATACAGGGTGCTATTTTGTGGGCAATGCATAGTTACATAGTAGGTGAGGTTGAAAAAAGACACAAGTCCATCAAGTCCAACTATGTGTGTGATTATATGTCAATATTGCATTGTATACATTTATACAGTAATCAGTGCATTTTTATAGCACTGATCGCTGTATAATTGTCAATGGTCCCAAAAATGTGTCAAGTGTCCACATGTCCACCGCAATATAGCAGTCCTGATAAAAATCGCAGATCACCGCCATTACTAATAAAAAAATATTAATAAAAATGCCATAAATCTATTCCCTATTTTGTACTATAACTTTTGTGCAAACCGAGCAATATACGCTTTTTTTGTGATTTTTTTTTTTTTTTTTTACCAAAAATATGTATAAGAATTCATATCAGTCTAAATTGAGGATTTTTTTTTATTATTTAAATTTGGGATATTTATTAAAGCAAAAGGTAAAAGAATTTGTGGTTTTTTTTCTAAAATTGTCGCTCTTCTTTTGTTTATAGCGCAAAAAATAGAAACCGTAGAGGTGATCAAATACCACCAAAAGAAAGCTCTATTTGTGGGCCAAAAAGGACATCAATCTTGTTTGGGTACAGCGTCACAGGACCACGCAATTGTCAGTTAGAGCGATGCAGTGCTGTATGGCAAAAAATGGCCTGGTCATTGAGCAGCCAAATCTTCCGGGGCTAAAGAGGTTAACGCATGCCAATATTCTGTTTGCTTTGTTAGTAGCAGCTTGGCATTGCATGCCATAGCTGAGCCTCTCATCTAATAAGACCCCCAGGCCAGGGCAGGACTGGGAATAAAATCCAGCCCTGGAAAAAAGTTCATAACAGCCCCATAGCATTATTATACCAGCACAACAGCATAACGTCATTATTTTCTTGTTCATGAAAGGGAAAACCACACATTTTAAAGAACATTTGAAGAGTGTATTATATATAGATATGAAATCACATAGGGATATATATATATATATATATTTATGGTCAAAACCCTTCGTCCTGAAGGTATGGAAGGAAAACATAAACACGCCACATGACAAACAACATAAAATAGACCTGAAGTGTGCCCTGGTCTGCAGTAAGGTAAACCCAGTTGAGCTGGGCAGTGAGCCCTGTGCTACTGGGCGGTATGCTAAGAGAAGGGCGCATACCTGAAGAAAGTAATGGTTGTTCCTGTAGAGAAACTTGTTTCTTGAGTGCTGTGAGAAAGGGAAATGGGTGGGAGGGTACCGCGCACTGGAATCGACACTGAACGGTGTGGGAGGTCTGGTTTATATACCCTCCGGGCTCCTCCCATAATTACGGGCCACCATACTGGCCCTCTTATTTATGGTCAAAACCCTTCGTCCTGAAGGTATGGAAGGAAAACATAAACACGCCACATGACAAACAACATAAAATAGACCTGAAGTGTGCCCTGGTCTGCAGTAAGGTAAACCCAGTTGAGCTGGGCAGTGAGCCCTGTGCTACTGGGCGGTATGCTAAGAGAAGGGCGCAAAAGACTTGGTTTAGGGACAAAGTAGTTTATTATAGTAAGACAATAGGTTTTAGAGAGCAAGGCCGCGGAAGGCTTGAGCCATTTCTGACTGTGGGTCGGGAATGTACTGAGCGAAGCAAGTGGATTTCCATCTTCCCAACTTCCTGATTACGTGTGCTGGAACTCCGTTGCGTGAGGCTGCTGATGCTGCTCCGATACGAAAAGAGTGTCCTGAATAACGAGCTGGGTCGAGGCCTATATTGCGTAGGAGGATCTTGACATGGCTGATAAACTGATTACAGCTAAGTGGTTTAACCGGGAATGGTAGTAACGGGCTGTCGGGTGATGGATCGGATAAGTGCTCTAGTAATTGGTCCAAGACGGCCACGGGGCACCAGGCATTGGAGGTTTTAAAAAACTTGATGTCCGTCCCTGGGCCCACCTGTTGTGTTTTAGATACCTCTAAATGTAAAGTGAAGAAGGTTTGGTGGCGAGTGAGGTGCCGTCTGCATAGCTTCTTACCGCTAGAGCTGGTGACTGTAAATTCGCTGGGGCGCAGAAAACCATAGAAGGCTAGGTAAATGGCTGCTTTAATGACCAGGCTAGGAAAAGGGCCAAAAGGGGAACGAGAGAGGAAGAGTGATATCTCACGAAAGATGGTGCCGGTCACAGGAAGACGTTTGCTGCTGACTGGCGGCTGCTGTTTGAGAATACCACGCAGAATTGTCTTGACTGCATGAGCGGCGAATAAGGACGGTTTGGCGGGGTCTTGTAAAGAAATAAAATGTTGGATGCCTGCCAGATAGAGTCTGATAGTGTTGTGAGCCAAAGTCATCTGCGTGTGGCAGTATGAAATGAAAGCGAGGATATGATGGAGATCGCCTGGGCTCGCCCCGGGAAAGGCTGCTAGGAATCTGTTGTACATTTTCCAGGCAGCACGATAGGCCTTGATCGTGTTGTGGGATAACGAAAGGTTAATGAGCTTGGTAGCATTGCATAGGTACGGATTCAATGAAGAGTTAGCTGAGACCAGTGTGGGATAGTAGTCATGGTTGGGTCGGCTCCAGGTTCCTGTGAAAAGAATGATTCGAAATTAAGGCGGGACAGGGCATCAGCTAAGGTATTACACTTGCCTGGGATGTGGATGCAGAGAAGATTAAACTGGTGCTGAAGGGACAATTGTACCAACCTGCGAAGAAATGCCATTATGGCCAGTGACTTAGAACGGCCTTTGTTTATGATGTTGGCTGTGGCTTGATTGTCTGTGACAACCGTAACTGTCTGTCCTGTCCAGCTACTGCCCCAGGCTTGTGCTGCAGCCACTATAGGATATAGCTCGAATAGCGAGGATGATAGATTGAAGCCGGGGATTGCGAGAATCTCTGGCGGCCATGGGCCTGCGAACCAGTGACGGTCAAAGATCGCTGCAAAGCCTGTGGAGGCTGCAGCATCAGTGACTATCTGGGGTGAAGAGGAGGATACTGATGGGATAAACATTGAGATGCCGTTCCAGTTTGCTAAGAAATTGTCCCACATGTTGAGATCGGCTGTTGCTGCTTGATCTAGCCTGAAGACACGGTCGGGGTCTTGTACTTGGGAAAGAAATACCAAGAGGCGGGAGACAAAAGATCGACCCTGGGGGATGATCCTTACCGCGAAGTTGAGCATCCCGAGCAAAGACTGGAGTTGTCTCTTGGTGCACCCTTGTGTAATCGTAAAGGTATGGATGACCTCCCTGATGCGGGTTAGTTTGTCGAGAGGTAAGCTGGCCTGCATGGTTTGAGTATCGAGGATGATACCCAAGAAGGTGAGGCGTTGTGCGGGGCCTTCCACCTTCTTCTCCGCTATGGGTACATTGAGTTTGGCAAAAACTTCTCTAAGGCTATTAAGATCTACTGGAGATTCCCCGGGTTCCTCAATAAGCAGAAAGTCGTCCAAGTAGTGGATCACTTTCTGACAGGACGCGTGGTGTGAAAGGATCCAGGACAGGCACTGGGCGAACGTGTCGAAGAGCCATGGACTGCTTTTGGAGCCGAAGGTCAATTTCGTGGCGAAATAGTACTGGTCCTTCCATTTGACACCGTGCCATTGCCATAGGCATGGATGGATCGGTAATAATTTAAAAGCGTCCGCGATGTCGGCTTTGGACAGCCAGGCGCCAGCTCCTAAGCGGAGGATGGTTTGGATGGCAAGGTCTACGGAGGAGTATTTGAGACCGAATTCCTCTGAGGGTATAAGGGAATTTAAACTAGGTACGTGAGAAAAATGAGGCGCGGACAAATCATAGACTAAACGAAGTTTATTTGAGAATTTCCCTTTCACGAGCCCGATAGGGCTGACTCTCCAAACAGAAAAAGGTGGGTGTGAGAAGGGGCCGATCATGTATCCCCGATCAAGTTCATTTTGTAGCAAGGTGTTGATCGCTTCTTCGTCTGTGGCTGCTGACCGGAGATTTCTGCATTCGTGGGTGGTGTCTGGGAGAGTGATAAACCCCGTGTGGAAACCTACAGTGAAACCCTGTAGTAGGAAGGCTGCTAGTGAGGGTGATGGGTGTGAAAGGAGGTAGAAGTGCAGCCATCCGATGTGTATGCGGCTCAGTCATGTGTGGTTAGGTTTTTTGATCCCGCAGGCGATTCTGGGGTGAGCTTGGTGGCAAGTGAGGCAGACGTGGAGGAGTCTGCATTGAGGGAAATGGCAACCCCCGATATTGAAGTTGTTGCAAATTTGAGCTCCTCCTAGCGTTTTAATGGGTCGACCTAACTTGTCCTCTTGTGGGCGCTGTGTGGATGTACCTGCGCTCTGAGCTGTGTTTGAGAAGGGGGGAAAGTACGGGGGGCGTCTGCCCTCGTTTTCCGAACACCAGCTAGTTGTGTGGGTGGCCGACTGGCAGTTGGTGCACAGTGGGGAGCGTAGACCCGCAAAATGGCGACAGAATAGTTCTGTATCGACTGCGCTCCAGTCGGTAGCCAACTGAAACTGACTGAGCCTGGCAGCAGCTTTGGCCGAAAAGGAGCGGTGGTAGTCGTAGAACGCGCTCCCTCCATACCTATAACCTAGATCCGTCACTGCGTGTAGATACAGATCAAGTTCTTCCCTTTTGTTGGGGTTGAGGGAGCAAATTATGTCTCTAACCATACCAAAGGCGAGCACGAACTCAGTGACTGTGAGCTTACGTGCGAGCCTACGGTCTTTCGCTTTTAGAACGACGGAGACATCCCCCCATGTATAGGCTTTGTTCTCCGCTGCATCGTGAACCGAAATAAGGAGGGACGCGAGATTGACGTCCCGGCCATCTAAAATGTCCTTCCTAATGTTAGCTGGGACGAGATGTGCCGGGAAGATGGTGGAGCTGTACTGGGGCGTACCTAACGGTATTGGCATGGGGGTGGTAGTGGTGGGTGATGTGGGGAGCACTTGTCGTTCTTCTAGAGACACTACTCTGGTCTGGACATCGGAGACTGTTGAAGACAGTGAAGCCACTAAGGAGTGCAGCTGAGCAACTGCTGATGCAATGGAGTGTAGGGACGCCTGGGAATCTGATGGGGCTGGCGTAGATGGTGGGAATAGCAATTTGAAGAGTTCGGCTTTTCTTGCTGTAGCCGGGAAGGGGATATCCCTGCGTCGTAGTTCTGCCGTGAGTTTCGGGATGGTCCAGGCTCTGTAGAGCTGTCCGTCACCGTTGGTTGAACCCGCCCCAGGTGATGACGGGTCGGGGGAAGAGATGTCGCTGCCGGCCAACGACATGGTGTCCGCTAAACGAGAGGGGAAATGCATATGTTTTAAGAAAAGGTTGGGGATACAGGAGGGGACAGAAAGGTACTTCGAGGAAAGCATAAAGTAGGAAAATCAGGGGGAGTGACAGCCATAGCGACAGTTGGTTTGCGCTTGAGCGCTGTTTGAGTGAAACAATTTATTTATAACTCATAAGAATGCGTGACACCGAGGTGAGCCAGGAGGTGACTGGCTAGGTAACCGATAGCTCGGGTGTCCGACTGTGCTCGGCACAGACTAGTGCACCAGAATCCCCGGGGCGAACCGGGGAAGGTAACGGAAGTCTGGTGTGCTAAGTAGGAATGTTGCGGTCTGTAGAAATTGACGTGTGTTCGGTCGGCTAACTGCTTGCACTGCCAGCAAGAATGGGGGTTTAGGCGACCTTGTCTGCGTAGTGGAGGCTTGTGCTCCGAAAACAGAGTGAAATGCGTAGAAGTATGTGACAGTTGCTAACGCCTCGGACCCAAAAATTTAAAATTATGCGTGTGAGGTAAAATATGTTGTGAAAGTGTGTAAGAGAAAGGAACTTTTTTTTTTTTTTTTTTTCTTTTTTTTTTCATACCTTCTAACGATGCACCTGCCTTGAAGCCCTGGTGCTGGTGACTCTGTTGGGTCAAGGGCTGAATTTGTGTGAAACCTACAGCGGGGTGATACAGGAGTAGTAATAAGGTGGGTTTACAAGCTGTTTCGGGGCCATAGGCGACCCCCTGGTGAAGAAATGCAAAACTCTAACCAGGTTACCTTGTATTCTACCCCCCTCCCCCCTTCTTCTTTTTTTTTTTTTTTTTTTTTTTTTTTTTTTTTTTTTTACCTGGAATGGGAGGTCTGAGCCTGTTGCAGGATGGACCAAGTGGCAAATTTACTGACCTAAAAAGAGGAACAGGGATAGAGAAAACGTATGAGTAGCCGTGTTGCTACTAGAGACGTTCGGCTGTTTTGTGAGCCAAATGCAGAAAGACTTGCCGTGGTTGCAAGACAGTTAAGTTTAGAAGGATAGAAGGTAAGAAAATGATTTATGTGGGGTTGACCGTGCGTAACTACGAGCGGTTTGGTGTAGAAGTTGTGAATGAACGTGCAATTAGGTTCGAGAAAGGTGAAAAGCATCGTAGAGCTTGTGCCGTGACTATTAGAACCGGGCTGGATGTGAGCCCTGAAAGAACGGTTGGTGACAGATTTGGCCCGTTTGTCGATGACGTGATAAGACCCGGTGCGGTATTGTGTATATATATATTTATATTTCCCCCCCTGACGACCGCCTGGAGTGCGTCTGTGATCTGAACGAGCGGGTAGATGGCCAACTTGAGGCGGGGTGCATGTTTGAAACCGTGTAAGGGTAGCACTGGTTTCGGTTTATTTACAGGCCGAGCGATTTCGAAAGAAAACATGGTAACGAGTACAGAATGAGAACGTACGATTTTAACGAAAGCTGTGAACGAGTACAGAATAAACGTGCGATTTTTACGAAAGCTGTGAATGAGTACAGAATGAGAACGTACGATTTTAACGAAGCTGTGAACAAGTACAGAATGAGAACGTACGGGTGAAAATACGGCAGGTAGAAGAAAAATGTACGTGAAAGATAGCGTAAAGAGATACTAGCCTAAGACAACTTTAGCCAAGAAAACAAGCTAGCGAACTGATATCAACTTGAGTAAGGAATAACGAGAATAGTCCTACCTGTGACGACGAGGCGTAACGATCGGCAAGGTTTTGCGAGTGGAGACGGGATAGCGATGGTGTATGTACGCGCTTACTAAGACGAAGTAAGAAGCAAACGGTCGGCCTGGTGACGTATTACCGCGCACTGGAATCGACACTGAACGGTGTGGGAGGTCTGGTTTATATACCCTCCGGGCTCCTCCCATAATTACGGGCCACCATACTGGCCCTCTTATATATATATATATATATATATATATATATATATATATATATATGCAAATTCCAGTTAAAAGTGGTAAGTGGTCAATCATCAAGGGGGACCCCAGGAACTCAGAACGTGGAGGGGGACCACCTTCCGCAGAGAGAATACAGGCAGGTAAGGGGGGTGGGTTACTAATATAAGGGGAAATCCCTTTATATCAGTGCCCCCTTACATTATCGTATTCACTCCCCCCTTACATCAGTGACCTTCCTCCCTCTTCGGACTGGCCTGGTGGTGCTGTCACTAACCTCTTCTCAGGTGCACTGTGCAGGGCTCAGTCAGTTGGCTCCAGCTTGGTGGCTCTGGTTTTAATCTATAGTCTCCTTTCCACAGTCCACACATGTCTGACTCCTCCCATGACCCCCATCCCGGTGGCACTCCCACTCTTGACTCCTCTCCAGACTCCCTCAGAGACTACAGACATGATACAGGAGATGGTCAGAGGCTGCAGACATGATGCAAGAGCTCAATGCAGCCTGACTGTGCCCACCAAATGCAGCTTTACTCTGCCTGTGAATGCAGTCTCATTGTGCCCACAAATGTGGCCTCACTGTGCCCACCATTGCAGCCTCCCTGTGCCCATCAATGTAGCCTCACTGTGCCCATCAAATGCAGCTTTACTGTGTGGTGAATGCAGTGGTAAATGCAGCCTCACTGTGTCCATCATTGCAGCCCCTCTTGTGCCCCATGTTCCAGTCTGCAGTCCCTGTCTGTGGGAGGGTGTGTTGTTGATGCTCGGTACGGTACCTTGCATGCCAGCAGGATATCCATGATGGCCAGCAGCAGGCAGGTTCTGTTCTCATTTTGAACAAGGACGGTGCTCCTTCCAGAGAATCTGTTTGCTGTGAGATGAAGTGGTCCCTGGCCACCTGCACCTTCAGCCATCCTTATTTTCCAGCCCCAGTCAGCCTGTCTTCTGGTCCTGGGGAAGTGAAGAGCACTGGGTGGGAGCTGGAGAGAAGGGGGAGCAGAGAGTACTGGCGGGGTTGGAGAACACATGGATGGGGGCAAAGCAGGGGGGAGGTGAGATCACAGGGATGGGGAGTGGAGAGCGCTAGGGGGGGACTTGAGAGCACTGGGGGGGAGAACAGGGGTGGAGAGTACGGCAGGCTGAGAGCACTGGGGGGGGGGGCTAAGAGTGTAGGGTGGTGAAGAGCACTGGGGGGGCAAAAAAACAGGGTTGGAAAGCACGGGGGCTGGAGAGTACTGGGGAGGGGTACAAAGAGCAGGGGGGAGTGGAGAGCAATGGGGGGGGAGCATGAGAGCATTAGTGGGGGCCATAAAGAACAGGAGTGGAAAGCAGGGGGACTGGAGAGCACTATGGGGGGCGGAGAGCACTGGCGGGGTTGGAGAGCACATGGGTGGGGGCAAAATGAAGGAGGGAGTGAAGAGTGCTTGGGGGGAGCCAAAAAGAACAGGGGTGCAGAGCATGTGGATAGAGAGCATGTGGGGGGCTGGAGAGCGATGGGTGGAGCTTGAGAGAACCGGGGGGCCAGAAAGAACAGGGGTGGGGAGAATGGGGGGCTGGAGAGCACTGGGGTGGGGGCTGGAGAGTGATGGGGAGAGCTGGAGAGCACTGGGGGGAGAAAGAACAGGGGTAGAAAGAACTGTGCGGGGCGCTGGAGAGTGTGGTGGGGAGGAGAGCACTGGGGGGGGGGTAGGGAGCACAAGGTGAACTGGGCGTGGGCAGGGAGCACAAGGTGAACTGGAGGGGGGGCAAGGAGCACAAGGTGAACTGGAGGGGGGACAGGGAGCACAAGGTGAACTGGGGGCGGGCAGGGAGCACAAGGTGAACTGGGGGGGGGCAGGGAGCACAAGGTGAACTGGAGGGGAGGCAGGGAGCACAAGGTGAACTGGAGGGTGGGCAGGGAGCACAAGGTGGACTTGGGGCGGACAGGGAGCACAAGGTGAACTGGGGGTGGGCAGGGAGCACAAGGTGAACTGGAGGGGGGGCAGAGAGCACAAGGTGAACTGGGGGGGGCAGGGAGCACAAGGTAAACTGGAGAGGGCAGGGAGCACAAGGTGAACTGGAAGGGGGGCAGGGAGCACAAGGTGAACTGGAGATGTCAGGGAGCACAAGGTGAACTGAAGGGGGGGCAGGGAGCACAAGGTGAACTGGGGGGCAGGGAGCACAAGGTGAACTGGGGCAGGCAGGGAGCACATGGTGAACTGGGGGGGCAGGGAGCACAAGGTGAACTGGGGGGCAGGGAGCACAAGGTGAACTGAAGGGGAGACAGGGAGCACAAGGTGAACTGGGGGGGTAGGGAGCACAAGGTGAACTGGGGGGGCAGTAAAAGAAGTTGGATATGAGTAGAAGCAGGGAATCGGCATGGATCAGCAGGGGGTCGCATATAGCGGAAATTATCTTTCTATATTCCTCCATGCAGCCGCTGAATGTTTGATTCTCTTCTTCTCCCTCCTTCAAGCATTCAGTGGCTGCATGGAGGAATATAGAAAGATAATTTCCTCTATATGCGACCCCCCCTGCTGATCCTCCTATCCAGGCACACAGGGCGGCATCTCTTCCTCCGGATCACAGAGCTGGCTGGGTCTGTGTTCGACGGCCGTGCTGTAACACGGCCAGCCCCCCCTAGTCTGGCTCGTGTGATAGGCGGAACACTGATTCTATCTACTATATCACAAGCTGGTCTGGGGGGGCAGGGCCGTGTTACAGCGTGGCCGCCGAACACAGACCCAGCCAGCTCTGTGATCCGGAGGAGAGAGGGGAGCAATGCAGCCGCAACTAAAAGTGGCCCCAGGGCAGGCGGCAGGTGGCCGGTAGGCCAGTCCGGCCCTGCCCCAGGCCCTTTTCCATCCTAGATTCCCCCAGTGGTTCTACCCCCAGTGTATAGATTGCATTCATATTTTTGCCACCCAAATGCATTATTTTACTTTTTTTTTTAAGTGAAACCACATTTGCCATTTAGTTGCCCACCCCATTCATTTGTTCATATCTTTTTGCAAGGTTTCCACATCCTGCAGAAAAGTTAATGCCCTGCTTAGCTTAGTATCTTCAGATAATACAGAGATTGAACTGTTTACCCCATCCCATTGGTCCCAGCACAGAACCCTGGGGGAACCCCACTACCCACCCATGACCATTCTGAATACTCCCCATTTATCAACACCCTCTGAACTCGCCCTTGTAGCTAGTTTTTAATCCATGTAATCACCCTATGGTCCATGCCAACAGACCTTATTTTGTACAGTAATCGTTTATGGAAAATGATGTGAAATGCAAAATCCAGATACACCACATCTATGGGCCTTCCTTTATCTAGATGGCAACTCACCTCCTCATAGAAGGTTAATAGATTTGTTTGGCAAGAACGATTCTTCATGAATCCATGCTGATTACTGCTAATGATACCGTTCTCATTACTAAAATTAATTACTGTCCCTTATTATCCCCTCCAAGAGTTTGAATACTATTGATGTTAGGCTAACTGGTCTGTAATTCCCAGGGATGTGTTTTGGGCCCTTTTTAAATATTGGTGCTACATTGGCTTTTCTCCAATCATCTGGTACCATTCCAGTCAGTAGACTGTCAGTAAAAATTAGGAACCATGCTGTCTATGTCATGAGGCTAGTAGGAACGGAGCCCATATACTGTAAGTGAAGTCTGCATTACAAAATTGCATATACTGTAAAAATGATTTACTATTACTTACCATTAATAACCTTCTTTTTATGTGTCACATAATGATTCGAAAGCCAGGAGGCTCCTATTGGGCAGACAGTTACTGAAATGTCCTCTACAATTATCATAAACTGGAAAAGTTTCATTTTTTTATTCAAACACTATACCTTTTTTAACAGAATTTCACTAATACCTTATAAATGAATAGCTCTTGATGATTGAAATGTACAAGGATCACAACATTGCATTTTTTTTGTTGTTTTCCATCATAATTGTGTGGGTTGTGGTGCGCTCCTCAAAAATAATGCAATCAATCTTGTCAAGATTTGCGCCACTCCTTGTGTGCTCTAGTTGGACTTTGCTTTCACTTCCATGAACGTATCTTTTGTGGCATAATAAAATCAAGAAATAAATAAACTGTGGTTAACAGCTGCATGATCAGAACATAATGTCCCCGGCGTAGAATAAAAATAAACAAATATGTTTTGTAGCTAAATTAGAGAGTTACGTGAATACTGAATAGCTCCTTTGTCAGTATTATTGCACATGTAATATTTGTGCACGGATGAATGGTTAGTAAAAGAGATTGTACCGTACACACTGAGAAGTTCAGGGTTATTTTCAAGCCATTAAACCAGATGAAATTTGCATCAGTTTTCTTGGATCAATTTTGTCCAGTAGACAATTATTATTTTTTATGTATGTTTATTCACATTGTCACAACATTATCCAGGGGCTTAAATTAAAGAATATGTAAACCAAACATTTCATATTCCTGATATGTGTCTGCTGTACTATGAATTTGTATGAAAAAGTATCCCTATCTCTTTGAATTGCTTCCTTTGTGTGGAATCTCGGGCGCTCCTGCCAGTCCCTCTGCTTTCCTACTAAAAACTGACCGCGCTAGGCAGGACAACATATTATGGTCAGTCCTCTAGCTGTGCTGGGTACTAAGCCTTCTCTGCTCTAATGATCCGACTTGTCCTGACCCCTGCCCCCCTACCCTCCTGCACAGCCATTCACTAGGAAGATCAGTGTGCTGCGGTTACTTCTCCCCCAGCTCTTATGCAGCTGAGAACAGAGGGAATGTGATCACTTATCTAAAAGGGAAAAAGGTGTTTATAATTTATTTTTATATTATATTATATTTTATTTTTTATTTTTTTATATTATATTTTTTATATTATATTATATTTTATATTTATACACAAAGGTTTTGCCTTTCATTTATATTTCTTCATTTCATTTCTATTTCAAACTGAATGGGTTGTTTGTGGGTCTAAATACGCTTTAAGGTGGTTCTAAAGTCAAAAGACTTTTCCAGCCTTACTGCATTTTATGCAGTAAGGTTAAAAAAAAACTGTTTAGTAGCTGTTCCACTCCCCCCTCTCTAAATACTTACCTAAATCCTGTATTGATCCAGCGCTGTGTCCTTTTACAGCAGTGTTTTCCAAAGGAAGCAGTCATATTCTAGCTTCTGTTTGTCTAGTCTTACTAAAAAAATAAAAACGGGGATCTGGTTGGTTGCTATGGGTGTCCCCTCTATTTTTCATGTCCTTCCATTTTTAGGCATGCAGTCGTAATATTTTTAGTTCGTTTTATTCTGTTGTTGGTCTGAAACTTCAAGAATGGTGGAAATTGATAAAATGTCTTGCGTAGTTTACAATCTGGTGACTTTGGATGTAATCTGACGAGATTCTATTTTATGCTCTGTACACACGGTCAGAGAATCCGTCGGAATGCGTCCTATCGGACTGTGTCATCGGATAATCCGACTGTGTGTGGTATGCATCGGACTGATTCCGTCCGAATCTCCGTCCGACCCAATTTTCCAACATGTTGGAAATATTTCCCGGCCAACTGGGCCGGATGGACCTAATCCGATCATGTGTAGAGCATTTTGATCGGACCAAGTGCCACGCATGCTCACATTCAAATGCCGACACGGAAGCGCTCGTTCAGGTAAAACTACTGCTCGTTAGCGATATAGCACATTCGTCACGCTGCAATGTTAAAAAATCATTCATCAAGCGCATTCTCTTGTTCTTTACAATGCTGCAAGAACCAACTTCTTTTGATGCTCATAGTCACACACACTTCTCCCGAACGTATTTCATTACTCTTTTTTAACCATTTCAGCAATACAATTTTAGTTTGCGTCACATCTACACAATGTTTGATTTGTTTTTTTATTTTTGGGATGTTTTTTGGGGGGGGGGGATTCCCTAAAAATCTCCTTTAAAGACACTTCTCATTTCTCCTTATTTTTTTTTATTTTTTTTTAGGTGTAAACTTACAACAACAACATTATTGTATTTTTTAGATTTTCTTTTTCTTTTTTAATCTACAGGAGGTTGTTTAGTGTTGGTACCCCTTGTCAGTGGCGGAATTATAGGGGTCGCTGAGATCGCCAAGGCGACCGAGCCCCATGCTGCAGGGGGGCATTGAGGGCCCCCCTGTATATCTGAAGGAGCGGGCTGAGACCGAGCTCCCCGATCTTCAGCCGAAGTGTAATCGGCACTGTGCGGGGAGCTCGGAGTCATCACACTGCTTATAACTAAAGTGAAAGCAGTGTGTGCTCTTTGTCTCCCCCTACAGTGCAGTACCCGGCAGGAAGAGGTAAGATAAAGCACTGCCGTTTTTGAAAAGACTTTATGTGTGTGTGCATTTTTGTGTGTGTGTATGTGTGTGTGTATGTGTGTGCATGTGTATGTGCATGTGTGTAGATGGCGAGTGGGTGGGGGGGTGCACACTGGGGGCATTCAAGGGCACACTAGCAGCATTTGATGGCACGCTGGCAGCGTTTAATGGCACAGTGGCTGCAATTGATGGCACAGTTGTAGCATTTGAGGGCACAGTGGCAGCGTTAAATGGGAACAGTGGCAGCGTTTGGCACAGTAGCTGCAATTGATGGCACAGTGGCAGTGTTTGATGGCACAGTGGCGGTATTTGAGGGCACAGTGGCAGCGTTAAATGGGCACAGTGGCTGCAGTTGATGGCACAGTGGCAGTGTTTGATGGCACAGTGACAGCTTTTGATGGCACAGTGGCTGCAATTGATGGCACAGTTGTAACATTTGAGGGCACAGTGGCAGCGTTAAATGGGCACAGGGGCAGCGTTGAATGGGCACAGTGGCTGCAATTGATGGCACAGTGGCAGCGTTTGATGGCACAGTGGCAGCGTTAAATGGGCACAGTGGCAGCGTTAAATGGGCACAGTGGCAGTGTTAAATTGGCACGGTGGCAGCGTTTGATGGCACAGTGGCTGCAATTGATGGCACAATGACAGCGTTTGATGGCACAGTGGCAGCGTTTGTTGGGCACAGTAGCAGCGTTTGGGTACAGTGGCTGCGATTGATTGCACAGTGGCTGCATTTGAGGGTACAGTGGCAGCGTTTGACGGCACAGTGGCCGCTGCATTTGATGATTTGGTTTATAACATTTTTTGTGCCCCCCAAAAATGTTGAGCACCAGCCGCCGCTGTTTAGATGTATGTATGCACATTTTATGTATCTGCATTAAATCCTGCCCCCCCCCCCCCCCTTCCCATATTAGAGCTGGGCGATTTTCTAAAAAAAATTTTTTTTATGGACACCGTGCCAGTCCTGAGGAGCTGCGGGCAGGAGTTTTTAGGTGAGGTCGTG
Organism: Lithobates pipiens; assembly: GCF_037356315.1. Lineage (NCBI taxonomy): Eukaryota > Metazoa > Chordata > Amphibia > Anura > Ranidae > Lithobates > Lithobates pipiens. The sequence continues at coordinate 294,700,049 of NW_027507758.1, forward strand.
GCTTCGTCCTAGTCCGCAGGTCCGGCCTCGCGGACTAGGCCCGAAGCCACGGCCTCACCTAAAAACTCCTGCACGCTGCTCCTCAGGACCGGTGCGGTGTCAGCACTGATCTTGGTGAAAAAATAAATATCTAAAAAAAACGATTTGCTGAAAATTTGAATCGATTTGACCTCTCAACTCAATTCAAGATTCAAATCGATTTTTTTCCCCAGCCCTACTCCATATGTGTACAATCAGAACTGTTTTTTTTTCTTGCTTGTTCAAAGTAGCAGCAAAAAAATGCTATTCCTCTGAAAAGCGATCTGTGCTCAGATCGCTTTTCAGAGGCATTTGACAGCTGGTAAAGGGGCAATATGTTGCCTCCTGATCACCTGTTTTAATCCCTTAATGTGATTGTAAAGGTTTGCTTTTTTTTTTTTTTAATAACAAACGTTATACTTACTTCCCTGTGCAGCTCGTTTTGCACAGAGTGGCCCCGAACCTTGTATTCTGGGGTCCCTCGGTGGCTCTCGTGGCTCCTCCTCTTATCAGACAACCCCCTAGGAGAAGCGCTTTCCCGGGGGGGGTTACCTTGCAGGTGCCCCCGATGTCCGCGTCATTGGATTTTATTAACAGCAGTGGGAGCCAATGGTTGAGCTGCTATCAATCTATCCAATCAGGAGCCGAGAACCCCGGGCAAAGGAAGAGCGCATCTCCACCTGGTAAAGTTCCAGGGCTCAGGTAAGTAAAATGGGGGAGGGGGGCTGGGGTTCCGGTGACTGGCAGGTGTTTTTTCACCTTAATGCATAGGATGGATTAAGGTGAAAAAACACAAGAGTTTACAACCCCTTAAATGCATCCTCACTATGCTGGAACTGCATGCAATGCACACAGTTGCAGGGGGGTTGCAGTGCAGCCCCATTCACATAGGGATGTACTTAAAGAGTGCCCTGACTGGAAAAAGATTGAGAAACACCGACATAGAGGAACCGGTCTCTCCATTTTCCTCCTGCAGTCGCTGAATGCCTGTGGGAGGGAGAGGTGGAGAAGCGGCGGCAAATGGAGAAATTGGTTCCTTTACATGCAGCCACCCACTTGCAACCGGGTCCTGTTGTTCCGCCACCAAACTCGAAGTAAAGGGCCCTGTCAGGGGGGCCCTTCATGGTTTCTTGCATCGGGGCCCTGAAGGTTTTAGTTACGCCACTGCCCCTTGTTCTTTAGTTCACTTTGTATTTTGGAAATGTACCTGCCTGCTCACAAATAAACTGTACTTTTTGAAGGAAAACACATTACACAAGTATTTAATCAAACAAAAATAAAATGTATTTTGTTTGCTCGAAAATAAAACTAGGAACGCAGCACTGGAGAAACTTCTTAACTTTGGTGCAGCCTTTGGCCCCCAGGGCAGACATGACTAAATGAGATATTAAAAAATTGGTGGCCTGAGGAGTAGATATCTCAGGGAGAGAAGTCTGCTCCTGAAGTCCTAGAGAGCAGGAAATTCAGATGCCATTTCTGTCCCCAGGATGGTGATCTTCAAGAGGCTGCATCTTCTGGCACACCAGACTCAACCCAGGCCATCACTCTCTGGTCTTCCTTTGTGACTTCCCACCAGGCATCCTTCCAGGCTGTGGCTGGGCTCCTGTAGCTGGGGCAGGAGAAGGAGAGCGTTGGTGGACCTCCTGGCTGCCACTTGCCACAGCCTCCCCCCGACTGAGGTCATCCTGTGTATGAAAAGGGGACATAGTTTTAGTTTTTTGATCATCACTCACAACATTTTGTGCTCCTGGCTTTTGCTAATTGAATGTTACCAAATAGAACAGACTATCATTCTGACACCAGCATTTTTCTTTCCCGTCCCAATCATTTTTGGTCACTACTGTCTATTGAGATGTAAACCACTTTGAGAAATCTCAACTTACTGATCAATAAGAACATCTAGTTAACATCATTAAATGTAACACAAGAAATATGTTCAACAATGCAATACCTGTCTCAAGCTGGGCCCCACCACATGGTGCTGCCTGGAAGGCCCAGGTTGGACATCAGAAGCCTCAGCTGGGGGTGAAGGATGCCTTGGAGGAAGCCTGGAGAGTGGTGGCCTGAGTGGTGGCCTGGGTACCCCCTGGTCTACCAGAAAATGCAGCCTGTCAAAGTGCACCATCCTGGGGTAATAAACAGCATCTGGATCTCCTGCTCTCAAGTACTTCAGGTGCTTCTTTCTCTCCTTGAAATATGTAAGCTTCATGGCCACAATTTTGCGATTCAGATATGTCATGTCTGCCATGGGGACCCTGATCTGCACTAAAGCAAGCAGTTTCTCCAGTGCTGCGTTCCTCTTTGATCTGTCATTATAAAACTTGTTGTGTAACTGCCACAGGCAGGGCATCTCCATGTAGAGCTCGAGGAATAGCCCCATAAAGTTGGCATTGTTGAATGGGTCCATTTTGTCTGCAAGACACAACACAATAATACATACATAATGCAATTAAAATCCCTCCTAATCTTGTCCCAACATCGGCCTAGATACAAGCAGTCTAGTCTAGTGAAGCACAAAGTTAAAAATGTTACCTTCGTTTCGACGTTCGCCGCGTCCGTGACTCACACTCTCCTCCCAGATCGTACGGACGATACACATGTGTGGCGTTTTATATACAGTGCGCATGCGTGAAACTCCGCCTGCCCCTGACGTTCTTTCCAGACTATTCCCCGCCCCTTCGCTTCCCACGCAGTGGGGAGAGCACATGGCGGAGAGAACACAGGTGCGCACTAATAGTTCCACTAACGAGGAGGAGGGTGAGGAAAGCCCGGAGCCTGAAACGTCCAGATCCAGGAAGACAAGATTTAAGGCCTCAAATATGTCTTTTGGAGAGATGTTGGAGATGGTGGACATATTGAACAGGACCAACTATGATGGGAAGTATGTACCTTACCCAAACCCAAATATCAGAAAGGCCAAGATCATGAATAAAGTTGTGAAGAGTCTTCTGAAGAATTTTGGGATACACCGATCCAAGGATCAACTGAGAAAATGCTGGTCAGACCTGAAACTGAGGGAGCACGAGCAGTACCTAAGGATCAAGCGTGTTCTTAAAAAAAGTAAGTAGTTGTGTGTTCATATGATTATTCTTGCTTGCATACATGCTCCATGTGCTTTGATTTCATGTTGTGCATTTTAAAATGGTCACTTTCAAGGTCATGGTTTCGTTCGTTCGTATGAAACATCGTTCTGCAGGGAAGTATTCCAGCTTAACAAAGTGGCACCAATAATGTTCTCACCTTGTAACTCGGCCCAAAAGCACATTGTACCACACTTCCAAGCAATGTTTCAGATTCCTATTTCTGCCCTCTGTGTGCTAATTAATCTTTGTTTACATTCTCATAGGGGAGAGAAGACTCGGCAAGTATGAGGACACCAGGGACCATGAGGACACCAGGGACCATGAGGACACCAGGGACCACACCCCTCCCAAAGAAGGGCAACTTCCAAAAGAAGAAACAGAGGAGCAGGAGCAGGAGGAGGAGGAGGAAGGAGAGATCATGGAGGTTGGCCAAATTGTCACCACAACAGGTGAGTGTCGGAGAACACAGCTTCCGGTAAGCTCATCAATGTATATCACCATATTTGGATTACATGGTGTGTTTTTTTTTTTTTCTAGGTGATGTGGAGGAAGATTCCCGTTTTACCAGTGAAAGTCCCCAGATCTTGATAGGGGAGATAATGGGGTGCAATAGGGATTCGGAAATTGTACAACAAAACATCAATGATGTTAAAAATAAAATGAAGAACATCATTGATGTTTTGGGGAGAGTGTGAAAACAAAAAAACTAGATAGGGTTTTATTTTTGCTTTTTAACATAAAAATGTTGTATTTTGCATAATTAAAAATTTGGAAGATGCACAGAGTGTGTAAACATGCGCTATCTCCCATCATGGGGGATCAATGTACATGTTTTGTGTAAAGTGTCTGAGATGAAGGGGTTGCAGCCCCAAAGCATGTACAATTGATCCCTCATGATGGGAGTTAGCACATGTTGACACACTGTGTGCATCTTCCAAATTTGTATTTTTCAGGGGTCACACCCCATGTGATGAAGGCAATATCAGCCCATTTTGTACATACTAATGTCTGATATTGTCTTCACTTTTCCAAGTTGAACTTTGTAAGTTCCTGTGTTCTGTATTTTACGGTTTGATACATGCCTGTTTACACAAAAAAACAAGTAAAAACTAAATATGATTAAACTCGGTTTTGGATACCCAAAATATCTTGGTTTGTTGTAAAAAAAACCTTTACTAAACGCACATATGAATGTGCTTGTATTAAAAAGTTGAATTCTCAACAATGTGTGGCTTGCTTTTTCATTGGGCTTAAAATGTATTTGTAGTCAAATTTGAGTTTGTGCTGAGAAGGAGTGCGATTTACTAAAGGCAACTCCACTTTGCACTCCAAGTGCAGTTTCAGGTGTACTTTTGCAGTGCACTTGTAGTGCATAGTGGATGTGCCTTTAGTAAAAAGCACCCACAGTGATGTGTAAATTTGGACAATCATGCCATTTTCCTGCCATGGTGCTGAAAATGAGCAAGATTTTGATCAGTAATGCACTACACATTAGTTAACAAAAAGAAGGTGTGTGTGTGTAGCAGACCCACAACATAATAAGATTATCTGAAGAAGAGACTGTCCCCTCATCTCGCTCTGAACTTGGGTTTGCATTGTTGGTGAAAAAGGCACAACTTGACGAAAACTGGCAAAGTGGGAGGCCACAGTCTGCCATTCCTGTGGCGTTGAAGGACACGGTTTAGTGACACAAGAAAAAAAAATTAGTAATTTGACAAATCAACATTGCATGCAGATTAGACACCCACATTTTTTGGCAAAATGAGTATAACATTTTTTGAAATTAGTATTTAAAGCCTAAAGTATAAGGTCCCCTTATGAGAGTCATAACCCCCCCCCCCCCCCCCATCTGATGGGCCCTTGCTAAAAAATGAGGGGGGGATGTTTAGGACATGTAAAGCTCTCCACTTGATTGAGAGCTGAATGCCTAAATAATGTGTGATACTTTGTGAAGCCCCTCCTTAGTTACACTATTGGTAGCCCACTGGACAGGTAAGAAGTGTCATAATAACAAAATGGAAGGACATTTTGACATTCTGCTATTACATAGCAAGAAAATTAATGTGTTTAAAAAAAAAAAAAATACCATTTGAAAGTATTGAGGCAGGCCCTTACACTACATGCTTTGGTGAATTTGTCCATAAATGTGATCATGAAAAAGGTATTTAGAGTGTGTATTGGTTTGGGTCAAGTCATCAGATAGAAGATTGCTATCAGCTGAGGTAGCAGTTGGGGAGAGGGGGGTTCCTAATGAGTTTGGCACAACTCCAAAAAACCCAAAAAAGGTCACTTTGCATGAATTGAAGCACACACGTCACATTTGTAGAGATTTTAGGGGGTGTTTAGGGGAAAGCAATACTATGGTGCTGCCAAAAGACATTGTTAAGTGACTAGACTATAGTTTTAGGGGCCAAGAAGAGCATGGTGGGGAAGTTAGTGAGGCAAATCTGCATGAGGATAAAGGGGCAGAGCATATGAATTAGAGCATATTGCAATGATGGTAATTAGGGAATGAGGAAATAAATGCAATACATTAGCAATCATGAAATACATAGAATGTGATGTTTAAGGCTAAAACTTAGCATAATATAGTCCTTCTGCAGGAGCTAAATGATGGCAGAACAGGTCTCTGGAATAATGATCCCCAGAGCCTGGGGGGAGATGCCTGTAGAGAACTTGAGGTCCTGAAGGCTTCTCCCTGTCGCCAAGTAGAGCAACGTGGCGATGAGCCTCTGCTCCGGAGTGATGGATTGCCGCATGCAGGTATCCTGCCTGGTGATATAAAGGGTGAGCAAAGCCAGCAGACAGTGAAAAACTGGGTCCGTCATCCTGAGAAAAATCCAGAAATGATCAGGATTATTCTCGCGGATCTCACGGAGCAAAGGCATGTGGGAGAACTGGTGACGCTGGCGCAACCAATTCTTGGTCCACAAACGCCTCCCTTCCCTGTTCATGGACTGGGCTTGTGTCAAAGTCAAAGTAAGAACCCCTGCACAGCACAAACTGTACGATGAGTACGTAGACGAAACATGTTTGGAAAACAGTCGGCTGGTCAGAACGGACACCAGAAAGCACCGATAAACAGCAAGGCCTGAAAGGACGACCTGAATAGCAGAAGCAAGCAGACAATAAAAAATGCCTTTCAAAGCGTACTATACCAAGATATAGTCCACAATGAGAAGCAAATACTTAATGACTGCATGCACTGATTATCAGATACGCAAAGACAAGCACAAACTGAAGAGCGGTAGCGATCTGAATCACTAATCTGAAAAGTGCGAATCGTCTCTAACCAAACTTCTACTAACACGCGATAGACACGAGATCAGCAGAAGGAGCCCAAAGGGTGTCGGACATGGTGCTGAACTTCTTTTTTCTAGTCCCGTACACGGCTTACGTCACCACGTTCTTGGCAACCGCTAAATCAGACAACTTGGCCCGACCGTGTGTATGCAACAGCTTCGGACACAATCCGTCGGACTAAATCCAACGGGCAAAATCAGACGGATTTGGTTGCCAAAATCTCTGACCGCGTGTACGTGGGCTTAGACTACTTGGATTTAACCAGGCTTTCATATCCTTTTGACCAATCAGTGTTAATTGTGTGTGTTAGCACTTGAAGGGATGAGTAGCACACCATGGTGGAACCCCAAGTGTCAGGTACCACATGCTCTTGCAATGGTCGTTTTCATTGTTTTACGAAGTTGGTATTGATACTAGTACAGTGGTATGTTCCCTGAAAAGTTCCTCTAGTCTAGCAACGGTTGCAGCAAATGTTGCCATTTGAACATGCTCAGACTTCTTACATGGGATAGCGTTGACCTGCCCCCTATTTGTAAGATGTCCAATCAGAGTTCCCTTAGGGCCCATTTACATCATAACAAAGTGCTACTGTTCACATGTTTTGTTTGCTGTAAAAGCACTTTGAGGTGCAATTACATTTGTATTACAGAGAACCTGTACAATGCATTACATTGTGTTGTAGTAGCAGGCAATATAGTACATGAGTCCTTAGTGATGCAGCAGAACTCTGCAAGCAAGGTGTGAGGGGGAAGGAGGCAACTGCAGCCTATAAATATGGCGGTATAGTACACTTCACCTAAACACACCTGTACAGGGTGGATTTGATTTATATCAAGTTGATTTTAAATCACAATTTAAATCACTAGTAAAAAGGCTTGGTTTAACCGCATGCCAACCAGCCGCCGCAGTTGTACTGCGGCAGCATGGCTCAGCTGTGCGAATCTCCGTTATGCTACGTTGGTAGCAAAAACGGCCGCTAGGGGGCACGTGAGCCAATGCGAGTGCCCAGCGGTCTCGATCGCTGCCGGGGCTCCCGCGATCGCTCAGGGCACACGGAGAATTGGGAGCTGTGTGTGTAAGCACACAGTTTCTAGTTCTCTGAGCAGTGAACTGACAGATTGTCTGTTCATATAGAGTATGAACAGCGATCTGTTAGTTTCCCTGCACAGTCCCATCCCCCCTTCAGTTAGAACACGTACTAGGAACACATTAACCCCTTCACTGCCCCTTAGTGTTAACCCCTTCACTGCCAGTTTCATTTTTACAGTAATCAATGCAATTTTAATCAAACTGATCGCTGTATTAATGCAATGGTCCCAAAAATGTGTCAAAATTGGCCGACGTGTCTGCCATAATGTTGCAGTCATGATAAGAATCGCTGATCGCCGCCATTACTAGTAAAAAAAAAAAAAAGTATCACTAAAAATGCCATAAAACTATCTCCTATTTTCTAGACGCTATAACTTTTGCGCAAACCAATTAATATACGCTTATTGTGATTTTTTTTCTTCCAAAAATATGTAGAAGAATACGTATTGGCCTAAACTGAGGAAAAAAAAAGTTTTTTTATATATTTTTTGGGGATATTTATTATAATAAATAATATTTTTTTTTTTAATTATCGTTCCTTTTTTTGTTTATGGCACAAAAAATAAAAAACGCAGAGGTGATCAAATACCACCAAAAGAAAGCTCTATTTGTGAGGAAAAAAGGACGTCAATTTTATTTGGGAGCCACGTTGCAGGACAGCGCAATTGTCAGTTAAAGCGACGCAGTGCCGAATCTCAAAAAGTGCTCTGGTCTTTGGCCAGCCAAATGGTCCGGGGCTTAAGTGGTTAACTTTGTGAGATGGAAAAGAGGGACATCCTTTATCACAAAATGTGTAGGTAAATGTCGCACTTCTTCCCAGTTATGAGGCCCATGAAGAACTAATAAGCAAAAAATTATTGGCTAAACCCAAAAGTGCTTTTTTTTTCTGTGTTTCATTTATACTAGAGTTATAAAACAATAATAGTATATTGTATTTATTATAAAGGTCTATACATCTGTCCAGAATGAGGGACAACTGAGAAGGAAAGAGAGACAGAGGCATTTGGTCCAAAATGAGGACAGCCCTTGCAGATGATCCTTAATTTGCAGGGATTGTCCTCTTTTAGCCCTTGTACACACGGTCGGAAAATCCGTCGGAATGTGTCCTATCGGACCGTGTCGTCGGATAATCCGACTGTGTGTGGTATGCATCGGACTGATTCCGTCCGAATATCCGTCGGACCCAATTTTCCAACATGTTGGAAATATTTCCCGACCAACTGGGCCGATCGGACATACTCTGATCATGTGTAGAGAATTTTGATCGGACCAAGTGCCACGCATGCTCAGATCAAATTCCTACATCAAAGCTATTGGCTACTAGCCTGAATGTAGTCCCATCGTAACAAAATTACATCATCACGTTCTGAAAGATTGGATTTTTCGCCAACTTTGTCCGACTGTGTGTATGCAACAGTTTCGGACAAGATCCGACGGGCAAAATCCTACGGATTTGGTTGTGGAAATCTCTGACCGTGTGTACAAGGGCTAAGAGGATCAGTTGGGAGATATGCTTCTGTAGTCCTGTTATTACTATTATTCTACAGGATTTATATAATGCCAACAGGCTTTGCAACTTAAGGGCAGACAATACAATTTAATACAGTAGGAATCAGAGGGCCCTGCTCATTAGAGCTCACTATCTCACACCTCCCAACATTTTGAGATGGGAACGAGGGACAACTGTTAGCTAAAGTATTTAGGCATAGGACACACACCCTGCCACGCCCCCTTAAAGGAGAAATATACAAAAAAAATATTAGTGTAGCGCCAGCTCCTGACAAGCACGGGCTATATGTTTTTGAAAATTAATATTCCTAAAGCCACAGTTGGGTTTTAGGGCTAATTTTGCCAAATTGTGGTTTCAGTACCAGTCTAGCTGGATTGCTCTGGGTTCTCCTTGGCTACAGGTGTCGTCGTCACCGCCAGCAAGTGGTAGAACTTAGTCTAGTTGGGTGTATTGAGTACCATTTTTGTCTCGGACCAGTGGGAGTGTTGTCCTGCTATCCATTCTGGGGGGTGGTATTTAAGGTACTGCAATCACATGCTTCTGGGTTCCGGTCCAGAAGAGATTTTCTGTCTGTTTGGTCCTGGTCCTGACTAGCCCCCATGGCCCTCCTGGCATGGGGTGCGGATCCATGCTATTCTGAGCCTCGGGGCTGGATAGCCCGAGGCGAAGCAACGGGCCTGAATGGATATGAGGCCATAATGATTCAAATGTGGTCCAGTGCCGTCTCATCTAGGGAGAGGCCCAGCAACTGGAGAAGCATCCAGGGGAGGACTCTTTTCGGGAGAAGTGCATGAGTAAGGCTGGTTTCTCAGAAGGAGCCTGAAGGACACTTTGTGGATCTATATTCATACGGTATCGCCGGACCGGCTGAGAGATACTGATACAGTATCATAGTTCTCTAAATTTATCTACGTCCCTCAGTTACATCCACGTCTGTGGCAGAGACTTTTGCTTCTCAAGTGTCCTACATCCAAGTCTGTGGCAGAGACTTTGCTTTACTTAACACCCCGCCGGCTGCTAGGCCTAGTGAGAGGAGGTCTATCCGGAGGTTGTGAGAACCCAGCTGTGAAATGTTTATTCTCTGGATTTTGCAGTTCCAAAAAAGTACATGAACTTCCTTTCTAACTCTCTACCTTTTATTAAGAAACTGTGTTATCTTCTAAAATAAATAGCCCAAAAGAGGATCCAGTGTCAGTTTCTGCATTTCTGTGGGCCATCTAACACGGGAACCCCTAGATGGAGGCGAGGTCAAGAAGGTAATGGTAAGCCCAACAAAACCAGCAGCTCCTTCGGGGGTCAGTGCTACATGAGTTAAACCCAGAAGTGCTTATTTTTTCCCTATACTATTCCTTTATTTTGGCTTCTGAAATGTACAAAGGCAGGCATTTTGAAATTGGATGAAATGTTTAGCACCGGGAAACACGTTTTGAAAAATAAAAATGTACATTTTATATACAACTGTATAGATCAGGCCAAAATGAGGGACAAATGAGGAGGAAAGAGGGACTTTGTTCCAAATCAGGGACAGTCCCTTGAAATTAAGGAAAGTTGGGAGCTATGCAATCGGACTCTCTGGGATTGATCTACGAAAAGGCAAATCTACTTTGCATTACAAGTGCACTTGGAAGTGCAGTCGCTGTAGATCTGAGGGGAAGCTCTGCTGATTTTATCAGCCAATCATGTGCAAGCTAAAATTCTGTTTTTTATTTTCTTTGCATGTCCGCCTTAGATCCAGAGCAACTGAACTTCCAAGTGCACTTTGCCTTTAGTAAATAACCCTCTATGACTTGAATTTCTCATGTCTCTATAGAACTACAAATCCCAGCACTCTTTGCATCGAGTGTCTCCTCTCTTCTTATGCTGGTCACTATAATGTGTTCTGTGAAGATTATTAGGCAACACTATCCTTGTTTACTGCATTACTAGACTTGGTTATGAAATGTATAAAGATTTACATCATATTGTGCTGACTTTTCCTGTCTGGGTTATAATTATTAGCCAAGAATGACTGTGTAAGTGCTCTTCACACTGTGCTTTGCCTTTTCAGGTCATGATAAAGGATTTGTTTCCCTAATGAACAAGCTCATCTTGTTTTCCTCTATGGTACAGTAATCACAGCAGTGATACCCAATAACAGTCACAGGCAGGGGCGGACTGACCATTTGGCCACTCGGGCACTGCCGAGGGCCCCAGGCCACTAGGGGGCCCCATCAGGGTTGCCAGCCTCAGTAAAACCAGGGACAGTATGTAAAAATCTGTGTTTTTTTTTACATCTCTCTTTGAAATGTCCCTTACCGACATCCTTTTGGTCTAAAAATCCTGAGATTATAGCTGTCCCACCTCTCCAGTACCTTCTCAGCCAATAGAAACATGTCTGTGTATACTGTGTGTACATGTATGTGTATACTGTGTGTGTGTATACTGTGTGACCCCATAATCTCTGATTGCCCGGGGGGCCCCATGAGTTGTCAGTCCGCCCCTGGTCACAGGCCAGTCAGTACCTTTTCCCATTCTGTTTTGTAGAAATGAAATTACTTATGTAGCTTCTCGGTAGCTTTCTGTGGAACATTTTTAGTAAATATACTGTCAAATTTCATATGACCATGCATAAATTTCATGTTTGGTATGCATACCTCCCAACTTTTTGAGATGGGAATGAGGCACCTATCAGTAAAAGTATGCAGGCATAGGACACACCCCTGCCACGCCCCCTTAAAGGAGACTTGTACAAAAAACAAGATTGGTTAAACTCACAAGTGCTTTTTTTTACCACTACTATTCTTTTATATTGGCTTTTGGAATTTACAAATGCAACAATTTAGAAATCAGATGAAAGGTTTAACACTGGAAAACACGTTTTGATAGATAAAAAGTAAATGTTATATACAATTATGTAGATCAGACCAAAATTAGGGACAAATGTGAAAGAATGATGGACAGAGGGACAATCAGGAACAGTCCCTCGATATCAGGGACAGTTGGGAGCTATGGGTGTGTGTTGTATTTTTAACTGTTATTTCTAGGACATCTCTGTCTGGAAATAGAAGCAGCACCAAAAGACCAACATAACCTTTTGTTGCATGTCAGTACTAATGAGCTGTCTTGGGATGACCTATCATGTTATCATCCATGATCTTTTCTGTTGTGTAACACTGGCTCAGGAAGTGCAAGCAACATGTACAAAACATGTTATCTCTGGCTCAGTTTTTTAACCTTCAAGACTGTGGTTCGTAATTAATTACTAAAATGCATTTCCTACTTTTCTTTTGTAGTATTTTTGCTGACAGCTACAAGCAGGCTGCAACACACCGTATTTACAATATATTAGTAGATTATAAACATACAGATACATACAGATACATGCATTATATGCATCAGCACAGAATACCTTTCCCCGAAGGGGAAGTAAGTTTTCAGATAATTGTTAAAGTGGTTGTAAAGTCAGCAGCCCCCCTCAGTCCCCCTAATGCTTACCTGAGCCCATCTCGATCCACCAATGCTGCAGGAGTGTCTTGGCGGCCCGGGACTCTCCCTCCCCATTGGGGAGACAGCAACACAGCGCCATTGGCTCCCGCTACTGTCAATCAGTCAGTGAGCCAATGAGGAGAGAGAGGGGCGGGGCCAAACCACGGCTCTGCTGTGGGGGCACTCGGCAGGGGGAATAGTGTCCGCTGTGTACTGCGCATGCGCAGTACACATGTCAAGCAGAGTCCGAAAATATCCGAAGATGAAGGGCGCCTGCACCGTGAGTCCAGGTTCAAGCCCCAGCATCCAAGTTGACATAGAGTCAGAATATAAAAGAGCCGAGCGAAGCGAGGCCATGCCCGAAGCGTGGCGAGCGAAGCAAGGCCGTGCCTGAAGCGTGGCGAGCGAAGCGAGTGCAGCATGTCCACTTGCACCTGGACTCACGGCGCAGGCACCGTTCATCTTTGGAGATTTTCCCAAAGGGCGGACAGTATTCAATAGGCGGACATTTTTGGACAGAACACCGGCGAAGGACCCGAGAAGAGGAGGATCTTGGCAGCTCTGTGTAAAACCACTGCACAGAGCAGGTAAGTATAACGTTTGTTATTTTTAAAGAAAAATAACTGAGACTTTCGTATCACTTTAAATTATCATGTGCCAATATTACTCAGGAATGTATGTAGTTGTGTCTAATCTTTATCAGTAACATGTATCAAGGACATGTTTATTTTTTTATTTATTTCAGGTGCTTATATAGTGACATAAATTTACGCAGAGCTTTTGCATATACATTACCAAAAGTATTGGGACTCCTGCCTTTTTTATGCACATGAACTTTAATGGCATCCCAGTCTTAGTCCGTAGGGTTCAATATTGAGTTGGCCCACCCTTTGTAGCTATAACAGCTTCAACTCTTCTGGGTAGGATGTCAACAAGGTTTGGGAGTGTGTCTATGGGAATGTTTGACCATTTTTCCAGAAGCGCATTTGTGAGGTCAGGCATTGATGTTAGACGAGAAGACCTGGCTCACAGTCTCTGCTCTAATTCATCCTAAAGGTGTTCTGTTGGGTTGAGGTTAGGACTCTGGGCAGGTCTGGCTTTACAATTTGATCTTGTTCCCTCCTCTGAGAAGTTTTCCTGACACATGACATAAAATTTGTTTTGGGAAGGGAGCTCAGCGCAGCGCTTTTCTATTCAGAACACAGTTTTTTCTGCTGTGTGGAGGGGGGTTTGTTCCTTTCCTCCAATCAGCTCTCATACACTGTTACTGCAGCCTCTCTGCCCCCTCCTTTGTGCTCCTGACAGATGAAGAAAGATTTTTCAACTTTTTTGAAGGGGTGTAGGGAAGAGAATACAGCAGATAAACAAGTAAAACCTACGTAGGAGGATTTTTTTCATCTCTGTGTATCGTCTAAGGCTGGGTTCACACTAGGAGTGGCTCACAGTTTACAGTTTCAGGTCCAATTTCAGACCGGATTTTTTTGGCTGAATTTGGACCTAAAAAATGGGACAGAATACGCACAATATTTGGGGTACCATGTGTAAATGTTATAGTAATTTTTAGTTGTCCTCAGCCGCTGTGAAGTTTATGGAGGAATGTGCATTGTGTCCCATAATTGTTTCCAGCCATTTGGTTCTAATTGTTTGTCTAGGTTGATGCTTTGTTTTCAAATAACTCCAACATAGGCGTGCGCGATTCCCCCTACTGCCTGGGTTTCCCTCCATGTTGCTCCCCCCCACCTTCCTTTTCTAAATGAACACAGCAAACACACTCACTCACTGTTTACATTCATTAATGAAGCATAGTAAACTTTACTGTTTACTATGCTTCAGTTTGAGAAAGAACAGGAAGCTGCTCAGCACACAGCACTTCCTATTCATTTATTGTCCAGTGAAGCTGAGGCTGCAGAGAAAGGCGTGTGTGTTTGAGCTTTGGGGTGCACACCCTAATGCAACAGACTGCGTACTTCTATGAACTCCAATAAAGACAGGGTAGAATGAGACAGTCAGACCTCTGCTTGAAATGTTGCATAGCAAACTGGTAGCTTGTATATATATATATATATATATATATATATATATATATATATATATATATATTGTAGACATGTCACTGGAGAAGTGGTTGAGGGGGTGTACATCTCACCTAGGTTGCTACACAGTGTGAGATGGTAAGTCCAGGATGGATCAGTTTCTCAGCAGCAATATGCTGCTGAGTTGTTATTTAATCTTGCCGGGCCTGGGTTTATATGGAATGGCAGGTAGGTTTGGTAGAGGGACCTGTCATTCCACACCCCCCATCCCTCGTTCCAGTTCTGGGTTTTGGATCAGGTGAGCTTTGATCCTAATTAGCCTGGGAAGGTAAAGGCTCTGGGGGCCTGCAGGTGATCGCTCTCAGCCAGGGAAACGAACAGTCTGTGTGTTTGAGGAAGCTGCAAGCACAGCCACTGCTGGAGCTCAAATCCACCCTGCGATATCCAGGCGAAAGACGCTGTGTTTATAAGTGTCAGATAGGTGAGAAGAACCTGTTTAGTAAGCGCCCAGCCGGGCTAGGTTGTTTGTTTTGTTATTATTTTGTTCCTGTTATACACAAGAAGCACGGTGTTGCTGTATATTTTGTTTGTTGGACTGTTTGTACCACGAATAAACGCCAAGGTCTGCTTTATAAAGTCCAAGTCTGCTGTGAACTGTGTCCAAACACACCCTACCCCAGGAAGATCCCTTACAATTGGTGGAGGTAGCGGGCAACACGGTTGCTAGGGGCAACGGTGTGGACAGACTTGGCTACAGCTGCTGATGTCCTGGGTGAAAGCTGCAACTACACTCCAAGAACAGTCCAGCAACATGGAGGAGATGCTGAAGCAGATTATGCAAGTGAGTTTGCAACAACAGCAGGCTCAGACAGAGGCCAATAGACGACATGAACAGTCCATGGCTGCACAACAACAACTTATCGAGCACCTGATAGCAAATCGAGAGGCGCCTGTGGTTGCTAATCCACCCACAGTGATGGGAGCCGCTCCAGAGATTTTTTTTGGGAGAAGGACTGTACAGAAAGCGCTGCAAAAGATGACTGCTGAGGACGATGTTGAAGCCTATCTAACAGTATTTGAGCGCGTGGCTGAGCGAGAGAAGTTACCAGCCGCTGAGTGGGCAGAGGTAATTGCACCCTATTTAACAGGTGAACCTCAAAAGGCCTACTATGACCTCAGTGAGCAAGAGGTTAAGGACTATACTCGGCTAAAAGAGGAGATACTTGCCCGACTAGGAGTTACTACTGCAGTCCGTGCCCGGAGGGTACGCAACTGGAGCTACAGTCTGGACAAATCAGCGAGGTCCCAGATGTATGACCTAATCCATTTGGCAAGAAAGTGGTTGGAGCCAGACACTTCTACTCCTGCACAAATCCTAGAGAAGGTCGTGATGGATCGCTACCTCCGAGCGCTTCCTACTGACCTGCAACGCTGGGTGGGACAAGGTGATCCTAAGAATGCAAACGAACTTGTCAACCTTGTGGAGAGGTTCCAGGCGACTGAGGACTACCTCCGTGATGTTCCTGCAGCATCTTCACCTCCCCGGAGCGCCAGATCTGTGCCGTCAGCTGGTAAGAGACTTCCATCTATTGGGGGAGTGTGGAGGGGTGCTGATGGCGGGAAAAGGGCTCAAGTGGTGTCTCAGGGACAAAAGACTGGTGATGGTCCCGGGTGGCTAAGGGGCTCTGAAAAGGACTCCTTGCCAAAGAGACCAGGCCCTATCCAGTGTTGGAGATGCCATGAGGCGGGACACGTGTCGGCCCATTGCCCTCTTACCACTGAACCCATGGAGTGTGACGCTAGCCGGCGTCAGTCGCTGTTTGCGGAACCATCTTGTGCTGCAGTTCCTGGACTAGAGACTGAACCGCAAATCTGCAATATTACCATCAATGACCTTCCCGTTGAGGCGTTAATGGACTCGGGAAGCCTCGTAACCTTGGTGCATGCTAGCCTGGTGGCTGGGGACTTAGAGTCTAAAAAGCATATGAGTGTTGTGTGCATACATGGTGATACAAAAGTGTACCATATAGTGCTGGCTAAAGTCGGGACTGAACAAGGCACCGTACAATATGAAGTGGGTGTGGTAAAAAAAACTCATGCATAATGTAATATTGGGGCGCGATTTTCCATTATTCTGGGCTCTCTGGGAAAAAAGAAAAATCCCCAAAAGGAGTGGGGATACCTCTAAGGGGGTTGCTTTGTCCCCTGTGAATGATAGAAGTGTGCAGGATGAAAATGATTGTTCTCCTTTGCAGGTCCTGGCTGGGGAGGAGGAGGCTCCTCCCACTGAGCAAAATATACTAGACTTAGAGGTATCTAGGGATAATTTTGGCGCTGCACAATTACAGGACCCCACTCTCAAAAATGCGAGAGAGCAGGTTGCTGTTATGAATGGGGTACCTCAGGAACCAGATGCTGAAAAAAGATTTCCACATTTTTCGGTGACTAATGATCTTTTCTATAGAGTCAATAAGGTTAAGGATGAGATTGTGGAACAGCTTCTGGTACCTAAGCCGTACCGGCGTCAGGTGCTTGACATGGCACATAACCATGTTCTTGGGGGACACTTGGGGACTGACAAAACGCGAGAGAGGGTTCTCCAGAGGTTTTTTTGGCCGGCGATATATGATGACATTAAAAAATACTGCGAGTCGTGCCCCACATGTCAGGTTAGTGCCCCAGTGTCACATTTTCGCAGTCCTTTGGTTTCGCTCCCTATTATAGAGGTGCCTTTTGAGCGTATTGCCATGGATTTAGTGGGTCCCGTGGTAAAGTCAGCTAGAGGACACCAGTATATTTTGGTAGTCATAGATTATGCGACCCGCTATCCTGAGGCTATACCCTTAAGAAACACTGCATCTAAAACAATTGCACGTGAGTTGTTTTATATGTTCTCTAGGACTGGGATCCCCAAAGAAATCCTAACTGACCAAGGTACGCCATTTATGTCAAAACTGATGAAGGAATTATGCAAACTATTTAAAGTCTCACACATCCGTACCTCTGTATACCACCCCCAGACGGACGGATTGGTGGAGAGATTTAATAAAACTTTGAAACATATGTTGAAGAAAGTGGTGGGAAAAGATGGTCGTGACTGGGATCATTTATTACCCTACCTCATGTTTGCTATTAGGGAGGTGCCCCAAGCATCCACAGGGTTCTCACCATTCGAGTTGGTCTATGGTCGTCACCCTAGGGGTCTACTGGACATTGCAAAAGAGACATGGGAGAGTGAGTCCACCCCATACAAGAGTGTTATTGAGCATGTAGCACAAATGCAGGACCGTATAGCCACTGTAATGCCCCTGGTAAGGGAACACCTCCAGAGAGCTCAAGAGGCCCAAAGTAGAATTTACAACCGGTCCGCAAGAATCAGGACATTCAACCCAGGCGATAGGGTCCTTATACTAGTCCCCACTGTTGAGAGTAAATTCTTAGCGAAGTGGCAAGGTCCTTATGAAATTGTTGAAAAGATCAGTGAGGTGAACTACAAGGTGCACCAACCAGGTAGAAGGAAGCCTTTCCAAGTTTATCACATAAACTTAATCAAGCCCTGGAAAGACAGGGAATCCTTGGTGGCGACAAATACTGTTAATAATTTGTCACCACCAATCCCTCCAGTCAAAGTAGGTGATGCTCTATCAGTGTCACAGAAACAGGAGGCTCTGGAATTTTTACAGAAAAACAAAAACAAGTTCTCTGACCTCCCAGGGCGTACCCACCTCATCCATCATCACATTGAAACTGAGCCTAGAAGCAGAGTAAACCTAAAGCCCTATAGGATACCGGAGGCACGTAGAAAAGCCGTATCTGACGAGGTAAAACGTATGCTTGATCTGGGGGTAATTGAGGTGTCACAGAGTGAATGGTCCAGTCCGATTGTGCTAATCCCAAAGCCCAATGGAACTTGGAGGTTCTGTAACGATTTCAGAAAGTTGAATGAGATCTCCAAGTTCGATGCTTATCCTATGCCCAGGGTAGATGAGTTGATTGAGAAGTTAGGTAACGCCAGGTACATAACCACCCTCGATCTCACAAAGGGCTACTGGCAGATTCCACTTTCTGACGAGGCTAAAAAGAAAACTGCATTCTCCACCCCTGATGGGCTATTCCAGTATGTAGTGATGCCATTCGGGTTACATGGAGCGCCTGCAACTTTCCAGAGGTTGATGGACTTGATTCTGCGACCACATCGGGATTACTCAGCCGCCTACCTCGATGATGTGGTCATTTTTAGCCCTGATTGGGAAAGTCACCTCTGTAAGGTACAGGCCGTGTTGGATACCATAAGTGATGCAGGGTTGACCATAAATGCCGAGAAGTGTGCTCTAGCCCT
The DNA here is from genome assembly GCF_037356315.1 of Lithobates pipiens. Lineage (NCBI taxonomy): Eukaryota > Metazoa > Chordata > Amphibia > Anura > Ranidae > Lithobates > Lithobates pipiens. The sequence goes on from NW_027507758.1 coordinate 294,718,889, forward strand.
AGAAGAGGCCAAATATCTGGGCTACATTGTTGGGAGAGGATTGATTAAGCCACAGCTAAATAAAATTGAGGCAATACAGAATTGGCCTAGACCCCTGACAAGGAAACAGGTTAGAGCTTTCCTGGGTATTACCGGTTATTACCGTAGATTTGTGCCGAACTTTGCCTCAGTTGCTGCTCCACTAACTGACTTGACAAAGGGCGGAAAGACAGCAATGGTCACGTGGACCCCAGAGGCCGAGAAGGCTTTCCAAAGCCTTAAGTCTGCCTTGTGCCAACCACCTGTGTTAGTTACCCCCAATTTCAAGCGAGAATTTCTGGTCCAGACAGATGCCTCTAACACAGGCTTAGGTGCAGTACTCTCACAAGTAGTGAATGGTGAGGAGCATCCGGTGACGTACTTGAGTAGAAAACTAACCCCGGCCGAGAAAAATTATGCCATTGTGGAGCGAGAATGTTTGGCAGTGAAGTGGGCCCTAGAATCTTTAAAGTATTACTTGCTAGGCAGGAAATTCAAGTTGGTGACAGACCATGCCCCCCTAACATGGATGAAGTTAAACAAGGAGAGAAATGCAAGAGTGACTAGATGGTTTCTGTCCTTACAAAACTTTAATTTCACTGTGGAACACAGGCCAGGGAAATTACAGGCAAATGCTGACGCATTGTCGAGGGTGAGTTGTCTGTGGGGACAAAAGGCTCAGCCCTCCGGTCTGAAAAAGAGGGGGGGGATATGTAGACATGTCACTGGAGAAGTGGTTGAGGGGGTGTACATCTCACCTAGGTTGCTACACAGTGTGAGATGGTAAGTCCAGGATGGATCAGTTTCTCAGCAGCAATATGCTGCTGAGTTGTTATTTAATCTTGCCGGGCCTGGGTTTATATGGAATGGCAGGTAGGTTTGGTAGAGGGACCTGTCATTCCACACCCCCCATCCCTCGTTCCAGTTCTGGGTTTTGGATCAGGTGAGCTTTGATCCTAATTAGCCTGGGAAGGTAAAGGCTCTGGGGGCCTGCAGGTGTTTGCTCTCAGCCAGGGAAACGAACAGTCTGTGTGTTTGAGGAAGCTGCAAGCACAGCCACTGCTGGAGCTCAAATCCACCCTGCGATATCCAGGCGAAAGACGCTGTGTTTATAAGTGTCAGATAGGTGAGAAGAACCTGTTTAGTAAGCGCCCAGCCGGGCTAGGTTGTTTGTTTTGTTATTATTTTGTTCCTGTTATACACAAGAAGCACGGTGTTGCTGTATATTTTGTTTGTTGGACTGTTTGTACCACGAATAAACGCCAAGGTCTGCTTTATAAAGTCCAAGTCTGCTGTGAACTGTGTCCAAACACACCCTACCCCGGGAAGATCCCTTAATATATATATATATATATATATAGTTGATAAAACAGTAATGTTAGGCCATTCATCTTAATTTATTTCTCATACACTGGGAATGTGAAAAATGCTTGCAGCACATTGGGTATGTTGCCCTGACGTTCCCTTTTGATGCATATGTGTACATGTCTTATGGTTTACAATGTACAGTGTCTTGAAAAAGCTTTGTCAGATTGGATGTACGCAACAATTTTCAAGTCTTGTCACAGATTCTCAATTGGATTTAGGTCTGAACTTTGACTGGGCCATTCTAACACATGAATATGCTTTGCTATAAATTTAATCGTAGCTCTGGCTGTATGTTTGGGGTCGTTGTCCTGTTGGAAGGTGAACCTTCGCCCAAGTCTCAAGTCTTTTGCAGACTCTAATGCCACGTACAAACTAACGGAATGTTTGACAGAAAAGGTCAGACGGAAGTTTTTCATCGTATATTCCGATCGTGTGTATGCCTCATCTGACTTTTTTTTTTTTTTTTCGAAAATTCTGATGGACCTAGAAATAGAACATGTATTAAATATTTCAGATGGACCAATTCCTATCGGGAAAACCGATCATCTGTATGCTGTTCTGACGGACCAAAAACGATGCATGCTCTGAAGCAAGTACGATATGGAGGCTATTATAGGCTACTGGCTATTGAACTTCCTTTTTCTAGTCCCGTTGTACTTGTTGTACGTCACCGCGCTCTTGACGATCGGACTTTGGTGTGATCGTGTGTACGCAAGACAGTTTCAGCTGAACTCCATCGGAAAAACCTTCAGAGTTTATTCCGACCGGAAAACCAGTCGTGTGTACAGGGCGTAACAGGTTTTCCCTTGCCCTCTATTTGACTCCATCCATCTTCCCATCAACTCTGACCAGCTTCCCAGTCCCTTCTGAAGAAAAGCATCCACACAACATGATGCTGCCACCACCATGTTTACCTGTGGGGATGGCGTGTTCAGGGTGATATACAGTGTTAGTTTTCTGCCACATAACGTTTTGCTTTTAGGCCAAAAAGTTATATTTTGGTCTCATATGACCAGAGCACCTTCTTCCACGTGTTTGTGTCCCCCACATGGTTTCTCGTGAACTGCAAACGGAACTTCTTATGGCTTTCTTTCAACAATGGATTTCTTCTTGCCACTCTTCCAGAAAGGCCAGATTTGTGGAGTGCACAACTAATAGTTGTCCTGTGGACAGATTCTCCCACCTCTATTTACTAATTAGGAGTAGGGATGAGCTTCGTTTTCGAGTCGAACATACGTTCGACTCGAACATCGGCTGTTCGCCCGTTCGGCGAATTCCGAACGTTATGCACCGATCGTTATCAGCCGATTTTGCGTTCTTGCTCTTCTGTAGTGCGTGTTGTCTGCGTGCCCTGACCGCAGTATACACTGTTATATCCACCAATATTGCTAGCTATATTGCTCTTTTTAAATAAAGCTTGCAGTCAGTTTAGGAGATTGTGCGTGCTGTCTGCGTGCTCTGAACCCAGTATACACCGCTATATCCACCTATATAGCTAGCTATCTTGCTCTTTTTAAATAGAGCTTGCAGTCAGTTGCAGGAGATTGTGCATGCTGTCTGCGTGCCCTGAACCCAGTATACACCGTTATATCCACCTACATAGCTCTTCTCTAATTGAGCCATCTGCCATCTGCAGGAGTTAGTGGATGTTGTGTGTCCCTCCAGCACAATATACACTACCCAATTGCTGGTTTTCCCATCTCCCTTCAGGCCATTACCATGTCTGGAAGGCCAGCAAGGAGAGGCAGACAGGTGTGAGCCGATAAAAGAGGGCAAGCAGGCTCTGTGTCTAGAGACAACAGTGCTGGTCGTGGACGCGGTGCATCGTCATCATCAGCACGTGGCCATGGGACACGCTTGTCCTTCATTTCGGCACCTGGACATGTTGAGCCGCAACATGCCAACGACTTGGTAGAGTGGATGACCAAGCCCTCTTCATCCTCCTCATCCTCTCTCACCCAGTCTCAGGGTACTAGCAAAGCAACTGCCAACGCATCGTCTTCCCTCCTCTCAATGTCATCATCAGTGACTTCTTCCCTAGACCCACCACTTCCTCCTGAGGAGTCTCCTGAACTCTTTGAGCACAGTGTTGGGTACATGCTCCAGGAGGATGCCCAGTGTTTTGTAGGCTCTGATGATGATACTCAGCTAGAGGAAGGCAGTAGCATGAATGCAGAGAGAGGGGATGCTCAAGAAGGACAGCAATCTGGCAGCCATGTTCCACAAGCTGCAGCATACTGCCAGGTTTGCTCCAGCGATGAAGAGGGAGGGGATGATGAGAGCACTGACTCCACGTGGGTGCCTGGTAGGAGACAGGAGGAGGAGGCACATGTCCAATGAGGCAGGATGCCCTCCGGGGGCCAGCTTAGGGGCAGCACACCGACAGAATCACACCGCAGAGCTCCGCCTGTGCAGGGTGCTGCCTCTGCGCGTTATTCTAAAAGTTCTTTGGTGTGGGCCTTTTTTGAGACGAGTGCATCAGATCGCACCGCTGCTATTTGCAACATATGTCTCAAGCGTATCCTGCGTGGCCAAAACATCAGCCGCTTGGGCACCACATGCTTGACCAGACATATGTTGACCTGCCATGCAGCTCGTTGGCAAGCGTACCTCAAAGACCCACACCAAAGAACAAAGCGGACCTCTCCTTGCTCCTCATCAGCTGGGATCTCCAACCTCACTAGACCTTCAGTCCTCTCTGAAACCTGCTCTGAGAGGAATGAAGGTGTAGAATTAGGTGTGTCACAGCCAAGTGCTTCCGGGCACTCTGCTAGCAGTACACCCACGTCCGATTATAGCAGGCAAATGTCCCTGCCCCCGCTGCTGTACCGGCGAAAGAAGTTCACTCCCAGCCATCCACATGCCCAGCGGATGAATGCTAGCTTGGCTAAATTGCTAGCACTTCAACTGCTGCCTTTTCAGTTGGTAGACTCGGCCCCCTTTCCGTGAGTTTGTACAATGTGCGGTTCCTCAGTGGCAGGTCCCCAAACCCCACGTTTTCTCAAGGAAGGAGATTCCGGCTCTCTACCGACATGTAGAAGGCAATGTCCTTGCCTCGCTGGACAGAGCGGTCAGTGGTAAGGTGCATATTACCACTGACTCATGGTCCAGCAGGCATGGATAGGGACGTTACCTGTCTTTCACGGCCCATTGGGTCACTCTTCTGGCAGCTGGGAAGGATGCAGGACAAGGTGCAGTAGTGTTGGAGGTTGTTCCACCACCACGCCTCCAAAATGCTACTATTGGTTGTGACACACCTCTCTCCTCCACCCCCTCCTCTTCTTCTTCCTCCATGGCCTCTTCCAGTGCTCTGTCCTCAGAACCAGCGGTGCTCCGTAGGCGTTCCAGGGGCTACGCAAGTACCAGGCAAAACAATGCCATGCCATGCTTGCGCTGGTTTGTTTGGGGGACAGGAGCCACACTGGGGTGGATGTTTTGTCAGCTCTGCAGGGGCAGGCCGAGAGGTGGTTGACGCCACGCCAGCTTAACCCAGGAATGGTGGTTTGCGACAATGGCACCAACCTCCTCTCCGCCCTCCGACAGGGACAACTGACCCATGTGCCCTGTGTGGCTCACATCCTTAACCTGGTGGTGCAGTGGTTCTTGGGCAGGTACCCGGGCTTACAGGATGTCCTGAAGCAGGCCAGGAAAGTCTGTGTGCATTTCCGCTGATCATTTAATGCCTATGCTTGGCTGGCTGAGCTCCAAAAGGAGTTGAACCTGCCCAAGAACCGCCTTATATGTGACATGCCCACCAGGTGGAACTTAACGTGGCCATGCTGCAGCGGCTGCACACGCAGCAGAGGGCCATCAATGAGTACCTGTGCGACTACGGCACCAGGACAGGGTCAGGGGAGCTTGGTTTTTTCTCACCACGCCAGTGGGGCATGATCAGGGATGCATGCACTATCCTGTCACCGTTTGAGGAGGCCACAACGATGGTGAGCAGTGACAGTGCATGCATCAGTGACACTGTACCTCTTGTCCACCTGTTGGAGCATACGCTGCGTGGAATAATGGACAGGGCACTTGAGGCAGACCAGAGGCAGGAAGAGGAGGACTTCCTTGCCTCTCAAGGCCCCCTTTATCCAGACAGTGTTCCTGCTGTGCCACCCATCACATAGGAAGAGGATGAGGAGGAGGAGGAGGAGGAGGAGGAGGATGATTGTGTCAGCATGGAGGTGGAGGCTGGCACTCAGCATCAGCAGCAGCAGCAGTCTTGTAGGGATGATTTACAGTCCCAAGAAACCCGTGGACTTGTACGTGGCTGGGAGGAGGTAGCTGCGGATCATGTTGTCCTTAGTGACCCAGAGGACTCCGGACCAAATGCCTCAGCTAACCTACGCTGCATGGCCTCCCTGATCCTGCAAAGCCTACGGAAGGATCCTCGTATTCTTCGGATCAAGGAGAGGGACCATTACTGGCTGGCCACTCTCCTTGATCCACGGTACAAGGGTAAGGTTGCTGACCTTATCTTGCCGTCGCAGAGGGAGCAGAGGATGAGACATCTCCGGGGAGGCCTTGCAGAAAGGTCTGTGCAACACGTTCCCAGAGACTGGGAGGTTACAAACTCCTGGTCCTGGACAACGTGTTGCTGAGGCATCGGTCAGAAGGAGCGGTGGAGAAGGTGGCCGTCTGACCGATGCTTTCAGACAATTTTTTTATTCCGCAGCCCCAAGGTATGATCGGTTCCAGCAACCATCGCCAGTGTCTGATTTACATGGTGCAGGAATACCTAGGGGCAAGGTCAGACTTGGACACCTTTCCCACCGAAAATCCTCTGGCTTACTGGGTCTTGAGGATGCATCACTGGCCAGAGCTTGCACAGTATGCAATTGAACTACTGGCCTGTCCTGCATCCAGCGTTCTTTCGGAAAGCACCTTCAGTGCTGCTGGTGGCTTTGTTACCGATCACAGGGTGCGCCTGTCCACCGACTCAGTTGATCGACTGACCTTCATCAAGATGAATCAGTCTTGGATCACCCACAGCTACCAAGCACCTGAAGCTGATGTAACCGAATAATTTTTTTTGAAATATCACATCCCTTCAAGACTGCCTATGCTGATGCTGAGTGACTGTCCTGTTATGTTGATTGTCTATCCTCTTCCTCCTCCGCTGATATGTTGGAAGAACATTTTTGGTTCTGGGTGATGCCACCAGCTTAATTTTTCTGCCCCTGTTTAACAGGGGCATTTAATTAAAATTTTTGATGCAATGCTTTGCAGCAGGGCCCATTCCTGCACTACAAATAGAGTATATGGGAGAGGTTGCAGTGTCGTGGCACCAGCACCAGTGCCTAAGGCCCAATTTTTCTGCCCCTGTTTAACAGGTGCATTTAATTAAAATTTTTGATGCAATGCTTTGCAGCAGGGCTCATTCCTGCACTACAACTAGAGTATATGGGAGAGGTTGCAGTGTTGTGGCACCAGTGCCGTGCCGGCAGCCCAATTTTTAAGCCCCTGTTTAACAGGGGCATGTAATTATAATTCTTGATATAATACTTCACAGGAGCGCCCGTTCCTGTGCCCACCCAGAGTAACTGTGAGGACTTATAGTGTTGTGGCACCAGCACCACAACCACCAAAGGTCAATTTTTCTACCACTGTTCAACAATGGCATGTAATTACAATTCTTGATATAATCGTTCACAGCAGGGCACTCCAGCGCCCACTAAGAGTCACTTTGAGGGCTTACAATGTTGTGGCAAAACCAACACGTTGTTCCGTCATTTCTGCAGAGCATATAGGGCAGGCCCCTACTTTCAAACATCCAACTTACAAACAACTCCTACTTGCAAACGGAAGGAGACAACAGCAAGTGAGATGAAAAAAGACGGACGGCAAAACAAATTATACAGGGGGGATAACCCTTCCCTATGTTTTCCAAAAAGCCTAAAAATAGATTTTTTGACTGGAGCTACACTTTAAAAATGTACCAGTTGAAAATGACAAATTCTACTTAACATAACAAACCTACACAGTCCCTGTCTTGTTTGCACCGCCTGTATACTGCTGTTCTGAGTATATAGGGTCTGGGGGCCACACGTATTTCCTTTTTTTAATATGGGTACGGGGTTCCCCTTAATATCCGTACAAGACGCAAAGGGGCTGGTAATGGGCAGGGAGGGCTACCCATGCCATTTTTCTCAATGATTTTCAACCATATTGCCGGAACCAGATATTACATTAAAACCACAAGCAGTTTTAAATGACGTTATTTCCGTTAAATGTCATTTTGTGCAGGGACTGTTCTAAACACGGGAAACACGTGGCACGTCACAGGCATACTATAGACACCCCCCAGGCACGATATTTAAAGGAATATTTCACTTTTTTTTTTCACTTTAATCGTCATTAAAATCAATGCTCCCGCCAAAACGGCCATTTTTAAAAACATTTTAGGCATTGACCCATGTCCCCTGGGGCAGGAGCCAGGTCCCCAAACCCTTTTTAGGACAGTATCTTGCATATTAGCCATTAAAATTAGCACTTTTAATTTCGAACGTTCGAGTCCCATAGACTTCAATGGGGTTCTAACGTTCGTACGAATTTGGGATCCGTTCGAAAGTTCTGGTGCGAACCGAACCGGGGGGGGGGGTGTTCGGCTCATCCCAAATTAGGAGATTTCTGAAAGCAATTCGTTCCACTAGATACTATAATACAAAAATACAAATGCACGCCACACTTTTCACATATTTATTTGTAAAAAAAATTGAAAACCATTTATCATTTTTCTTCCACTTCACAATTATGTGCCACTTTGTGTTGATCTATCACATAAAATCCCAATAAAATACATTTATGTTTTTGATTGTAACATGACAGAATTTGCAAAATTTCAAGTGGTATGAACACTTTTTCAAGGCACTGTAGCTGTAAACTGGCATTGGTAGTGGAGTAACTGTTCAGAACTGTGATCAACCTTATGGTGGATGTAAAGTGGATGTAAGACTTCTACCTGGTGTATATGACAGGGTGCTGTGAGTGCGCTCTTCTTCTGCTCTGCGCGTGCACTCCTTATGCTGTGCGCATGCTCTCTTTCTGCTGTGCCCGCGCTTTTCACTCTACAGGCACAAGGTTCAGCCTTGGGACTCTGCTCAGCCAAGTGGAGTGTAGAGGTGGGCGGGGAGTTATGTGAAAGAGAGCACCAGCAAAGAGACAGAGTTTTGCGGGGGGGCTCCTACAGATGAAGGGAGTGACATTGCTAAGGTAGGGATACATGCAGGAGGCTTTCTATATATGCATAGATTAATACTGTGCCATTAGTTGATACAGGGTGAGGGGTCCGTTTACATCCACTTTAAAGGCTTGTGTTGTCAGATGATGTTCTCATACACTGCTATCTGCAATCGCACGCAGAACTGCCAAAACACTTACAATCAAAAATTGAATACAGCAAAAGTTGGTGTATGACCTTTTTTGTCTGAACTACAAACCCCTTTTAGTAGGGCCAGCTGCACCCAAGGAAATGCAGAACAGGATGGGCACGGCCTTAAAACAGTCACACACACTGCTGATGGGGATCTTCTGAACAGTGTTTGTGCATTTCAAATGTACATCAGACACAGGTAAACAACACCCATTTACCTGAACTCAATTAGAACTTGGGGCCCCACACTGCAACTCCTTTCCTGAGAAAGGACATAATTGTGCTTCTGCACCCTCGCTGGTCAGCACCAGCTATTTTATTAAAAGACTGCTCAGAGAAAGTCTGCAATGACTAAAATGCACGGATATGCTTTTGTTTTAAATACCAGAACAGCTTAACCACTTGCCATTCAGCCGGCGTCATTATAATAAGACAGGTAGTAGGTATACGTCGGCCGCTTTAAGAGCTCCAGGGGGCGTGTGCGCCCGCGGCGTAACGCCGGAGCCAATTCGCATGGCCAGCGGCCACGATGTCCGGCAGTGACCCGCGATCGCTCCTCAGAGCCAGAACAGGGATCTGTCAATGTAAACAGACAGATCCCCATTCTGACAGGGAAATGGAGAGAGATCAGGAACAGCAATCTCTCTCCTCATCCAGTCAGTACACTCCCCCCACAGTACAATCCTTCCAGTCCTTAAAAGAGAAGTATTTTTTTTGTTTTTGTTTTTTTACTTACCCGTTATACTTATCTAGGTGGATGCAGCATTGGACCATTGCTGCATCTGTCTCCTGCCACCTCTTCACTGAGAACCGAGCCATCAAATAATTCTGATGGCTCAGTTCTCTCAGCTTCCTGAGCGGAGACCTGCTGCCTGTCAGTCAGCAGCTCTCCTCTCTGCTCCTCCACGCTCATTGGAGCGCTGAGCTGTGGAGGCGTGGGAAGCGGCTATCTCAATCTCTCAGCGGCTCTCTGAGAGGCTGAGACAGTCATCGACCAGGCACCTGGCGGATCCAGACTTTATTTTCATGATGACATGGACATGGAGGCCTGGACTGATATCTGTGACGTCAGCAGAGACAGCGGACTTCAGACCACTCTCTGCTGAAAAAGGGTCACAGGAATGCAAAACTAATTGCACTACTGTGGCCCTTAGGAGAAGCCCAGCCAAACGAGCTCAGGCTAGACTTCTCCTTTAACCACTTAAGGACCGCCGCATGTAAATCTACGTCGGCACAATGGCACGGACAGGCACAAGCACGTACCCATACGTGCCTGCATTGCAGCGGGTGGGGGGTCCGTTAGGACCCCCTCCCACTGGCTGCGGCAGTCCGTTTCGCTTCAGGAGCGATCCGGGATGAGGGGATGGCCGTTGGTTTCTGGCCATCCCCTCGCGATCGCTCCTGGCGAATGAGAAGCTTCCCCTGTCTGTGTAGTGTAAACACAGGCAGGAGGAAGTGATGTCACTCTCCTCAGGGCAGTCTTTTTGACCGGACGGCGAGGAGAGAAAACATCATAGTAAGTGCACCAACATTCCACTGACACGTAGCTACACATAGGTACACTTTCACCCCCAGTCACCCCCACGATCACCCCCCCCCCTCCCAGTCACAGTGTCACAGTGTCACTGATTGCAGTGATCATTTATTTACTGATCACTGCATTTAGTGTCAGTTGTGACTGTAAAAAGTGTCAGGGCAGTTAGTGTTAGGTCCAGGGTAGCCCCCTACCCCCCCAATAAAGGTTTAACCCCTTGATTGCCCCCCAGGTAACCCTTTCACCCCCTTTTGCCAGTGTCACTAAGCGATCATTTTTCTGATCGCTGCATTAGTGTCACTGGTGCCGCTAGGTAGCTAGTTATTTTTTAGGTTCACCGCCAGGTTTTTATAGCGCTAGGTACCCCCATATACAACCTAATAAAAGTTTTAACCCCCTGATTGCCCCTAGAGTTAACCCTTTCACTGGCGATCGCCGTATAAGTGTTACTGGTGACGCTGGTTAGCCAGTTAATTATTTAGTTATTTAGGTTCCCCGTCAGGTTTTTATATAGCGTCAGGGGCCCCCATATATTACCTAATAAAGGTTTTAACCCCCCTGATTGCCCCTAGAGTTAACCCTTTCACCAGTGATCACCGTATAAGTGTCACTGGTGACGCTGGTTAGCCAGTTAGTTATTTAGATATTTAGGTTCCCCGTCAGGTTTTTATATAGTGTCAGGTACCCCCATATACTACCTAATAAAGGTTTTACACCCCTGATTGCCCCTAGTTAACCCTTTTACCAGTGATCACCGTATTAATTGTTACGGGTGATGCTGGTTAGTTAGTTTGCTTTTTATAGCATCAGGGCACCCGCCATTTATTACCCAATAAAGGTTTAACCCCCTGATCACCCGGTGGGTGATATCAATTAGGTTTTAGGGTCAGATAGGGTCTGCGTCGCCCCAGGCAGCGCTAGGTTAGTTCCAGTACCGCTAACACCCACGCGCAAAGCATACACCTCCCGTAGTGGTATAGTATCTGAACAGATCAATATCTGATCTGATCAGATCTATACTAGCATCCCCAGCAGTTTAGGGTTCCATAAAATGCATGGTTAGCAGGATCAGTCCAAATACCTGCTAGCACCTGCGTTTTGCCCCTCCGCCCAGCCCACCCAAGTGCAGTATCGATCGATCACTGTCACTTACAAAACATTAAACACATAACTGCAGAGTCAGGCCTGATCCCTGCGATCGCTAACATGTTTTTTTGGTAGCGTTTTATACAGTCGCTGACAGCCTAGGTGCTTTTTTACCTGTGAATCTCACTAGTGTACCACTAAATTTAGAGCCCAAAATGGCAAAGCGAAGGTACACTAGTGAAGAGGCCTACACATTTCTGAGCATGACAGATAGTGAAGAAGAAGTCACTCATCCGTCAGACTCAGGCTCAGTGAAATAAAAAATGAATGCCCTTAGAAATCCTGAAGGCATTGCTTGGTTTTTGGGGTCCCGTACGCGGCTAGGCTCCCAAAAAGTCCCCCACATATGGTATCCCCGTACTCAGGAGAAGCAGCAGAATGTATTTTGGGGTATATAATTAGATAAATAAATGCGGCGCTACCTAAAAAATGCATAAATATAGATAAAATAAAATAAAATAAAAGTGGAATGTCTAAATGGGACTAAAGTGCAAATAGGATACTATCCCACTACAGTGATAAATATTGACAATAAGAATAAAGCATATACTGTGCAATAAATAAAATTATAACCCTGCATACATATTCCAAATAAATACAGGAATGCAAATATGAGATATAAAGTGTGAAAATCTGTGAAAAGATATATATATACACCAATCAAGTGGCTATGTGCAAAAATTGTAATAAATATCAGTATTGAGGGAAGGAGTTTGGTGTCGCACATACTACTTCCGGTTACGGCCGAAACCGGAAGTTCACGTCTACCGAGTGTATTCCTGTGTTTACTTTCATGTAAGTTTGGATATCTTTTATTAAAAAGTTATTATTGGATACTACACATGAAAGCCCCCTTTGTCTTCTTCCATTCCATATTTACTGGATACCTTTGGAGAAATTGGGAGAATAATAACTGCTAGCACACAGCGGTATACAGCGGTACACTAACAGCGGTAGAATACTGAGGCTGGATGGATAAGGATTCAGCAGCATTTTGATTACATACAGCGCTCTTTTGCCATTTATTGGAGGTGAGAGGCTGGGGGAAATAGGTGGTGCACTTAACTAGGCACTGAAGTTTACTGTGGACTGTCACCTTTGGAAATCACTTCTACATATATTTTTTGCATGGATTTTTTGTTTTTTAAATATTTATGCATGGTTTTGTGGACAATCACTAGCTAATATTGCAATTTTTGCACATAGCCACTTGATTGGTGTATATATATCTTTTCACAGATTTTCACACTTTATATCTCATATTTGCATTCCTGTATTTATTTGGAATATGTATGCAGGGTTATAATTTTATTTATTGCACAGTATATGCTTTATTCTTATTGTCAATATTTATCACTGTAGTGGGATAGTATCCTATTTGCACTTTAGTCCCATTTAGACATTCCACTTTTATTTTATTTTATCTATATTTATGCATTTTTTAGGTAGCGCCGCATTTATTTATCTAATTATATTGACTTACTTTTGGTGTTGAGATCACCGTTTTTTTGCTGGCCGCTTCCTGTGTATGGAATTTAGTTCATTTAGTCCTACAGTTAATTAATAGGTGGAGCGCATTAGTATTTCTTTATATATTTTATTTTGGAGTATAATTTAACATATGCCCATAGCATGTGTGAGCAATATATCATTTAGTGACAACTTTGTGCAAAAAAAGTTTGTAATATTCCCGCAACTTGTGGCAAAATATAAAATATTCCATGGACTCAACATGCCTCTCACCAAATAGCTTGGGGTGTCTACTTTCCAAAATGGGGTCATTTTGTGGGGGGGTTGTGCTATTTTGGCATTTTATGGCCTTCGAAACTGTGATAGGTAGTGAGGAGTGAAATCAAAAATCTGCACCCTTAAGCCCCGTACACACGAGAGGACTTATCTCCGACAGACCTCCAAAGGAGTTCCGCCGGAATTCCGACGGAGTTCTGGCGGACTTTTCGACCGAACGGACTTGGACACACACCATCACACCAAACTCCGACGGAGTCGAACGTGATGACGTACGACTGGATTCGAATAAGGAAGTTCATAGCCAGTAGCCAATAGCTGCCCTAGCGTCGGTTTTAGTCCGTCGGAGTAGCATACACACGAGCGGATTTTTCGACGGGGACCGGGTCCGGCGGAGTTCCGTCGGGAAAATTTGAAGCATGCTTCATTTCTAAAGTCCGTCAGACTTTGGCGAATCAAAAGTCCGTTGCAGCCCACACACGATCGGATAGTCTGACGGACTCAGTCCGTCGGAGTTTGGATGTCGAAAAGTCCGCTCGTGTGTACGGGGCTTTAGAAATCCTAAAGGCAATGATTGGTTTTCTGGGTGCCGTGCGCGGCTAGACTCCCAAAAATTCCCACACATGTGGTATCCCCGTACTCAGGAGAAGCAGCAGAATATATTTTGGGGTGCAATTCCACATATAACTATGGCATGTGTGAGCAATATATCATTTAGTGACAACTTTTTGTAAACATTTTTTTTTTTGTCATTATTCAATCACTTAGGACAAAAAAAAATATTGAATGGGCTCAACATGCTTCTCAGCAATTTCCTTGGGGTGTCTACTTTCCAAAATGGGGTCATTTGGGGGGGTTTTGTACTGCACTGCCATTTTAGCACCTCAAGAAATGAGATAGGCAGTCATAAATTAAAAGCTGTGTAAATTCCAGAAAATGTACTCTAGTTTGTAGACGCTATAACTTTTGCGCAAACCAATAATTGAAATTTTTTTTTACTAAATACATGTGGCTGATTACATTTTGGCCTAAATGTAAGACTAAAATTGAGTTTATTCGATTTTTCTTATAACAAAAAGTAGAAAATATCTTTTTTTTTCGAAATTTTCGGTCTTTTTCCATTTATATCGTAAAAAATAAAAATCGCAGAGGAAATCAAATACCATCAAAAGAAAGCTCTATTTGTGGGAAGAAAAGGACGCAAATTTAATTTGGGTACAACATTGCATGACCGCGCAATTACCAGTTAAAGCAGTGCAGTGCGAAATTGTAAAAAGACCTCTGGTCCTTAGGCGGACAATTGGTCCGGGGCTTAAGTGGTTAAGTGGTTAAATAAGCTGCAGTGGCATCATTTTATAAATCTATAAATATCTGTATAGTGGTAAATCATGTTGCATGATAGGTTCTTTACAGCTATTTCATATACTGATATGTAAGGGAAAGTACCTACTACTTATGAACTGTTTTATGAACGCGAATAAATAACTTCTGGGTTAACCAACAGTGAGCCAAGTCAAAGTGCATGTTAAGCTTTTCACTTTTTTCCTTTACAGCTCAGATTTTTGATAATAACTTGTGAAATTTATCACATGTTGTATGAGGTCTGTGTGAAGGAAAAGTGTCAATAATATTTGCAGAGAAGATTAACACTCTCCTCTGAAAATACAGAATTTATGTGTGAGCTTTGACTTGTAATTACAAAGCCTTGTATTGTAAATTTAGGTTGTAGAACATTGTTTTTGTGTTGTTTTCAGATGTTGCATTTTAGTACATTTTAATTCCTTATTATTTACTAAGGGTTACCTTTTTATGTTGTGTAGCATTACATTCTTCTTTGTTTAGCCACTTTGGATCTAAGGTAAATCCAACAAAACAACAAAAAAAGGAAGAAAGCAGGAGCTGTTTACAGGAATAGCAAGACTTTTTATGCTGTAAAAAATCTGGCAGTAATTTTCACTTGATTAGTGGATTGTATGTACAATAATCCAGCTGCATTTAGACAATTAGTTTGAAACTCACTAAGCTCCTTACAACAATTAGCTGCACTTTTTTTTACAATGGAGCATGAGTTTTCCAGCTTGCTGACACCCTCTGCCTCTAGAATAGTGGTGGTTCGTCCATTAGGGGCACCCGGGCGCCGCCCCCTCTATCCACGCCACCCCCTATATGTATAAAAGATGATTCATGTGTAGCACCCTGATGTTTAGGCAGGGTTGCTCCTAAATTTACTTGCCAGGTATAGTCCTTGGCTAATTGTTAGGGATCAATTGATTTCACCCTAAGTCTGGAATTACTGCACTTTTCTCTTCTGTCACTAGGTGGCCAGGTACTTGGTGCCATTAGATAAGACAAGGGCAATGCAAGGACAGATTCGGAGTATACAGGGTATCTCAGCCAATGGACAGGGGTTTTCTTAAAGAGGAAGTAAACCCTGATGAGTTTACTTCCTCTTTCATTCCCTGCAAAGGCAAAGCATAATGGACTACTATGCATCGCATAGTAGCCCATTATGTGTCACTTACCTGACACAGAAGCCAGCGAAGTCGCCGCTGTCCCCTGTAGTCCGTCGCATTCATCTTGTTGGTGGGGTCTCGCAGCTCCACCGCTGTCATTCAGCGAAGCCGCGATGACGTCACTCCCGCGCATGTGCACGGGAGCCGACACGCGCGGCAGCTCCGTCGCTGAGAATGCCGCGCTCAGTTGCCTGCGCGCCGTAGACAGCGGTGCCTGTTTTCGGGCAAATATCTCCTAAACCATATAGGTTTATGAGATATTGCTTGGACCTACAGGTAAGCCTTAATCTAGGCTTACCTGTAGGTCAAAGTGGTTTGTAAGGGTTTACAACCACTTTAAATCCCTTGGCCTGCTGGGAAAGCCTGTATATTTAGGTGAAGTCAGCTAAACTCTGTTCTGTGCCACCTGGACGGCTGTCTGGTTGGACGTGTGCTGTATTGTCCCAGGGCTGGTAGGCCAAAGTTTGGGCCTATCCCGGGGACATCTGCCTACTAGGCTGTCTGAGGGCCTGCCCAGAGGCAAGAGAGCAGCGTGGGGTTGGGATTATGGCTTGCAGTCCAACCAGAAGTGACGGTTCTGCAGAGAACCTGTCATGGTTGGAGGTAGAGGGGAAGCTGTCGCCACTAAGGGACCATCCACCTTATTACCAGGGACCAGAGTGAGTAGCTGAAGCAAGTACCAGAGCAGTATTTTCACCAACTGGGGATGGTGAAGAATTGGGAAACTTCAGCAGGTGTCAAGCCAGGGACCCAGCTAGCGGAGGTGATGCTTGCAGAGCAGCTTTGTGTGCCAAGCCAGGGACCAAGCAGGCCAGTGAGGTGACGCCTGGGAAGTATCCGGAGTGCCAAGCTAGGGACCCAGCAGGTAAGCAGGGTTGACACTTGAGGAAGATACTGAGTGAGAGGATTGGAAGAGCTCAGGAGATCCAGTGGCAGTGGATCAGCAAGTCTAGTGAGGGAGACTGGGAGCTCAGTTGAGTGAAGATCTGCAAGAGGAGATTGTAGAGGGCAAAGGAGTGCATTGTAACCTTTGTCAGGAACTGTTCAAGATTGTTGCCATAGGATCCAGCATGTCTAAATTTAATCCCCGGCTGCCACAGTCACCCCTATTCATGCGTTCGGGCCCCTTTCAGAACAAAAATATTACAGCGCACACATGCAAAACTGACATTTACCTCCAGCAAGGCTTTTTTAAAAACACCTAGACCCTTTCAGGACACCGGGCACCTTAATTACAGCAGCTGTTGAAACACTGATCCTTAATCTGGCTAATTAGAAGCAGGTGTGAGACCCATTTTACGACGACTGGCCCGAAAAGAGAAGACTGCCAATTGGCCGCAGAGGAGGAGGGAGGAAATGGAAGCCACCGCCGCCATGATGACCCATGGAGAGTAGGGGAATGGGAGGCCACTGCTGTGATGACCCGTGGAGAGCAGGGGAGTGGGAGTTTGCCGCTAAGCAGGGGAAGCCACCTATGAAGCGATTCGGTAAGTGCTCCCAACCGACCGGGGGGGGGTGGTGGGTCGGAATTTGTACAAGGGACCTAGGGGATCATGAAGGTCTAACTCCAGCAATTGTTTTAGTTTTGGATAAAATGTGGAAGAGTTTCAATTTGGAATTGCAAAGAAACAGGGGAAGGGGGAGGAGAGAGGAACCTTCACACAAAAGACTTCAAGGAAAAGTGTTGGTTCTATTGGACTTTTTAGGCAAAATTAAAAATTAAGAAAAAAGATATATTTAAAAAATATATTATTTATTAAAAGACTAAAAATTGAAAAAGGAAAAAAGGGAGGGAATTACAAAAACATATCAAGTACTGTTATTGTGTCCTGTCTATGTTTGTATAGTCTAGACCAGCCGTCATTAAATGGCGGCCCGCGGTCCGAGTCCGGACCGAGCAGCACTTCTGGCCGGACCGCCATGCCGCCAGTGTAGTAAGCGACAGCAATCACTGGTTTGCTGGGACCGCGGGTTTCCCCAGCAACCAGTGACGCTGCGCGCATGCGCCCGCCCCCTGCTCCTGGCCGCGTCTCTCGGAGCTGAAGAGACACTCACAGGCAGTAGGGGTGTGACGTCACGTGCACGCCCGCCCCCCTGCTGCCCGTGGTTTCCGATTCCCGGGTCCTGGATCTCATTGCGAGGCAGCTTCAGTTGTGCCCACCCTCCTGCAGTTAAGGTATGTGGGCACATTAGAGATCTATTAGTGATCAGTGTTGTGTACACTGTTGGGCATATTTTAAGGGGCACACTGGTATATTTTTAATATGCACAATGCTGGGCTTTTTTTTGTAAGGGGCACGCTGATGGGAAAATGTTATGTTAAAGGACACTCTGATGGGCACATTTTATTTTAAGGGGCACGCTGATGGGTATATTTTTTATGTGCACACTGATGGGCATGTTTTGTTAAGGTGCCCCTTAACAAAATATGCCCATCGATGTGCACATTAAAAATATACCCATCAGCGTGCCCCTTAAAATAAAATGTGCCCATCAGAGTGCCCTTTAACATAAAATTTTCCCATCAGCGTGCCCCTTAACATAAAATAAGGGTCAAACTGATGGGCACCTTTTATGTTAAGGGGTAATCCGATGGACAAATTTTATTTTACGGGGCACGCTGATGGGTATATTTTTAATGTGCACACGATGGGCATATTTTGTTAAGGGGCACGCTGATGGGTACAACAAAATGTGCCCTACAAAATATGCCCTACAAAATATGCCCATCATTCTGCACATTAAAAATATACTCATCAGCATGCCCCTTAAAATAAAAATTGTCCATCAGAATGCCTCCTAACATAATAGGTGCCCAACAGTGTGACCCTTATTTCATGTTAATGGGCACGCTGATGGGCAGATTTTATTTTAAGAGCAACACTGATGGGTACATTTTATATTAAAAGGGGCACTTTGATGGGCAAATTTTAAGTTAAGGGGCACGTTTTGTTGTGTCCATCAGAGTGCCCCTTAATATAAAATGTGCCCATCAGCATGACACTTATTTTATGTTAAGGGAAATCCTGATGTGCACATTTTATGTTAAGGGACACTGTGATGGGGACACCTGATGTAAAGGGGCACTGTGATGGGGACACCTGATGTAAAGGGGCACTGTGATGGGGACACCTGATGTAAAGGGGCACTGTGATGGGGACACCTGATGTAAAGGGGCACTGTGATGGGGACACCTGATGTAAAGGGGCACTGTGATGGGGACACCTGATGTAAAGGGGCTGTCAGGGAAATAGGAGTTACCTCGTGAGACACGATCGTGTCAACGCGCGTCAGCGCCCACGAAGACGCAATATGATTCTCAGACGAACGCCTGATGGAGCTTCTGATCGAGTACGCGTGCGCCGGGTAGTACGAACGCATTACGTTACACGTCGTAGGCGTACGAACGTGGTGGAGCGCTCACGACGTAACCCAAGCGTCGTGCCTATTTAAACGTTCACCTGACAGCATCACATTGCTGGTTTATCGTCAGCTCTTCCTGAGTACCCGTGCCTGTTATCTCCGCTACCTGATCTCCTGTTACCGACCCGGCTTGTTTGACCTGCTTCCGATTACTCTCCTGGCTCCGACTTCTGGCTTGTCCCTGATACTCCTTGTCTGCTCCCGGCACCCGACCTCGGCTTGGCTTGACTTCCGTTTCCTGGTCTCCAGTTCAGCATCCATCCCTCTTACCTCCGGATTGACCTCCCGTGTTTGACCTTCGGCTTGACCCTGACCCCGCCTTGGACTTCTTGCACAGTTGCCTCCAGAGACTGGTCTGCTCAGCATTTCCATCTACTGCTGCTACCCGGCAACCTGTGCTACTGTGGGCACTGCATCCCTGTGCCACCTTCAGGGTTGCACTGCACTCGGCCGCAAGGGGAGCCCTCTCAGCATCTCAGCCTCCTTACCTCGTTATTGACAGTATAAACCAGCCAAAATGTCAGAGGCCGACAGAGGCAACTCCCCGATAGAGGCCATCCTACGGGAAGTCATGGCCCTGACCCCAGCGATTAAGGGTCTCCAAGAGAAATACCTTCGGTTGGAGGAACGCCTGCAGCACCCTCCTGAGCCATCTATCCTCTCTGGCCAAGGTCCTGCCGCTATAGTCTCAACCTCTCCAGAGCCACGAGTCCCTGCACCAGAATATTTTCATGGGGACCGAAGAAAATTTAGGTCCTTCAGGAACTCATGCCACTTGTACTTCTCCCTGCAGCCTCAGACCTTTACTTCTGAAATGACCAAAGTGGGTTTTACCATCTCACTACTAAGGGACGATCCCCAGACCTGGGCTCACGGCTTACTAGAGCAACGCAGCTCTTCCATTAGTACCTTGGATCAGTTTTTTCAAGCTATGGCCCGCCTATACGATGATCCCTTTCGGACAACTACAGCCGAAGCAACTTTGTACTCCCTCCGCCAGGGTGAGCGGCCTGCAGAGGATTATACAGTAGAGTTCCGTACTTGGTCTGCAGATGTTGGCTGGAATGAGGCAGCTTTAAAATATCAGTACCGGATGGGGTTGTCCGAGGTCCTCAAGGACGAACTAGCTAGATTGGAGGTCCCCCCAACACTTGAGGAACTCATCCAACTCACCACTCAGCTTGATAGGCGCCTACGTGAACGCCGGTCTGAACGCACTGGGACCTTCAACCCTACCCAGGCTCCACCTCCGGCCTGCCCAGTGGCATCCTCTGTTCTGAATGGCCTGTTCCGCTCTCCCTTGACCATTGAAGAGAGGCTTCGCCGCCGTCAGGCACATCTCTGCTTCTATTGTGGGGAATCAGGACATCGTATTGACCACTGTCCCACCAGGCCAAGTAAATCAACCCTCTGCACTCCATGTCATCTCCAGGTAACGAAACCCGCTTCAACCCACATCACCCTTCCTGTCACATTGACGGTATCAGGTCAGGAGATCCGCTTACTGGCAATACTGGACTCTGGGGCCTGCAGCTGCTTTCTGGATTTAACCCTGGCTAAAAATCTTGCTCTCCCGCTTCTCTTGAAGAAACAAAAGCTGACTGTCCGTCTGGCCGATGGCTCCCTACCTAGCTCTGGCCATGTTACCAGGGAAACAAGACCCATCCTAGCGACCACAGATTCAGGTCATCGGGAGTTTATTAAGTTCGACGTCCTATGTTCTCCCATGTTCCCCGTCATCCTAGGAATCCCGTGGCTTCAGGCACACAATCCTCGGATTGATTGGTCCAAGAAAGAAATAGCCTTCACTTCAGCTTACTGCCAACAACACTGTCTGGACCCCGAATCTAGGAACTTGCCCAGCTGTTTGACCGTCCAACCCGTACTCAGTCCCGCTCCTAACATACCAGCAGCTTACCAAGAGTTCAGGGACGTATTCGACAAGAGAAAGGCGGATATCTTACCTCCGCACCGTCCCTATGACTGCCCCATCGAATTATTGCCGGGAGCTCCCATTCCCTTTGGCCGGATTTTCCCTCTCTCCGAGACTGAACTTGAGGCCTTAAGACAGTATATAGATGAGAATCTGGCAAAGGGATTCATCCGTCCTTCCTCATCCCCTGCTGGTGCGGGCATCTTTTTCGTAGAAAAAAAGGACAAGACTCTAAGACCGTGCGTGGACTACAGGGAACTAAATAACATCACCCTCAAAAACCGCTACCCACTTCCGCTCATCCCAGAACTTTTCCAAAGGTTCCACACTTCCCGCATTTTTACTAAGCTTGACCTACGTGGAGCCTACAACCTCGTCCGTATCCGGAAGGGGGACGAGTGGAAGACGGCATTCAGAACAAGATTTGGGCATTTTGAATACTTGGTCATGCCCTTCGGATTATGCAATGCCCCAGCAACTTTCCAGCACTTTATTAATGACATCCTCCGGGAGTACTTGGACCACTTCGTCGTCGCCTACTTGGACGACATTCTGATCTTCTCGACCACTCTAGAACTCCATAGAACACATGTTAAAAAAGTGTTAGGTATACTCAGGACCCACGGACTATTCGTTAAGGCCGAGAAATGCGACTTCGAAAAAGAATCTATTCAGTTCCTGGGACTCATCATTTCCACAGGTGGAATCGCCATGGACCCCCAGAAAGTGAAATCCATCCTAGACTGGCCCGCTCCTTCTGACAAGAAGGCCGTTCAAAGGTTCATTGGGTTTGCTAATTTCTACCGGAGGTTCATAAGGAACTTCTCCACCATAGTAGCACCCATCACGCAGACCACTCGTCAGCATATCAAGTTTCTCTGGACTCCAGCAGCACAATCTGCCTTTGACCAGCTCAAAACCCTCTTCACTACCGCACCTATTCTGCAGCATCCAGATCCCGCCTTACCCTACGTTCTGGAGGTCGATGCCTCAGAGGTGGCCACAGGAGCAATTCTATCCCAGCGACAAGGTCCCAAGGCATTATTGCACCCTGTAGCCTTCTTTTCACGGAAGATGAGCCCCCCAGAAAGGAACTACGATGTAGGTGACCGGGAGCTTTTGGCAATCAAGACCGCCCTTGAAGAGTGGAGGTATCTCTTGGAAGGTGCCGCTCACCCCATCCTGGTCTTCACCGACCATAAAAATTTAGAATATCTTCGCACAGCCAGACGTCTGAGACCTCGACAAGCCCGCTGGGCTTTATTCTTCTCAAGGTTTAATTTTCATGTGACCTACCGTCCAGGATCAAAAAATGGCAAGGCAGATGCCTTGTCCCGGATGTTCCCAGACTCCTCAGAGAAGATTACACCTAGTACAATTCTGTCTCCCCGGAATTTCCTACTAATGCAACCGGACCTAAGGGCTTCGATAGCACAGGCCTCTAACCAATGTACTGACATAGAAGCTTCTTCCTTGAGAAGTCAAGACGGGCTTCTATGGCACCAGAACAAAATTTTTGTGCCTCAGCAGGCCAGGTTACTCGTACTAAGGACCTTCCACGACCACCCACTGGCCGGCCATTTTGGGGTGCGGAAGACGATTGATCTTGTGCAGCGGTCCTTATGGTGGCCTACCTTAAGATCTGACTGTAAAGAGTACGTTGATTCCTGTACAACCTGCCAACGAAACAAGGGGTCTAACACTAGACCCTGGGGCCTGTTAAGGCCGCTACCAGTCCCAGAAAAACCGTGGAAGGAAATCTCTTTGGACTTCATTGTGGAGTTGCCCCCTTCTGAAGAGCACACTACCATCTTGGTAGTAGTGGATCGCCTATCTAAGATGGCGCACTTTCTGCCTATGAAAGGGACCCCCTCCGCCTTGGATACCGCAAGAATCTTCATTAAGGAAGTTGTCCGCCTACATGGTGTACCCGACAGCATTGTATCAGATAGAGGGGTGCAATTTACCTCCAGGTTCTGGAAAGAGCTCTGTAAGTTGTTGTCAATTAGAATATGTCTATCCTCAGCCTATCACCCACAGAGTAATGGACAAACAGAGAGAACCAACCAGACGCTCGAACAGTATCTGCGATGCTTTTGTTCTTTTTCCCAGGATGATTGGGCCTCCCTGCTCCCTTGCGCGGAATTCGCGTACAACAACTCAGTGCATGCCTCGACCAACCAATCACCCTTTTGGGCAAATTACGGGTTCCACCCTTCGTTCTTACCCAATACCATTCCTGAATCTACGGTCCCAGCCGTTCAGGACAGAGTAAACCTCATCCAAACTAACTATCAGTTGCTCCAGGATACCATGAAGAAGGCTCAGGAGGAATACAAAAGACATTATGATAAGAGAAGGAGAATTAACCCTGCCTTTAAGATAGGGGATAAAGTGTGGCTCTCTGCTGTGAATTTAAAATTGTCATGTCCATCTCGGAAGTTGGGACCCAAGTTCCTGGGCCCTTTTGAGATTAGACGTGTAATTAACCCTGTAGCATTCGAACTTGCTTTGCCTAAATCTCTCAGAATTCATCCCGTTTTCCATGTCTCCCTTCTCAAACGTGTCATCTCCAGTCCTTTTTCAGGTAGAGAAGAAGTGCCCCCGCCTCCGGTCCAGGTTGGTGATGAAACCGAATTTGAAGTCGAATCTATCCTTGATTGTCGTCGGAGAGGTAGGACAATCCAATTTCTAATTAAATGGAAGGGGTATTCGGCTGAAGAAAATTCTTGGGAACCTGCAAGTTTTGTACATGCACCTAGACTCATACACAGGTTTCGATGTCTTCATCCTGAAAAATGGGCTCGTTTAGGCATCCGGAGGCTGCCCCTTGGGGGGGGGCACTGTCAGGGAAATAGGAGTTACCTCGTGAGACACGATCGTGTCAACGCGCGTCAGCGCCCACGAAGACGCAATATGATTCTCAGACGAACGCCTGATGGAGCTTCTGATCGAGTACGCGTGCGCCGGGTAGTACGAACGCATTACGTTACACGTCGTAGGCGTACGAACGTGGTGGCGCGCTCACGACGTAACCCAAGCGTCGTGCCTATTTAAACGTTCACCTGACAGCATCACATTGCTGGTTTATCGTCAGCTCTTCCTGAGTACCCGTGCCTGTTATCTCCGCTACCTGATCTCCTGTTACCGACCCGGCTTGTTTGACCTGCTTCCGATTACTCTCCTGGCTCCGACTTCTGGCTTGTCCCTGATACTCCTTGTCTGCTCCCGGCACCCGACCTCGGCTTGGCTTGACTTCCGTTTCCTGGTCTCCAGTTCAGCATCCATCCCTCTTACCTCCGGATTGACCTCCCGTGTTTGACCTTCGGCTTGACCCTGACCCCGCCTTGGACTTCTTGCACAGTTGCCTCCAGAGACTGGTCTGCTCAGCATTTCCATCTACTGCTGCTACCCGGCAACCTGTGCTACTGTGGGCACTGCATCCCTGTGCCACCTTCAGGGTTGCACTGCACTCGGCCGCAAGGGGAGCCCTCTCAGCATCTCGGCCTCCTTACCTCGTTATTGACAGGGGCACTGTGATGGAGGCACCTGATGTAAAGGGGCACTGTGATGGGGACACCTGATGTAAAGGAGCACTGTGATGGGGACACCCGATTTAAAGGCGCGCTGTGATGGGGGCACACTGATGGGCATATTTTATTTTAAAAGCAACACTGACGGGCACATTTTATATTAAAGGGGCACTCTGATGGGCAAATTTTAAGTTAAGAGGCACGTTTTGTTGTGTCCATCAGAGTGCCCCTTAATATAAAATGTGCCCATCAGCGTGACCCTTAACATAAAATTTACCCATCAGCGTGACCCTGATTTTATGTTAAGGGACACCCTGATGTGCACATTTTATGTTAAGGGGGACTCTGATGGGACATCTGATGTAAGGGGACACTCTGATGGGGACACCTGATATAAAGGGGCACTGTAATGGGGACACCTGATGCAAAGGGGCACTGTGATGGGGACACCTGATTTAAAGAAGCACTGTGATGGGGACACCTGGTGTAAAGGGGCACTGTGATGGGGACACCTGATGTAAAGGGGCACAGTGATGGGGACACCTGATTTAAAGGGGCACTGTGATGGGGACACCTGATTTAAAGAAGCACTGTGATGGGGACACCTGATGTAAAGGGGCACTGTGATGGGGACACCTGATTTAAAGAAGCACTGCGATGGGGACACCTGATGTAAAGGGGCACTGTGATGGGGACACCTGATGTAAAGGGGCACTGTGATGGGGACACCTGATTTAAAGGGGCACTGTGATGGGGACACCTGATGTAAAGGGGCACTGTGATGGGGACACCAGATTTAACTTGATCTGGGATCACCAGATGTAACTTGACAATAAATGTTGTTGAAATGCTAAGGAAATTGTACATTTCTCATGTTTTTGATAGATATACAGTTACTACAATATTTCTGAGTCATAGCACAGACTTGAGATTCGGACCTCGGCCCAAAGAAAATGTTGGCGACTGGACCTCCTTAAATTTTAATTCATTACCCCTGGTCTAGACAATATCGATATTCATTTCCATATATATTCAAAGAGTGACAACTTGTACATTAATACAGAAAATAAAATAGACAGGATATCAAATACAGAACTAAAGCGCTACATGTTTCGCGTTTCTGAGCAACGCTTCCTCAGGAGCTTTAGCAATTTTCTAAAATACAGAAAATATATCAAAACGATCAACATCATAAAATATTTCACATAAATGTATACAATCTATAGATAAATTAAGGGAAAAAAAAAACACAGGGGAAGGGGGAGGGAGGGAAATGGGGTGTGGATAAGGGATGTGTGTTGTGAGGACTCTCATGATTTGAAGCAATATTGGAACGGATGTGACATTTAATTTTCGTGCATATAGTGTCAGTATTTTAATAAATTTACTTACGTTTCTTCATGGGTACACCCCAAGAGAAATGTGTAGGAGGGAGAAGAGACATAAAAGGAAAGTGTTTTTCCAAGTATATAAGAAACGGTTTTCACTTCGGCACCACACTTTGATCTATATACGATTGGTATATAGGCTTCAGGTACTTTGTAGTGTGAGGCAGCCAAATAAAACAGGAGGGGGTTATGATGCCCCGTATTCTGCATGAACAAAATTAGATGAAATTATTTTTTTAGAAAAATGTTTGGGAACGTGAAAAATAGTATAAATATATTTTGATTTGGTATAAGAAACAAATATAAAGGATCTAATTTATGAGGAATAATAGGTAGAGCAGTGTGAAAAAATGTGGAAGAGTAACCATTCCTGTCATATTATAATAAAAGGAGACAAGGTCATTACAGAGGACAAGGGGGCTCTTGTTACATCTGGAGGAAAAGAGAATTAGTCTCCACGTACGGAAAGGCTTCTTAATAGTAAGAGTTGTGAAAAAGTGGAAAAGACTCCCTCAAAAACTAGCTCCGTCCAGCTCAGTAAATTATTTTGTCAAAAATCTGGATGCATTTCTAAATCTACAAAGTATTGTAGAATTCAAACATTTATAAATAATACCACTAGAGATTGCCAATTCAGGGAATATCCAATTGCCTTCAGGGGATCTGGAAGGATTTTTCTTTATCCTCGCTGAAACAAAATTGGACTATGTGTTATGTTTTTTTGGGGGTTTTTTTTGCTTTCCATTGGTATAGGGTTCTGCATATATTAGTTTTCTAATGCTTGTACCAAACAGAATCTACTTACTTCCTCAAAGGTAACATCCCAGAAAAAAGTATATATAAAAACACCCACCAACAGTAATGGGGCTTTAAATGTACCCAGGAGAAAAGTAGTAATCCTAAATTGCATCATCATATGTACATACTTTACATTACAAAATAATGTAATTTTAAGTATGCACATATGATGTTGCAATTTTGGGTTACGACCTTCCTCTTGGGTTCAATTAAAGTCCCGTTATTGTTGGTGGGTGTTTCTATTTAACATTTCTGTCACAGTTTTGTTTCTATCTAAGACAACATTTGTGGGATTGTGCTTTGATTTCTTTCAAGAAGTGAGGTGATATCTTTCACCTTTCAGGAAGTAGGGGAAGCTGACAGCAATAAAACCAAACAGACATTCTGACCCTTCCCTGTTGTATCTGTAATGGAATAAAAATATTTGGCTGAAGGAGGTCTGACTTTGGTCCTGGTTGTAATGTGATATGTGCCTTTCATGCTGTCATTTCTTGCCTGTTGGCTAACAGTAGTCAGATGTTCATTGCTGATTAAGAATAAAATGAAATTCAAAAGAGTTCTATTGTTTCCACTGTACATCACCACTGAAATTGGATATTATATTGCAGCAGTATGTGTCCATAGGTTTGGGCAGCATTATTACTCTTACATCACTTAGGACTGTGGTATTTTCTCATAAACTTTAAGGTGTGCTTGCTGAAATAGCTTGACAACATCTATAAGGTGAAGAATGGGCCCGACCTTCCTCTAAGGCCCCTTTCACACTTGTGTGACTTGTCCTGCGACTTGGAAAGTCGCAATCCATGAGGATACCTCCACTGTGCATACATCTTCCCCACCCAACATACCTTGCCAAGCAGCACATTTAACACCTCCTCTTTTGAATTGGCTACTACTGAAGAGATTACAAAACTTCTCAGATGCCCGCCTAACCAGTTGTCCCTTGGATCCTGTTCCCCCAAAACTAATACAGTCACCATCTTCTTCTATCCTATGCTCCCTCCCTCATATCACTCCCTCTCTAGTGGCACCTTCCCCTCCCCTCTAAAACATGCCCAGATCACTCCTATACTTAAAAAGCTGTCACTGGACTCCACCAACCTGAACAACTTAAGACCCATCTCATTGCTCCTATTCCCCACTGAACTTATAGAAGGCTTAGTCTACAACCATCTTAGCTCCTACCTCAGTGAAAATAACCTTCTTGACCCCTTACAGTCTGGCTTTCGCTTTCAGCACTCCACGGAAACTGCCTTACTAACACTCACTAATGCACAAATGATTTACTAACTGCTAAAACCATTTGAGCTATTAATATCCCCCCCCCCCCCCCCGCCCATACCCCCCTCCATGACTTTTCCATCAAAATCAACAATTAGTCCCTCCCCTCACACCAGGGTACTAGGTGTAATCCTAGACTTCGTCATTTCAGCCTCAAGTGCAATCGTTGTAAAAAGTTTGTAGAATTCACCTTCGTAACGTCTCTAAAATTTGCCCCTTTTTTATAAATTATACTTTTTAACAAATGTTCCTCATTCACTCCCTTGTTATCTCTCGCCTTGACTGTTGCAACTCCCTTCTCATTGGCCTGCTCTTCATAGGCTATCCCCTCTTCAGTCTATCATGAATGCTGCTGCCAGACTTATACAACTTACCAATCACTCAGTGTCTGCCAACTCCAATCCCTACACTGGCTCCCAATCACCCAGCGAATTAAATTCAAAATACTAACCACAACATACAAATCCATTCATAACTTTGCCCCAAGCTACATCACCAACCTTGTCTCCAAATATCACCCAAATCGTCCTTTCCGCTCTTCTCAAGACCTCCTACTCTGAAGCTCTCTTGTCTTCTTCTCCCATACTCGTCTCCAGAATTTCTCCAGAGCCTCTCCCATCCTCTGGAACTCACTACCTCAACCTGTCTGGCTATCCCCTACTCTTGCTACCTTCAGGCGATCCCTGAAAACTCATCTTTTCAGGAAAGCCTATCACGTCTCCAACTAATCTTTTACCACTTCCATAAGCTCATTCCCCACAGTTACAACCTTTTGTACCACCTGCCCCACCCTATTAGATTGTAAGTTCTTCTGAGCAGGGCCCTCTTAATACTCTTGTATTTTATTGTATTATAACTGTATTGTCTCCCTTTTATATTGTAAAGCGCTGCGTAAACTTTTGGCGCTATATAATTCCTGTATAATAATAATAATTAAGGAAGTATCACTCTGTAGAAGGCACACATCGCCTACTCATGGCTAGTATTTATAATTATTCTGTATATTACTGTTGACCTGTTAGACTAGGTAACTGCGATGCCATGGCTGTCACATTGTTGCTGTGGTGGCTTGTGACCCTCAGCAAATTAACGTTTTGTCCTGCTACTGGTGTCACATACCATTGGCATTAAAGGGTTAGAGCCTTCTTGGTAATTGTTATTACATATGTGATACTTTTTTTAAACTGTTTTTAGAATCCTATATACTGTTTCACCAATAATATATATTGAATTAAGCTTAATGTAAATTGTTTGTGTAAGGAATAATAAAGAACCAAGTAATCGTTTTTTTTTCTCTTTGCCTTGGAAATCGGAAAACCTTATTTGCTAATTTGTCACATTCTTTCCTAGACATTACTTTACTGTGTAACTCTACTAAATCAGAAATTGTTGACTCTTTGGTTCCTCATTTTACAAAGCAAGGCTTCTACTTGTTCTACTTATTTAGTTCAAGGAGAGCTCATCTGGTGCTGCATGTAAGATTCATTGGACCAAAGGACCTGTAGCTGCAAGGTAGCTGTCAGACTGAGCGTTGCATGAACCTTTGAATGAAGGCTATACCCTCCTCTTTCAGTCCCATTTATATTTTGGTGAGATGTGTTGTATTTAACCACTACAGATCCGCGCTATTGCCAAATGACGGCATCAGCGCGGACCTACATTTCCGGGACGACGTCTATTGACGTCGTCCCGGATACGAGCGGCCTGCGCGCCCCCTGAGGGGCGCGCACGGCGCGCTCTGTGATCGGCGAGTCCGTGAGACTCGCCTGATCACCGATCCGTGCAAGGGGTCGATCCCGACCCCTTATCACGTGATCAGCTGTCAGCCAATGACAGCTGATCATGTGATAGAACGGAGCCGCTAATCGGCTATTATTCCTCCTCGCGCTGACAGCGCGAGGAGAAAAAAAAAAGCCGATCACAGGCGGCCGTGATCGGGACATCAGTCCCGATCACGGCCATCAATACAAGGGACCACCTGCCAGTGCCCACCTGCCTCCCGCAGTGCCATCCTGAAGTAAAATAAAACGCAAAAGTAAGTGCCCCCCGTCAGTGCCCCCCGTCAGTGCCCCCCACAGTGCCACCCACAGTGCCACCCACAGTGCCACCCACAGTGCCACCCCACAGTGCCACCCACAGTGCCACCCACAGTGCCACCCAATCTGCCTCAAAGGTGCTGCACCCCAGTGCCGCCCATCAGTGCCCAGCAGTGCCGCCCATCAGTGCCCAGCAGTGCCACCTATCAGAGCCACCTATCAGTGCCACCTATCAGTGCCCATCAGTCCCATCTATCTGTGGTACCTATCAGTGCCCATCCGTGCCACCCATCCGTGCCACCCATCTGTGCCACCCATCCGTGCCATCTTATGTGCCCATCTTTGCCCATCAGTGCCGCCTTATCTGTGCCCATCGGTGCCGCCTTATCTGTGCCTATTAGTGCCGCCTTAACTATGCCTATCAGTGCCCACCAATGCAGCCCATCAGTGCCCACCAATGCAGCCCATCAGTGCCCACCAATGCAGCCCATCAGTGCCCACCAATGCAGCCATCAGTGCCGCCTAATCAGCGCACTTCAATGAAGGAGAAAAATGACCCGTTTGCAAAATTTTATAACAAACTATTAAAACATGATTTTTTTTTTTTGCATCTTTTTTTGTTTGTTTAGCAAAAAATAAAACTCCGAGCTGTAACTAAATACCACCAAAAGAAAGCTCTATTTGTGGGAAAAAAATGATAAAAATTTCATTTGGGTACAGTGTTGTATGCCCGCGCAATTGTCATTCAAAGTGCATCAGCGCTGAAAGCTGAAAATTGGTCTGGGACTGAGGGGGGTTTAAGTGCCCAGTAAGCAAGTGGTTAATTAGGAATATCATGTAAAGGGATTTGAATGTATAATTGTGAATATATTAGGGCTGTGGTGCCATGGCAGTGCGACAAGAGGCCAATACATGGAGGTAAGTACAGTGGAGACAGGGGGGGGGGGGGCTTGTTGTTATTTAACCTTTAGTTTTTTCTGAAAAGGTGAATTAATTCTTTGATATAGGTAATGCTTTAACACATTTTGGTTACTTTACAAAGCTAAGGATACAATGTAGATTTTAGTGGGCTTATGCAATTTTTAATATTCATTTTAAGATACATGTAAAATCCCTGCACAAGGTACAACTTTACACAGGTGAACTTACACTTCCAGCCCAAGGACATCATATGATGTATTTGGCTTTGAGTGGGGATAGCTGATCGATTCTGTGCATCATCAGAACAATCATGGTGGCAGTTCAGCCGCTTGATCATTCTTACAGGTGGTGGGAGGGGACATCCCCCCTCCCGTGCTTCTCCGGGTTCACTCATACGATCGGCGAGCCAGGGAAAGAATCCGCTGCCGCCGGACGTTGATCATAGAGACTTACGGTGACCAGATGGGGGGGGGGACAGTCCCATTAGGGCAAGAAGAAATGATTGTAACAATTTACTAAATACTTAAAAAGCGAGACAACTACAAAAATATAGGATGCAAACAGGGAAAATATTTGTAAGGCAACTTGCACCTATTAAGTAGTAAGTTCAATATTAAAAAAAAAAAAAAAAAAAAAAAAAGGAATAAAAATTTGCCACAATGATGTGAAGAACGATGAGAGGGATTCTGAGTGATAAGTTACCCCCGGTTCAGGAGCCCAGACTCTCCTGTTTTACTTTGGGATCCTTGCGACCTCAGCAAGGTTCCCAGGCATTCCCTTTGCATCCATTATTGGAGCAGGTGATTTACGCTGATTGGGACTACCCTGACAGTGTTGCCAACTGCCAGTATTTTTTACTGGCAGCCAGTAAAAAATTGCACTTTTCTCCTGCCAGCAAATGCCAGTGAAAAAAAAAGGTTGCCAGTAAAAAATATGTCTGTGACGCTTGTCCAAGACCATCCGAGTGCATGCTACAATGTGTTTGGAGTGTGCCGGCAGTGTGTCACATGAAGTCATGGTGCAAAGGAGCAGAGCAGCTGGAGCCTCATGTGCAGGTCTGCGGAACGGGAGGAAGACAAGCCGGGAGTGGACTGAAGGGACCACCCGGCATGGAGAGTGAGGGTTGACCCCAGATCTCGCCATAAAGAGGACCTGTTACGCACCATGTCTATTACAAAGAATGTTTACATTCCTTGTAATAAGAATAAAAGTTATCAAAAAATATATATAATTTAAAAGGGAAAGTGTAAAAAAAAAAAAGAAAGTAAAATAAACAATTTTTTTTTTAAAAGCACCTCCAACCGCCTGTCCTCGCACACAGAAGCGAACGCACGCGTAAGTCACGCCTGCATATGTAAACGGAGTTTAAATCACACATGTAACCTGTAGAAAAAAGTGACGCCTATGGAGATTTTTAAGTACCAACGTTTGGCGTCATTCCACAAGTGTGCAATTTTAAAGCGTGACATGTTATGTATCTATTTACTCTGCATAACATCATCTTTCACATTATACAAATAAATTGGGCTACCTTTACTGTTTTGTTATTTTTATTATTATTGCCAAAAAAAGCGTTTAAAAAATTGTTGCGCAAATACAGTGTGACATAAAAAAATTGCAACAACCACCATTTTATTCCATAGGTTCCATATATAATCTCTGGGGGTTCTGAGTCATTTTCTTGCAAAAAAAATTATGATTTTTACATGTAGAATAGAAGAGCCAGAATAGGCCCGGTATGGAAGTGGTGCTGGGCCCAGCTTGCTGGAAGATGCGGATTGCATCTGGGGACATCTCACTACTGATCTAGTAAAACAGTTCATACTTCCTGGTCTATGGTGATTTTATCAGTTTTCTTGATTCCCAGTCCTGGCTCCACATAGAGCCTAGATTAGAATATCTGAAGTCTTATGATACTTTAATTCAGGGAAAAATGAAACCAGGAAGTATATCATCTACCTTTATGTAATCTAAATAAATCAGTTATGATAGCTCCAGGATACATTTCACATAAGGAAGGCAATCTATGTGATGGCCAGACAGCAACACTAGTATGCTATTATATTAAGCTAAATTGGATATTATTTAAAGGTAAGGTCCTCTTTAAGAGATTGATCATGGTCAGTGATTTCAGTTTAGGAACATATGCTAGTAAAAAAAGACTGGGACTGGGTGCTGATGCCTTTACTGTGTGAGTTTGGTATTTACAGTTCATTATATATAGTTGTATTTCTGCTAGTAGCATCTACAGAAATGAGATGAGGAAAATGCTTTATCTGTAAAGAAAATCAGCATGCAACAGATAAGAGTTCATTTTTTTTCTTCCTCCACTATAAAGCAATACATAAACAAGGAAGAAAATGCTGAACGCAAAGGGTAATTTCAAGCCCTAGAAGTCTAGATTGCATCAGAAGATAATCTGCTCACTGCCTGCAAAATCTGATGTGCTTTGCAGTTAGAGAGGTTTAAAATAAACCTGGATGAAGCAAGACATGTGAACGTTCATAGCAGACATCAGCCACTTCAAGAAATGACTCAGGCAATTGTTACGTGAAATTAGGCATGGTAGTGATTTCACTCACTAACCTTGGTAGGGAAGACTACATGTCTTCCATATACTTGGCAAAGTCCATCTTTTTTATTAGACCTCTGCTTGCATTTTCTATTAGACCTCTGCTTGCATGAGTTGTTTAGGTATTTGGTACCTCTGCTGACCTATAGCATATGACAACAGCCATAGAAAGATAGCAATAAGAAGGAAATGTCCTGTTTTTGATTATTGTAGACTTAAAGAAGTCCTTATATTACTTCTCATACTTTCCTGCATACCAGGAAATGAGTGGAGCCAGCTTGGATGCCAAACCACAAATCAATGCTTTATTGCACAATGCTGTTAAACACTGGGAACTTGCTTACGGGGAGGCATGGAAATAATCTTCTTAGTGTATAAATTTGAAATAAAACCGCACTATGGAAATAAATATGCGATACTGTGAATATGTGATTTGGGCTGCTGCTGTAGTGCAAGGTGTTAAAAATCTAAATAATATATTCAGTGCTGCTCCTGTAAATAATAAACACTAATATAATATCTGATAATAATAATACAGTGCCTACATTGATGGCATGATATTACTTAACAAAATAGTGTAAAGTGCTCAGTGTAATAGTAGTGCAAACAAATAAAGTGCAATCATATAAAGTCCATCCAATACAGTGTGCTGTGCTTGTGCAAATATGCAGTTGATGTAATTCTCGGGTGACACTCCATGCCCCCCCCCCCCATCAGAGGCCGTATGAACACAATGGGTATCCACCTTACTATGGAGGGGATTTTCGGGACAGAGGTCATGGCAGACCCCCATGGAGAGGCCAGAGGGGGAGAGGAGGTTACTGGGGACCACCCAGGAGCCCCAGGAGTTACTGGAGCCCGAGAGGAGGATATCCCCCACCACAACACACAGGAGAGGGATACCCACCACAGCATACAGGAGAAGGAAGAATAGAGGTAGCAGAGGAGGCCAAAAAAAGAAAAAGGGAAGTTTAGATGAAGGCATTTTTAATTTAAGTAACATACAATTTAGTATTGAGGAACTTAAAGTTCTAGAGCTAGGTCTCAAATATGCCCCACCAAAGAATGTCAACAAATTTAGAACCTTTATTGACCTACATACATTTATCAGAAGATTAAATATTAATAAACATTTTTCAATGACAACCCAGGATGCCACTAGCGTGGATTCACCATATGAACATAGTGGGCTAAGGAATAAGTCCACGTTTAACCATAGACCTAGCAATAATCAATGCCTTGATGTGTTTAAAATGATGGTATAACAAGACATTGACGCTATCCATATACATCCCATTAGAGGCAATAAACAAATACAACGGGGCCTTAAGGAATTTAGAAAAAAAGAAAGACATTGTTATAAGACTGGCGGATAAGGGGGAGGAATTGTGTTATTAGATAAAAATGAATACAAAAAATAACTAAACCACCTAATAGAGGATAAAGAAACATATAACGAATCAAAAGGAGACCCCGTTAAAAAAATTAAAAGCCACATTTATAAAAAAAAAACAAGAGAAAGGCATACTGGACAAAAAAGGAAGCCAAATATCTTGTTTCGATGGCACCCAAGACCCCCATTATATATCAGGTCCCTAAAATACATAAGGACGTTCATAAACCCCCAGGACGCCGCATTATTAATGGGTTAGACTCCTTATTTTCTAGAGTTAGAGAATATTTGGACCATTATTTGCAATCCATTGCCCAACAATTCTCATCCTACACAAAAGATAGCAGGGACCTTATTAATTATATCAGGAACACCCCGGTAGATGATCAAAACAATACTGGTTAGTATAGATGTTGATTCATTATACACCAATATCAGATATAAGGATGCCACTGCAGCAATCAAATGGGCTTTAGAATCCAAAACAACCCTGCAGAATACACAAATAGATTTTATGTTGGATATATTGCAATTAGCAATGGAAAACAACTATTTTTGGCATGATAAACAATATTATAAACATGTAAGAGGTGTTGCAATGGGAGCTAAATATGCCCCAACGGTGGCTAACATCTTTATGAGCAAGTGGGAGTCAGAGGAAATATATGGTAGAAACACCCCAGGACTGAAAATATATAGAAGGTATATCGATGACATTTTTTTAATTTGGGAAGGTAGTGAGGGTACTTTGAAAGAATTCCTACAACATATTAACATTAATGAATATAATATTTCTTTCACAGCTACAGTAAAGAAAAAGTAAACTATTTGGATTTAGAAATTTTCAAACAAGGAAACAATAAATATATATATATATATATATATATATATATATATATATATATATATATATACATACATATACACATGTACATTTGTAAAAAAATACACATAGGAATAGTTATTTTTCCACCTCAAGTGGTCACCATCCTAGATGGATTTCAGGTATACCTAAAGGTCAGCTCATGAGGGTGAAAATAAATTGTGACCTCCAAGAGGTTTATGAAGCACAATCCAGCATGTTATTAAATAGATTTGAACAGAAGGGATACAAACGCCCACAATTTATCGAAACACACAAAAAGAAGTAGAATTAATGGACAGGAAACAATTACTTACCCCAAAAACAAAAAAGGACGAGAAATATGATTTAACCTTCTGCACTGAGTTTAATAGACAACATAAATAAATAGAAAAGATCATTAAAACTCATTGGTCCATTTTGCTCTGAGATCCGGTGTTGGTCAAAACCTTACCTAAATG
Source organism: Lithobates pipiens (assembly GCF_037356315.1). Classification (NCBI taxonomy): domain Eukaryota; kingdom Metazoa; phylum Chordata; class Amphibia; order Anura; family Ranidae; genus Lithobates; species Lithobates pipiens. The sequence goes on from NW_027507758.1 coordinate 294,755,184, forward strand.
ACCAAAATTTATTTATAGACGCCCACCAATACTTAAGGACAGAATTGTTAAAAGTATCCCTGGACCCCCCCGCCCAAAAAAAAGGTCCCTTTATTTGACCAGATAGGATTTTTAAAATATGGCAAATAACTAACATGCAGAACATGTAAAGGAGGAAAGAAAAAAACAACGCATTTTCAATCTAAAACTACTGGACAAGTTTATGAGATACCTAAGTTTATCACATGTGGCACCACACACGTCACATATCTTTTGGAATGTGAATGTGGTCTCCAGTATGTGGGTAGGACCACCAGAGAACTAAAAGTGAGACTACGAGAACACATCAAGAATATTAAAAAGGGCTTTCACGAGCATAGTTTGTGATACCATTTTAGAAGATTCCATGATAGGGACCCTTCCAAATTAACTTTTTTGTGGCATTGATAGAGAAGAGAGACACTGGAGGGGCACCAATTAAAACGGGCTATTTCACAAAATGAAACTCAATGGATATACCAATTACAGTCATTATCATCTAAAGGGTTAAACTTGGACTTAGATGTGAATTGCTTCAAAAGCAATTTTTAAATTTTTATTTAATTTTTAATTTTATATTTATTTTTTATTTTATTATTATTATTTTAATTTGAATTATTTCATTTTGATATAATTCAGTATGTTGACTAATATGTATATGTTTACTAATCTGCATTAGAATTGTCATTGAAATAATGTATAGTCATTGGAAATTAGTAAGGCATGATATTGTGTTCATCCCATTGGGGGAATTCCTTTCACACATTGCTACCTAAAGTAAATTAGATAACATCTGTAGATAAAACACGTGACCGATACACTGTGAAGGTTATTTGCTGAGTAAAAATACCCCCAAGTCCTAGCCCCCAGATCCCGGCCTCCCCCCATGTGAATGAATATGGGGTACATTGTATCCCTACTCATTCACCAAAAAAAGTAGTGTAGTATGAAAAGATATAGTAGACAGTTTTTGACAAGTCTTTTATTAAAAATATCTTCTTCTTCCCGCTTCTTCCTCCATATTGTCCGTCATCTTCCTCCACCGGGCTTCTCCTTCTCCCGCTCTTCTTATTTCTCCTGCCTTCTTTGTTCGGTGTTCTTCTTTCTCTGCTGCCACTGACCCTCCTCCAATGCTAAAAAGAATAATGGGGTAAATGGCGCTACCCAAAATTGGAGAGGGATATCCCACTTTCTGTATATTTAATAGTGATGTTCCACCCAAAAGCTAATGTCCTTTAATGGTGATGGTAGTGATAGTTAAAATCACATAAACCGCAGTAAATATGATGTAAAGTGCAATGGTACACACACCAAATGAGCCTCTAATTAGAACATCGATTACATAATCCTAAATGTCCAAAGAATAACTAAATCCCATCTGTGAGTATTAGGTATAAACCAAAAAATGAATATATATATATATATATATATATATATATATATATATATATATATATATATATATATATATATATATATATTGTGTGTGTGTCAAAAATTATTTGATATGTGTATTGGCAAAAATATTAATATAATAGTCCCACACAAGTGTGTGCAAAATTGCTGTAAAAAGTTGCCAGAGACTCCAAAGTGACCAAAGTGCTCAGCAAATAGTAAAATAATATATTAGTCCCACACAAGTGATGTGCAAAGTTGCTGTAAAAGTTGCCAGGGACTCCAAAGTGACTAGAGTGCTCAGTAGGTCAGGTGACTCTTGTGCTCCCCCTCAAGGGTCCCCACTCACCAGGTCCTATTGTCTAGCGTGATATCCCTTAATGGCTCCTCCAACTGATCCTCCGCTCCAAGATATTCGGAAACGATCTCCCATTTAGGAATTTCCAATCACGATCTCCAGCAAGTGTTCAGTGAAATCCCAGGGATAGATCCAGTGACATCGCCTGAGTCCCTCCGGTGTTCTCCATCTGCCGCAGCCGACCCTCCTTCGATGCTGTGTCCCGCTCCCGCTGATGACCCTCCTCCGATGCTGTGTCCCACTGATCTGTCCGTGGCGATGTCAAGCATGTCTTAGATAGCGATGGGAGCGTGGCCATCAGGTGACATCATCCAGAGGCCCAGTCCCTTGTGACATCACGGGCCCATCATGTCCTGGGCGGTGACGCCCCCATCGTTATCTAAGACATGCTTGACATTGGCGCGGACAGATCAGTGGGACGCAGCAGAGGAGGAGGGTCGTTGGTGGGAGTGGGATGCAGCATCGAAGGAGGGTCGGCAGCGGCAGACAGAGAACACCGGACAAAGAATACAAGAGGAAGTAGAAGCAGCGGGAGAAGGAGAAGCCCGGAAGAGGAACATGCGGAAGAAGATGGAGGAAGACCGGAGGAAGAAGCGGGGAAGAAGATATTTTTAATAAAAGACTTGTCAAAAACTGTCTACTGTATTTGTTCACACTACACTACTTTTTTTTGGTGAATGGGTAGGAGTACAATATACCCCATATTCATTCACATAATGGGGAGGATCTGGGGGTCCCCTCGGAATCCATACTAGACCCAAGGGCCTGGTATGGACCCCGGGGGGAGGGGCCCATGCTGTATTTTTTTTCACAATTTTTTTTTTAACCGGCAATTTTCTTTCTTTACAATCAGCAGGGAAGTCCGCTGACGGTTGATGACTCATCGGTTGTTAAGGATGTGGCCGCCGGCCCTCCTCTAGCAACCAGTTATATACAGTGAATGAAAAACACAAATTGCAAAATGCAAATCACGGCAAAATTGCAGTGAAAATGCGGTACCTGTGTTTTGGATGCGGGTCCTTTAACTCTATTACATGCAAAACGTTGCATTTTGTGGGAAAAATCCAGACCCTTTCCAAAAATGCAGAGGAACAAAAATGCATTCATGTAAACATGTTCCATAGGAATCCATGTTAAAAAATTCCCTGCATTTCTGCAAAATGAAAAATGCATCAAACAAATTAGTGTGAAATCATGTTTTTTGGCTTGAGGTTACAGGGGATTAATAAACAGCGTGGACTGCATGTTATAAAAAAAATGTTGACTTGTCCTGTTTATGCACAGCACTAATTCCACATACGGTAACTCTAAGGCCGCGTACACACGGGGGGATTGTCTGCCCAACTTAGTCCGCTGAACCGTGTTTCAGCGGACAATCCGCTCGTGTGTGGGCTTCAGCGGACTTTTTCAGCGGACAGTCTGACGGACTAAGTCTTTCGGAATTTCCGTAATTTTGTCCGTCCAAACTTGGTTTCAGCGGACAGTCCGCTCGTGTGTAGGCAAGTTGGACGGACTAAGTATGGCGCATGCTCAGAAAGGATTTACACGGCCGAAGGTTGCATTGCAGTGTATTGGACGTCGTATTTCTAGTCCCTTCGTACGTACTGTATACGTCATCGTGCAAGCTTTCAGCGGACTGTCTGTTCATCGTGTGTGGTCAAGTCCGTTCATTCAAAAGTTGAACGGACTGTCTGTCGGATTGTCTGACGAACTTAGTTGGTCAGACAATCCGCCCTTGTGTACGCGGCCTTAGACAGGAGCAGTCAGGACATGATTTTGTCCACAAACTGGTTAAAAATACAAAGCACACAGAAGCCCAGTCTAAAGAACTCTATATTGAAATTGAAATACTCCGTACAAATTAAAAGTTTATTTATCCCCATTGCATTAATACAAATTATCAGCTACAAAATGTATCAACATGTTCTTTCTAAAAACAGATTTATTTCTTAGCACAAGTCAGCATGAGGCTTGCCCTGGAAGTTTTACCCTGATTGATCGCAGTAGGGAAAGAACTCTTTCTTCTTACTTAGAACATGTTATGAGAGTCCCACAGAACATCAGAGATCCCACACACTACATATTCTCAGTAAACATTGAGGGACTTTGTCCCTTCTTAGACATCATGCCTTATTAGTGTGCAGCCAATACTGTGTTTGTACCACAACATAGATGGCATGTCTGGCCTATTTTGAGTGTCATTGTTCTGAACCTCCAACTGAGATAAGCTGAAATTGAAAATAAGTGAAGTCAGAGAACAGTCATATGTCAGCAAGTGGTCCCATGGTTTTCTGGTTCTCTGATTTTACCCAAATCAGTATAGATGGAGGCAAGACCCTCTTAAAGCTTTACCCTGCAAATTAAAGGAATTCCTTGGGGACCCCCAGGTCACCGTAACTACGGTCCCCATTTTAAGATTTCCCCTCTCACTTTTCTGGGGAAAACACAAATTTGGGATTTTCTTTACTTACTCAATGATAATGGTAAACGGGGCAAATAGAGAGGGTTAATCTCCCTAACAGGGGAACAGACAGCAATAAAAACCTAATCGGCATTCTAATCTATCCCCACTCTGTCCAAAACTAATGCTGTGTACACATGATCAGACTTTCCGACCAGAAATGTTTAAAGTGAGCTTGTTGTCGGAAAGTCCGACCGTGTGTATGCTCCATCAAACATTTGCTGTCAGACTTTCCGCCAACAAATGTTTGAGAGCAGGTTCTCAAATTTTCCTCCAACAAAACTTGTTGTCGGAAAGTCTGATTGTGTGTACACAAGTCCATCACACAAAAGTTCACACATGCTCTGAATCAAGCAGAAGGAGCCGCACTGGCTATTGAACTTCCTTTCTCTCGGCTCGTCTTACGTCTTGTATGTCACCGCGTTCTCACGTTCTGAATGTTTGGCCAACATTTGTGTGACCGTGTGTATGCAAGACAAGTTTGAGCCAACAACCTTTGAACAAAAATCCATGGTTTTGTTGTTGGAAAATCTGATCGTGTGTATGCGGCATAAGTTTTGCCTTTAGTTATATTTTAACTATTTTTGTAACGTAAATGATGTAGAAAGGGCACAAGCAAATATGACAGCATTCCCAGCATGTTGGGAAATTAACTGTGTTTTGAAACTGTTAAATAGATGGGTTTAGTTCCACTTTAAAGTTGATAGAATAGGGAACTCCCCTGCCAGGTACATTTATTGCTGTCTGTGTCCTGTTGAGGAGATTTCCCTCTACCTCCTGTACCAGAGACGCAAACAGACATGAGAGGAAACCTTCCTAGGAAAGCTAGGGGAATTCCAATATGACGCAGCTGTAAGATGATTAACCCTCACTATTTCTCTTGTAACAACTCTCAAAATGTTGCATTTCCTCTAACTTTCTGTCTTGGTGACAATAGTCACCAGGACATACAGAGGGGTGAATCTCCCCAGCAGGAACATAGACAGCAATAACATATTTAATGAGGTCTAACTCATCGCCCTCTATTCAAACCAAAAATGTTATTTTAACACAAAGTTATGTATGCTGGAAATGTTTGAAATATAGGGTGGACTGAAAATTAGAGCTGGGCTTTGAAAACAGGTTGTTGCTTGCTGAAGCCTCATGGAATCCATTTTGAACCGATATAGGACTTTCTGTATAAAGTGCTTAAAGTGACTGAAGATTAAAGCGTTTGTTACCCACACACTTCAAATTCCTGATAGGTGCCTTCTTTACCATGTACTTGAATGAGAAAGTATCCTGTTTTTGTATTACTTCCTTTATGTGAAATCCCAAGGGTTCTTGCCAGTCTCTCTGCTTTCCTACTAAAAACGAAGCAGGAGAGCACAGTGTGGAAAGTTCTCTAGCTGGTTGCCGACCAGCCGCTACAGTTTTGTGGCAGAATGGCATGGCTGGGCGAAACAACCTTACCTTATGTCGCTTTGCCTTTTGGCCACTAGGGGCGTGGGCTCCGCCAAAAACACACACGCCTGTAGCGGATGCGAGTGCCCAGAGGGAAAGATGAATGCGATCACGTGTGACAGAGCGAGAACTGGGATCTGTGTATGTAAGGGGAGACAGATTGTGTGTACATACTATCGTGTGTTCATACTCCTAGACAGTCCTCTTAGACACAGTTAACCCCTTGATCACCCCCTCGCCACCGTTACTAGTAAAAAAAATAATAATAATGAAAATGCCATAAATCTATCCCCTATTTTGTAGGCGCTATAACTTTTGTGCAAATCAATCAATATACGCTTATTGCCTTTTTTTTAACAAAAATATGTAGGAGAATACACATCGGCCTAAACTGAGGAAAAAATTTGTTTTTTTTTTCAAAATTGTCGCTCTTCTTGGTTTATAGCGCAAAAAATAAAAACCGCAGAGGTTATCAAATACCACCAAAAGAAAGCTCTATTTGTGGGAAAAAAAGGACATCAATTTTGTTTGGGTACAGCATCACACGACAGCGCAATTGTCAGTTAAAGCAACGCAGTGCCATATCGCAAAAAATGGCCTGGTCATTGAGCTGCCAAATCTTCCAGGGCTGAAGTGGCTAGCCATGCCCTCCTCCAATGATTAGACTTGTTCTGACACTCCTTCCCTGCACAGCCATTCACTGGCAAGCTCAGTGTACTGTTGGCTCAGTGTACTGTTGCTTCTCCTCCCCTAGCTCTTATGTAACTGAGAACAGAGGAAATTTGATAATTAAAAAAAAGGGAAAAAAGGTATTTATAATGAATTTTCTTCTACATAAAAATATTTTGCCTTTCATTTATATTAAATAACTGAATGGGTTGTTTTACAACGTTTTCAATTGCTTTAATTTGTCTTACCCTCCTACTAACCAATACGCCTCTCCTTTTCTAATTGCTAGAGCAAGTTAGTATAGCCATGGGAAAGGCTGATTGGTTCCAAGGAGGGAAAGAAATTTTTCTTAAAGTGGTACACTTTGTGATTTTTTTACTTAAAGGTAAGCTTATAATCAAGCTTCCCTGTAGGTAAAATAAATATCTCCTAAACAGTCACTGTTTAGAAGATATTCTAGCAAGCACCAGATCAGCACTATAAGCACTGCCCTGATTAACACCAGATCAGCAGTCAAGCACAGACCAGAAGTCCACAACTTCATCACCCAAAACAACATAGATTGCCTCTTCATCACGGAAAGCTGGCTAACACCTGGCTTCAACACCATCCTAGCTGAATTGGTCCCTGAAAAATACAGGATCCTAACTGAGCATAGAATAGGAAAAAAAGGAGGCCTAGCAGTGATCTTCAAATCCCACCTTGTGCTCGTCAAACCTACGCTACAGAACTCAGTGCCTTTTATGGAGACACTTTCTCTACAGCTGCAAACAACACCCCAGGACACTTCACATACTGCTATGCTACAGACCACCAGAACCAAAGACAAATGTCCTGATACCCTTCACCGAATTCATTTCGATACACACCCTGAAAACCAAAAACTTTCTGGTACTCAGAGATTTCAACCTCTGGGCAAACAACACCAATGACCCCATCACGTCTGCCTGCATTAACCAATTGGAAGAACTAGGTCTTCAGCAACTGATAAATGCTCCTACGCATGGTTCAGGGCACACTCTGGACCTCACAATATCGACGTTGACATACTCAACAACGTACCGCTACCATGGACTTACCACCACGCTATCAAATTTAAAACCACCACCAACACCACCCTCCAGAAACCGAACCACTCAAGAACAACACTGGACCAGATCTCAGAAGAAACTACACTCGGAACTCTTTAAAATCACCTTATCAAACAAAATAGCAATGCTAAATTTAAACCACTCAACGGAAAAAACACTCAGCTCCTTAAATAAAGCATCACTACAAACAACAGACTCAGTCACTCCGAAACGTAGAACACTCATCTGCAATAAAAATGTATCTGATTTTTTTTATCGACAAAACCAACAACATTCGGAAAATAATTCAACAGAAAAAAACAATCAACCCTATGCAAAAAGAGGAAATCGATTCGAACATCACACAATCACCAAATTTTTTGCTGATCCCGATCGCCACTGATACCACCAAAAACATCATCAGAAGCCTCCGAGGCAGAACATCACCTAATGATGTCATCTCCACAAAACTTCTGAAAGAATGTTCCGACATCTTGGCTCCTACTATAACACAACTCATAAATCCATCATTCAAGGAAGGGATTGTTTCCGAACGCCCTCAAGCAAGGTATAGTCAAACCCCTCCTAAAGAAACCCAACCTCGACTCCAAAGACCCTAACCACCGCAGACCGGTAACGAGCCTGAACACCATCTCCCAGATTATGGAGAAAGCAGTAGTACAACAGCTACAACTCCATCTGGACACACACAATCTCCTGGACCCACTGCAATCATGCTTCCGCCCAGGCCATGGCACAGAAACGGCACTCCTCAAAATATGGGATGATGCCCTGGAAGCAGCAGATGATGGAGAACCATGTCTCCTGGTACTCCTGGACCTCAGTGCAGCGTTCAACACACTGTATCACAACACTCTTCTCATCCGCCTCAAAGAAGTAGCAGGAGTCACAGATTCAGACCTACCATGGTTCACTTCCTTCTGAATCTGGCACATTTTCTTATGGAGTCCCTCAAGGATCACCTTTGTCACCCATGCTCTTAAACATCTACATCTGTCCACTCCTCAAAATCATCAGCAAATTGGACCTATGCTTCCACTCATACACGGATGATACTCAACTCTACTTTCGCATCGCCGGATAAAAAGACCAATATCAGGAATTAGAAAAATGCCTAACATCGATAGATGACTGGTTGACCACGAGCTCCCTCAAACTCTTGATCCAAAACAGAAATTCTCCTAAACGCAAACCAAAATACAAAAACTAAGACCCCAAGGACTCCACCCACCATCCTTGGACAGACTATCTCCCCAAGCACAAAAGCCAAAAGTCTCTGAGTCATCTTCGACTCAGATGTCAATGGATGCACAAATAGGATAAGTAGTCAGCGGATCTTACCATCCTCTCTGCCTGCTACGTAGACTCATCCCCTTCATTCCAGAAGAGGAAAAAGCAGTAGTAGTAGGAACAATCATCAATTCTCTACTTGACTATGCTAACTCCCTCTGCATAGGACTACCTAAATTCCAGACTGCACGCCTACAAGTCATCCAAAATACGGCAGCAAGACTAGTCACGGAAAAAAAAAACTGGGAATCCATCTCCCCTTCCCTGAGGATCCTACACTGGCTAACCGTAAAGGATTGGATCACATTCAAGACCCTCTGCCTGACCCACAAATGCACACAAGGAAACGCTCCTCAATACTTATGCGAAAAAATAAAACACTACACTCCCAATCGCAACTTCAGATCAACTAACCAAAACCTCCTCCTCATCCCCAAGTCCCATTACAAATCAAGGGGAGAATGAAGATTTGCAGTCCAAGGACCACGGCTATGGAACGCTCTACCCATGAACATCTGCATGGAAGAAAACCATCGGGCCTTCAGGAAAAAACTCAAGACCCACCTCTTTTAAGAAGGAAGTCACCGCAGATCAGATCAAGCGCCTTGAGGCGATTCAGTTCGCATTTGTAGCGCTATACAAGTCATTCATTCATTAATTCATTCAAGCAGCAGCTGGTAACGCCACTGGCACATGCACTGTGAAGGAACGGCATACCTGTGCAGGTTCTTTAGAGCTGTGTGCCGTGGCCGAGACTCCCAGTGCACATGTGCAGGAGTGATATCATTGCAGCTTGCTCCTTCAAGTGGCCACAGCCCGCAAACCCAGCAGGAAGACTGGGTGAAGATGGAAGCCTTAGCAGTGGTGACAGTGCAACACTGAAGGGCTTTTGTTTCAAGGTAACTCTTTCATAATGTGCTAGTATGAAATGCATACTATCACATTATGATATTACTTTGCAGGAGGAAACTTTTTTTTTTTTAAAGAGTTTAATGCCGCTTTAAGTCAGATACCTGAGGCCTATGATTGGTTTCACATGGGTGCTGGATGCACAAGAGGACAAGTGTAGCTTCATGTGCCAGTATGAATGAACTTCCGTGCATGTGCGCTGGAGTTACATCATTCTGCTCCAGCCAATCTAGACAACTGGTGACACTGCCCCCTGAAACAGACAGGAAGATGTCAAGGGAGCGTGCTGACATTTATAGCTGGAGGGGAGGTATTTGCAGTCTTGACTTCCACTTTAAAATGAAACAAATCTAAAATAACTCTACTACCCCTCTCGGTTTGTAGCTTCTATCACACAAAAAGTCCACAGATTTTTCCTATGTTTTTTTCAGCTGGGAGAGCACCCTAGTCAAAAGCTGGACATGACCTGTAAAAGCACCTTGCTTTGGGTTCTGCTCCTTATATACCATGAAGGAGGCCAAAGTCTGCCTTACACCATCCAAAATCTCAGAAAAGTTTTGGCTGGCTGTATTATATGTATGGTTTTACTATATAAATTTAACTGTGTAACAGTTTAAAAAAAAAAAAAATCTTATGACTGCCTAACTTAACCTTATGATACCAATTTCATTCACTGAGACAGTATCTTACTTGGTTATAGCAGTGTGTGCATTCGGGCCAGGTTTGTAATACACACTCCGGGATGCAGGAGACTGATGTAATTGAACTAAGTGATTTCTCATGCTGATGCATTGATCCAAACCTTGGACATTGTGTCTTACTACGGGGAGTGTAGACTTTAAACTCATTACATCTGTAATATGGTCTGTTTCACTAAATCCCTGACATAATGCTGAAATTGCAAATAGAGTAAGAAAATAAAACAGTTTTTGGAGACACTTCTTTAAAACAATTTGCTGTTAGTAACAGTGGAAGCTACTGTATAGACTTAGCTCCTTTTTTCCTGATAATTCTTTAACTACTTCCTGTCCTTAGGATGTACATATAAGTCCCTGGACAGAAAAGGTTAATATCTCGGTCATCATTGCAGCTGCAGAGATGATCAAGGTATAATTTTTTAGGGCCAGCGATTTCCTACAGTGCCTTGAAAAAGTATTTCCACATTTTGTCATGCCACAACCAAAAACGTAAATGTATTTTATTGGGAATTTTTGTGATAGACCAACACAAAGTGGCACATAATTTGTGAAGTGAAGGAAAATGATAAATGTTTTTCTAAATTTTTACAAATAAATTTCTGAAAAGTGTGGCATGCATTTTTATTCAGCCCCCTTTACTCTAACACCCCTAACTAAAATAGTGAAACCAATTGTCTTCAGAAGTCAACTGATTAGTAAATAGAGTCCATCTGTGTGTAATTTAATCTCAGTATAAATACAGCTGTTCTGTGAAGCCCTCTGAGGTTTGTTAGAGAACCTTAGAGAACACACCATAATGAAGGCCAAGGAACACACCAGGTAGGTCAGGGATAAAGTTGTGGAGAAGTTTAAAGTAGGGTTAGGTTATAAAAAAAATATCCCATTCTTTGAACAAAAAAACAACTGTAAACATACTAAGACATGGCCCTCCACCTAAACTGTCAGGTCGGGCAAGGAGATCATTAAATCAGAGAAGCAGCCAAGAGGCCCATGGTAACTCTGGAGGAACTGCAGAGATCCAAAGCACAGGTGGAAGAATCTGTCTACAGGACAACTATTAGTCGTGCACTCCACAAATCTGGCCTTTATGGAAGAATGGCAAGAAGAAAGCCATTGTTGAAAAAAAGCCATAAGAAGTCCCATTTACAGTTTTCAAGAACTATGTGGGGGATACAGCATATTTGTGAAAGGTTCTCTGGTCAGATGAGACCAAAATTGAATATTTTGGCCTAAAAGCAAAACACTATATGTGGCAGAAAACTAACTCTGCACATAACTCTAAACATACAATCCCCACCGTGAAACATGGTGGTGGCAGCATCATGTTGTGGGAATGCTTTTCTTCAGCAGGGTCAGGGAAGCTGGTTAGAGTTAATGAGAAGATAGATGGAGCCAAATACAGGGCAATCTTAAAAGAGCTACAATGGAATGGTTTAGATAAAATCATATTCATGTGCTACAATGGCCCAAAGTCCAGACCTACATCCAATTGAGAATCTGTGTCAAGACTTAAAATTTGCTGTTCCAGTCTGAAAGAACTTGACCTATTTTGCAAAGAAGAATGAGCAAAAATGTCTCTTTCTAGATGTGCAAAGCTGGTAGAGACATCCTCAAAAAGACTTGCAGCTGTAATTGCAGCAAAAGGTGGTTCTACAAAGTATTGACTCAGAGGGGCTGAATACAAATGCACACCACACTTTTCACATATTTCTGTGTAAAAAATGTTGAAAACCATTTATAATTTTCCTTCCACTTCACAATTATGTGCCACCTTGTGTGGGTCTATCATAAAAGATCCCAATAAAATACATTTACATTTTTTGTTGTAACATGCCAAAATGTGGAAAAGTTCAAGGGGTATGAATATGTTTTCAAGGCATTGTACATAGTAAAAGTAATCAGAGTGGCTATACAGCCACTGCATCACTTTACCGGGCTCTCCCACCCAATCGGGGGGGGGGGGGGGGTAAGGATGCAACCATCCATACCCAATGCCAAAGACATAGTGAAAAGAACTGACATTGTTCCTTCCCCTCTGTGATGTCAAAAACCTGGAAGTGACAAGGAATGTCAGAATTGGCCTGTACTGGAAGTGGTTGAACATATTGCTGGCTATTGTGGTTTTGTTACCTCTATAAACACCAAGACCTACATACAGCATTTTTCATTTGTGGTTGGGAAATGTAGAACACAGCTCCGGCTTTGTGTCTCTGCTTTTTTTCCCCAAATTATCAGAACTTGCTGTAAATAACTCAAAACTGACAGTAAATGGCATCAGCCTTGTTTCAATTCGAAAGTAAACTATCTTTGCCACTTTCTTGCAAAGAGAAACTTTGTGTAGGTAACATTCAGGACCTCCAGTGGAAAGTGCTTTGGTGTTTTATTGGTGAGCTTTGTTGAACGTTTGCATTACATATTGAAAGGGGTAAACTCAGACACACCATTTTTTAGGATGTCAAATACTAAATTGCATATTATTATAGCTATTCTTTTTTTTTTTTTTTTGGTGAGTGGCAAATAAAAAGAGAATGGTGGGAATCTTACCTAGGTGGATAGGTGGATGCAGCACAGCTGCAGCTGTCCCCCGCCACCTCTAGACCAAAACTAAGAGATCAAAGAATGCTGATCGCTCAGTTCTTGGTCTTCAGCGTGCAGAGAGGCACTCACTGGAGCTTCGGGCTGTGCAGGGGGTGGGAGTGGCTGGATCAGTCTCCCAGCAGCTCACCGAGAGGCTGAGCCAGCTGCTGGTCAGGCTTCTGGGCAGTTCCCAATAATAAAGTCATGATCTCTCTAGAGCCTGAACTGGCTCTGTGACGTCAGCTGACAGTGGCCTTTTGCCCGCTATTGGCTGAAAACCGATCACAGGAGGGCAGAATTAAGTGCACTCCTGTGACACGCAGGAAAGGTAGGGCCAAAAGAGCTTTGATCTTACTTCTCCTTATATCACATTCTATGTTATTTATACTTCTAAGGGATTCCAGTGACACATTGGGGTTTATTTACTAAAGGTAAATCCACTTTGCACTACAAGTGCATTGGAAGTGCAGTCGCTGTAGATCTGAGGGGGACATGCAAGGAAAATAAAAACAGCATTTTTTGCCTGCAAATGATTGGATGATAAAATCAGCAGAGCTAATTTCAGAGCATCCCCTCAGATCTACAGCGACTGCACCACAAATGCACTTTCAAGTGCACTTGCAGTGCAGAGTGAATTTGCCTTTAGTAAATCAACCCCCAAATCTCCCAATTCTGCCAAACTGTCCCTTTACAAAGACAAATGATGGTATCACACTACCCTGATGAAGTCTTGACAATGTTGCACAAAGTATTTAGGAATCCAGACTGACACCTTTTGTTATGGCACTTTGGGAAGGGGTAGGGACTGCTTTGAGAACATTTTGCCAGTGTAGTATTTAACCACTTCAATACAGGGCATTTTCACCCCCTTCCTGCCCAGACCAATTTTCAGCTTTCAGCGCTGTTACATTTTGAATGACAATTGCGGGGTCATGCAACACTGTATCCATATGAAATTTTGATATTTTTTTCCCCACAAATAGAGCTTTCTCTTGGTTGTATTTGATCACCTGCGGTTTTTATTTTATGCGCTATAAACAAAAAAATAAGTGCCAATTTTGAAAAAAACTGTATTATTTACTTTTTGCTATAATAAATATCCCATTACAAAAAATTGAAAAAAAAGTTTTCCTCGGTTTAGGCTGATATGTATTCTTCTACATATTTTTGGTAAAAAAAAATGCAATAAGCGTATATTGATTGGTTTGCGCAAAAGTTATAGCATCTACAAAATAGGGGATATATTTATGGCATTTTTATTGTTATTTTTTTTTACTAGTAATGGCGGCGATCTGTGATTTTTACGATATTTCGGCAGACACTTCCGACACTTTTGAAACTATTTTGGGCCCATTCACATTTATACAGCGATCAGAGCTATAAAAAAGGCACTGATTACTGTGTAAATGTGACTGGCAGGGAGGGGGTTAACAATGGGGGGGCGAGGAAGGGGTAAAATGTGTATCCTAGGGAGTGATTATAACTGTAGGGGGAGGGGACTCACAAGAGGAGGAGACTGATCGATGTTCCTCTGTACTGGGAACAAACCATCGGTCTCCTCTCCTCTGACAGGATGTGGATCTATGTGTTTACACACAGATCCACAGTCCTGCTGTGTTCACGGGCAATCGCGGTTGCCCGGCGAACATCGTGGTCGCCGGGCACGCGCATCGGGTGCCTAGCGAAGTGGCAGGCATGCGCGAGTTCCCCCTAGAGGCTCAGAAAGTAAAAGACATCATATGACGGTGGCCCAGAGGGACAAAGCCGCCATCATAAGACTATGCGCGGTAGGGAACTGCTTAAGGAGGAACTGCAGTCTGCTCACATAATTTGCAATAAAAACATCTTTGCCATTCTGAAGCTTCCCTCCAATCACTTTGCATATTCTTTTATATATACTATGATTCTGTACTTGCCAAATATGCTGCAGAAATCTCTCTCTACTGAGTCTGGTTGCATCCATTTTAACTGTGGGCAGCTGAAGCTGCTGCCTGTTAACTTCCTGGTTTTTGCACAGACACACCTCCTGCTCTGCAGCTCTCATTGGCCCTCTTATAACTTATCCCTCCTCCCTTCCTGGCAAACTCTCACGAGAGAGAGAGAGAGAGAGAGAGAGAGAGAGAGAGAGAGAGAGAGAGAGAGAGAGAGCTGTGCATGATGTCATGAGCCTAGGCTAATGACCAGACAAGAAACAGGAAGTGGGCTGTATAAGGTATTTACTGGCAAAAAAAATGTTTTACTATCCAAAGTTAAAACAACAAGGGCAGAAGAATTAATAGATTGAAAGATGAAAAAATGACTAAGGTTCCGCTTTGTGAGTTACGAAAAGGCTAGTTAGTGGTTCTCCCCATCAGTGCCTACCTAAAACAGAATATATAAATATATAGAGAAGGTACAGATGAACGTCAGCATGTCCCCTTCTCTAATCATAGAATGCGTTACATTCAGATTAGCAGGCTTTCTCTGAATGGAGGAGATGCTTAGCAAGCAACCTCCTGTGATGGCTGCAGTCAGAACTACAAATCCCAATGTCGGATGTTTGGCATTAACAAGAGACTGTAGGCTGAAAAAAAGGAAAAGTTTTAAAGCTGAACTCAAGGCACAAAATCTTTCATTTAGGGTACTTGCACACAGTTTTAATGATTGAAGATCAGACATGCTTGGCAAAAAGCATATGTAGCACTATGTGTTTTTCAAAATTAAACTCTACCTAAACTGCAGTTAGGTTTGGGTATTATTTGTCTAAATTTGACTTCTGTATCATTCTAACTGGACTGTGAAATGTTCAGCCTGGCCACAGGGGGCACTGTCTCTTCTGGCAGGCGTGGAACTAGGGTCTGGTCAGGTGTTTAAATTACTCTCTCCCTTGGAGTCAGGTCAGTGGGAGTAGCCCTCCCGCTGTGCCCTCTGGGAGAGGGTATTTAAGATGTGGACCTCACGTGGTTCAGAGTTCCGGTCCAGTATGATGTGCTGACTACTTGGTCCTGGTCCTCCCAGGAAGGCTATGGCCTGAGGTGTGGCTCCATCCGACTGTAATGCCTTGGGGCTGGCTAGAGGAGGATTCTGAGGTGGTTGGGTGCCGTCTCCGGTTCGGGAGAGATCCATTGTATTT
The DNA here is from genome assembly GCF_037356315.1 of Lithobates pipiens. Taxonomy (NCBI): domain Eukaryota; kingdom Metazoa; phylum Chordata; class Amphibia; order Anura; family Ranidae; genus Lithobates; species Lithobates pipiens. The sequence continues at coordinate 294,771,205 of NW_027507758.1, forward strand.
CGAGCAATCCAGGGGAGGACTCTTTACAAGAACACCACATATGGGTTGGTTTTCTTAACACGAGCCTGAAAGGGCTGAAGTTACCGAAAGAATCCGGTCTTGTGGATATTGCCCAGCAAGGTTGAAAGATCCAGGTATCCTACAAGTGTTCTAAAGCTTAGTTTCCCTACATGTTCTGCAACAACGTCTGTGACAAAGACTTTGTTGCAGATAATGGTTTAGGAGATATCCCCTGTCCCCTGCATGTGCCAATGACATTGGCACATGCGCATTAGAGCAAACTGATGCAATGGCACCTATGTGCCGCTGCATCAGTCTGCATGCCGTTACTGGCGTCTCCCACATGCATGCGCAGGAGTGACGTCATCGCGGCTCTGGCCAATCACATCGCTGGAGCCGTGATACCCAGAAGTAAGTCTGGGGCGACATGTTGGCGGCCGGAGGGGGAGACAAGGACGGCTTCAGGGCTTCAATCTGAGATAAGTAATACTTGTAGTCAGAGTCTTCATTCGGAAATACGATGACCCTAACTACCAAGCCCTGAATGAATATGTATGAAATGTAAATGAAATGATGAAAGTATGGGGGAACGGGTGGGTGGGAACCCAGAAACGAGCAGACGAAGGCTCTGATGGAGGAGGAGGGATTTAAAGCCCTCAGACTCCTCCCACAAATTCAGGCTAGCCTGCGGCCAGCCTTCCAACTTGTAGTCAGAGTCTTCATTCGGAAATACGATGACCCTAACTAGCAAGGCCTGAGGTGTGCCTTGGCCTGGCTGGTCAGTATGCCTAAAAGAGGGCAAAAGAGGTGTGATGTGAAAGCTACAAAGAAGGCCCGCAACAATCGTTTAGTCCGGAAAATGCGAATGCCCGGCTGACTACAGAAAAGGGGGGTTACGTATGTAGCTGCTAACATGGAGGATCTCCAGCGCCCCATGAACCTAATGTAAGGAAAGGATCCCCTGCGGGACCTATAAAAATTGCCCAGGAACCCAATGAATAACAGAAAAGGGGTTAGGATACCAGCCTGGTTTGGCAAGCAACCTGGACGTGAGAACGAACTGTAGTGAGAGGATGGAGAAAGCGCAGACCCAAGGAATGATGCAGAGGAGGCCAACTTACTTACCTGACACCAAGGCTAAGGTACAGAAATATGACCACAAACCCCTAGCTTACCCATCGATACCAATGAAGGGGAAGTTGTAAGCGGTAAGAGAGAAACTGCCAAGAGCACTAACTGGGAAACTGCCAAGGGGAGGAGACAGGAAGTCTGAAACACCACGAAAACCTGGCCGGTAACTGGTAGCCATGCCAAAGAGAACATCCCCGACTTCCCTCCCTTGACGGTTAGAGAGGGTGAGCCGCAAAAATGGACAGATCGACAGGAGTTTGTAGGTCCAGAAAACTGGACACCTGATAGATACTTCATGGAATTGGCAGATGAGGCCAAATTGCTGATGCAATACCCAGCAAAAGCCAGAGACATGAACCTATGAGACCATCCCGCCTTGTGAGAAGCCCACCGCAAAATCTGGATAAGAACCATGGTCAGATTGATTACCCGAGACCACACTGCCCCCAGTTCAACAAGCCACTGTGAGAAATTCCAAAATCACCTGAAGGTGCACTAAGAAGAACAGGAGCCGCAGCTGAAACCTCAGTGCAAGCCTAACGGGCTATGAACCCCACCATCCTGACTAACAAATAAAAGCACATAGAGAAACTGCATGAACCGGGTTGAATAATCCTGCACGAAACATGCGCTGCACTGGTGGATGGAAGAGGTTGAACAGAGTTGGGAATAACCACCTGAATACTGCCCCCCCCCCAGCTGAGGCCGGGAATGGGGTACCCCGGCGATAACTGAGCTAAGAGTTTGGAATGGTCCCACCCCTAAAGATGGGGTGCTACCAAGCACTGAACCCCCATGCGACGGTGGAGGGATGAACGTGTACCGGCCTCCTCCGCAACCCACCCCAAAACCCTAAACAGAGAAAACACAACAAGTGAAAAGAGAACAGACAACCAACACACGAAACAACAATACCCCTACGTACCTGACAAGTATGAGGATGAAAGTGCAGAAATTACAAGACCAACAGCGCGTGAATGTGAACCTAATGCTGACACAACTCTAGTGTATGTAGTGAGCGAGCCCGAGCAACCTGCAGCGCCAAGACAGGTAATTAAAAAACGAACACTCAGGGCTGAGGTACCCACAGACCGTGATGGGTAGCAATAAAGGTATGGTGAACGTGCACGTATGACGTATGGTATACGGGCGAGAAGATTGTGGGACGACAATCAAATAATAACGAAACCTCAGCCCGTATGGGTCCGTAGACGTGACGGACCCTGGATGTAAGCCCTAGCTAACAGACATACTACGAATATCAACATTAAATTACGAACGAACAGCTATGACAGAACATCAGAGACAGATAGCAAACAAACCCTCCGGGCTGGTGTACCCACAGACCGTGGTGGGTAGACGTACAAGAGTGAAGAAATAAGCGTGCAACGTATGACATATGGTATACAGGCGAGAAGATTGTGGGACGACAATCAATTATAACGAAACCTCAGCCCGTATGGGACCGTAGACGTGACAGACCCTGGATGTGAGCCCCAGCTAACATACACTACGAACGACAATAAAGCTACGAATGGAAAAGCTATGACAGAACAACAGAGATAGAAAGCAAACAACCCTCAGGGCTTGTGTACCCACAGACCGTGGTGGGTAGACGTACAAGTGTGATGAAATAAGCATGCAACCTATGACGTATGGTATGCGGGTGAGAAGACTGCGTAACGGCAATCAATTGAAACGAACCTCAGCCCGTATGGTCTATAGGCGTGACAGACCAGGATATGAGCCCTAGCTAACAGAAATGCTACGTACAAAACGTCATGACAGAAAGCAGACAGGTAGCAAACAACCCTCCGGCCTAGTGTACCCACAAACCGTGGTGGGTAGCCGTACCAGTGTAAAGAAATGAGCGTGCACCGTATGACGTGTGTTATACGGGAGAGAAAATTATGGGACGACAAACAAAATGAAACAAACCTCAGCCCGTATGGATCTGACAGAAATGCAGGACAGAACGCTATGACCGAAATGCTGGACAGAACACTACGACAGAAATGCTGGACAGAACCCTACGACAGAAATGCTGGACAGAAACGCTATGACAGAAATGCAGGGCAGAAACGCTATGACAGAAACGCTACGACAGAAATGCCGGACAGAACGCTACGACGGAAATGCTGGACAGAAACGCTACGACGGAAATGCTGGACAGAAACGCTACGACGGAAATGCTGGACAGAAATGCTATGACGGAAATGCAGGACAGAAACGCTATGACTGAAAAGCTGGACAGAACGCTAAGCCGGACATGCTGGACAGAACGCTAAGCCGAACATGCTGGACAGAACGCTAAGCCGGACATTCTGGACAGAACGCTAAGCTGGACAGAACGCTAAGCTGGACATGCTGGACAGAACGCTAAGCCGGAAAAAAGCTGGACCGAACGATATGACAGAAAAGCTGAACCGAACGATATGATGGAAACCCCTGGACAGAACGTGATAACACAAAGAACGCAGAGACAGAAACCTAGGGCTGAACGCCGTGATAAACCCCCGTGACAGAAAAGGGGTGCCTGGACATGCGGGGGGGGGGGTGCGAGAGTGCCGGGAGATGAACAGGTGGGTGAGTGCCCCCCCATGAAAACCGAGAAGCGTGGGCATCCCCTCCATGGAGCATGTCGAGAGTTCTCGGAAGGTGAACTGGCTGGTAAGCGGCAAGTGGTGGGTGTAGGGTGACGAAAGTTGGACAGAAACGCTATGACAGAAAACTCTGTGACAGAAAAATGCTGGACAGAAAACGTTACGACAGAAAATGCTGGACAGAAACGCTGTGACCGAAAAAACTGACAGAAATGTTGGACAGAAAACGCTGTGACCGAAACCTGGACAGAACGCAGGCTGCGATCAACATAGACCAAAGAAGCAAATACACAAGACAGCAGCAACCCTGGCAGACCTGCCGTAATAATAATTGCTGTGGGTGGACTGACATCCTCTGTCACAGCAGCAGAGATGTCAGTGACCGTACACCCCCAGAGCACCGACAGCCCCCCTCCTGGTGGAGCCAGAGGAGAGGAGCAGGAGGGGACAGAACACTGACCCCCCACCAGGTGTGCGGCATGGATGTGGGGATAGATGCAGATTCCCCCCCCCAGAATCGGCGGGAGGCCGCCAGAGGCAAGCAGAGTGCATGGGGAGAGAGGAGCTGTCGGGCAGCCAAACCCCCCCCCACACTGGGAGAAACGGTGGGTGCTCAGCACATGCGAGGGGAGAGGGGGAGCCGGTGGCGGCCGATCACCTCCCCCTCCCCCCACCAAGAGAATCGGCGGGTACTCCGCACATGCGAGGGGAGAGGGGGAGCCGATGGCCAGCCGAAGCCCCCCCTCTCCCGGCGGAACACTGGGAGAAACAGGCGGGTGGCCCCCATGTGGAGCCTGAACTACCCTGGACAGGGGAGCTGACGGCAGCCGAAAACCCCCCCACCCCCGGCGGAAACCAGGAGAAGCGGGCGGCCCCCTCGTGGAGCCAGACCCCCCCAGGACAGGGGAGCTGGCGGGCAGCCAAAACCCCCCTCCTTCTCCCAGCGGGACAGCGGGAGAAGCGAGCAGGCGCCCCCCACGTGGAGCCAGGACAGGGGAGCTGGCGGGCAGCCGAATCCCCCCCCCCTTTCCCAGTGGAACAGCAGGAGAAGGGGCGGGCGGCCCCCACGTGGAGCCAGGACAAGGGAGCTGGCGGGCAGCCGAATCCCCCCCTCTACCAGCGGGAGAAGCAGGTGGGCGGCGTGGCCCCCTCGTGGAGCCGACCCCCCCCCTGTACCAGGCAGACAACGCACCCATGAACTGAAAGTGTAAGGTGAGAGGATCCAGAACACATCCCCCCCCGGCGGGCAACAGCCGGTGGCTCCCTCATGGAGCTGGACGAGCATACAGACCCCCCCCTGCAGCCGGATCTGCCCCGGGAGAGAGGAGCTGGTGGGCGGCCGACCTACACCACAGTACCCAGGGGAAGCAAGGTGGGTGGGCAGGCGGTCTCCCTGGTGTGACCACAGAGAGATACACCGCCATCGCTGCAGCAGACAGTAGCTCGGCAAAGACCCGGAAGTGACATATGTCAGCCCACCCCCTCCTGAACCCAGAAAGAGCCGACACAGAAACGACACAACGAAGGCTCTGATGGAGGAGGAGGGATTTAAAGCCCTCAGACTCCTCCCACAAATTCAGGCTAGCCTGCGGCCAGACTTCCAACATAATGAGCTTGTATGCTATGAATACTAGATCATTATGCTTTTGTCTTGCAGGTTGCCTTTTTTTTTTTTTTTTAAAGGGTTTACAGAGGGTTTACTTCCTTTTTAATGACTGCTGATCCCTGAGTTCTCAGTCTTCAGTGAGCAAAGGGCCAGTGGCTGTTAGGCACCAGCTCTCTGATCTACCCCTCGAGTACGCACTGGAGCGCTGGACTGTGGAGGGGGTGGGAGCAGCTGACTCAGACTCTCAACAGCCCACTGTGAGGCTGAGCCAGGTGTTAGTCAGGCATCTGGGTGGATTCCAACATTATTGTTGAGATCACTGCAGACCCTGAACCGGTTCTGGAACATCAGCCGACAGCAGACTTTAGCCCTTTGTTGGCTGAATCTGGGTCAAAGGAGTGCAAAATGTGCATTCATGTGACCCACAGGGGAAGCAAGAGCTTTGGCCATGCTTCTTTAAATAGTGTAAGCTGGCTTTAATTTGTTAGTCAAGTCCATCTAAATCTGCTAGTGCACTGTCCTCTTAATATATAGACAATTCAGTTGTCCAAAGGTATCTTTCTTTCTCCACCAGTGGAGTGAATACACCCTAAGGCCGCGTACACACGGGCGGATTGTCTGCCAAACTAAGTTCGTCAGACAATCCGACAGACAGTCCGTTCAACTTTTGAATGAACGGACTTGCCCACACACGGCACTTTTTGAGCGGACTAATACGGCGGACTAAGTTCGCCATACAATCCGCCCTACTTTTGAAATGAACGGACTCGCCCATACACGCGGAGGAAAGTCCGCTCATTTTGAGCGCGTCTCCAGGTAGGCGGGGCCCGCGAAGGAGACGTCGCTGGCCCCGCCGCCTGGAATGGACTTAAAGGGGAACCCCAACGCCGAAAAAATCGGCGTGGCGTCCCCCCCAAGTCCACAACAGACCCTTGTCCGAGCACGCTACCCGGCCGGCCAGGAAAGGGGGGCGAGCGAGCGCCCCCCCACCCTGAGCCGTACCAGCTAGCAAAAGAGCTACAAGAAGATAGCGGAGGAGTCCGGCTTTCTTCCTCCCCGTAGCCGGGCTCTTCTCCCGACTTCGGGGGTCTTGTCCCCCTCTTCGGTTCTTCTGCCGGGCCACCGCGCCTTCTTATAGCTCTTTTACAGGCGGTGGCCCGGTCTTCTGTCGCCGCTGTCGCCGCCGCCTTCCGTTCTTCTTCTTCTTCTTCTCCAGGAGATGTTGCCTCGACGATCTCTCCGTCCGGAATGCCAGAGCCGCGCTGCGCGGCCACTTATATAGTGACAATGGGGCGGTGTCACATGGTATATGTCACATGGGTTGGTGTCACATGGTGACCCCGCCCCCAGGGCTGGACTGGGACAAAAATTTGGCCCTGGACTTCATCCAGACCAGCCCACTTTAATTTTGCAAACAAGCAAAAAAACAGTATATTAAACTATACGTAATTGTGAAAAAAAACATAAGTACCATAACATAAGGAGTCCTCACTAACCTCTTTTATTATTTCACTTATTCTCCTCTGTATTTTTATCATCTTTCTCACATCACTGCGTGAAGTTGAGGGCAAGCCGCGCAGCCATTGCTTTGTCACTGAAACCGGCCCACTGAGCCATCGGCCCACCGGGAAACTCCCTGTAGTCCCAATGGCCAGTACATGCCTGCCCGCCCCCTTACGATGTCATAGTCCCCATGTGACATCAACCCATGTGACCAACCCATGTGACATATACCATGTGACACCGCCCCATTGTCACTATATAAGTGGCCGCGCAGCGCGGCTCTGGCATTCCGGCCGGAGAGATCGTCGAGGCAACATCTCCTGGAGAAGAAGAAGAAGAAGAAGAAGAAGAAGAAGAAGAACGGAAGGCGGCGGCGACAGAAGACCGGGCCACCCCCTGTAAAAGAGCTATAAGAAGGCGCGGTGGCCCGGCAGAAGAACCGAAGAGGGGGACAAGACCCCCGAAGTCGGGAGAAGAGGCCGGCGGCGGGGAGGAAGAAAGCCGGACTCCTCCGCTAGCAAAAGAGCTACAAGAAGATAGCGGAGGAGTCCGGCGAGAAGACCCCCGAAGACGGAAGACCCCCGGAGCTGTGCAATAAAATATTTTATCTCGTGTGTTGTGTTTTTTTTTGGTACTTTTATTTTACAGGTGAATGGGTAGGGGTACATTGTACCCCCTACTCATTCACATAGGGTGGGGGGCTCCCGGATTCCGATAAGCCCCCCGCCCGCAGACCCCGACAACCAACGGCCAGGGTTGTCGGGAAGAGGCCTTTGTCCTCATCAACATGGGGACAAGGTGCTTTGGGGTGGGGGGGCCGCCCGGCCCCCCCTTCCCCAAGGCACCCCCCATGTTGAGGGCACGCAGCCTGGTACGGCTCAGGGTGGGGGGGCGCTCGCTCGCCCCCCTTTCCTGGCCGGCCGGGTAGCGTGCTCGGACAAGGGTCTGTTGTGGACTTGGGGGGGGACCCCACGCCGATTTTTTTTGGCGTTGGGGTTCCCCTTTAAGTCCATACCAGGCGGCGGGCCTACCTGGAGACGCGCTCGAAATGAGCGGACTTTTCTCCGGGCGGGAAAAGTCCGCTCATTTCGAAAGTACGGCGGACTGGCACACACACGGGCGGATTGTCCGCTGAAACCAAGTTTGGACGGACAATCTTACGGAAATTCCGTAAGACTTAGTCCGCCAGACTGTCCGCTGAAAAAGTCCGCTGAAGCCCACACACGAGCGGACTGTCCGCTGAAATGTGTTTCGGCGGACTAAGTTGGGCAGACAGTCCGCCCGTGTGTACGCGGCCTAAGACAGAAAGTGCCGATCACAAGGTTAAAATAAAGGGAAAAAAAAGCCTAAAAAAATAAAACAAATGCATCCACCGCATTTAAGGACTGGAAAGCTGCAATAAAGAGTTTTTGAGATTCTGTGAACTGTTTTACCCTGATTTGGGTAACTCTCCTTGTGGCTTTGCTTTGAAAGAGAGAGCACAGTTTTAACTTAGTGTCCTAGGAGGTAGGATGTGCTCAATTTCTGGTTTAGAACTTAGATTTAAGAAATAATATTTATTAAAGGGAGTATTTTTCTATGGCTCTTGGCCTCTCTCAACTACCCCAGAAATTAATTCCTTGATGCTAATTAGTGTCACATACTGTACTGTGGGACCCCCAGTTTCAGAGCTCTATAATGCCATGTGTAGTAAAATAACTGTTCCCTTTTCTATGGAAAAAGGCTGGGGTTAATCATTAATCTGTGCAATATTTTGACTACTGTGCATGAGTACATAGCCACAGTCTACATAACTTTAGCTTTTTACTTTCATTGATTAGTGCATTACACTAACATGCCCCCCACCCCAACTATCCTGGAGTCCACAGATCTGTCCTGGTTATCAACAGAATGCCACAGTCCTGCCAGTCCAGAACATGTCCTGCCATAGACAGGAATCTGCAGCCAGCTGACTAAGCTGTCTGCTATAGACATCACCAAAGTCCCAGGCCAATATGGCTGCTATAGAATTGAATGGCCAGCTAAGTTGTCTGAGGGTTCTGGCATTTGCATTGTTTATTGGTGATGCCAGGCCATTTTGCCTCCCACCTACCACAGCATTTTTAACTGTGTCTAATTAACTGTGTTCTTTAAGTCAAGCCAAAATTCAGTGCCACATATCCACGTCTACTACAGTGCACCCTGCATGTCATCTACATGTTAAGATGTCCCTCTTTCTCAAGTTATTAAATTGGGAGGTACAGTTGTGCTCATAAGTTGTGCTTTACATACCCTGGCAGAATTTATAATTTCTTGGCCATTTTACAGAGAATATGAATAATAACACAAAACATTTCTTTCACTTGTGTTTAGTGTTTGGCTGAAGCCATGTATTACCTGTCATCTATGTTGACCCTTTTTAAATCATAGTGACAACAGAAACTACCCAAATGACTGATCAAAAGTTTACATACTGCATTTCTTAATACATGTATTGCCCCCTTCAACATCAATGACAGCTTGAAGTCTTTTGTGATATTTGTGGATGAGGCTCTTTATCTTCTCAGATGGTAAAGCTACCCACTCTCTTGGCAAAAAGCCTCCAGTTCCTGTAAATTCTTCGGCTGTCTTGCATGAACTGCACGTTTGAGATTTCCCCAGAGTGACTCAATGATATTGAGGTCAGGAGACTGAGATGGCCACTCCAGAACCTTCACTTTATTCTGCTGTAGCCAATGACAGGTCGACTTGGCCTTGTGTTTTGGATCTTTTGTTGGAATGTCCAGGTACGTCCCATGCACAGCTTCCTGGCTAATGAATGCAAATGTTCCTCCAGTATTTTTTGATAACATGCTGCATTCATCTTGCCATCAATTTTGCTCAAATTTCCTGTGCCTTTGTAGCTCACACATCCCCAAAACATCAGCGATCCACCTCCTTGTTTCACAGTAGGAATGGTGTACTTTTTATTATAGACCTTGTTGACTCCTCTCCAAATGTAGCGTTTATGGTTGTGGCCAAAAAGCTACATTTTGCTCTTATCACTCCAAATGACTTTGTGCTAGAAGGTTTGAGGGTTGTCGCTGTGCTGTTTGGTGTATTGCAAGTGGGATACTTTGTGGCATTTGTGTAGTAATGGCTTTCTTCTGGCGACTTGACCATGCAGCCCATCTTTCTTCAAGTGCCTCCTTATTGTGCATCTCGAAGCAACCACACCACATGTTTTCAGAGAATCCTGTATTTCAGCTAAAGTTATTTGTGTGTTTTCCTTTGCATCCGGAACAATTTTCCTGGTAGTTGTGGCTGAAATTTTACGTGGTCTACCTGACCGTGGCTTGGTTTCAACAGATCCCCTCATTTTCCACTTCTTGATTAGATTTTGAACACTACTGATTGGCAGTCTCAATTCCTTGGATGTCTTTTTATATCCCTTTTCCTATTTTACTGTATACAGTTCAACTACCTTTTCCTACAGATCCTTTGACAATTCTTTTGCTTTCCCCATGACTCAGAATCCAGAAACGTCAGTGAAGCACTGGATAAAAGATGCAAGGGTCTGTCAGGAGTCCAGAAACTCAATGACCTTTTATACACACACACTAATTACAAGCAAACAGATCACAGATGACAATGGTAACCTTTAATAGCCATTCAAACCCCTTTGTGTCAACTTGTGTGCATGTTATCAGGCCAAAATCACCAGGGTATGTAAACGTTTGATCAGGGTCATTTGGGTAGTTTCTGTTGTAATTGTGATTTAAAAAGAGTAAACACAGTTGATTGATAATAAATGACTTCAGCCAAAGACTAACCATGAGTGAAAGAAAAGTTTTTGTGTTATCATTCATATTCTCTGAAAAATGGCCAAGAAATCATAAATTCTGCCAGAGTATGTAAACTTATGAGTACAACTGTATGTAATGGCACTAGATGGTCAGACATGAACCTGTTTGTAACAATGGGAGACTCTGCAGTTTTGTTGTGAGGCTTGCCAAGGTGAGGTAATACATATACAGTTAACATCTTCTTTTGCCCTATTCTCAAGTTTTCACCAAATCAAACAGAAGTGTCCAACAAGTTGTTAAATCTCTATATAATATTGAAAGCTCCTTATTGCCTCCTAGGGTCCCCTTAAAATGGCCCAATCCTTGCCCAAGCATTACTTTGGCTTGTTAGAGTAGGCTTATAGTCAGTCATATGCTTTTATCCACGTATTACAAAAGGAAAGAAGGATGTAAAACAAAATTCTCTGACAAACACCTTGTAACCAGCAAAAGTTTCTGAGTCACTGTCCTAATGCAGGTGTTGAGTTTTCATTTTCCTTACAGCACATGATGTTTGTTCAGTGATGTAATTGTATGCGAACTCACTGGGACAACTTCTGACTTCCTGCATACCTCATTCACCTGTTCACTTCCACAGCCAAGATCGGGTCACACTTGATAAATATGGGCAAACATTAGGTGATCTCAGTTTTACTTGTAAACAGTTTCTAAGAGCAGATTCATTTTTACAAATTGCATTAAGCTCATAATATACCCCATATATAGGTTAGAAAAAAAATCTTGTATTGTCCATATCAACAAGTACTTCTGTGTGTTATTCCAACTCCACATTCATTGAAAATAAGTGGCTTGATGTTATAAAACTTTAAAAGCAGCTCTGGCTGCAATACCCTCCTCCCCTTTGGTACTGTTCCCTGCAGACTCCACTCTTGCCCAGCGTCATCCAAACATGAGCCCTAGCAATCATGGATACCCACCTTGGGGGAATGTCATAGTCCTGCCCAGGACTCACAGTACTGGTGGACATCCTGGAGCTTACACGTAATTACGTGAATGACATACTATCCAGGTGAAAAGGCGGAAAGTCCACCCACAGCTACCAAAGAAAAAAGCCCTGTGATGTCGCTGAACCAACCTAAAGACTGCAGGAAAAATGTAGCTAACGATAGTCTCACTAAATACGTTACACTTCCTGCAAAGGCCCCCATGGACTTAGGATTCAAGAGGTTCCACAGGGACATAGGGAACAATGTAAACACCAGCATAGGTATTTGCAGGCACCACAAGATATATATATTTTTTATCTCAAAGAACTTTATTGAGCAATTGAGGTAAACAGTACAGAGTTCTGAACATATATATCACACAGAAACAGCACAGCTCTACATCTTACATGGAGCATAATTACACCAGTAAAAATTAGAAATCATCCAACAAAATATATAGACAAGTAACTAGGCATATCAAACAAATGTGCCCCCCTCCCAGGGACAGAGTAAGGAAATAATAGCCAACGCCATGGCTATGGCTTGTTTAGGTATATCCTCGGCAGAAAGGTCACTTTGAATAGTCAACAAACATTATTTGGGGTCTTCACGTACCTGGTTAAAAGTGGCTATGACCCCCCTGCCAATAAAGTCTTGGACACACAATAAGTGTATTAAATCCCTATTGCTATGGCTTGTTTAGGTATATCCTCGGCAGAAAGGTCACTTTGAATAGCCAACAAACATTGTTTGGGGTCTTCACGTACCTGGTTAAAAGTGGCTATGACCCCCTGCCAATAAAGTCTTGGACACACAATAAGTGTATTAAATCCCTATGATCACTACTGCATCGTGTACAGGTGGGATCCTCTCATTCCCCAAAAAAAAAAAATCTCATAGGTGAAGAACCACAAGATATTTACATTTAATACTGATGTTACATTGGAAACATTTTAGGGCAGGTCCTGTTCATTTTAATGGACCATTTTAAGAAACCTTGTATGTATATATTTGTGCTTGCCACCTACCAATAAAGTTGACATGGCCAGACCAGAGAATGACTATATCTTTGCCCTGTTAATCCAAACAGCCATGTTGTTCTTGTTTTTATTTGCTTAAAGGAAGCTTCTTCTATTTTTCTTGAAGTCACTGAAACCACTCTAATACTTGGCCTAATACCATATCAATGGTGATGGCACTGCCAAGACAGAGCAATGCTTCGATTTCTGATACACTGTTCTGACATGGGATAGATATTTATTGTACAGATCAGATGGGCCTGGTTAGTCTTGAGCAAACCTGTCCCCAAATCCCTAGATCTGATTGCACTGCAAGTCATGTGAAGCACAGGAAACAAAAAGAAAATTGGTTTTGCTATGGGTTTGGGAAAATATTACAGAAGGCCTCTGTGGTGTGCAGGTGCAGCCCCAGCCCTATTAAACTAGCAAAAGATTAATAAAAGTAGACAATTTATTTTGGCCAAACACTTCATAAAAGGAAAATGGTAACACTTCTGGACTTGTTTAAATATCAGTAAAAAAAAAGAATTTTGGTAACTTGAAAGATGTAGAGATGTTCGGTTTTATGTTTGCCAATCAAAGTCAATGTATAAAGAAACTAGCCAGAATGCCTATTCCTAATCTGTCTGCTGGTTTAGCAGAGCCTGTTCTTGTACAACTGCAAAATCCAATATTTAAAAAAGCTGCTTAACCATGTCCTAATTTTTGTCTTTTGTTTCTAAAATAACGAGAGCTCTAGTTAATAGTTGGTATTAACACCTTAATGACATTTATGTCGTTGGTAAATCTGTACAGCCACAGTCATTATAAAAATAGTTCAGTAGCATGTCAAGGACCCCTGGGAATGTAAGGTGGTAATGTCTGTTTTTATACACATGAAAGAAGCAGCGAGTACATGCAAGTTTACAGGGTACTTACTGAATCCTCAATGACGTCAAGGAAACAAAGGACACTATATGAACGTTTTGCCCTAACAAGCTTCATTTCAGCACACTTTGACAAATTAACCCAAAAATCCTGCTACCAACATTTAAACTAAACTCATACCTCCCAACTTTTTGAGATGGGAATGAGGGACACCTATCAGCAAAAGTATGCAGGCATATGACACACACCCTTGCCACGTCCCCTTAAAGTAGAATTGTACACTACTATTCCTTTATATTGGCTTTTGGAATTTACAAATGCAGCAGTTTAGAAATCAGATGAAAGGTTTAGTGTTGGAAAACACTTTTTGATAGATAAAAAGTGCATTTTATATACAATTATAAAGATCAGACCAAAGTGAGGGACAAATGAGGAGGAATGAAGGACAGAGGGACATTGCTCCAAATCAGGGACAGTTGGGAGCTATGTTAAACTAATATGATACTGTCTGTATTACATGTGTGTACAGTATAATGTTATTTAGCTTGCAGGGCAATATGACCCATTTAATATGGCTTGTTCCCAATTCTTAAAAGCCTTGCACCATTCTCAGTATAGTACAATTACTGATACAGGCACCAGATTCTTGTAGTTCTTACTACCACCACTCTAATGGCTCGTACACCCAATCTTAATATTCAGACGAAAAATACAGATTTCAAAGTCTGATTCTGCCTGATGAAAGAGCGCGGTCGTCCGACAATCTCGACCCGCACGCTCAAGAAACGCGTCGCATACCCGCTGACGTCACAGCCCCGCGCCCTGGTCGTCTCTGCCTCCCAAGCCTCGTTTTGAAGACCGCACATCTCGTGTCCACCACAAGCCGGCTGCTTCATACAAAACACCTGCAGTGGACAGCATGTGAGAGGAACAGGAACAACGCGATGAGATGACAGATGTGGACCGGACCACTGGCTGACGTCCCAAAAATCAGATATACCAGATGACCCCTGGTGTTTAATGCTTACTTTTTGCCTACTAAATGTGAGTGCAAAATTTTATGTTTTTTACATTTGAAAATAAAACCTTTTAAAAAAAAATCTGCACCCAGAGGCGCCCCTTTCTCTCCTTTTTCTCCTTTATCTACAGCAATCCAGGAGCTCAAGTTTCAGCTCTTTTAAGGTGGCAGCCCTGCATGCGGATCCATCCCCCCCTCCCCATCCCTTTTCCCCTCCCCCTCTGCATGAACTAAAGAACATTTATTCCCTCCTTTTTTTGGTCTGGACAAAGTAGTGCATTCCCTGCACTCACCATATGTAACCTTATAGACTCCCTTTTTTTCAAGTGGGAACCTAATATCTTTGATTTGCGCCAAATACTTGTCTTATGTCTAGATAATTTTTAATGACCTCTGCCAGTGTTAAGTGGTTTGTCTCATCTGTGCAATTGATACATTCTGCTGGAGGGCCGGTTCACACTGGTGTGATACCAGACATAACGTGATTCACACTGCATTGCTGTGCAGATCACATGCGATGTCTGTGATGCAAATTCAGCCATACAAACTGTATGACTGAATTTGCATCGCATTTGGACCAAACTCGTGCAGGACCCTTTTTTTGTCCCCACCAGAATCTAATCACCCATGCGATCCGATTCCTGTCTGAATTGACAGTTCGCACTGTGATCTGCGAACCGATATGGGGGTGTCATTAACTTTGTATTCACACCCACAACGGTTCGCAGTGGGCAGTGTGAACCACCGGCGTTTCAGGTGCGATGCGGGAGCCCGCACTGGATTAAAAGGGTTTCCTGCATTGCATCAGTGTGAACAGGCCCCGGGAGTTTTTGCTGTGAAAAACAACAGACTTCCTGGCTGGAGTTCCAGAAAAAAAGCCTACAAAAGGAAACTAATACAGACATCACATCTAAGCTGCAATATAATAAATGTTTGCTTTTGGGTTTAATACTGCAAATCCAATAGTGGATTTGGAATCCACCCAATGCCATTTACTGCCAATCATAGATGAGGTGGGCCTGATGGGGAACTAATCTCAGAGTGTCCATCAGGATCCGCTGTACCTGTTGGGTGGACAGAGTCTGCTAGAGAAATCGAAATCTAGTTCCCTCTCTGGACCTCCATGCCTGTGATTGACAGTGCATGGAGCTGGGTGGATTCAAAGGCCGATATTGGAGTGAATATCGGCTATCGTTCCACCTACTGCTGTGTGCTGTCAATCAAAGAAAGTGGACCTGATGGGAAACTAGTCTCTTAGTTCTCCATCAGGCTCCGCGCACCCTTAGTGCAAGACTCCTTAACCATGTGCCTGTCAGTGTGATGGGTGCAGTGACTGGGGAGGGAGGGTGTCCAGGCACTGAGGAAGGTATGTCCAGTATGGACACTCCACCCTCACTGCCGTCACCACCAGATTCATATACATGCCTCTGATAGGTACATGAATTGGGTGCAAGAACTTTCACCTTTGGTGCTGCCCCTGACAGAATTCCAAAGGATGTCTACCATACCCTTTATGACTGTGTTATGGGTGCGTACTGAAGGAGCTTTAAGGCCCGTTTCACACTAGCGGAGCCTACCTGCTCGACAGGGAATCTGTCCTCCGATTTCTGCTTATGAGACGGATGACTGGCCTGTGTCTGCTCTGCTTATGCAGAGTGGACACAGACACAGCACGCTCTCCACTTTGGGGTTAATAAAGGTGGTTTCGAAAACATAATCCCTAGTTTATCCATTTTTTTGTATTACTCCAGAAATAGGAATTTGTCTTGCCCTGCCCCACATATTATATTTAGTCAAATCCAGATGTATTTTGTTAAACTATGCCCGTTTTCATGCCTCACAAAACACAAGTTTACCTTCTAGAGACAGAAACGTATTATTTATATATTTTTTTTACTCCTAAATACAGGAACTTTTCTTTATAGGTAGCTACTTAGACTTGCTCAATAAAGTGTTCCTTCCATAATTGCAGGGAGGAGGTATGACATAAAAATAATAATTTTGTTGAATCTCATTCTCAGCATGCCTCACAAGTATTTTACCTAAAGGTCACGTCTCTATAGTTCGCTACCACCTTGTTAACTTGAACGAACAAGCAGAAGAAGATCTATGTACTTCAAGTCATCATATATAGTATACAGGGCTAAGAGCTCATTCCTTAATCCCTGCAAAAGCAATATACAGGTCACTTTTAATGTGACATACCTTATTAAATTAACAATATTGCTTAACAGTGGGCACCTTAAGGTTACTGGCTATACCTTTTGTAAAAAAGAATTTTTATCCTCTCCACGCCTTCCCCTTATCCAAGTGTAGACTTCTAGACATATCCCAGCAGCCACTCCACAGTCCTCAGAGGCCAGTGGAGAGAAGCCTAACCTGTTACAATGTTAGAGGCCAATGGCCCTTAGCCCCATTCCCTCCTAGTCCAGCAAAAACCTGTCCTCACGGTGGGAGTTGTTATCAGCACCTTTCAAGAGAGCTATGCCAACCATTCACCTTACAGTCACCTCCAATAGGCTTTTTTGCCAGTTACTGTAACACATATGCTTTTCAGATTGCGCTCTTCCTGCTGCAGAACACTTGTATGCTCATCTGGTAGAAGACATGCAATAACCAGAATGGTGCCAAGTGTGCGTTTGGGTGGATTGGCAACTGCAGCAGTGTGCCAGGCATATAAACCATCAGTTTGCAGCATATAGCTGCAGAAGATCCAATGATGTGAATCAGAATCCTGGTTTGATAGCCATCAATCTACACCTTCCTTTTCCTCTTATTACCTGGAAACAAAATTTCTGCCATTAGGCTGATTTATCAAACAGGTGTTGTTACTGATAGAAAGAGGTTTTATCTTTCTTTTACTAATTCCTTATGTAGGTGCACCATCTTGCTTTTTTACTACATATTTGTAAACCAACCCCAATGTAACTGTAGTATGAGGTCTTTTACTTTACTAAGCCAACAAACAAAGATGTCAGTCTGCCAGTTTCAAATTCAGGGATAATTTCCCTCAATCCTTCTTACAAGCGTTTGATAGCATAGCTGTCACTTGCCTAAAGTAAGAAACAGCATTTGAGTGCATTATCATGTTTTGGTGAAAAGTTGTGTCCACATTTTCCATGAAGAAACATTATCAGAAATACATACAGTACATGTGAAAATTATATGAACCAGCAGTTGTTGGTGGGCTAAGCCTTAGATATTTTAGAACAGGGGTCTCTAATCTTTTTAGTACTTCAGAGTTCCCTGTTACACCAGGTCCCCATCAAAGTCACCACTTACTTCAGGGTTCCCATCAAATTCCCCTCTCACATCAGTGCCTCCCTTACAATAGAGCCCCCCCCCCCTTACTTCAAGGACCTCATCAGAGCCCTCACTTTTATTAGGGTCCTCAACAGTGTCCCCCCTTACTTCAGGGTACCCATCAGAGTTCCATTTTACATTGGAGTCCCCATCAGGCTTCCCCCTTGCATCAGAAACCCCATTAAAGTTCCCCCTTACTTACGATTTCCCTGTTACACCAGACCCCCATTAGAGGGCCCCCCTTACTTCAAAGTCCCTACTCACTTCAGGGTTCCCATCAGATTCCTCTTTACTTCAGGGTCTTCTTCTTCCACTTTTGTGGAGGTCCTCATCAGAGTTCCTTCTTCCATCTGGGGCCCCAGCAGGATCCCTCTTATATTAGGGTTAATACCAGTGCCCCCCTTACATCAGAGTCCCCTTTTACATCAGTGTCCCCATTAGAGCACTGAAGATTATGCACAATCCACTGTTGGGGGGAATGGAGACCATAAACTGTGCACCAAACTAAATCTTGTAGTGGGCCATATGTGCCCTGGTGGCCATAGTTTGGATACCCCTGTTTTACAATGAACCATTTTGCTGTCAGAATTTGATTAGAGTAGTTTAAAGTGCAGGGATAATGAGAAATGGGCCTGTGCTGCAAGCACATGTGATACTATTTGGCAAGGAAAGGATTCATTGCACACCCTTCCTCTGCTGCTGAAGTAATTGACCTTCCACACAACTGTAGCATGAATGCAGAGCTGAAAGGGAAGCACCTTTGGTCTAGTCAGGATATTGAACCCAAGCAACACTCTAGGAACTCAGCAGTTATATTCAGCTCTCAGCTGGCCCCCTCACTGTACTAAGAATATAAAGTTATAAAATATAAATGTCATCACATTTTCTGCTTACCTTTGTTTGTTGACAGCATTAAAGCAGCTCATATCTTGAATAAAGCTATGTAAGTGGCAGAAGAACCATATAGCAAATCTGGATCCACATCTATGTGTTGCAGTAATCTGTGCAAAAACCGGCCTTTAACGTATGGTAACACATTGCATAGGTGCCTGTGCTTTACTTTACATAGCAGCGGTAGGAAAAATGCACCTGCACTATAGCTCAATGTAATGCACAGTTGTGAATACTCTATGCCTTGTGGTAGGTTGCATTGACAAAGAAAATGCAGGTGCACTATTTATTCCACTGACAGCCTATTTAAAGTAAAATGGCTGCACTAACGCAATGCATGCAAAGCCGTGAAAGGGCCCTAATTGAGGCCTGGCCATATTTTATTTTTTTCAAAACTAAGGATGTCTAAGCTCCCTCACGTCCCCGATCAATGGTGAGGCACACATAGCAAGGGATTTGGCACAGCTCCAACCATAGGATAACTTTAGGTTCTCCTACAATTTCATTGATTTTATCCAAGTTTCATATGTGCTATATTTTCTTGCTTGGAATCATACACTTCATAATTATTTCCTTGTAGTTATCAGTTTACCTAAGAACGAGTCAACTAATCTAGGTTACTGAGAATGTATCGCACACTTCCATTTAATGTACACAAGTTCTTGAACAAGTAGATTTACCGGTAATACTTCTGAAGAATTTCAGTGTGGTCATTTGTCTACAGAGTTTCATTTCATGGGGAACACAGTGGGATTTCTTTACTAAAGGCATATTCACTTTGTTCTACAAGTGCACTACAAGTTGCACTTGTATCCAGTGTTGCAGGCTGTAGTTTCTGTCCTTTTTGCCTTAGGTAAATGTTTTAGCCTTTAAATCTAAGGTAGATATGGCTTTTAAATGTATTTAGAATTATTATTTGATTATGATTAAAAAAAAAATGGTGAGGTTTTTAATAAAACAGATTTCTGCTGTATTGTCTGCATTTATTGCACAGCACAATTAATTTATGTATGCTTTACTAGTCAACAACTTCAGTAGTGATAAAGTGGAGTTCAGCCGTGTCATGTTGCTCTTTGTGTGCCTGATACTTTATAATCACATCAGACACATTGCACCATATCAAGAGGGCAGAATAGTTTAGTTACATGCCCTATCAGACCATATTTTATTGTGTGTTATCTATGCCTGCAAACATGTATGCTGAGAATGAGTGTCAGAATTCAATTTTATCTATACTTGTACCAGGGCAGGGGCTCAGAAAGCATAGAATCCAAAGTATCACCGTCACAGCTAAGGAATTTACATTTTCAAAAAGAGAGGACAGCAACAACGGCATACATACTGTAATTCTGTCTCTTCTGTGTTGTGGCCCCTGTGATCTCCCTTCTCAGGGCCCACATGGAAGAATGTCCTCTCTCTACCTTACTTCCTCTGGGACTGGTCAGGTCTTTCACAGACTCCATTTGGCGGCCCAGGCGGGGAAAATATGAGGGAGAGCTCTCCACCAAGCAGCTGCCAATAACCACCTGCGGCTCACCAATCATACAGCGGTACCGCTCGGGCTGAAATGATTGCCGCCTGAAGATTCCTCCAATGGGTTCTGCCGTTCTCTGACTTCTGGCCAATCATAGTGAAGATGCACTTGGACCTCAGCAATGCGCCAATGAAGACTGATCTCTGCCCAACAGCAGAGCAACTCCTCAGTAGACTCCACCAATGAACCACTGCTAAGGATCTGACCAATATGGGTTATGGGGAGACATGAAAACTCCCCCTAGGTCTCCCACAGTGCTTGCTAACAAGGGGACAGGGGCCCCAGAAAGGTGGCATTTGTGTAGCATTGTCAGGAAGCTCCAGCCATACATGGAGAAGGGCTTTGATAAAGTGCCTGTAGTACAGTATTGGTCTCAGCTTGATTTATGTAATGTTGTTGGGTTTACCATCAAAAGAAATATTTTGTGCTAACATAACAGAGAACATGATTCTGCCCTTAGGCCTAGGTCTGTATCTTGGCCTAGCCAGGGGAAAAACGTCAGCCTAGTTTCTTCAAGGAAACCTGTACTTTTGGAGAAATGTCAGTTTTTGCTGGTGGCATCCTCCCCTGGCTGTTATAATGATCAAGTGGAATCAGATGTGAGGAGGAAAACAGTAATATACAAAATACAATAGTCAATGATTACAATTTATTTTCACTGATTTTATAGTTAACAGATTGTTTCTTTAATTGCTTTGTCAGTAGAATGTAGGCCATTTTCAGTTTGGTATAGTTTTAGTTTGTTGTGTTTAGTGTGGAAGAGTTAGAACCATTGTCTGGTTTATTGCTGTCTGCATCCTTTAACACAGATGGCAATAAAACCAGCCTGATAGAAGTTCTGCACGTCTACTTTATCCAAAGCAAACAATAAAAGTTTTGGGAGGAGTTTCACTTTAGCCTATCAACACGTCATCTTGCTGTATTCGTGTTTATAAGCATATGTAAGTCAGTGTACTAGTTAGGATCAGACTGTGTAACCATTACTCGACAAATACACAGTGCTGATTCACACCTTACCTGCAGGCAGGGGTGTTGCTAGGTCTGCAAATGATCTGGGGCTAGAGTCCATAGCAGCAGTCACCAACCTTTTTGCAGGGGGGGGGGGGGGGGCATGCCAGAGGTAAGCAATTTTTCGTGGGCAAAGGCTGGTGTTGGTGTTTCAATAATCATGGCACCATGGTTGATAGGGTTTCAGGGTGACTGAAGCACATTATCATTGTTTCTATTGTTACATTCTAATATATAATGAAGTGTTTCAACCAGGGGAGGGCTGGCAGCCTTAGGCCAGGGGAGCAAGTCCAGTCAAGTGGCCCATTGAACCACCGAATCAGCTCACTGAGGGCTCTATTCAAAGCAGAAGAACCAAAATGCAATGCGGGCCCATTAGGGGCACCAGGGCGCCGCCCCCTCTCTCCTCTCCACCCTCTATATGCATCTTGCTGCAATTCACCTGCTGCCTGACCCACCACTAAGATAGGGTAAGTGGCAGGCATGCAGCGGGCGGTTGTCCTCCCAGATCAGTCCGCTCCACTGACCGGGGGGGTCTAGGGGGTGGCTGTGTGCATCTGTGCTGCTGGCCGTGCGTGCAGGAGAGGGGGAGATTGGTTGGGCTAGTCCGCTGGTGGGGAGGTGTTAGATAAGTCCGCTGGTGGGGGAGGGAGGGTGTTAGATAAGTCCGCTGGTGGGGGAGGGAGGGTGTTAGATAAGTCCGCTGGTGGGGGAGGGAGGGTGTTAGATAAGTCCGCTGGTGGGGGGGGGGGGGGGTGTTAGATAAGTCTGCTGGTGGGGGAGGAGGGTGTTATCTAAGTCCGCTGGTGGGGGAGGAGGGTGTTATCTAAGTCCGCTGGTGGGGGAGGAGGGTGTTATCTAAGTCCGCTGGTGGGGGGGAGGGTGTTATCTAAGTCCGCTGGTGGGGGAGGAGAGTGTTATCTAAGTCCGCTGGTGGGGGAGGAGAGTGTTATCTAAGTCCGCTGGTGGGGGAGGAGGGTGTTATCTAAGTCCGCTGGTGGGGGAGGAGGGTGTTATCTAAGTCCGCTGGTGGGGGAGGAGGGTGTTATCTAAGTCCGCTGGTGGGGGAGGAGGGTGTTATCTAAGTCCGCTGGTGGGGGAGGAGGGTGTTATCTAAGTCCGCTGGTGGGGGAGGAGGGTGTTATCTAAGTCCGCTGGTGGGGGAGGAGGGTGCTATCTAAGTCCGCTGGTGGGGGAGGAGGGTGTTATCTAAGTCCGCTGGTGGGGGAGGAGGGTGTTATTTAAGTCCGCTGTGGGGGAGGAGGGTGTTATCTAAGTCCGCTGTGGGGGAGGAGGGTGTTATCTAAGTCCGCTGTGGGGGAGGAGGGTGTTATCTAAGTCCGCTGTGGGGGAGGAGGGTGTTATCTAAGTCCGCTGGTGGGGGAGGAGGGTGTTAGATAAGTCCGCTGGTGGGGGAGGAGGGTGTTAGATAAGTCCGCTGTTGGGGGAGGAGGGTGTTAGATAAGTCCGCTGGTGGGGAAGGAGGGTGTTAGATAAGTCCGCTGGTGGGGGAGGAGGGTGTTAGATAATTCCGCTGGTGGGGGGGAGGGTGTTAGATAAGTCCGCTGGTGGGGGAGGAGGGTGTTAGATAAGTCCGCTGGTGGGGGAGGAGGGTGTTAGATAAGTCCGCTGGTGGGGGAGGAGGGTGTTAGATAAGTCCGCTGTTGGGGGAGGAGGGTGTTAGATAAGTCCGCTGGTGGGGAAGGAGGGTGTTAGATAAGTCCGCTGGTGGGGGAGGAGGGTGTTAGATAATTCCGCTGGTGGGGGGGAGGGTGTTAGATAAGTCCGCTGGTGGGGGAGGAGGGTGTTAGATAAGTCCGCTGGTGGGGGAGGAGGGTGTTAGATAAGTCCACTGGTGGGGGAGGAGGGTGTTAGATAAGTCCACTGGTGGGGGAGGAGGGTGTTAGATAAGTCCGCTGGTGGGGGAGGAGGGTGTTAGATAAGTCCGCTGGTGGGGGAGGAGGGTGTTAGATAAGTCCGCTGGTGGGGGAGGAGGGTGTTAGATAATTCCGCTGGTGGGGGAGAGGGTGTTAGATAAGTCCGCTGGTGGGGGAGGAGGGTGTTAGATAAGTCTGCTGGTGGGGGAGGAGGGTGTTCGATAAGTCCGCTGGTGGGGGAGGAGGGTGTTAGATAAGTCCGCTGGTGGGGGAGGAGGGTGTTAGATAAGTCCGCTGGTGGGGGGGAGGGTGTTAGATAAGTCCGCTGGTAGGGGAGGAGGGTGTTAGATAAGTCCGCTGGTGGGGGAGGAGGGTGTTAGATAAGTCCGCTGGTGGGGGAGGAGGGTGTTAGATAAGTCCGCTGTGGGAGGGGAGGGTGTTAGATAAGTCCGCTGTGGGAGGGGAGGGTGTTAGATAAGTCGGCTGTGGGGGGAAGGGTGTTAGATAAGTCCGCTGTGGGGGGGAGGGTGTTAGATAAGTCCGCTGTGGGGGGGTGTTAAGTCCGCTGGTGGGGGGTGTTAAGTCTGCTGGTGGGGGGGAGGGTGTTAAGTCCGCTGGTGGGGGGGTGTTAAGTCCGCTGGTGGGGGGGAGGGTGTTAAGTCCGCTGGTGGGGGGGAGGGTGTTAAGTCTGCTGGTGGGGGGGAGGGTGTTAAGTCCGCTGGTGGGGGGGAGGGTGTTAAGTCTGCTGGTGGGGGGGAGGGTGTTAAGTCCGCTGGTGGGGGGGAGGGTGTTAAGTCCGCTGGTGGGGGGGAGGGTGTTAAGTCCGCTGGTGGGGGGGAGGGTGTTAAGTCTGCTGGTGGGGGGGTGTTAGAAAAAAAAAAACACACTGCCACTGCCAAAATTTTTAATTGTCATGATGACTAACTTCTCCCATTACAGATACCTTACTTCAGGCTGGGGAGCGTTGATTGAGAGCACTGCAGACACTGCGCCAGGTCCTTGCCACTCTTCGGGGGTGGGGTTGATGAAGCAGGTCTCGTCTTCTCAGCAGACTGCAGCTAGCCACTCCTCCCAGCAGGTCACGTGCGACGTGACGTTCTTGACGCCGGGCGTCCCCTCCCCTGACGTGCCACACACACCTGGCCTGCCTCTGGGACTCCTGGGAGGTGGGCGTTGTAGTCTGCTGCGCTCACACCTCCAGGAGCTTTATTGCAGCTGGACTACAACTCCCACAATGCAACGCAGGCTGAGCAGCACCATCGAGCCAGCCAATCGGCGGCGGCTGCGGGGGAGGCTGTTAAGATAACTGTGTGACCCAGGCCGCTCCCGTCACAGCATTAAAAAAAAAAAAAAAGATCAACCAGCAGCCGTTTAAACATAATGTAGACGCCGGCCTGGGGGGAAATTTCCACCCTGCCCCCTGGCCCAGCCTGCCCCTGGTTTCAACTCACCATATTGCAGAATCAGTGGCAGCCCTGGGTGGGTCACTTGCCACATCTCCTGCCACCAAATTCAGCATGTCACTTGCCACCATTGCCTGTCACCAGATGCAGCTTTTTAACTTGCTACTGTCACCTGCCAATAGATGTGGATTGTCACTTGCCACCATTTGCAGACAGTCACTTGCCACGTCACCTACCACCATTTGCAGATTGTCACTTGCCACGTCACTTGCCATAATTTGCAGATTGTCACTTGCCACATCACCTGCCACCATTTGCAGACTGTCAATTGCCACATCACCCGCCACCATTTGCAGACTGTCACTTGCCACGTCATTTGCCACCATTTGCAGATTGTCACTTGCCACATCACCTGCCACCATTAGCAGATTGTCACTTGCCACGTCACCTGCCACAATTAGCAGATTGTCACTTGCCACATCACCTGCCACCATTAGCAGATTGTCACTTGCCACGTCACCTGCCACAATTAGCAGATTGTCACTTGCCACATCACCTGCCACTAGATATGGGTTGTCACTTGCCAACTGATGTGGATTGTCACTTGCCATGCCAGCCAGTGCCACCAAATGGGCATTGTCGCTGCATTGGTGGAAGGCTGGCAGCACTGGTCCATTTAGTGAGGGCGGAAGAGCACTGATGTGTGGCGGGCAGTGAAAGATGATGTCATCTCTCTTCTCCCCGCAGCACATCGCTCTCACATTGAAGTGGCCTGGCTGTAAGGGTGGAAGAGTGGTGATGTGGAGTGGGCCGAGAGTGATGATGTCATCCCTGTTCATCTGCCCGCTTGCCTCTCTCCTCTCATCCACCTCTAATGCAGCCTGCCCACCGCAGCTGCGACCCGCTGGCAACGCCTATGCCTGCAGGCTATGTTTCAACCCATTTCTACCTACCTACCTTAATTCTGCTTTTGTTGCTGTTGCATTATGACAACCACATACCTCCCAACTTTTTGAGATGGGAATGAGGCACCTATCAGCAAAAGTATGCAGGCATAGGACACGCCCCTTGCCACACCCCCTTAAAGTAGAATTGTACAAAAAAATAAGATTGGTTAAACTCACAAGTGCTTTTTATTTTACCACTACTATTCCTTTATATTGGCTTTTGGAATTTACAAAGGCAGCAATTTAGAAATCAGATGAAAGGTTTAGCCCTGGGAAACACTTTTTGATAGATAAAAAGTCCAATCCAATTATGTAGATCAGACTAAAATGAGGGACAAATGTGGAGGAATGAGGGACAGAGGGACATTGCTCCAAATCAGGAACAGTTCCTCGAAATCAGTTGGGAGCTATGCAACCATGTTACAGGGGACACAGGGCTATCATATTGAAGAGAAGATGCATGTTACAAGAGCATGTTACCGTATGTTAAAATCTGCAGCCATATTACACGTGACTGTGAGGCTCGGTTCACACCCAAACCAGCTGCGGATCGCACAGCAACGCTGTCCGTTCCTGTTCTCTGTTTCAGGGCAAAATCTTTGCCTGAATTCAGTCCTGAAACGGAGGCAAAGACACACAGCGTTTCTGTGCAGTGTACTCCACAGCTGCTACGGAGACACGTGAACCGACTCCATAGAGAGACAGTCACATTCTCCTGCAATGCGAATAATGTTTGCTGAGTAAATTGATACCCAACATGTCACGCTTCAAAATTGCGCCCGCTCATGGAATGGCGACAAACTTTTACCCTTAAAAATCTCCATAGGCGACGTTTAAAAATTTCTACAGGTTACCAGTTTTGAGTTAGAGAGGAGGTCCAGGGCTAGAATTATTGCTCTCGCTCTAACAATCGCGGTGATACTTCACATGTGTGGTTTGAACACCGTTTTCATATGCGGGCGGGACTCATGTATGCGTGAGCTCAGCAGGACGAGGCCCCATTATAAAAAAAAAATTGTTCGTTTTTTATTTTTACACTGTCATTTAAAAAAAAAAAAAAAAATGTTGGGTCACTTTTATTCCTATTACAAGGAATGTAATCATCGCTTGCAATAGAAAAAAGCATGACAGGTCCTCTTAAATATGAGATCTGGGGGTCAAAAAGACCTCATATTTACACTAACATGCAAAAAAAAGTCAAACTTCTCCTTTAAGAGCATTGTGAGGAAGTGACGTTGGACGTCGATGCTGCCCTTTATTGCTATGGAGCCGAGTAGGGGCATGAGAGGACCCGATTGTCTCCGCCGGTAAGCGTCAAGATCACTGGAGCACGCTGGGGCCCCCTCCCGCCGCCGATAAAAGTGATCTTGCGGCGAATCCGCCGCAGAGACCACTTTTATCTAAAAGCTGACCGCCCACTGAAGAAGAGCTACCTGCTGCCATAACAACGATATTCCTCTTCAAACAGCCGACGTATAACAACTGTGGGTGGTCCGTAAGAGGTTAAAGAGCTAGTAAATACTGCTTGCTCACTTGTACCTACAGGTAAGCCTATAATAAAGCTTACCTGCAGTTACAAGAAATATGTCCTAAACGTGCACCTTTTAGGAGATATTCACTACTTCTGCAACCGGTGATGTCACTGGCGTATGCGCTCTGGAGGGACAGCATGACGTCCCTGCAGGGTGCTGAGCTGCGATTGTAACAGGAGTGATCGGTTATTCAAATAGCCGGAAACCATGAACCCGGAAGGAAGACTGGATGAAGATGGAAGCGGTGACAGTGCCCATTGGAGGGTTTTGTTTTAAGGTAAGTCTCTCATAATTTGCTAATATAAGATGCATATTACACAAAATTACATTAACTTACAGGGGGAAAGTTTTTTTATTTGTAAACTTTACTACCACTTTAAGGGTTGTAACTTTCACATCTTCAAAAGAGAGTAAAAGCTGATGCAGGAGTACTTCATGTATGAAAACAGTTAGGAGTGAAGACTGAATCAGGAGTACTTCATGTGTGACAGGATTGAAGACTGAATCAGGAGTACTTCATGTTTGACGGTTAGGAGTGAAGATTGAATCAGGAGTATTTCATGTAAGACAGTTAGGAGTGAAGATTGAATCAGGAGTACTTCATGTTTGACAGTTAGGAGTGAAGACTGAATCAGGAGTACTTCATGTAAGACAGTTAGGAGTGTAAACTGAATCAGGAGTACATCATGTATGACAGTTAGGAGTGAAGATTGAATCAGGAGTACTTCATGTAAGACAGTTAGCAGTGTAGACTGAATCAGGAGTACTTCATGTTTGACAGTTAGGAGTAAATGACTGAATCAGGAGTACTTCATATTTGACAGTTAGGAGTGAAGACTGAATCAGGAGTACTTCATGTTTGACAGGAGTGAAGACTGAATCAGGAGTACTTTGTGTCTGACAGGAGTAAAGACTTAATCAGGAGTACTTCATGTGTGACAGGAGTGAAGACTGAATCAGGAGTACTTCATGTTTGACAGTTAGGAGTGAAGACTGAATCAGGAGTACTTCATATTTGACAGTTAAGAGTGAAGACTGAATCAGGAGTACATCATGTATGACAGTTAGGAGTGAAGACCGAATCAGGAGTACTTCATGTTTGACAGTTAGGAGTGAAGACTGAATCAGGAGTACTTCATGTTTGACAGTTAGGACTGAAGACTGAATCAGAAGTACATCATATTTGACAGTTAGGAGTGAAGACTGAATCAGGAGTACGTCATGTATGACAGTTAGGAGTGAAGACTGAATCAGGAGTACTTCATGTTTGACATTTAGGAGTGAAGACTGAATCAGGAGTACTTTGTGTTTGACAGGAGTGAAGACTGAATCAGGAGTACTTCATGTAATGAAAAGCTGATCATTATAAACAACCCTGTCAGTAGTAAATGTTTTTTTATCATCCCTGTAAACTGATACATCTACAAGAGAGCTTGCTCTTTTGAAAAACAACAGGTTTACTGGCTGGATTACCAAGTGAAAATAAGGCCTAAAGAAAGAAAACGTATGCAGTCACCACATCAAATAATTGTTAAACTGCAGTATAATATAAAGGGACCATAAATGTGAATAGCACTCAGTACAGTGCTGTGCCCTCACCAGACGCAGCCTGCCATAGACTTTGACTAGTAGGCAGTTGGTCTGGGTGCTGCTCCCATCCTTACCTGGTGCACTAAAATCGGCAGGATGTTCTCTAGACGCCTCGTGTGCAATGGTCCTATGTGTGCTTCCATGCATTCTATTTTCTGTAAAGTGTATCCAATGAAATGCAGATATACAGTGTGCGGAACATTTCACATCATTCCATGCATGTCTGTATGTGAAGAAATGTCCTGTAACATGTGACTGAGGCTGAAGAGACCAGGCTGGGTAGAAGTACATCAGTCATGTAATTATTCCCCATAACAGCTTGTTGGAAAGTTCTGGAAGGGTTATTTAGGGAGGTGCTTTATGCAGCACAGTGACTTGTGTGATTGTGGTGATATGTGGAGCAACAAGCCTGTGCTGTACCGGGGTGTATTTACAACAAGCCTGTACTGTACCAAGGTGTACCTACAACAAGCCTGTGCTGCACCGGGGTGTACCTACAACAAGCCTGTACTGTACCGAGGTGTACTTACAACAAGCCTTTGCTGTACCGGGGTGTACCTACAAGCCTGTGCTGTACCGAGGTGTACCTACAACAAGCCTGTGCTGTACCGAGGTGTACCTACAGCAAGCCTGTACTGTACCTGGGTGTACTTACAACAAGCCTGTACTGCACTGGGATGTACTTACAACAAGCCTGTACTGCACCGGGGTGTACTTACAACAAGCCTGTACTGCACTGGGATGTACTTACAACAAGCCTGTACTGCACTGGGATGTACTTACAACAAGCCTGTACTGCACCGGGGTGTACTTACAACAAGCCTGTACTGCACTGGGATGTACTTACAACAAGCCTGTACTGCACTGGGATGTACTTACAACAAGCCTGTACTGCACTGGGGTGTACTTACAACAAGCCTGTACTGCACTGGGGTGTACTTACAACAAGCCTGTACTGCACTGGGATGTACTTACAACAAGCCTGTACTGCACTGGGGTGTACTTACAACAAGCCTGTACTGCACTGGGGTGTACTTACAACAAGCCTGTACTGCACTGGGGTGTACCTACACCAAGACCCATGTTCTAGGAACATCCAGAATCAGAAGGAGCAGAGCCTGGGCCTACAGAATAATAACAAGGGCGGCTCTCCTCTTTCTCTGCCTTGTTTTTCTATGCAGCCTCTTTGTTCCATGTATTTCTCCCAGTGCTGGGCTGTGAGGAGTGGGGCAGGCCGCAGGGTGGAAGGAGTTAACCCCAGCACAGCACTGTTTGCAGAGCCTGGTGTTTTTCAGAGCATCTTGTTTTTCACAGACTGGAGTTACACCCCCATTACATCAGGGGGACTGATAACCCCGCCCACCCCACATCATGCCGTCGCTGAGCCCCAATTGGCCGCCTGAGCCACCCGAGTTGGGTCCTCATTGGTGAAGCCTCCCAGGTAGGCGTGTAGGAAGCGCAGAGCCTGCCTGGCTAGGACTTGTTTATGAAGCAGTGTGCGGGGCATTGGCTGGCTGTGTGCTGAGAGTGCGGGCACTGAGGAGAGCATAGTCCCGGCTACAGGTCAGAACAATAGGAGAGCACCGAACCGTCCTCCATACTCTACAGTCACTGGAATAAAGAGGCTTCTCTGACTATAGGAAGGATGAGACTGTCACCACGAGCAAGTGTGCCGGTCCCAGAGATCATGTGCAGCCGCTGCAGGGGAGTGTGCGGCAACAAGGCACAGGTGAGCCTACCTACCGCAGTGTCACCATTCATTGCACCCTCACATCGGATGGGCAGAGCTCTGCCAGTCATCGCTCCTGGCTTTCTCATTGTACTCTGCTATATGATTCAATGGGAAGCTTTGTGATCGGGGTGCACGCAGATCTCCACTACCTCATCGTTATACTAGTGTATGGTCCTTGTAATCCGATCTGATCGCATGACCTGTTTACTGGCAGAGATAGGACCCCCATCACCCCGCCCCCTCTAATGGACAAAACATGTATGGACAAGTCTGGGCTGCCAGGAAGTGCCCGATCATATGTGTATTAGGGGGAGTGTCAGTGGGGGGGTCTCAGTGCCAGTGGTGTCATAGTGCCAGTGCCTTTATATCAACTTTATACTGTCACTCTCTTCGTCTTTATCTGTACTAGTGCCAATGCATTGTAGCCATTCAGCGTTCTGTTGCTTTACATGCATTTCTGCTAGATAACTTGTCAAATATACTTTAGCCATTGCAGGAAAGCAGTCCGCTGCAGCGATCGTTTGCCGGAGAGCAGTCCGGCGCAGCGATCGTTTGCCGGAGAGCAGTCCGGCGCAGCGATCGTTTGCCGGAGAGCAGTCCGGCGCAGCGATCGTTTGCCGGAGAGCAGTCCGGCGCAGCGATCGTTTGCCGGAGAGCAGTCCGGCGCAGCGATCGTTTGCCGGAGAGCAGTCCGCTGCAGCGATCGCTTGCAGGAGAGCAGTCCGGCGCAGCGATCGCTTGCAGGAGAGCAGTCCGGCGCAGCGATCGCTTGCAGGAGAGCAGTCCGGCGCAGCGATCGCTTGCAGGAGAGCAGTCCGGCGCAGCGATCGCTTGCAGGAGAGCAGTCCGGCGCAGCGATCGCTTGCAGGAGAGCAGTCCGGCGCAGCGATCGCTTGCAGGAGAGCAGTCCGGCGCAGCGATCGCTTGCAGGAGAGCAGTCCGGCGCAGCGATCGTTGCAGGAAGAGTAGTCCGGTGCAATGATTTGTACATCTATCTGAATGTCATGGATGCACTTGTGATGTCAATAATAAATTGGCCCAGACAAGGATCCAACAGAAAGCATGCCCCATGTGAGCCCCCACTTTGGATTGGGATGTATAGTCTTGGTGATGCATTGCTCTGCAGCGGGCATCATAACAGGAGCTACCTGTTGGGGAACAAAGGCTTCCAGCATCTGCAGAGGCTTTGTCTTTGTGCGGAGCGTACCTGTGCTCAGCACTTTACACATACTAAGTCCCTTAGGTTGGCTACACATTATACACTTTTCTTATTTGATTTCCATTAGCTGTAGTGCAAGGGCTGTCTGATTGCATACTAATTGAAAGTGTTTAGGTTTCACCTCGGATTATATGGCTTTGGAAAATTGTTTAATGTATGGCCAGTATAACTGCTACTGACATCATTAATGCGCCTGCATCGTTTATCTTTTTTTTTTTTTGTTGTTGTATCAATGACTGACAGTTCTTTGTGTATGCCAGTGATTTATATATGGATCCCCTGCTGGCTGTGCCTCATTAAATAGAATGTTCACACTCAATGGTGTGATGCCAAGAGTAGTCCTATTTATATCTCCTATATACTTGTTCTTACAATGTAATGATTGGCCGGTCTTTAATATCAATCTGATCCAGTAAAGACCCATTTCTAAATACTGACTTGCAAAAGCCAAATAAATAGCTGTGATTAGTATTCCAAGTACATGTCTGGGCGATGAGCAGGAAAAACATTTGTTCTTTGTACGAGTTAGCCTGTTCAATACGGAGCCAGACAGAACTAGGGCTCTGAATGTTTGGTTCTGCAAGTAATCTTCTGCTGCTGCGATCTTTCTTGGTTTGAGTGTTGGGTACGGCACGCTTGGTGAGCATGAAGAATTCTACCTCTTCTAACTACTGGAGCTGAGGTCTGCTGCAAATACACATCTAGCTGGGGGAAGGCTGCCGCATCGCAAATGTTTGTTAGCTCGGGGACTAGAGTTCACATGGGATGCAAGTGCCACGTAAAAAATGTAATAGAAAAATAATAAATAATAATAAAAAATTGTCGTTTTTCATTTAATGGTTCTCACCTTTTAAAAAAAATAAATAAATAAATAAAAAATTCTCTAATTTATTTTTGAAAAAAGGGAGACCTTGATCATTTAGGAGGAATCAGAGGGAACATTGGGCTTGATTAACTAAAACTGGAGCGTGCAACATCTGGTGCAACTCTGCATAGAAACCAATTTTGTCAGCTTAATTGACCAAGCTGAAGTTGGAAGCTGATTGGCTACCATGCACAGCTGACTTTGCACACTCCAATTTTTTGGAAATCAACCTCATTGTGCATTAATTGCTAGGAGAGTGTCCACGTGTGTGTGTTTTTTTTTTTTTTTTTTCTTTTTTTTGGGACCTTGACCTTGTTAAGTGCAATTTCTTAGAAATTAATATTTTAGTGTCTCATGTTCTTGGTTGGAAACTCCTGATGTCGTCATAAGAAAAGTGCAACATGCCAGGGAAACAAAGTGAAAGTAGCGCACAAAGCATTTCCCAAGTGTACGAATTGTCCTCTGCATTGGAATTCTAAGTCATAGAGCAAATGTAATTATTTAATTTTTTTTTTTTTATATATAATTTTTTTTGTCATGTAAGATTAGTGATGTGTGTATTTTACTTTGGTGTGAACATGGTGGCTTTTTCTTGTAGGAAATGGTAGTCCGAATCCCTCGCCCCTTAGGACAAGGTCCCAGCAGATTCATCCCTGAAGAAGAGGTTGGTACCATTTTGTGTCCTATCATGTGATGGTTCTTATGCCTTAGCTAGCATGCATGCTTTTCTGTCTAGTTTTTAGAGCTTTGGTATCTTTGATCACAGTAGAAGATACCTTGGTGATGAAGAGATTCATTGTTAAAGCGGAGCTCCACCTTTAAAAAAAAAAAAAAAAAAAAATATTAAAAGCCAGCAGCTACAAATACTGCAGCTGCTGACTTTTAATAAATGGACACTCACCTGTCCTGGGTGCCCACCATGTCGGCAGCAGATGACGAGCAATCGCTCGTCTCTCGGTTGCCCCCGCCGCCATCCTCGGTCAGGGAATCAGGAAGTGAAGTGTTGCGGCTTCACTGCCCGGTTCCCTACTGGTCCCCGTTGTGTTCTGGGAACTGCAGATATTCAGCGGCTATCTATGCCCGGAAGTGGGTGCAGATGCCTGTATTATACCCCCCCCCCCCCAATTGTGGCACCGGAGGGGGGGGGAAGAATCCAATGAGCGAAAGTTTTAATTTTAGGGTGGAGCTCCGCTTTAATGACTTGCATGCATTGATCATCGTGTATCCAGAACAGCTTTTGCTGGCCAAACGCATATAGATTTCTGAAAAATTCTTTGCACATTTTGATGAATGTCCATTTGCTTGCTTTTAACATTCAGTTTTAAAATAACTGTATTCTGATCGCAAACTGCAAAAGTTGCTTGAAAATTTGTTTCATCAAGAAAAATTCTGTTTTGCTTCTTCAAACATTCTCTTCACTGTGGTGGAAAACCCACTCAGTTTGACCCCCACTAATGACTAGAAAATCGAATGAATGTTCTAAAAATGACAGTTTTTGAAGGAAAATCTATACATGTATGGCCAGCATAAGCTTGGTTAGCAACTTGCACACTTTCTTTTCTAGGCTGGTCAGATCCCACTAATGCAGACATCTTTAGTGTGGAATCTTCACATCACCTACTTGGTCACAACCTAGGCAGACTGCATTGGTACTTGGTTTTCTAGGATGTAGTTCAGCAGCATTCTTGTAGCTGTCTCCTTGCATATAGTTATGCTTAAAGTGATTGTAAAGGGTCAGTTTGTTATTTAGAAAAAAAAAATATCTATATATATCTAATCTCTATCATACTTGCCTCCACTGTGCGCTCGTTTTGCACAGAGTGGCTCAGAACCTGCTCTTCTGGGGTCCCCCAGTGGCCCCTCCCCACATCCGACAACCCCTTAGGAGAAGTGCTCTCCTGAAGGGGTTACCTTGCGCACGCTCCCGAGCCCAGCATTCGTCGTCCATAGCCGCTGAATGTATGTCTCGGCCCTAGCCCAAACCCCCTCCCTGCGTCATTGGATTTGATTGATAGCAGCGGGAGCCAATGGCTACACTGCTATAAATCAAGAGCCAAGAACCCAGAGAAATGGCACAGGTCAAGTTCGAGGGTTCAGGTAATTTAAACGGGGGGCTAGGGGGCCGGTCACTGCCAGGTGTTTTTTCACCTTAATGCATAGCATGCATTAAGGTGAGAAAACCCGACGGTTTACAACCCCTTTTAAGTAATTAATTTTCTATTCAGAACACACACACATTCCCTCTTCAGCGATTTGAAAAAAAAAGCAGCTCTCTGCTCGGGGGAGCTGAGAGAACGGAGCCATCGGTGATGTTCGATCTCTCGGCTCTCAGTGCAGAGGCGCCGGGGGACCGATGCAGCATCCGCCTAGGTCAGTGATGGCGAACCTTGGCACCCCAGATGTTTTGGAACTACATTTCCCATGATGCTCCTGCATTTTGCAGTGTAGTTGAGCATCATGGGAAATGTAGTTCCAAAACATCTGGGGTGCCAAGGTTCACCATCACTGGCCTAGGTAATTATGAATGGAGGGGGGGGGGGGGCCTACTTCTCTTTTTAAGGCAGATTTTCAAGTTTTTTTTTTTTTTTTTTTCCAGCTGTGTGTAAAAATACATGGAGTGGTTTTCTAAAATTTCGTTAGAAATAAATGTAATTTTTATTATGTGCCCTGAGTTTGGCCTTTAATGCTGGCCACACACAGCATTTCGGCCAAACTTGGTCATTTTCAGAAAGATCGTTCGACAATCATGCCATCAGTGGTCTCAACTTTACCAACGATTTTGAACGTGGGTCCAGCTAATATCGCTGGATTCAAAGCAAAAATCAGTTTAAAATGCCTGTCCACAAAATGCAACAAGAAAAATACACGTAGCACGTAATGGCCTGGATATGACTTAACCTGACGTGTTGCGTCTACTAAGACCTCATCTGGGGGAATTATGTTGTAGTAGTAGTAGTAGTAGTATACACTAATCACTTGATATATGTGTTAGTTTGCAATATTTATTAATGTTTCCACACTATATTGTTTTTGTATGCAATAGTGTTTTCACACTAAATTGCTTTTTCTAGCGCTGCACTTTTATAACAGGTTTCTTTGCACAATTGTTTGTCAATTGTAATGCTAGCAGCTACAGATCTTCAAATTAGTTTAGCGTGGTATTTTCCACAATAAAAACCTAAACAGAAAATGTACAACACTCTTCAGACTTCATCTATAACTGTAACATCCACTTTTGTGTGGACTTGCTCTTTAATTAGCATCATGTAACAAATACTATGTTTACAACTCACTTCCTGCTGACATTGAAGTATATTGGGAACCAGACTTAAGTGCCTACCTGAAAAGCCAATATCTTTTAATATATCCACAGATTCTACAAGTAGGGAATGAAGATGCAAATATGCATTCAGTGTTTGCTGATGTGTTTGCTGACATGGGCCGCCTGGATAACATAACCCTTCTGATGGTGTTCCACCCCCAGTATTTAGAGAGTTTCTTGAAAACACAACATTACTTGTTGCAGATGGATGGTCCCTTACCTGCCTATTATCAGCACTACATAGGGATCATGGTGAGTTTAGTTCTATTTGTGTTTTTACTTGTTTAAGAGTGATTATGGGCAGTAATGAGCCCCTTTGGGTGGGTAATGTTCTCTTCAAGCCCAATCACGGTACTGTATGTTCACTGCTGGCCCTCAGACTGTTGGAGGCCTAACAAGTATCCCACCACCTGGTCTCTAAGAGATCTCTTCTATGGAAGACTGAATATTTTTGTTTGTGTTTGGATGCAGTTTTTACAAACATAGTCATTCTTGCAAGCCATCAAGAGGCTTACAGTCCATTTCATGTCAAATGTTC
Organism: Lithobates pipiens; assembly: GCF_037356315.1. Taxonomy (NCBI): domain Eukaryota; kingdom Metazoa; phylum Chordata; class Amphibia; order Anura; family Ranidae; genus Lithobates; species Lithobates pipiens. The sequence goes on from NW_027507758.1 coordinate 294,807,463, forward strand.
TTGTTTCAGGCAGCAGCCAGGCATCAGTGCACCTACCTGGTTAACCTGCACGTCAATGACTTTATCCATAGTGGAGGGGACCAGAAGTGGTTAAATGGCCTTGACAATGCTCCACAGAAGCTACGTAACTTAGGAGAACTAAATAAGCTACTGGCACACAGACCTTGGCTGATCACAAAAGATCACATTGAGGTAAATAGTGGCTGAGTACTGACTTTAGCATTTTGTGATGCGAGCTAAAACAGTTTGATAGATTGACTTATCATTTTGTATTTCCAGCAACTGCTGAAAACAGGAGAGCACAGCTGGTCCCTGGCAGAGCTGATCCATGCTGTAGTCCTTCTTGCACACTACCACTCCTTGGCTTCTTTTACATTTGGCTGTGGAATAAGTCCAGAAATTCAGAATGATGGAGGCCACACATTCCGTCCCCCTTCTGTCAGTAACTACTGCATCTGTGACATAACAAATGGCAATCATGGAGGGAATGAGAGCCACCAAACATCAGGAAGTATGGTAAGTTAGTACATTATGAAGCTTTATGCATAGGTCCTTTCATAAGCCCCAGATCTCTAAAATCTGATGTCTTGAAAGCCTTATGACCTCATGTGGTTGGAACTGTTGAGAAGTCCTAAGTAATTCAATATAAAGAGCTGGGAAGAGTTTAACACTGCTGGTAGTTAATTATTCAAATCATGAAGTGTCCAGAGATTGATCTAGATCAGTGGTCTCAAACCGCGGTCTTGGGGCCGAATGTGGCCCTTTGCCTGCTTCTATCTGGCCCTTGGGGCACTATTTCATCCACAACTAACACTAATGATGGGGCTCATTCCTGCCACTAACGTCAGTGGTGGCTCTCACTGATATCAACAATAGGGCACTATATAAGCGCTGCGCAAACTGTTGGCGTTATATAAATCCTGAATAATAATAATAATATTCCTTCCACTGATACCTGCAATGGGGCTCTATTACTCCCACTGATGGGCAATGTTTACTCCCACTGATGCTGGGTTATTTTCTACTCCCACTGGCCACAGTCTGACTCCCTCTAAACTCTGAAGGACAGTAAACTGGCCCTTTTTTTGTTTAGAGAGTTTGAGGACCCCTGATCTAGATTCTGGTAGTTGTAGACCAATATCTGGACATGAAGTCTGAAGTTTCTGTGTCTGACTTGTGCAGGGCTTGGATTCTTCTTGTGAAGTTGAAGTTTTGATGGAGAAGATGAAGCAGCTTCAAGAATGTAAAGATGAAGAGGAGGCAAGCCAGGAAGAAATGGCCACCCGTTTTGAGCGAGAGAAGACCGAAAGCATGCTGGCTTTTGCTATAGGTACATTTTAACTTGAAGCTCCACTTATGCCCTGGTGTTGTATGTTATGCTCTAAATCCATGAGCCTTACTGGTTAAAACTTGGCACAAAAATTGTTAGCCGTTTAACCACTTAAGGACCGGAGCTATCTTTTGGTGATATTTGATCACCTCTACGTGTTGTGTGGTGTGTTTTATTTTATTTTATTTATTTATTTTTTTTCTTGCGCTATAAACAAAAAGACAGACAATTTTGACCCCCCCCCCCCCAAAGATTTATTACTTTCTGCTACATACCCATACAAAAAATGTTAGAAATCAAATTTCTTCAGCAGTTTAGGCTAATATGTATCCTGATGCATATTTTTGACAAAAATCCCAATAAGTGTATATTTATTGGTTTGAGCAATTTTTTTTTTTTTTCGGGACTGAGACATTGCATCGGCAGATTCCTGTTCTGTCTCTGTGGGAAATGATTAAATGATTGCGGGCGGACATTGCATCCGCCGGACCCGCTGATTGGCTCCCCGTAGTTTCACGCAGCAGAGCCATGTTGCAGCAGTATAACTGCGGTGGGTGGTCGGCAAGTGGTTAAAGAATGTGTTTGCACTTAAAAGATTTATTGGATAAGCTATCAAATATTAGTAAGTTATTGACTAAAACCTAATACTGGTAGGGACTAATTTGTAGTATATGTTATTCTCGCTCATACTAAGGTAACAGTAAAGCTGAGCCCTCTAGCTCTGGGATTATTGTGACAGTTGCAAAGTTCCATCTATCTATTGTGATAAAACCCTGGACTAACCGGCCTGCCAATTCCTACATCACACAGTATTGTGCAGATACCCCTAACCCTTGTATTGCCCAGTTTTCTTGCATGGTATTGTTATCCTTTCTTGTTGGACTCTAATCATTGGTACATGATAAATTGATTTTGTATTGATATGTTTTTTCCAACAAGATGAAGACCCTCCTCCAGCACGAGAAGTCTCTAGACATTTTGAAGACACAAGCTATGGTTACAAGGACTTTTCTCGGCGTGGAATGCATGTTCCCACCTTTCGAGTGCAGGTAGAGGTCCATCTTTTTTTTTTATTGTACAGAAAAATTGTTCAATTCCCTCTTCAAATATTGAGTACTTGCACCAAAATCATGGTTTGAATGAATACCAGATAGTTTAAAAAATATGTAAAAGGTTACAATGATTCTGCTGTACACACACACACTAATATTTCTGCCCACTGGTCTGTCTTAGAGGACTGGGCAAATAGCATTTGTATTATGGCAACTGAACACACCAGAGAAGTAAAAACACTTTAAAATAATATAGCATATTCTAGCTTTAACAATTTGTAGAAAGGAAGTTTTCATTAGCCATCAAATCCAAACACTTCCTATGTATCTCCTGTATGGTATGGGTTCTTTGTGCAGCAGGGATATATACAAGATGCACAAATTCTCTTGGTTATTTCTATTGTCTGGAAGCTGTATTGGTGTGGGGCAGGGATTTGAGATCAGGAAATACCTCCAGTCAGTGATATCCTTAGACATGAATGTGTAGGGATTACCTCTGTTGGGCTTGCAAAGCAAGCAAAGAATGGTGTAACCCAGGGGCCTTCAAACTTTCTAAACAAAGGGCCAGTTTACTATACTTCAGGTTTTGGAGGAGCCAGACTGTGGGAGTAGAAAATGTCCTGGTGTTAACAGTGCCCCATTGTTGGTGTGAGGGGGGGAGGAATGATGCCCCATTGTTGGTGTGAGGGAGGAGGAATGGTGACCCGTCGGTGGGAGGAATGGTGCCCCAAGGGCCGGATAAAGACAAGCAAAGTGCCACAACAGTTTGGAGACCACTGGTGTAAACCCCCTATTTTTTATTTTTTTGTAATGCTCAATCTTTATTCACAATATGTTACAAAAAAAAAAAGCATTTTCTTTACTGCAATTTTGTGTTTTTTTTAAAACCTATTCCAATGATTGTGTTTGTAGGATTTCAGCTGGGAAGACCATGGTTACTCCTTAGTTAATCGTCTTTATCCAGATGTTGGGCAGCTACTTGATGAGAAATTTCACATTGCATATAATCTCACATATAAAACCATGGCCATGCACAACGATGTAGATACCTCAACGCTAAGACGGGCCATATGGAATTATGTACATTGTATGTTTGGAATAAGGTGAGGTCCTAACTGGCTTTTTTTTTTTTTTTATTATTATTCAGAATGTGATTTTAAACTTGGTTCATATAACATTTTGAAATTTACATACATTCATAATCTTTCCTCTATGAAGTAATAGCTGTCTTGGACAGGGAGATATATTCACGACATAGTGTAAAGGTACCTGTACAAGTTATGCTTTTTATGTAAGTGTAAAATTGAATCAGACTTCACTGGTCAAAGACGGCCATAACTTTGGTGGGGGTTTGGCCCATGCATAGTCAGCTTTAGACATACAAAGGGGTCCATTTTACTAAAGGACTTGAGACTCTTCACCCAATAAATTGTAGCTGTGTCTGCTTTCAATACCCGATCGTGTGCAGATGACATTAACAGGAGTTTGCTTTTCTCATGATTTGATAATTGAAGTGACTCGTCACTCTTTTCTTTAGTGTGTGAAAACTGCATTGGGGTTGCTAAAACTATAGCAATAGAATGTTGTTCATTATACCTTGTCTTTATTTTTGTTGCAGATATGATGATTATGATTATGGAGAAATAAACCAATTATTGGACCGAAGCTTTAAAGTTTACATTAAAAATGTGGTGTGTAGTCCAGAAAAAACGACAAAACGAATGTATGATAGCTTCTGGAGGCAGTTCAAACATTCAGAGAAGGTGAGTACAATTAAATCTGTTTTTTTTTTTTTTTTTTTTTTTTTTTTAATGGACACATATGTAATCTTTTTCTAGCTGTAAAGGAAATCTGTGGTCACAGATTCTGTGATACTGCAGTGCCTATTAATGGGTGGGGGATCTTCACAAACTTTTATAATCCGATTTAATAGGAGTAAGCTAGCAATATTCAAAATAAAATATGGAAATTAATATATCATTTTACATTTTGACATTGGATGCACTTTATACAGTCAGTTATTAGCAGATGCAGAACAGGCAGACAAACTGATTTGTCAGGGTATTCTAAATGTTTAAAATATGTAAACACTAGGGTTTTATATACATTTATTTTACAAAAATGAAGTGTGGATTGGCAATCTCTGCCTAAAATGACCACAGCTCTACTACAAAAAACAAAAAAGCCTGGACCATATAAAGATCTGTCATGATTGTAAACAAATGCCATTCCAGCATGGGACCAGCTGTACATGATTCTCTGACCTGTTCTGACTTGTACATATGTCTCATGCTGTGCATCCTCTCTGAAATCCAGCTCAGGGATAGTAGACGTAGCAGGTGGAGCCCAACATATGGGATACAAAAGTATTTCTGCAGCAAGAAACACACATGCAATAAGGGAAACCTGTGCATATTCTGGGTTGGTTACCATAGATGCCAGAGCAAGGCAGTACTTTCAGGAAGGTCAACAGTGGAAACATTTTATCAGTATAGGGCAGTAATGGCGAACCTTGGCACCCCAGATGTTTTGGAACTACATTTCCCATGATGCTCAGGCACTCTGCAGTGTAGTGGAGCATCATGGGAAATGTTGTTCCAAAACATCTGGGGTGCCAAGGTTTGCCATCACTGGTAAAGAGATTGTGGGGGCATTTCTTCTCCCTTTGTGTTTTTTTGTTATTAGTTTTTAACCAATAAATGTCTTCATGGTGACCTTTTTTGCTTTATTTTTGTGCTGCTTGCAACTTCTTCACAGAAGCTTTATGATGGTATCTGGCAAAATATAGCATTAATTTAAGAAGGGAATTTTGAGCTGAAAACTTGTCTTCCTGTATCGCAGGTCCATGTTAATTTGCTTCTTATGGAAGCGAGGATGCAAGCTGAACTACTGTATGCTCTGCGAGCAATCACCTGGTATATGACCTGATTGGTTTATCTGAAGCAATCGCCCGAAACGAATGTTCAACGGGGAAATCTGCTTTCTGCACTGCCGACTTCCCATGCCTTTCTGGTAGTTACCTTTTTCTCAGAAGTCCATTGTGCCATAATTGCCATCATATCAGCTGTTTGGTTTGTGCTCCTGATTTCTCACATTGAACTGACATTTGAATGTCCTAAAAGAGATGATGCCTTGCTGTCCTGCTTCGAACACCTGCAAGTCTGGTCTTTGCCATCCAGTGATGTTGCGTGTCTTTGCAGTGATGGACTCTTACGAAGTATTGAAGACAAGGGGCCGAGGAAACATGCACTATGATTTCCCATTCGGTCAATAGTGGTGCTGCTGATGTGTTGATGAGACGCGGGACTTCCAATTAAGCTATACAAATGTACATGAACACTGCTACAACCTGAGCCTTGTTATATAACTACACACCGAAAGTGTGCATTCCCATACATTTTGTGCATGTTTTCTGGTTCGTCATCTACAGCAATTTAACAAATTGCTAAACATATGTTGCTGATTTCAGTTATTGGCTTTATATAGTGCTGGAAAAAAAAGCTGTGATTAATGAGTGTATATTATATAGCAACATATTATATATGCTCAAATTGTCTTCCTGAAAATCTATGTATAAATTGTTTTGTCCCCCCCCCCCCCCCCCCCCTAGTCTTCAGAAGGTATGTTGCCATTCTCTGACAACAGAGAAAGTGAAATACCTCTTTGGTTGTGGGGTGCACACTTAGTTGTATCACACTGCTGTCTGTATAGCAGTGGTTAGGGTGGAGGGATGTGTAGGTAGCTTGTGTGGCTTAACCATTCATAAAGTCATTTGCAGCTGCTGAAATATCACCCGCAGTTTACAGTTTCAAACTTGATCAAGATGTGAATGTTAAGTTAAAAAAAAAAAAAAAAAAAAAAAGTTATTGGAAAACTAATGTATGGAAGGGTTTGTATTATGAACGTAAATATCTTTTTCAGTATTAATGACTTTTTTAAAATAAAGAACATACATGTTGATTTGCGTGTTTTTTATTCTTTATTAAATTTATTTATTTTTCTCATTTGAATGAGTTTACTTAAGTGTCATACTAGATGATTGTTTGTGTAATAATTGTTTTTGAATGTGGTGGCAGAGAAGAAAAATATTTCAGAATTTTAGTAGTGTAACATATCAAGAAAATATATGAATAAAAAAAAAAAGTCCACTAGCGTAGTTTAAAAGGATGTATATGTAAAGTTATCAAATCCATAGAATAAGACCTACTTACCCACAAGTGTACTGCAGATAAAAAAGTTGCCTTGCAAGAGGTTCATCTTTATTTATTATTATACAGGGTTTCTATAGCCCCAACAGTTTGTGCAGCGCTTTACAACATCGGGAAGACAGTACAATTTCAATACATGGGGGATCAGAGGGTCCTGATCATTAGAGCTTACAATCAAGAGAGGGGGCGCGCAAGTGGAACACAGGGTAGTAGCTGTGGAGGATGATCAGAGGGGCAAAAAGAAAATTCAGTTGGGGGTAGGATAGGCTTCAACAGGATGCTTTGGAGCAGGGAACAGAGAAAGGACAGTGTCCTCATTAAGGTTGAAGGCTGAGAGAAAATCTTTGATGTAAGACCATTTTATCCTTGGGAAGAAGCAGGGACAGACCTTTTTATGAGAGAGTTGCGAACTCAGAAACAGGCCTGACATGATGGCCAACAAGAAGGCCACTTCGCAGGAGGGATCACCCAAAGTTGCCTCCCTAATGAATTCAAAGGGTAGTTTCTGCTGAGCAGAGCGGACCAAAATTGAGAGCCTAAGGAAGCACAGGGTGCTGTAATAGAGGTTTTTAAGATGCCTTCAATAAAAGGCTCGAACAAGGGAAAGCTAAGCCAAAGGTTTCTAGAATAGGATTGATAAGGCTGAAACCTGTCCCTTAAGAATACTTAAGGCCAATCTCCTAACTGTAGGAAGATGTGAAGTAGAGGTACAGAGCAATCTCTGGCATTAAAATGCCTGTGTTCACATCTGGGGGGGGGGACAAAAAAAAAAAACGTGTTCACGACAGGCAAAATATGATTTCCAGGTATTGTAGTGTGTGTTTTTTATTTTTTTTAAGTTGCTTTTCTGAGGTAAGATGGGAATGATAGTTGGAGATGCCCTTGTCCTTTAAGACCTGGGTTTCAACAGCCATGCTGTTAAAGCCAGTGCCTGGAAAGCAGGAAGGAACAGGGGATCATTGGTCCTGGCCACAAACAGGAGAAACATGAGGCTAGGATGTCCACATATGGGGTCCCCCTTTTTTCTTTTTCTGACATAGGAGGTTGATGATGTTGGGATAAGAGGACCATTCCCCCCCCCCCCCCCCCCCCCATGACCGATATAGGCCACAGCTGTAAAGTTATCCAATTTCACCCTGATTGGGTGTCCCTGAGGGGGGCACTAGATTTTTATAAGTTACAGCATGTTTATGGGGAGCTTTTCTTTTCTTTGGGACCAGATTCCTTGAACCATGAGGGATTAGAACATACCTCCCCAGTCTGAGACTGGCATCTTATCACCTTCCACGATCATTAAATTACTTTCCCACTGCCAAGGTCAGGTTGCAAATCCACCAAGTTAGGTTCTTGCTTGACTGGAGAGAAGAAAAAGAGTGCATGTTCCAGGCCAATAGAATTTTGTGCTGAAGGGGCCTTGAGATTAACTGAATAAAAGGGCCACCTTGGATGAGGATACCATAAAGCCCTGACCCTTTAATGGGTAATCGCACTGAGAAATTTTCATTTGCAGTCCAAGCATCGAGAGGCAAGTTTGTTTGCTGGAAGGAAAACCTTTTGCCTGGACCTTGTCTAGGATGAGTACCCTAAGGCCTGAATGTCCTGAGTTTCTAGGAGAGTGAGTAGCTGTGAAAGCACCTTTTTGTTAATACTCCGGGGCCAAGACTAGGCTAAATAGCAGTGGACAAATTGAAAGGGTTTGTCCCCTACTTCAAAGCACAAAATGTGTTTGATGAGGTGGTTAACTGAGACCATGCAGGTAGGCGTCCTGTATGTCTACTGATACAAGATACTCCACTTGTCTTAGGCAATTACTGACCTTGTGGAGGGACTGAAGTCACCATTCCATGGGACAAGAGTTGATTTTAGGGTAGTCTGTAAATCTGAAACGTAAGGGGAAGTTTCTAGTTTCTATTTTGTGCCTCTTTGAAACGAAAGATTGAATCCATAGGTCTAGGTCCCTCAGTGCAACCTACACGTCATTCCCCATTAACTCTGAAGAGTAAGGGTGTCACTTCATTGTGAAGGTGGCTTTGGGGCAGATGTGGTGAACTTAGTTACAAGTCTTGCTCTGAAAGGAAGGGCTGAATTTTTGCATTGGTTCTTGGTTAATGAAAGTAAAAGCACCCGAGGAGGTGGGTTTTGATATACACTTTTATTTATTAATGTTTTTGTGAAAAAAAAAAGTGCTTTTCCTTCTGTGATCTTTTTATAAACGTATCAAGCCTATCACCAAATAGGCTTCCTCCTGCAAAAAGCATATGGGGGACGCGCCTTTTTACAGGCAGCTTCAGCTACCCTTGCTTTTTAGCCATAAGATTCTGAGTATAGGGACAGAAATAAGAGCCCCCCCCCCCTTTTTTTTTTTTTTTATAGGGTGGGGGTTGGCAAGTTGTCAAGCTACCCAGCGACTGCTGACAGGCAGGGCCAGTGCTAGACTATTTTTCGCCCTAGGCAAGACCAGATACTTGTCCTGATGACGTGTCAAACGAAACGTACGTCGAGGCGGTATCCAGTCACGTTCGTACACGCACAGTTCCGGTCGTCTTTGGTCATCGGCTGCTCCTTGGTGGAACGCACGCCCTACACCACGAAGAACTACGTATCCATTACGAAACGTTTGTTTTAGGTAAGCAGCCCCAGTTCCAGGTCGGGCACCGGCACCGGCATATGTAAGCAGCCATTTGGCCTTATGTTTTTTTTTTTAATTACTTTTATTATTAAACGGTGTTACGCTATGGATTTTTGTTTGGCTTTTTTTTATATGACCTACCTGAGTCTATGAGGAGAAGCTTCTGTCCATACGAGGTCCACCTTATTCCATGTGAGCAGGGAATCAACCTGCATAAGCCTATTTGACTATCTATCTCTCTAAATAAAGTAGTCAACAGCATCTGGTAAGAAGACATCTTTATCTTCACAAGTGTGGTGTTTTTTCCTATGTCCATAAGTTTTTTGGTGAAGGGACGTGTCACTACGGTATAGAAGATTCCAGTTTTTTTCTGATTTATGGATTCAGAAGGAGTTTTTCACTGAAAAAAAACACTGCTTTGGACTTTGAATTGATATCTATATAAGTTTTTTTGGTGTCACTACCCTATTGGGACTTTATTTTGGTTGTAATAATTTTTTGTTTATTGTATTTTTGTGATATGGTGTTTATCACTTTAGATGCTATATGATTATCAAACTTTCACATTTTTGATATTTATATTTGCTTAAGCGCCCCTATCATCAGTATATTTTTAGCAAGACCACATACTTGCACCCCACCCCAAAAAAAAAAAAAATACAAAATTCAGTCATTCTAGCACCAGAACTCATGCATAACACTAAACAGATGACCTATAAGGGGCTTTGCGTGTGTGCACCCATGAAGCACCAAAAAATGTCAGTACCCTATATTATTTCATAGGCAATGCGTTAAAAGCCCCTGCAGGACTTTAGGTTAGTGTTATGCAGCAGTTCTGATGCTAGCATTATTGCTCTCACTCCAGCATGCATGGTGATACATAACATGTGTAAGGCAATCACATGCATTTGTGTGTGTAAGGGAGGGTGGGCTGTAAAATGTTTTGTATTTTTATGTGTCTTTTAACGTTTAAAACTTTTTTTTTACGTAGGGGAGCAATAGCCTCTTATGCGATAGTATATAGATGACAGGTACTCCTTTTGTAGACATTCAGGGTTAATTAGACCCTGGATGTCTCCTCTGTACTATGCTACAGGTGGGGGGGGGGGGCAGGGCCAGATAGACTGGAGGGGGGATAGAGACAGGGGAAGGGAGGAAGCAGCCATGTGGAAGGGGAGGGGGGTGCAGCCGGGTGGACAGGAGGCGAGGGGGGGTTCTTACCCTGAGGTTATCAGCGGCACTTTTTTGCGGCTCCCTCCACGAGTCAGGCAGTGGCAGCCAGTGTCACAAGATCAGGAGATGGGCACCTCCAACAGCTCCTCCCCATGACAGATCAGCTGATCTCTGGGTTTCACCCCACGGTAGAGATGCTGGGTGAGCAGGGGCGAGCTGCAGGAGCAGCTTAACCTATCAGGACAAGTGGCAGGGTGGCCCGATGTGCACTGTGTCCAGTCCTGACATGGGTGGATCCAACCCGGCTGTCTCTGTGCACTATACCTCCCACCCTGCTCCTGTAATAGTTGCCCAGGGAGGGAGGTGGGCAGAGAGTTGGCAGGGCGGCTGGACACAGCCCCACACAGATCCCAGGTATGGCAGAGAAGAGGAGGCACACTAAATGTGAACAAATGTTATTGTTGTCTGTTGCAAGCTTGACTAAAGTTGAATAGTGTCCCTGCTATAGATGTAGGGCAATTTATGTACCTCATGCACGTGCTGTCCGTTTTCATCCAATCTCTCCATAGAATCCAGCTGCGCTCGACAAGCCCCTCCCCACTCAGTGAGCAGAGAGGGACCTGTCATCCGCCGGCTCGGTGGAAATCAACAGAGAGATCTCCTGCTGAGCCGGCGGACAGAGACGTGCAAGCGGATCCGCTTCGTCTGAATGAGGCCTTAAACTCTGGACTCTGGGGAATGTTGGTGATCAGGCTGGGGGGTCCCAGGCCTAAAGCTGTGTAAGGGACCCCAAAATTTCTGATGGCTGCCCTGCATGTGATACAGTCGGTTATTAGCATTAACACTGCCGTATTTGTTCTTTTGAGGTCCGCTCTGTAACCTAGCAGAAAGTTAAAAAATATATATATTTTTTTCAAAATTGTCTCTTTATTCCTAGCGCAAAAATAAAAACGGCAGCAGTGATTAAATACCACCAAAAGAAAGCTCTATTTGTGGGGGGAAAAAAACGGACATCAATTTTGTTTGGGTACAATGTTGCACAACCGCGCAATTGTCAGTTAACCACTTAAGGACCAGAAGGATTTGCCCACTTAATGACGAGGTCATTTTTAGCGATACGGCACTGCGTTGCTTTAACTGGCAATTGCGTGGTCATCCGATGCTGTACCCCAACAAAATTTATGTTTTTTTTTTTTACCCACAAACAGAGCTTTGTTTTGGTGGTATTTGATCACCTCTGTGGTTTTTATTTTTTGCACTATAAAGAGCGTCAATTTAGAAAATAATTTTTTTTTTTTTACTTTTTGCTATAATAAATATCCACCCCCCAAAAAAAAAAAAAAAACTTCTCTCAGTTTAGGCCGATATGTATTTGTCTACATATTTTTGGTAAGAAGAAAAAAAAAAAATAATCGCAATAAGCGTATATTGATTGGTTTTCACATAAGTTATAGATTTATGGCATTTTTATTATTCCTTTTTTTATTCCTAGTAAGGCCGCGTACACACGCGCGGACTGTTCGCCCAACTTTGTCCGTCCAACAGTTTCGGCAAACAGTCCGCTCAAAATTAGCATGGACGGACATGGCCACACACGACGAACGAACAGTTTGCTGAAACCGTGCGCGATGACGTGAACGGCACGTACGACGGGACGAAAAATACGACGTCCTATACACTGCATTATAGCTTTCGGCGTGAAAATCCTTTCTGAGCATGCGCGCAACTTTGTTTGACGAACAAGCCTACACATGAGCGGACTGTTCGCTGAAACAAGGTTTCAGTGGACAGTTTTTCGGAAATTCCGAAAAACCTTGTCCGTCCAACTGTCCGCTGAAACTGTCCGCTGAAAGCCCACACACGAGCGGACTGTCCGCCCAAACACTGTTCAGCGGACAAAGTTGGGCGAACAGTCCGCCCGTGTGTACGCGGCCTAATGGCAGTGATCTGCGAATTTTAGCAGGACTGCAACATTCCGGCAGATAGATCGGACACTTGACACTTTTTTGGGACCACTGACATTTATACAGCAATCAGAGCTAAAAATAGCCACTGATTACTGTGTAAATGTCATTGGCAGGGAAGGGGTTTACACTAGGGGGACGATAAATGGGTTAAATGTGTGTCCTAGGGAGTGTTTCTAACTGTGGAGGGATGGGATTGCCTGGAGGAGACCGATCACTGTTCATAATCAGTATGAACAGCAGATCTGTCTCGTCTCTCCGGACGGAGAGAGAGAGGGACTATTTACATTGACAGATCTCCATTCTGTCTCTTTCAGGAGTGATCGCAGGTACCCGACAGACATCACGGCGCCCCCTAGTGGTCCTAAGGCGGCTGACGCAACACCTATGGCGATTTTCCCAGGGAAGCCAACCTGCCGCAGTATAAACTGCGGTGGCTGGTCCTTAACTAGTTAAAGCAATGCAGTGTCGTATAACAAAAAATGGCCGGGTCATTAAAGGGGCAAATCCTTCTGGGGCTGAAGTGATTAAATATACTTTAAGTGAATTGTAGGTTACATATGATGGTTTGCCCTTCTCACAACAACTGAATGGCAGGTAGCAAAGGAAGTGCAAGTGTGCTGTTGTTGAGCAAGGGCTAAACTAAACCTGGTGCCTTTCTCCATTTGGGCACAGCACAGGTTCATTAATAAACAAAAACAAAAAAAAGACATACATAGGAAGGATGCTATTGCCCTCTTCCTGCTACCTACCTGTCCCACAAAATAAGCAAGCAATAATCAAAGTATAAGCTCCTATTTTGCACATTTGTTTCAGGCCAGTGACTCACTGAACACTGAAGCTAGTGAACTAAATTACTGTTAGGAAATTCGCATTTCTATTTTATTCATTGATGGACATGGCTTTCTCTGGTCTTCATGGTTGGGTTGTATTGCCACATGTAGCATTAGGGCACCAAGCACAAAACAAAAGCTTAGTCTAGCGGTGGCCCTGCTGGTGGCCAAAGCCCCTTACTTCCCAAAGAGTAAAGTTTTTGACATAGTATAAAGGATTTAGGACCTAATTTTCCCTTCTGTCCTTTAGTTCCATGTTTTTTTCTATTTTGTTCCTCAGAAGCGATCCATTTTATTGAGCTCTTCCACTGAAGGTGATCTATCAAGCTGCTGGATGACAGGCTGGATAGTATCCTTGTAGTCTCTCCCGTTTCAGTCATCAAGCTCATACAGTTCTTTGCTAAATATGAGATCAGCTGCGACAGTCTAGAGTTTTTGCTCCTAAGGACCATAATGACTAGTCGATCTAAGGCTTTTCTGCCAAAGGATTTCCCCAAGGTGAGCAGTGCCCCAGTCATGGTTTGTGGTGTCCTGTTTCTCCTGCCAACAGAACCTCAGGATCCTAACCTGGCCAGCGTAGTGATAAGTAGTGGGTCTCCCTCACTGTTTTCTCCTACCTTGTATGTGGGGTATGGTGCTTCTCGCCTCCCCTTCCCCACACTGTGGTGGTCCAGTGTTGGCTGTGCAGGGACTAGGCTTCCTTGTATAACTTCAGAGGACTTGTCACTGTTGCAGCCATTTAGGGGAACTTGGCAGGAGTTCTTGGCTGCAGTCTGCCTGGGGACACTGTAGGTGTGAAACCCAACTCTTCCTTGCTTCTAAAGCCTTTGGGAACTGTGGACCATTGCCGCATTTGTTATGGACACTATATCCTTTTTTTTGTACTGTTTTCCCAGCTTCTGGGATGGGACTGCTCTCCACAAATGCTCTGCAAATCTGTGTGGCTGCAGGAAATGGCTCTCCCCTTCCAGCTAAACAACTGCTGGGTAGTTCCAGGTTCTCTTCCGCTCTGTGTTTTTTGTCTGCAACATTGTGGGCAACATATCTAACATGGCATATAAGGGAAATAGTCCCTCTGCTTTGGAACTCTTGGACAGGTTCTACTGCCCTTGTGCAGACTGAGGGTCTATTCACCTAGAGTACCTGGATGTGGTCATGCCCAGCAGACTAGCCAAGGTATTTCTCCCATACACAGTTACATAGCTAGTAAGGCTCAATAATAAAATAAATAAAAAAAAGTCCATCTAGTATTTAAGAAAAAAAAAAAAGAAAACCTTTTTATTATCAATCCCATATCTACAGATTGATCCAGAGGAAGGCAAAAGAACAATTGAAGCATGGTCTTGTGCCCTGCTTCTGCCATGACCAACATGCATCCCACATCGGCCCTTCTGGTTCTTGACCAGAGGCTATCTGCATGAGAGAGCCTGGGCTGGGAAAAGGCTGTCATTTAGTGGAACTGCATTACTTGCTGCTTTTTGGATCACACATTGTGAGTACATATTATCCTTGTTTTTATGAAAGCTAATAAACTACACTTAGTCGGTGGCAAGGTTTCTTTTTCCTTGTCTTTACATACAGTACATATGAGTCTGCAAGCAAGAGTCAACCTAATTCTGATAATATAAAATAAATGCAGCGCTAAAAGTGGAAACATTACTAAAGGAATAGTATATATATCTATCTATATTTTAAAATTAATGTGTAAAAAAAAAAGAAAAAAAATGTCCATGCTCTCATGAGACCCATGCAATCCAAATTCATAAGTGATCTGATTGCACCACGCGATCCACCACCATGTAAAGATGGACTCTTACCAGAATGATAGGACCCTATCACAGAGTCACAAATGCCCAATATACAGTTGTGCTCATAAGTTTACATACCCTGGCAGAATTTATGATTTCTTGGCCATTTTTCAGAGAATATGAATGATAAACACAAACTTTTCTTTCAATCATGGTTTGTGTTTGGCTGAAGCCATTTATTTTTAATCAACTCTTTTTAAAAATCATAATGACAACAGAAACTAGCCAAAATGACTGTAATCAAAAGTTTACATACTCCAGTTCTTAATACCGTGTATTGCCCCCTTTAACATCAATGACAGCTTGAAGCCTTTTGTGGTATTTGTGGATGAGGATCTTTATCTTCTCAGATGGTAACGCGTCCCATTCTGCTTGGCAAAAATCCTCCAGTTCCTGGAAATTCTTGGGCTGTCTTGCATGAACTGCACGTTTGAGCTCTCCCCAGAGTGTCTCAATGATATTGAGGTCAGGAGACTGAGATGGCCACTCCAGGACCTTCACTTTATTCTGCTGTAGCCAATGACAGGTGGACTTGGCCTTGTGTTTTGGATCATTGTCATGTTTGAATGTCCAAGTACGTCCAATGCTCAGCTTCCTGACTGATGAATGCAAATGTTCCTCCAGTATTTTTTGATAACATACTGTATTCATCTTGCCATCAATTTGGACCAAATTTCCTGTGCCTTTGTAGCTCACACATCCCCAAAACATCAGCGATCCACCTCCGTACCTTTCATCATAAGCCTTGTTGACTCCTCTCCAAATGTAGCATTTATGGTTGTGGCCATCACTCCAAATGACTTTGTGCCAGAAGGTTTGAGGCTTGTCTGTGGTGTTTGGCATATTGTAAGGGGGATACTTTGTGGCATTTGCGTAGTAATGGCTTTCTTCTGGCGACTCGACCATGCAAGTACCTCCTTAGTGTGCATCTTGAAACAGCTAATAAAGGAATATATAGAAGAGCGCCTCCACAGCGCGCTAGGGAAGTTCTCAAGTGCACGTATAGCTTGAGAAAGGAGCGCGCATGCCGGAACGAGGCTTGCGCAAGCTCAGAAACGCGTTGTGCTTTTGGGTACCCCCCCGGCTGACGTCACACGCTGTCTACGAGCCAGTCTGAGTCTCTGTGCATCACAGAACACAGCAGAGCTTCCCCTAGCACGCTGTGGAGGAGGATTCATCCAGTAACAGCACCAGAAAAAGGGAACAGTGTTTTGACTATCAAACGGAGGACAATAATAATTATGGATGTAAGTGAGACTTTTATTAATTGTATAAAATAAATGCACTTTTTACTGATTTGGCGCTCTTCTATATATTCCTTTATTGGTATCCTATTCATGAGATGACTTCACTCTAAAGAAGCAGCTGCCGCAGGTGATTGTGCACATACATCCCTTATCCTCTAAGGACAGCAAGCAACCTTTCTGGATTTTCAGCAAATTCCAAGTACTGTTTTCTCAGATAACTTTTTTAAAAAACATCTTGCTTTGATAAAAACTGTTTTGAATTTATTTTAATGAACAATACAGACTGAACTGAAAAGGACACACCAGTATCTTTTAAAGCGCTAGTATCTTGTGTTGTTTTTTTATCATATCTTGAAACAGCTACACCACGTTTTCAGAGAGTCCTGTATTTCAACTGAAGCTATTTGTGGGTTTTTCTTTGTATCCCGAACAATTTTCCTGGCAGTTGTGGCTGAAATTTTACTTGAAACAAAACCACGGTCAGGTAGACCAACAGAACCCCTCATTTTCCACTTCTTGATTAGAGTTTGAACACTGCTGATTGGCCTTCTCAATTCCTTGGATATCTTTTTATATTCCTTTCCCGTTTTATACAGTTTAACTATATTTTCCCGCAGATCCTTTGACAGTTCTTTTACTTTCCCCATGACTCAGAATCCAGAAACATCAGTGCATCACTGGATAAAAGATGCAAGAGTGCCAGGAGTCCAGAAACGCATTGACCTTTTATACACACTCACTAATTACAAGCAAACAGATCACAGGTGAGGATGGTTACCCTTTAATAGCCATTCAAACCCCTTTGTGTCAACTTGTGTGCATGTTATCAGGCCAACACCAGGGTATGTAAACTTTTGATCAGACCATTTAGGTAGTTTCTGTTGCCATTATGATTTAAAAAGAGTAAACACAGTTGATTGATAATAAATGGCTTCAGCCAAACACTAACCACGAGTGAAATTTGTTGTGTCATCATTCATATTCTCTGAAAAATGGCCAAGAAATCATAAATTGATATGTAAACTTATAAGCACAACTTTACTTCAGATAACAATACATCAGCATTGAACAAAATAAAGTTTTATTTCCCAACACCGCCAGAAAATAGCGCATTTAATTTAAATTGGCTATTAAAAGGAACTTTACCCATAACAACATGATGAAAAAATAAATAAATAACATTCTTTAGCAAAGAACATACATTTCGCATTAATAATTATGCTACCAAAATTAGTGTGTGCTGTAAATTGTCTCCAGCATTGTTCCTGTTTCTTCTTGCTGGAGGCTGCAATTCTGCTGAACAGCAGTAAATCTTAAAGTGGAACTAAACTCATCAATTTAATAGTTTCAAAAAACAGTTACATTCCTGAAATGCCTGGATTGCCAACTGTCATTTTTGCTTGTGTCCTTAACCAAACTATCAAGCCATCAAATGGCTGGTGTCATGTGATCACATGTGCAGTACCATGTCAGTTGTAGATCAAACAAAAGCAGCTTCCTTGGCTTTAAAGAATAGAAGGATTTAATTATGCTTTATAGTGGTTGTAAACCCTTACAAGCCACTTTTTTCTACAGGTAAGCCTATAATTAGGCTTACCTGTAGCTACCCAGGATATCTCCTTAACCTGCATGGTTTAGGTAGGAGATATCCCCTGTATCAGCATGTGCCCTGAAGCAATGGCACGTTCGTACCATTGCTTCAGCGAGTGTGCCATTACCGGCAGATCCCGCACACATGCGCATGAGTGAGGTCATCGCGGCTCCAGCCAATTACAGCACTGGAGCTCGCGATACCCGGAAGTAACTCTGGGAGCGCTGTCGCCGACCGGAGCTGTGCACTGGGGCCTCTGTGGGGACTTTGATCTAAGAAGAGTATTTCATAATGAGCTAGTATGTTGTGCATACTAGCTCATTAGGGCTCTTTTACACGGGACGGATCCCTGATGATCCGCCCCGTGGACATCCGCTTGCTCAGCCTATTAGGCTTACCTATAGATACACATTATGCCTTGGAGTTTACTTCCACTTTAAACAGTATATTATTTTTAATGTTTTACATCGCTATATCTGCAAAGGGGATCTAGCATGATTAAATTTTCTGACTATAGATTCACTTTAAGTAGTAACTTCTCTATTTAGATTGTATGAAAAGAAGTGCAGGCTTTCAGAAAAAATTATTTTCAAACAGCAGCTAATATCAATTTGAAACTTTTAGGCTGGGTTTACACTATTGCAAATTGGATGCGGGTTTCTCCACATCCAATTCGCATAGCAGGAGATTGTGACCAACTCTCTATGAAGCCAGTTCACACATCTCCGCAGCGGCTTCAGTGTGAACTGCACAGGAGTCCTGTGCGTATTTTGGGTCTGAATTCAGCCCAAAATTCGGGTTGAAATCGGAGCTGAAATGGTGAATGGAGACGCACTGGACTGTGTTCTTAAGTGTGAACCCAGCCTTGACGTTGAAAACACTGAGCATGTACTGTTTTTTAAAAGAATCACCATTAATATTTCCAGTACACATGTGCAATCAGCAAAAAGTCTAGAAAGGCTCAGGCAGAGGTTCCAGATAGGAATGATGATGGTGGATTTTGTCCAATAGCTTTATGGCCACAGGTTTAAATTCTACTTCCCAGCATGTTCTATGATATTCCAGTAAATCTACATTCCAGCAGCAATCCTCAGTGATTTGTTCATCTTAAAAAAAAACAAACACATAAATATATAAATTCTACTTTAAATGTAACTTCAACTAAAAAATATGACAGAACTACTTCTAAAATTCATTTAAGTATTTAAAACAATTTCTAAATAATTACATTCCTGATAATGCATTTATCTTTTCATGTGAGTGTTAGATTGGGGTCAGGTTTCTATTATAGCAGAAAAAAAAATCATTTGGTTTCTGCAACACTACCCTATTAGACCACAGAGTATATAAATGTTTACTCACCAAGAAAAGAAGCCAAGAGGTCCAAAAGTGTATTGGTTTCTTCATTACCAATAACCGTTTCTGCCTCATTTACATCCTCATTGAAGTTCCATAAAGCTTTGCATACCACTGTGGCCAGCTGCCAGTCTGAGGGACCAAAGTCTCGTAAACATTCCACCAACCTTTATGAAGTACATTAAAGTAGACATATCATTACAATTTACACTTCATACATCTGAATCAATAGGGCACATGAGTATTCTCACATTCATTATTTCCTGCCATGAATTAAAACAGGTTACTTCCTTGTGTGACCTACCACCTAAGGAGACCCTGTAAGGACTGTATAAAAACTGTAAAAGCTTTATTCCCCTGCAATAGAAAACAACATATACTCACCCCTATAGCGGCCAGTTTTTCCTACAGACTGTAATGGCCAACTCCTTCTTCGTTGGCCATTACATAGGCTCTCTCTTCATTGGTCCATCTTAAATGCCTCTGCCAGGCTCATCCACCTTACCAGCCATTCATTGTCTTCTACCTATCTCTACCAATGCCTTCACTGGCTTTTACTCGCCCAACAAATAAAATTCACTAACAACCAGTGTGGGCCCATGCACTGTGGGCGCACGGACCCCGCCCCCCCCATCCATGTGCCTGGCTCCTTTCAGGACGCCGGATGCATGGATTCCTATGGCGGGGCGGTACATTTTGAAGCACCTGATTAGAGCCCAAGACTCTAATAGGCTTCAAAGTAGGGTGGGCTCGGGGCGCAGATAGAGTGTGCCCTGATCCCACCCAATTGTGTGACGACAGCAAATTTTCACTATTTTCACACTAACCTTCCTCCCCGCCAAGCAGGAGGGAGGACATCAGACCTGCTTCCTTGCTTCCTGATTGGCCAAAGCGCCAGGCCACCCTATTGGATGCCTGGCGCTTAGGAAGAGGAGCGAGGAGACTCGCACTGGAGTGGAGGTCGCTGCCGCTCTGAGAGGAAAATCCCCTTGGCTGCATTCCCCCCAAATGGATTGCAGCTCTGGCACCCCCCTCTCGGATGCCAGATCTACACGCGGGAGGGGCCAGAGCCACGATCCGCTTGTGGCGGGGTTGCAGCCAGAGGCGAGTGTGGGGGGGGGGTCAGAGGGAACAGTGGCTGCATTTGATGGGCACAAGTGGCTGCATTTGATGGGGGGGTTCAGTATTTTTAAGTTTGTTTGCGCCTCCCAAAATATTGTGAGCACCAGCTGCCACTGTTACCAACTCTCTCTGAAAATACGACACCATACTTTCCGTTCCACTCAACACCTTCTGCTCTCTAGCTCCCTTGTCACCTCTTCCCACGTTTTCTTACAGGACTTCTCCAGAGCCTATCCCATTGTCTGGAACTTCATACTCCAATATGTCCAACTATCTCCTACTCTAGCCACCTACAGCAATCCCTGAAAACCCATCTTTTCAGAGAGGTCTATCCTGTCTCTTAACTAATATTAGTAGACTTTTACTTTCTCCATCAGATCATCCCCCACAGTTATTAGTGGTTGTATTACTTAACCCTTCTTTTCAGATTGTAGGATCTAAAGAGCAGAGCCCTCTGATTCCTCTTTTATTAAATTGCATTGTAACTGTACTGTCCCATTTTGTTGGCGCTATATACATCCTTATTCTCCAAAACAAACAATTCCATACACCACCACTACTTAATATTCCTCGGTGAGCTCCTGAACGTCTCCTTTTCCCTCCTCGCTTCTGTTTGTTTGGAATGAGCAATGGATGTTCGTTGCGGCCATGTACACTGCTCTATGCACACTTCACATCCCATAATCTATAGTCGATGTCCAAGGTGGTTTGAGGTGGGAGCAAGAGAGGGGCTACATATGGATGGAGAAAAAAAACTGCCACCCTCCAAGCTGAATCACAGAAACAAACAAAAAAAAAACACACATACACACACACACACACACACACACACACACACACACACACACACACACACATAGTTGGAGGACGATGAGAACAATTTAACAAAAAGATTAACTGAACATTTTTGTTCAAACTAGAGTTTAGCATCACTTTAATGGGATGACAGAATAAAAGTTTCAAAATGAAAACAATGCAATGTAAGCAATGAAGCCAGACAACAAAATTCTGTAGATCCACTGAACAGTCCACCTAGAGCGAAAAATCCCACACACACACTGGCTTTACATCTACTCATCTGAATATAATTCTCTACATTTATTGCCACTAACCCTTAGTGCTAGCAGGATGGGGGGGGGGGGGGTTGTTTATGTTGATTTTGGCATTTTGTGAAAATGTGGTTTTACATAAATAAGCCAATGTGTTCTCTCTGAAAACTGAAAAGTACTATGTGATCTCAGATTTATATTTAGACAGAGGAAGAACATATGGAGCGTGCATACAAATGTTTCTTAACATAGTTACTGAGGTAAATAAATGAGGAAGCTTTAATACTAAAAAGAGGAAATGGCAACAGGGAAATTGGTACTTTGAAGAACATAATGGATTCTACGTTTTAAACTAATGGCTGCAAACACTGTTTTACCTTGGAAAAAAAACAGGATGACTTAATTGAATTTGAAATTTGTTTTTATTAGGGCCAGTGCACACCTGAATCAGACAGGACCGCGACTCGCTCTTCTGTGTGACAGCGGTGCAGCAACTATGTGTTGCCAGCAGCAATCACCATAGGTAATTGCTTACTGTGCAAACAGCTGTGAATACCTGCGGCCAGCAACAAACTATCAGTGAACGGGGCTGGTGGCCGTACCAAGCCGCAGCAGAAATCAGAAGATTTTTGTGCTTCAATTCACACCAGCCTAAATCGCAGGCGTGAATGTAGCCTAAGACAGCCTTAACCACCTCAAGACCGGACACTTTCACCCTCTTCCTACCCAGGCCATTTTTCAGTGTTCAGCGCTGTTACACTTTGAATGAAAATTACTCAGACATGCAACACTGTGCCCAAATTAAATTTTTATCATATTGAAACAGGTTACTGAATTGTTAACACAATGGTCCCCCATCTCCTTAATAGGCAAAATGAATTTAATCAAGACGGCTATTTTATCCAAATTCTTCTACCTTTTTAGAGTCCTGCCCATTTCAGTACCATGCTATTTCTTACGACTTATTCAGAGTAGAATTATCTCCTTTATATGGGGCACAGCTAAACCCCATACCTCTAAATTCACTCTATCTTCCACAACAACGTGGAGGCTTAGGTCTCCCCAATATTTCTGCCTATTATCGTGCAGCTCACCTTGCACATTTACCCAAGTAAAGGAAGTTCCGCTATGCGTAGCAATTGAATCCGTCAATGGTCATCCTATCTCAGTAGCTAATATGTTATGGTTAGGTCGATCAGTTGATCATACCTCTATCTGCAATCCTATCACGAAACACTCTTTATCCATCTGGGATAGATAAATAATCGCCCCATATACCACTTTTATATTTTATTAAAAACCCTGCCTTTTACCCTGCCTTGAGTGCAGCTAATCTATTTAGATTATATAAATTTGTATCCGCATCTTCTTTACGCTCTCTTCCCACTCTATGTGAAACTTATGGACTTGCCAATCAGAATTATTCCGCTATTTACAGATTAACATTTTTTTCCAATCATACCTACAATCAGGCACTGTTTTCCCTGATGCCACATTTTGAGCATATATATAATTATGTTCCACATATCAGAGAACTTATTTAGATTCTTTATAAACAAATTTTAGCTATGTTTCTAAATGGGAACAAGATCTAAATTGCTTATTCGATGATACTTAAAATGGTTCAGTATATGGTTAGCTGCTAAATCTGCTTCCTCTAATGTTATTGCAGTGGAAACAAATTATAAGGCGCTTTCTTGTTGGTATTTACTGTAGTTCCTGCTAGGATAGCGAAATACGCTCCCGATTACCCTGCAGCTTTTTTTCGCGGCTGTTCATATCCTGGCACCCAACGTCATACAGTATATCACAAAAGTGAGTATACCCTTCAGTTTTGTCACATGAAAAGATAGAATAAAATATTTTTAAAAAAATTGAAGACATTACACTTTGCTACAATGTAAAGTAGTAAGTGTAAAGTTTGTATAACAGTGTACATTTGCTGTCCCCTCAAAATAACTCAACACAGCCATTAGTGTCTAAACTGCTGGCAACAAAAGTGAGCACATCCCTAAGTGAAAATGTCCAGATGGGGTAACATTTTGTGTGGCCACCATTATTGTCCAGCACTGCATTAACCCTTCTTGGGCATGGAGTTCCCCAGAGCTTCACAGGTTGCCACTGGAGTGCTCTTCTGCTCCTCCATGCTGACATCACAGAGCTGATGGATGCTAGAGACCTTGCGCTCCTCCACCTTCCATTTGAGGTTCCCACAGATAGGGTTTAGGTCTGGAGATATGCTTGGCCAGTGCATCACCTTTACCCTCAGCTTCTTTAGCAAGGTAGTGGTTGTCTTGGATTCGTTTTTGGGGTCGTTATGTTGGAATACTGCCCTGTGGCCCAGTCTCCGAAGGTTCCCTCAATGAACTGTAGCTCCCCAGTGCCAGCAGCACTTACGCAGCCCCAGATCATGACACTCCCACCACCATGCTTGACTGTAGGCAAGAGACACTTGTCTTTTTACTCCTCAACTGGTTGCCACGACACACGCTTGAAACCATCTGAACAAAATACGTTTATCTTGGTCTCATCAGACCACAGAACATCCATTAATCCATGTCCTTAGTCTGCTTGTCTTCAGCAAACTGTTTGCAGGCTTTCTTGCGCATTATCTTTAGAAGAGGCTTCCTTCTGGGATGACAGCCATGCAGACAAATTTGATGCAGTGTGTGGCGTATGGTCTGCGCACTAACAGGCTGACCCCCCACCCCTTCAACCTCTGCAGCAATGCTGGCAACACTCATACGTCTATTTCCCAAAGACAACCTCTGGATATGAGGCTGAGCATGAGGCCTGTTCTGAGTGGAACATGTCCTGTTAAACCGCTGTATGGTCTTGACCACCGTGCGGCAGCTTAGTTTCAGGGTCATGCCATCTTTTTGTATAGCAACAAATTTTTTTTTCAGATCCTCAGAGAATTCCTTGCCATGATGTGCCATGTTGAACTTCCAGTGACCCGTATGAAAGAGAGAGCGATAACACTAAATTTTAACACACCTGCTCCCCATTCGCACCCGAGACCTTGTAACACTAATGAGTCACGACACCGGGGAGGGAAATGGCTAATTAGGCCCAATGTGGTCATTTTCACTTATGGGGGGGTGTAGTTACTTTTGTTGCCAGCGGTTTAGACATTAATGGCTGTGTGTGGTGTTATTTTGAGGGGACAGCAAATTTTACATTGTTATACAAGCTGTACACTCACTACTTTACATTGTACCAAAGTGTAATTTCCTCAGTGTTGTCACATGAAAAGATATAATAAAATATTTACAATAATGTGTGGGATGTACTCACTTTTGTGAGATAAATGGTGGGATTTTAACCACTTAAATACAGGCCATTTATACACCCTTCCTTCCCAGACCAATTTTTAGCTTTCAGCGCTCTCACACTTTGAATGCCAATTACTCAGTCATGCAACACTGTACCCAAACAAATTTTTTTTCATACAAATAGAGCTTTCTTTTGGTGGTATTTAATCACCACTGGGTTTTTTTTATTTTTTGCGACATAAGTGAAAAAAGAGCGAAAATTTTGAAAAAAAACACACTTATTTTTTAGTTTCTATGATAAAATTTGGCAAATACGTCATTTTTGTTCATAAATTTGGGCCAAAAGTTATACTGCTACATCACTTTGGTAAAAATAACCCAAATTTGTGGATATTATTTAGTCTCTTTGAAAGTTATAGAGTCTACAGGCTATGGTGCAAATCATTGAAAATTGATCACATCTGATCACACCTGATGCACTGATGGCCTATCTCATTTCTTGAGGCTCTGAAATGTCAGGAAAGTACAAATACCCCCAAAATGACCCATTTTTGAAAAGCAGACAGTCCAAGGTATTTAGTAAGAGTAATGGTGAGTTTTTTGAAGCTGTAATTTTTTCCCACAATTCTTGGGAAAATTAAGAATTAGTTTTTTTCACAAAATTGTCAAGTTATTTTTTACACACAGCATATGCATACTTCCAATTACACCCCAAAATACATTCTGCTACTCCTTCCGAGTATGGCGATACCACCTGTGTGGGACTTTTACATAGCCTGGCCACACAGAGAAGTCCAGCATGCAGGGAGCACCGTCAGGGGTTTTAGGAGCATAAATTACACCTCTAATTACCTAACAACCTATTACATTGTGAAGGCCCTGGAGCACCAGGACAGTGGAATTACAAAATGACCCCATTCTGGAAAGCAGACACCCCAACGTCTATTCTATGAGGCATAATGAGTCTTTTGAACAGTTCATTTTTTTTCACAAGTCTTTGGAAAAAAGTGAAAAGAAAATGAAAACATTTTTTTTTTTTTACACAAAGTGGTCAGTTTAAAAGATATTTCTAACTCAAAGCATGTACATAGCAAAAATATTACACCCCAAAATACATTCTACTATTCCTCCTGAGTATGGCGATACCACATGTGTGGGACTTTTACACAGCCTGGCCACATACAAAGGCCCAACATGCAGGGAGCACCGTCAGGCATTCTAGGAGCATAAATTACACCTCTAATTTCCTATCGACATATTACACTTTTGAAGGCCCTGGGACAATGGAATTACCCACAAAATGACCCCATGTTGCAAAACAAACACCCCAAAGTATATTCTATGAAGCACTATGAGTCTTTTGAATGGTTAATTTTCTTACACAAGTCTTCATAAAACGTGGAAAGAAAATTCATTTTTTTTTTTTTTACACAAAGTTGTCCATTTATAATATATTTCTAATACATAGCATGTATATAGCAAAAACTACACCCCAAAACACATTATGCTACTCATCCCGAGTATGGCTATACCACATGTGTCAGACTTTTACACAGCCTGGCCAAATACAGAGGCCCAACATTGAAGTAGTACCTTCAGGCGTTCTAGGAACATAAATTACACATCTCATGTCATTCCTACCCATCACATTTTTGAAGGTCCTGGAGCACCAGGACAATGGAATTACCCACAAAATGACCCCATTTTAGAAAACAAACACCAGTGTGTCTTCTATGAGGCATGGGCTGCAAATAGATACTCGGGGTGCTCCGATGGCCTGCTGACAGGCACTCGGGGTGCTCCGATGGCCTGCTGACAGGCACTCGGGGTGCTCCGATGGCCTGCTGACAGGCACTCGGGGTGCTCCGATGGCCTGCTGACAGGCACTCGGGGTGCTCCGATGGCCTGCTGACAGGCACTCGGGGTGCTCGACAGGCACTCTGGGTGCTCCGATGGCCTGGTGACAGGCACTCCGATGGCCTGGAGACAGGTACTCGGGTACTCAGATGAGCTGGGACAGGTACTTAGATGGGCTGGGACAAGTACTCGGGTACTCAGTTGGGCTGTGATGGGTGATGACAGATACTTTGATGGCTGGTGACAGGTCCTCTTTATTAGGGGGTAATCAGTGTGTGTTGGTGTACACTAAGTGGTAACGAGATGTTACCACAATCTCCTTCTCATGTGTGAGGAGGAGAACCCGGTAGCATCTCGTTACAGAGGTTTGTTGACATTCTGTGACCGGCTGTGATTGGACACAGCCGGTCACGTGGTAAAGAGCCAATTTCATTTTCTCTTTCTGCAATTGGGGTTGGGCTATATCAGGATGACAAGCCTCATCCCCGATCGCCACTCTACACGCACCGTTCACGTAGACAGTACATGTGACCGGCTGTGTCCAATCATATATATTGCAATAAGTCACTGATTACTGTATAAATGACACTGGCAGGGAAGGGGATAAACACTAGGGGGCAATCAAGGGGTTAAGTGTGTTCTAGGGAGTGATTCTAACTGTGGGGGGGTGGGCTACCACTGACAAGACAGTGATCACTGCTCCAGATGACAGGGAGCAGTAGATCCCTGTCATGTCACTAGGCAGAAAAGGGAAATGCCTTGTTTACATAGGCATCACCCCATTCTCCCTCTCATGATCGCAGGCCACTGGCAAACAGAGTTCGCGGAAAACACGTGGAGTGCATGCGCACGTGCAAGGTGGCAAATTCAGGGAACATACAGTTAGGTCCATATATATTTGGACACCGGCACAATTTTAGATTTTTACAGGTATTTACCAAAACATATTCAAGCTATAGTTCTGTAATGGATATGTACTGAAAGTGCACACTCAGGTTTAATTTGAGGGTATGTACATCCAAATTGGAGGAAGGGTTTAAGCATTACAGCTCCTAAGAAGAGCCCACTCCCCCCTTTTCAAGGGTCCAAAAGTAATTGGACAGTTAAATCAAAAGCTGTTTCATGGCCAGGGGTTAGGCTACTTTGTTATTTCTTCAATTAAGCAGGTAAAAGGTCCAGAGTTGATTCTAAGTGTGGTATTTGCATTTGCAATCTATTGCTGTGAACCTATATCAAGTGTTCAAAGGAGCTGTCCATGCAAGTGAAACAGGTCATTGTAAGGCTTCAAAAACAAATCCATCAGAGAGATAGCAGCAACATTAGTAGTGGCCAAATCAACAGTTTGGTACATTCTGAGGAAAAAAAAAAAAGCACTGGTAAGCTTAGCAACATAAAAAGGCCTGTACAACCACGGAAGACAACAGTGGTGGATGATCGCAGGATCCTCTCTATGGTAAAGAAAAAACAATCATCCAGACGCGTGAAGGACAGTCTCCAGGAGGTGGGTGTAGCTTTGTCAAAGGCTACAATCAAGAGAAAGCAAATACAGAGGTTTCATCACAAGGTGCAAACCATTCATAAGCCTGAAGAAAAAGCCAGATTCGATTTTGCTCAAAAAAATCTAAAAAAGCCAGACCAGTGCTGGAAAAGCATCATTTGGATGGATGAAAGGAAGATTAACCTGTACCAGAATGACGTGAAGAAAAAAAGTGTGGAAAAGGCTTGGAACAGCTCATGATCCAAAGCACACAACATCATCTGTAAAACATGGTGGAGGCAGTGTGATCGCATGGGAATGCATGGCTTCCAGTGGCACTGGGTCAGTGTTTATTGATGATGTGACAGAAGACAGAAGCAGCCGGATGAATTCTCCAGTGTTTAGAGATATACAATCAGCCCAGATTCTGCCAAATGCAGCAAAGTTAATTGGATGGCATTTCACTTGCTGAAGGCAAAACTAAAGGCAGAAAGACCCACAAAGAACAAATCAAGACATCTGCAGTTAGAGCCTGGCAAAGCATCAGAAAGGAGGAAACCAAGTCTGGTAATATCCATGGTTTTCAGAATTAAAGCAGTCATTGCCAGTAAAGGATTCTCAACAAAATACTAAAAATTTACATTTTATTTATGATATAAATTTTTCCAATTACATTTTAGCTCCTGAAATGGGGGGGGGGGGGGGGGGTAGACTGTGTATAGAAATGGTTGCAGTTCCTAATTGTACTTAATATTTATGTTCAACCCATTGAATTAAAGCTGAAAGTCTGCATTTAAAATGTATTTGGATTGTTTTGTTTTCATTTTATTCTGGTGGCATACAGAGCCAAGAGTATGAAAATTGTGCCCGTGTCCAAATATATATGGACCTAACTGTAGCTTAGGCCGGCCATAGACGGTTCAAATCTGGCCTGGTTCAGCAGAAACCAGAGGAGAGTCGAACCATGTATGGGCAGGCTGAATGTATCAAGTTGATTAATTGATCAATTTGAGTACAACCAGCCTGCCAGATTTTAATTTTGATTGTCTTCTCCAGGCGGGGACGGTTTCCCTCAGCGCCACCCCGCTGGTAGAAAACAATGGCATGGCGGGAGGAATTCACCTATCAACACCACTGTCCGTGGTTGGAGGAAAGGACTTTGCTCCATATATGGCCTGCCTTCGTGTAGCATCACCTATAGCAGTTTGAGTTCCTATAAGCCGCAGGGGGTGGCTGGGACTGGTGTCTGACAGGAACAGTCAGTTGGAAGTGCAGATGGGTCAGCTCAGGCTGCAGGCAGAGACATGGTCAGCAAACAGGAAAGGGATCAATTCCAGACAGCAGGCAAAAAAGTGATCAATAAACAGGCCAGGGTTCGTACAGGCGAAGGCAAAGGCAACAGCTGCACTGGCAGTGATCAGGAACATGGCTACTGGCTTACACTAGTCTGGTGACACTGGAACTGGTGTGAGGACAATCAGAGACACGGTTGCTGGCGTTTTAGAAACTGACTGGTGTGGCGGTGATCGGGTGTAATGAATGGTGGTGTGATGGTGACTGGTAATGCGACTGGTGTGGCAACGATCAGAGGCACTAAGTGGTACGGCAGTAATTATGGACACGGAGTAGATGTTGGTAAGTAGGGACACTGACTGGTGAGGCAGTGATTACAGATACTGACAGCACTGGTCTGATGACGTTCTGCTGTGGCAGTGATCAGAGATAATGGAGGGGATAGCAGACCATCCAGCCATTATACAACATAGTGACACTGCATTTGCTCTGATGACAGTATATAAAAATGTTTTTCTTTTTTTTTAACCCGTGCATTCTCCCGGAACAACGCTTGTCCTGCCTGGCTGTACATTTACAGTGGCTAGGTGGAAACTATGAAAAGAAGCCCTCTTTGACCTTTCTAATGGAGCAATGTGAGAGGGCCACACCTTTCAAGCACACCTGTGCCCTGCACTTAGGTGCCAAGCGGCTGTTGTGAATCAGAAGATAGGGAAATGGAGGAAATCTGTTTGCTTTATTTCATGAACCTACCACTTAAAAGTGTTTGTAAAACCCAAATCTATTTTAAAGCAGAGCTCCAACCCAAAGGGGAAGCTCTGCTTGTATGGCTCCTCCTTCAGCGGGTACCTGGTTTTGAATCCCACTTCTGGCTGAGCTTGCCACGGCAAACTCAATTGGAAGTTCGCCTCCCCTTCTCCTTCCCATGCCTCCGGGCTATTCACAAAGCGCAGCGCAGTAGGGAACCAGCTGTGAAGTCACAAGGCTTCACTGCCAGTTGGCTGAGATGGGGACAGCAGCACCCAAGAGCTGATTAAAAAAAAAAATCGGCCTGGGTGAAGACACCACTTTATTCGTGGACAGGTAAGTGTCCTAGTATTAAAAGTTAGCAGTTACAGTATTTGTAGCTGCTGACTTATTTTCTGAAGGAGCCTAGAGCTCTGCTTTAGGTATGCTTGGCCTTATGTCTCACTGGATACAGCTTTAAAGGCTTAAACCTATTTTTTTTTATGTTTTTTTATTTTTTTTGCGAGGCAGTGGTTTAGCTTTTTTAGCTTGAAATGGAAAGTGTTGTTAATGACAGAATCTCCAGGCAAGAAATTTTGCAACAGTTTAACAAAAATTTGCATAGGAAAATTGTATGCATAATGCCAAACATACTGTACAATAGTGGGTTTACATACACTTTAATAATCCAAATTTTTTAATTTTTTTGTAATTCCTTTATTTGCCAAAGAAAGTTACATGTAACAGTCAAAAGAAACAGTGTTTACAGAATCTCAAACCAATAACAGATAGGTAATCAAGGGCAGAGTCAGAAAACAACAGGCCCAGCATTGCACAAAACATGCAGTCATAATAACGGATACGTTTGTGTAGATAGTGCTCAGTGCACCACACTGGGGTGTCTATCATACATTTATAGAGAGGACAAGGCTTATGTGCTTTAATGCGTGAAACCACGAGATGAACTGAAGTAAAGTAAAGTATAAACATACAATAGAAAGGAGCAACTGAGCTTAGGATTTTCAGGTAGCGTAGCGGGAGGTAATACTTCCCTTGGACTTAAGCCCAGGGATGGGGCAAAATGGAAGCGGAATATATACCAGGATATACTTCATATCTGAGGGGCATATCCCATCACTGGGTCTCCAAAGGATAACTAAAGAAGAAGGGGGGGGGGGGGGTAGGACCAGGGGAATAACCCGAGTGGGGGTGGATGTGGGAGTAGAAGAATCCAGAGTAGAAGGAGCTGGGTGTATACGGGGATAGAGGAAGAGAGAAGGAGTAGAGGGTCTCTCACTCAGGGAGTAGAGCCAGATCCGGGAATGCTAGCTCGTTTGTGCCACCTCCTGTAAATAAGCATCAGTGTATAAAAAGTGGTTCCAGGGTCGCCGGGTCTCTCAGAAGGTCGCTGTGAGATCCTCCATGTCTCTCAATTCGTTTACCTTGGAGAACCAAAGAGATTTTGATGGGGGGGTTTTCCGATCTCCAACAAAGGGGGATGCATGCTCTGGCCACGTTTAGTAGCTGGATTGTGAGAGAGGCCTTATATTTCCCGATTGGTCTGTCTGAAAGATGAAGCAGACAGGCCGCCGGGTTCCCTTCCAGGTCAACATTGGTCAGGTGCTTGACTGTACAGATCTCCTCACCTCCCATCTGGTTAGAAAGGGTGGGATATATCCCTCCGCTGGTCAAATCAGAGATGCATATAGTATTGAGGGGCCATGGCGGACTGGTCCCCCCCCCCCCGGCAGCGCAGGGGTTCTAATTCTGTGAGTTGGCGAAAAGCGCCTTGTGTCCAATGACACCTACGCACAAAGTTGCGTAGCTGGAAGCCGCTCCAGAAGTCTACCGGGGGATTAGTGGCAAACGCCCATGCCAAGGAGGTGAGTTGCCCATCACATAAGCGTAGACGTCCACTCGTGACTAATGGCTGGAAATGGGGATTCTGAAGGCCTGACGGGAACTCTATGTTGCCCAATACCGGTACCATAGGAGAGGGCAGTGGTGACACTAAAGTATGTTTGAATGTATCCCTGGCCACCGGAAGAGTGCTACCCAGTGTAGGGTGATCAGTGAGGGGTCTTTGGGAGTGGTGATGGAATCCACAGCCACTCTTTGCTGTGCCGTCAGAGTCCTCCATCTCCATGACCACCCAATGTTTCGATGCTGAGTGACAGTGCCAGTCCACCAGTCTGGTGGGGTGTGTAGCTCTGTAATAAGCGCTCACATCTGGGAGGCCAACTACTCCCCTATGTTTTGCAAGGTGGAGGAGTTGTAGTCTGTTACGAGAGTTACGGTGGGACTAGATGAAATCACTGAACATTGAGTTCACCCTCTTGAACACTGGGGGAAGGCAAATGGGAAGTGCCTGCAACAAGTACAGCACCCTGACCAGTAAGGTCATCTTGAGGGTATTTTAGCGACCAAACCACGTTAACGTAAGCGAGTGCCAATGGAGGAGATCTGCTCTGAGGCTGGTAAGAAAGTGTATGAAGATCGCCGTGTAGACTAAATATTTAACGCTGACAATTACAGAGTATAACTATGGACTCCTGGGCCACAATACAGGGACAAACACAGATCCACATTCCACCACTACAAATGCCACAAGCCCTCCACTTGCTCACTGCTATTATAGTTTCCAATCTGATATCTAGAAAAGCTAATAGCTTCCAAAATAGAATACATATAGGAGTATTGTTGTAAAAATGTCCTTACCTGGTAATTGTCCCTTCTTCTTTCAGTAGGATTCTACCAATGCGGTCGGAGGTCAAATTAGTCAGTACCCCACAGGCAAAGTAGCAGACATTCTGGTGTCTAGAATCCAGTAACGCAACTAGGAATTTATACACTAGGATAGGAAATAAAAAATTAAAAAAAAGATTTTTTTTCAGTTTAAACACTTTCAGGAATTGCATTAAAAATTATGCTTTAGTGATGTCCTCCTATCAACTGACTACAGTGATACAGTGCTTGGGAGGAGGAACTAATACATAAAAAAAAAGCAGCATAAACTACATATTCATATGAAAGATAAGCAATAGTAATACTACAGAGTCATATTATTTATTTAGAACTCAGTAAAAGATGCTCGCTTTATTGTTAATTGAGGGAAACAGGTTTCAATAAGTATTGCACATATGGGTTATAATGCTGCCTACATAAGATTTGGGCATAGCTAAAATAACCATTAAGCCAGCCCCCATGTAACCCTGCCTTGAACCACAATGCCTCAGTTTTTGCTAGTGTCCTGCAGTGGAAAACTCAAATGATATTTTTACTGCGATTTTTCTTTTCAGTCAAGATATCCATTTCACTGTGGATATTGTTGTTTTTGAGAACTTTAATCAAGACCTCGAACATGCTGCTCGTCTCTTCACAGCAGCCATCTGTATTGGCAAATCCTCAGAAAAACCTTTGGAGGCCATACCCGTACCCTGCTAGACTGAACATTGTGGGGCTAACCTGGAATGTGACCTTCAGGCACTAGGCTCTGCATTTTGGCATAATCCAGACCTTACTGTAACGTTCGTTATCCTCTAGGCACTGTTCAGGTCCAGAGCTGTATCAAAGCCTCTAGTGTCACCCAGAATCCCTTTGTGAGTAAGCTTATGGACATGGCAAAAGATATAATTGTGTCATCATGTAGCACAAGTTCTGCATTGTGGTACTTTGTCCACTGTCAGGTATGGAATATTTTCTCCAGGTCTAGAGCATACCCACTGGTGTGACCCAGTCTCTGAAGATTCACTTTGTGCATAAAGCCTTCAGATTTCATGTGGATATTTCCTCAGTCTGGTGCATGACCTTCACTCACTAAGCTCTGCAACCTTTGGACACTGGACTTCACTTATGACACTTCCCCAAATGTATAATACTGTTTTAACTACACAGAAATTTCCAGGTTTACAGCCAAGGCATAGTCTGCAGTGTGCCCAGTCTCTAAGAACTAAAACAGTGAGTATAGGTAGGTCAGACTGAAGCACTGGAAGCTACTTGGCAGTAGCAGACTTTAAAAATGTTTCCACCATCACAGTGGATCTCACGGTTAAGGCTACGGGAAAGGAGCACTGAGGTCAACTACAAGGTAGAGTGTTAAGCATGCAAACCCACCTTTAAGCTTAGAAGTGCACTGTCCTGTTGTGGCTCCAGCTTCTCCGATATCCAGTCTTTAATTTGGCTCCACTGCCTGCCTACTGTAACCTGGTCACCTCTGGCCACCTGCAACCCTCATCAACACCAGCTGCTAGGAATAGTCACAATGCCAGGTAATGCCTAATTTTGGGCCTAGTTGTTCCCTGCTACTTATGGCAACAAAGACGCACTGAGGACAGTTCTGCTGCAATGGGCAACCTCAGCCCATATCCCTTGACTGCTAAAAGCAGCCCCTTTATGGTTTTCCTAGAAGGGACCATCACCTACAACAAATTTCATTGGACCCCAATTACTATTATACAGGATTTATATTATACAGTGGCAAAAGTTTATGCAGAGCTTTACAATATACTATAGCAGGGATATGCAAATTAGCGGACCTCCAGCTGTTGCAGAACTACAGGTTCCATGAGGCATAGCAAGACTCTGACAGCCACAAGCATGCCACCCAGAGGCAGAGGCATGATAGGACTTGTAGTTTTGTAACAGCTGGAGGTCCGCTAATTGCATATCCCTGTACTATAGGATTGTCCTTTCTGGGGTCTCTTTCAGTTCCGCAGTGTGAACCTCAGTCCTCACATATATCCACAAGACCTTTAACCATCGCCAGCCATATAGTAAAATAATGGGTGCAAGGTGGTTCTCTTGTTCCGGGATGTCCTCCCACTCTTGCATGAGCGCGCAGAGAGTGAAGGCAATAAAGAGGCTCTTTACCCAATAAAGAGGCAATGACAAGGCTTTTTACCCATGTGATCAGCTGTGCCAATCACAGCTGATCACACGTAAACAAGAAAATGCTGGTTATAGGCTTTGCTCTCCTCACACTGACAGCATGTGAGGAGAGGAGAGCTGATCGGTAGCATTTCCTCACAGGGAGACCTGCACAGATAATGAGGGCACTGATGATCATACCTATATTGCTGCACTTAAACTGGCCATACATTATACAATTTTCTGGTTCAAGTTCTTTTAAATTTACCTTCAATTATTTAGTGCAAGGGTCTACCTGATTGTTTACAAATTGAAAGTGTTGCGGTTTGACCCCATATTATATGGTTTTGATAAATCTAAAGGAAAATAGTTCAAGAGAATTGTATAATGTATAGCCAGCCTAAGATTGGCACGCTCTGATGTCTCCTTAGCTATTCCAGGTTTTGACCATCTGCCTAGCCTGTGTGTCTGCCTAGACTGCGTCCTGGTACCTTGCCTTGCTGACAAGCCCCAGCTATGTTTGAGGAGCACATTTTAAATGTTTGTACTGCGGCAGCATGGCTCGGCTGCACGAATGGCCATTGTGTTACGTCGGTAACAAACGGCCACTAGGGGGAGCTTTCGCGCCACCGCAAGCATGCCCCCTGCTAGCTCCCTGAGCCGATGCGAGTGCCCGGCGGTTATGATCACCGCCAGGCTCCCGCGATCGCTCGGGGCACATGGAGAACCCGGAGCTGTGTGTGTAAACACAGAGTTTCTGGTTCTCTGAGCAGTGAACTGACAGATCGTCTGTTCATACAGAGTATGAACAGCGATCTGTTAGTTTCCCTGCACAGTCCCACCCGCCCTTCAGTTAGAACACTCCCTAGGATACATATTAACCCTTTCACTCCCCCCTAGTGTTAACCTCTTCACTGCGAGTGACATTTTTACAGTAATCAATGCAATTTTAATCGCACTGAACAATGTATTAATGCCAATGGTCCCAAAAATGTGTCAAAATTGTCCGACGTATCCGCCATAATGCCGCAGTCATGATAAAAATCGCTGATCGCCGCCATTACTAGTAAAAAAAATGAATAAAAATGCCATAAAACTATCCTATTTTGTAGACGCTATAACTTTTGCGCAAAACAATCAATATATGCTTATTGGGATTTTTTTCTTTACCAAAAATATGTAGAAGAATATGTATCGGCCTAAACTGAGGGAAAAAATATTATATTTTTTGGGGATATTCTAGAAAAAAGTTAAAAATAATGCGTTTTTTTCAAAAAATTGTCGCTCTTTTTTGTTTATAACGCAAAACAAACGCAGAGATGATCAAATACCACCAAAAGAAAGCTTTATTTGTGGGGGGAAAAAAAGACGTCAATTTTTTTTGGGACCGCGCAATTGTCAGTTAAAGTGACGCAGTGCTGAATCGCAAAAAGTGGTATGGTCTTTGGCCAGCCAAATGGTCCTGGGCTTAAGCGGTTAAATGAATGCTTTATATCTACTATACTTAGATTGTGATTTTTTTTATTTACCATGACTATCACTTTCCTGAAACAATTTTGTGTGTGAATCACAAGAATTCCTTTACATCCTTCTGCTTCTTGTTTCTTTGATGGCCTTTTGATGTTTGACAATTTCCCTCACCTCTGCCTATCCTCCTACATCGGTGCTGTTTATCACCCTACCCTCTCATTTTAAAGGATTGTAGCGGATACCCTTCTTTTCTCCATTCCTTCATTTTAATTTACTTCCCTGGGAGCTCTCAAATCAATTCCTCTTTTAGAGATTAGTTTACAGCCTAGGTAAAGCCCTTATGTTATGGACCTCACTCTCCCTGAAGCCAAGGGTTAGGATGTGCCCTACTAAGCCTTTGACTGTTTAATTATTTCAAATTATTTCCTATTTGCAGTGGCGGAATTATAGGGGTCGCCAAGATCGCCATGGCGACCGGGCCCCTTCCTGCAGGGGGCCCGAGGGCCCCCTGTACCCTTCGATAGGAGGGAAGGCTGAGAGGAGCTCACGATCATCAGCCGAACTGAAATTGGCACTGTGCGGGAGCTCCTCACATTAGTTGCATTAGTCACACTTTGTCTCCCCCTAGAGTGCAGTACCTGGCAGGAAGAGCCAAGGTAAATGTCTGCTGTTTTTTTTAATAAGACTATCTACTGTATTTGTGTTTGTATGTGTGTGTGTGAGCATGCTTGTATGAGTGAACATGCTTGTGTGTGTGTGTGTGTGTGTGTGTGTGTGTGTGTGTGTGTGAACATGCTTGTATGTGTGAGCATGCTTGTATGTGCATGTGTGTGAGCATGCTTGTATGTGTGTATGTGCGTGTGAGCATGTTTGTATGTGCATGTGTGTGAGCATGCTTGTGTGTGAGCATGCTTGTGTGTGCGTGTGTGTGAGCATGCTTGTGTGTGCGTGTGTGTGAGCATGCTTGTGTGTGCGTGTGTGTGAGCATGCTTGTGTGTGTGTGTGTGTGTGAGCATGCTTGTGTGTGTGTGTGTGTGTGTGAGCATGCTTGTGTGTGTGTGTGTGTGTGTGAGCATGCTTGTGTGTGTGTGTGTGTGAGCATGCTTGTGTGTGCGTGTGTGTGTGAGCATGCTTGTGTGTGCGTGTGTGTGTGAGCATGCTTGTGTGTGCGTGTGTGTGAGCATGCTTGTGTGTGCGTGAGCAGGCTTGTATGTGCGTGTGTGTGTGAGCATGCTTGTATGTGTGTGTGTGAGCATGTGTGTGTGTGTGTGTGTGAGCATGCATGTATGTGTGTGAGCATGCATGTATGTGTGTGTGAGCATGCTTGCATGTGTGTGCATGTGTGTGAGCATGCTTGTATGTGCGTGAGCATGCTTGTATGTGTGTGAGCATGCATGTATGTGTGTGCGTGTGAGAATGCTTGTGTGTGTGTGTGTGAGCATTAATGTATGTGTGTGTGTGTGTGTGTGTGTGTGTGTGTGTGTGTGAGCATTAATGTATGTGTGTGTGTGTGAGCATGCATGTATATGTGTGTGTGTGTGTGTGTGTGAGCATTAATGTGTGTGTGTGTGTGCGAGCATGCTTGTATGTGCGTGTGTGAACATGTTTGTATGTGCATGTGTGTGAGCATGCTTGTGTGTGCGCTCGTGTGTGTGAGCATGCTTGTGTGTGTGAGCATGCTTGTGTGTGCGTGTGTGTGAGCATGCTTGTGTGTGCGTGTGTGTGAGCATGCTTGTGTGTGTGTGTGTGTGTGAGCATGCTTGTGTGTGTGTGTGTGTGTGAGCATGCTTGTGTGTGTGTGTGTGTGTGTGTGAGCATGCTTGTGTGTGTGTGTGTGTGTGTGAGCATGCTTGTGTGTGCGTGTGTGTGTGAGCATGCTTGTGTGTGCGTGTGTGTGAGCATGCTTGTGTGTGCGTGAGCAGGCTTGTATGTGCGTGTGTGTGTGAGCATGCTTGTATGTGTGTGTGTGAGCATGTGTGTGTGTGTGTGTGTGAGCATGCATGTATGTGTGTGAGCATGCATGTATGTGTGTGTGAGCATGCTTGCATGTGTGTGCATGTGTGTGAGCATGCTTGTATGTGCGTGAGCATGCTTGTATGTGTGTGAGCATGCATGTATGTGTGTGCGTGTGAGAATGCTTGTGTGTGTGTGTGTGAGCATTAATGTATGTGTGTGTGTGTGTGCATTAATGTATGTGTGTGTGTGTGAGCATGCATGTATATGTGTGTGTGTGTGTGTGTGTGAGCATTAATGTGTGTGTGTGTGTGTGTGCGAGCATGCTTGTATGTGCGTGTGTGAACATGCTTGTATGTGTGTGTGTGAGAGCATGCATGTATGTGTGTGTGTGTGTTCATATATGTATGTGTATGTATGCATGTGTGTGTGCATGTGTTTATCAGTGGCGGTGCATCCAAAAGGGTGCACAGGTTCCACCCCCTCTATGACCAATGGATAGATTCATGCATAGCATAAATCTATCCATGGCCACCGCTGCCACCCCCATATTTAGGTGTCTGGTCCCTTTTGGTGTGCCGGGTGCCTGAATTACAGCGGCGGGGGGTGTTTTTGCAGCACCTGATTAGAGCCATGGGCTATAATAGGCTTCAAAATAGGTGAACTGCGAGCGCCATGCTTGATGCTCACAGTCTACCCAGGTGTGTTAGAAAAGTGAATTAATATTCACTTTCCTAACACTGAACCGCCTCTCCAACAATCAGGTGTGCGGGTCTGTTACCCATCACCTGATTGGCTGAAACGATAGACACAGCTATTGGACGCCCATCAGGAGGAGAGGACAGGATATGAGGATGGCAGTAGCTGCATGGAGGACCCCGCTCATGGCCGTTACCCGCTGCCCCACCAAGACAGGGTAAGTGGCGGGCAGACAGTGAGCGGGCGGTGGGGATTCACAGTAGCAGCATTTGATGGGCACACCAACAGCATTTGATGTGCACAGTAGCAGCATTTGATGGGCACAGTGGCAGCATCTGATGGGTACACTGGCGGCATTTGATGGGCACAGCGGTGGCATTTGATGGGCACAGCGGCAGAGTTTGATGGGCACAGTAGTGACATTTGATGGTACAGTGGTGGCATTTGATGGGCACAGCGGCAGAGTTTGATGGGCACAGTAGTGACATTTGATGGTACAGTGGTGGCATTTGATGGGCACAGTGGCTGTAATTGATGTTTTTTAAATCGGTTCCTTTATATGCAGCCACCCACTTGGGACTGGGCCCTGGTGTTCCACCATCGGGCTCGGAGAAAAGAGCCCTGTCCGGAGGTCGGGGCCCGCCATGGTTTCCTGCATCGGGGCCCAGTTCTAGTTACGCCACTGCCTATTTGGTTTGTCATTTTGTTTTTTCCTTAAGGTGGGTGATTAGTTGTCCACATTGTAGGGTTGAGGCTCACCATTCCTACAGGTACCAGTGTCCCCTTCTAAGTTGAATTTGGTGTAATTACTTTGGCAATATCCTTTTCCATATTTGGCCATCAAGCATTGATATAAGTAATCATTCACATCTGTTGGTTTTCTTAATGGATTTTGTCCATCCTTCAGTTGGACTGCTTTTGAAAGTCAAATACTTACTGCAATCCTGTGTCCCTCAATGGGAAAAGTTAAAGTTAAAATCTTTTTCTGAGTCAAAGAAAAAAGCTAAACAAGATTAAATATGAACTGGGTAAAGAATCTATCCTCAGTAAGGTATGGTAAAGGTTACATTTTTTTCTTGCAAGTTGAGAGGTTCTGGGTCCAGCTTCCACCAGGGGTTCTATGGGCATTGATGGAGATGAGATAAGGTAAACCTGGTCAATTTGGCATGGAAATATTGTGGATTCTCCCAAACGTGTGCTGAGATCACACAACTGATAAACCC
This sequence comes from Lithobates pipiens, assembly GCF_037356315.1. Classification (NCBI taxonomy): domain Eukaryota; kingdom Metazoa; phylum Chordata; class Amphibia; order Anura; family Ranidae; genus Lithobates; species Lithobates pipiens. Next base: position 294,847,664 of record NW_027507758.1, read on the forward strand.
TGACTGCCTGAATTTGTAAAAAAAAATGCAAAATGCATGTTTCAACAGAGAAGTGTCATAACATAAGGGATTTACATATGAAACGTAGCTGGTATAGCTGAGAGGGCCAATAGTGTATGTAAACTACAAGGAGGGAAGCAGGAAAGTAGTACACAAAAAGGTTTACTGCAGAATGAAAAAAAAAAGAAAACAAGGGTTTTAGGTTCAACTCAAGCTAACACAATAGGACAAAGATTATTTTCCAGAAAGTACATTTTCAGCTTAGTAAAATCAGAACTGTTCTTCTGTTAAAGCTTTGCGAATAGATCTTATTGTATGGTATTCATCTCCTGGTAATATAAAACAAGGCAAAACGACATAACGTATTTTATGTTAATAGTGGGTAATGCATGGCGTTGGACATACCTCTGTTCTCAACAATGAAGTCCCGAACATCTTGGTAGTGAGAGAGATTGGCAAATACTCGGGCTGCTTCAAGAATTCCCTCCATGTTATTTGAAAGCAGCAGTTTGAACATCACTGTTGATTAAAGAAAAATGTTTCTTTGCATGTTCCCAAATTTTCAGGATATCAAATATATAGTTTGATTCTATGCCATTTCAGTATACTGTATGTCAGAGAAAGTATTTTTTTAGCCTTATCCAGCACACATTTTACAGTGGAACGCATACAAAATAGTTGTCAGTTCATATGTCTGCACCTGTTATAGGCTGCCCCTGCTCCAATCAGGGGGAAAGTAGGGAGAAGCCTAAGCAAGAGCCTCTGCTAAGATACGGCCAAGCATTAGCATAGTCTTACCCATGGGTCATGTCCTGGGAAAAGAAGTCTAGGAACTCACCCAAGATCCCCCCCCGCCTTAATAAAAAAATGTGTATATATATATATATATATATATATATATATATATATATTGCGACAGGGAGACGGGGAGCAGCGTGACAGGGAGGGGGGGGGGGGGGGAGCAGCGTGACAGGGAGGGGGGGGGAAGCAGCGTGACAGGGAGGGGGGGGGGGGGAAGCAGCGTGACAGGGAGGGGGGGGGAAGCAGCGTGACAGGGAGGGGGGGGGAAGCAGCGTGACAGGGAGGGGGGGGGAAGCAGCGTGACAGGGAGGGGGGGGGAAGCAGCGTGACAGGGAGGGGGGGGGGGGGAAGCAGCGTGACAGGGAGGGGGGGAAGCAGCGTGACAGGAAGGGGGGGGCAGCGTGACAGGAAGGGGGGGCAGCGTGACATACCTAGCTGACCCCAGTGTGGGGCTGCTCTGTGCAAAACCACTGCACAAAGCAGGTAAGTAGAACATGTGATATACCATTATAAAAATAATAATAAGCATTTACAATTACTTTAAGTGTCATCAGCATTAGTTTACATTTCATATAAGAAAGAGGGTTTGCAGAGTCGCTCACATAATTGTGTTTGACACTTCATTTAGTTCTGTGTGCCAGGGTGTGCCCTCTGTTGTAAAAGTGAGGCACCCAAAATCAGTACTTTACTGCTGGAGGTCCACGGTGCCTAATGCATAAGGGTCTAAAAGGAAGAAACATGTGTATTGCCCAGACAATATACGGCATAACTGATATATCACCTATAAACAGATACAGTATCTCACAAAAGTGAGTACACCCCCTCACATTTTTGTACATATTTTATTATATCTTTCCATGTGACAACACTGAAGAAATTACACTTTGCTACAATATAAAGTAGTCAGTGTACAGCTTGTATAACAGTGTAAAATGGTGTCCCTTCAAAATAACTCAACACACAGCCATTAATGTCTAAACCGCTGGCAACAAAAGTGAGTACACCCCTAAATGAAAATGTCCAAATTGGGCCAAAGTGTCAATATTTTGTGTGGCCACCATTTTCCAGCACTGCCTTAACCCTACTGGGCATGGTGTTTACCAGAGCTTCACAGGTTGCCACTGGAGTCCTCTTCCATGACGACATCACGGAGCTGGTGGAGGTTAGAGACCTTGTGCTCCTCCACCTTCTGTTTGAGAATGTCCCACAACAGCTCAATAGGGTTTAGGTCTGGAGACATGCTTGTCCAGTCCATCAACTTTATCCTCAGCTTCTATAGCAAGGCAATGGTCATCTTGCAGGTGTGTTTGGGGTCATTATGTTGAAATACTGCCCTGTGGCCCATTCTCCAAAGGGAGGGGATCATGCTCTGCTCAGTACGTCACAGTACATGTTGGAATTCATGGTTACTTCGATGAACTGTAGCTCCCCAGTGCCGGCAGCACTCATGCAGCCCCAGACCATGACAGTCCCACCACTATGCTTGACTGCAGGCAAGACACACTTGTCTTTGTACTCCTTACCTGGTTGCCATCACACACGCTTAACACCATCAGAGCCAAATAAGTTTATCTTGGTCTAATCAGACCACAAGACATGATTCCAGTAATCAATGTCCTTAGTCTGCTTGTCTTCAGCAAATTGTTTTGCGGGCTTTCTTGTGCATCATCTTCAGAAGAAGCTTCCTTCTGGGACGACAGCCATGCAGACCAATTTGATGTACTGTGCGGTGTATGGTCTGAGCACTGAGAGGCTTAAACTCCCCCCCCCCAACCTCTGCAGCAATCATACGTCCATTTCCCAAAGACAACCTCTGTATATGATGCATGGCACGTGCACTCAACTTCTTTGGTCAACCATGGCGAGGCCTGTTCTGAGTGGAACCCGCCCTGTTAAACTGCTGTATGATCTTGGCCACCATGCTGCAGCTCAGTTTAAGGGTCTTGGCAATCTCCTTATAGTCTAGGCCAGTGATGGTGAACCTTGGCACCACAGATGTTTTGGAACTACATTTCCCATTATACTCATGCACTCTTCAGTGTGGTTGAGCATCATAGGAAATGTAGTTCCAAAACATCTGGGGTGCCAAGTGCCATCACTGGCCTAGGTTATCGTTTTGTAGAGCAAAAATTATTTTTTTCAGATACTCAAAGAATTTTTTACCATGGCGTACAATGTTCAACTTCCAGTGACCTGTATAAGAGTTAGAGCGATAACACCAAATTTAACCACTTTGCGCCCAGGCCAATTCTGCCATTTCTCTCCTACATGTAAAATTCCTAATTTTTTTGCTAGCAAATTACATAGAACCCCCAAACATTATATATGTTTTTTTTAGCAAAGACCCTAGAGAATACAATGGCGGTCGTTACAACTTTTTATCTCGCATGGTATTTGTGCAGCAATTTTTCAAACACGTTTTTTTCAGAAAAAAAAAACAGTTTCATGCTTAAAAAAAAAAAAACGGTAAAGTTAGCCCAATTTTTTTGCATAATGTGAAAGAGGAGGATATGCCAAGTAAATAGATACCCAACATGTCACGCTTCAAAATTGCACGTGCTCGTGAATGTAAACATCCCTTGTAATAGGAATATGGCACAATCGGACATATTTACAGTGAGATATGGGGTCAATAAGACCCCATATCTCATCTCTAGGCTGGGAATTAAAAAAAAAACGATCCTAGCTTCCCTGCCAAATCAGCGCCATTAATTTGAATACCGAGGCCGGGCGTGACGTCATAACATCGCGCCCGGCCTCCGAACGATCATAGACACCGACGGAAGCGGTGAGTCGGTACAAGCACCGGAGGGCGGCGGGAGGGGGAGGCGTCCCCTCCCGCCGCCCGTAAGAATGATCAAGCGGCGGAACAGCCACTATGATCATTCTTATGGTGCAGGGAATCGCCAGCTGAAAACGCTGATATCTGAATGATGTCTGTGGCCTCAGGCATCATTCAGATATAACCACCGAAAGCTCATGACGTCAATAGACGTAGTATGGGCACCAAGTGGTTAACACACCTGCTCCCCATTCACACGCGAGACCTTGTAACACTAACCAGTCACATGTCAGACGGACTTTAGATTTAAAACCGGTTTCTAATTTTTCCAACGAACTAGAGCCGAAAATCCGTTCATCTGTATGCTAGTCCGATGGACGAAAACTGACGCTAGGGCAACTATTGGCTACTGGCTATGGACTTCCTTATTCTAGTCCGGTCATACATCATCATGCTCGAATCTGTCGGACTTTGGTGTGCTTGTGTGTGGCCAAGTCTGTTTGTTCAGAAAGTCCGTTGGAACTCCACCGAAAATCCTTCGGAAAGACTGTTGGACCTAGTCCTTCGAAAAGTCCGGTCGTGTGTACGCGGCATTAGGGGTGTACTCACTTTTGTTGCCAGTGGTTTAGACATTAATGGTTGTGTGTGGAGTTATTCTGAGGGGACAGCAAATTTACACTGTTATACAAGCTGTACACTCACTACTTTACATCATAGAAAAGTGCCATTTCTTCAGTGTTGTCACATGAAAAGATCTAATAAAATATTTACAAAAATGTGAGGGGTGTACACACGTTTGTGAGCTACTTTATGTCTTTTGTGTTTCTAGAGCACAAAAGGGACAGTGTTATGGGCTGCTATGGGAGGCACAGCCAGTTCTTCAACTTTATGAGGTCCATTGTGACAGGTCTACTTTTTCTCTAGATTATAGATTGGAATATTTAAAACAACACTGTACATTACATCACCGTACAAAGGAAGACTCACATTTGGAAATCTCAAGTCTCCTTCTGGTAATAGCAGAGCTGTCATTTTCATAGTAAGATAAATTACTGAGCGTTGCTACAGTATTGATCACCAGTTCCTCACATTCATCAATCGACTTGTACTCTAATTGTAAAAGACAGCCAAGAGCAATGTAAAATGTGAGATCATTATAAACACAGAATATAATTCAAGGTTAAATAATAAAATAACAAAATCAAAACAAATACGCAGAATCTGGCTTCAGCTGAGAAAAAGGACCTGAAGCATTTACAGAAATAAGCCATGTGATCAGCACAAGCTTTAGCTTTATGAGGTTTTTCAAATGAGCAATATGTATTATCAACTTACAGCACATCACAAACCTTCCTGTATTTCATTTATTTAAAAGTGGAAGTATAGGAATAAAAAATAAATAAATAAATAAATAAAACAGCCATACTCACCTCCTATAGCTACAGCAGTTCCCCGATCACACATGACCGCTTATAGCTCAGTTCTCAATGCATTCTAAGAGAGCAGTGACTGTCAGTCACCGCTCTCTGCTCTTCCCCTCCAGCACTTACTGGCGTGCTGGGCTGATAAAGGGGCAGGAGAGGCTCACTCAGCTTCTCAGCAGCATGCTGAGAGGCTGAGCAAGATGACGATCAGGCATCTGAGTGGATCTGGACATTATTGGCAAGATCCTTTGAGCCTGGAGAGGCTCTGTGATGTCAGCTGACAGCGGGCTAAAATACCAATACCAGAGTCAATTATAAAGGTCTGATGTCTAGAAAAAAATAGTACTATTAACATAAAGACATAATTAAAGTCCAAGTTAAGCTAAAGTTTTGTTTTTTACTTGGCTAAAGTAGGGACAGGTTAACATTTCTATTAAGGCTTTTACTTCTACCTGTGACTCCAATAGGAAGATTTTCCCTGTCTACCCGTTTCGGTTACATCTTTGCAAGAAATGGGCTGGGTTTTATTTTTGTCATCACTGGAAAGCTATCCCATAATTTCCCGCCCAGCAAGACACAAAGTAATAGGAACATTTCTGCAACAGGAACAGAGACTTTCATAAATAAAATCTCACTACAGTTCTAACACTTTCTTCTTCTTTCTAAATAAAAGTTCTAGCTGAAATTGAGCTTTATGTAGCATATAGTATTTTTGTACTGTTTGTTTGGGTGGGTAAAAGTTATGTGATAAAGTATTAATTACGGTTATTTTTATTCAATGGCTCTTTTGTTCTGGTTTGTATATTTGAAAATTCCCCATAGCCTTGTGTGCAAGTATGAGATGAGGTACAGAGTTGTAGAGCTTAAAGCTTGCGGGGAAACTTCAGAATGAGAAGGGACAGAGCAGAAGTTGCAACCATGTCCTAGGGCACAGCACCAGGTGGAAAACAGGTTTTATGGAGAGGTCCTTTAGGCCAAATTTGCATATGGGAATTTTTTAGCTTTTTTCAGTTGTATGTTATCCTCATAAACTTGAGAAGAGGTTACCCACAGACTGTTAGGCCAGCCATAGACTGTTCGAATCCGCAGCAGGAACTGACCAAGATTCAAACCGTGTATGGGCAGGATAAATGTAACAAGTTGACTGTTCGATCAACTTAGGTACAACCAGCCTCCTGGATTCACTTGCAATTATCGTTAGTGGCTGCTAAAGCCACTAGCAATAATCACTGTCTTCTCCTGGTCGGGGACAGCTTCCCCGCCATGCCCCCCGCTGAGAGCAGACAATAGTTTAGCAGGAGAGATTCCCCAGTCAGCAGTGACTGTTGATGAATCGTGCAAATTTCTTTGGTTGCAGGAAATAAAATTGCACGTAATATGGCCTACCTTATTCAACCAGGACTTTCATTGCTCAGTATAAATAGACAAGCTCATTATCTGCTGGGATTAACCTGCATATGGCTTTTTTTTTTACTGGGTTCGGTGTAAAAGGTCCACTAATTTAATCAGATATTATCAGGAACTGATAATTTCACCTGTAGAGGGCACTGTAGCAGCTGCTAAAGAGCTTTAGTAGCCTTGTTGCCACCCCTGGCTACATATTTACTGCAGTTAATAAGAAAAAAAAGTGTTTGCATTAGCAGCAGTGCTCGAGTCTCTGGCTGTGTACTTATAGCACCAAGGGGTAGAAGTATTCCCCTTACTTAAAGGGTCATGTTTAGACAGGCAATAGATTATTCCCACTCAGTTAAAATTACTATTTGTACATAATGCTTTAAGCCATCCAACTGATAACTCAAACTTGCACTTGAGCAATCTGTTGTTAAGGAGCAGAAACAGGAGGTTAGCACAACTAAATCATATACCGTCTTAGAAAGGAAGTGCTCCCTTAGACATGTTAAGAGCTGTTCCTTCTATGAAGAGAAAGGAGGTATAAAAGGAACAGGTTTACAAGTGATGGAAATATAAAGGAGGAAAAATAAATTATATAAAAGTGTAAATTCTCAGTAAATGTTAATATTTTTACAGGACTCACCTAGAATCTGAATTAAATGAGAAATACAGTCTTGATCAGCAGCCAAACATTTGCCAACATTTGGATGGACAGACAGGTTGGCCAATAGGTTTACTAATTTTATCAAAATATCCTCAACTTCAGAAGGTTTTTTCTGTTTTTTAGGGTTCTCTTTCTGAATAGATTTAGTTGGTTGTACCTTTACATCAAGTTCACAGTAAAAATTTAATAAACGTATAAGTGTTGTAATGCTTCCTTTTACTTTATAGAAATCTTCACGTGCTGTACTTGTCTTGGCAGTTAAGTTACTAAGCGTGAATGCTATCCGAACAACAAGGTCCTAAAAAGAATGGAAATACATTTTAGATATATATATTACTTTCAGGAAAAGAGCTTTAAGATAGGGTCCTTGTGGTTTAGCACCCCAGTTGATTTAAATCCCATGTTCCCGTTCCCATCTCCGATACATGTTGCAGGTGCACAGATGGCATTGGATCCTACCTCCACATATGGCGGGGTCGTCACCTGATATCACCATTTTTCAGTGCAATTCAATGTGCATCTCTGATATTCATGCCTCTCCTAAAATCACATTTCTGTCAAGGATTCCTGGGTTAATTTCCAAAATAAAAAAAGGCATCCTGAGGCACTGCCTGTTGGCAGCCATCTCTCACCACTGGAACCTCCTCCCCTCCTGGAGTGGGTCCAGATTCTCAAAGAGAAGATGGTGGCGGAATATAGTGTATAACCTGAAAAAAATCTGTTAGCGGGCCTTCAGTGATATGGTAGATTTTCAAGCCCTTATTACACAATAACCTATCCAGCTTATCTGCCCTCCGCCAGTCTCCAAGTACCTCTGGAATCCTTTTAACTCCTGTCATTCTTCAAATCTGTTATCTTGGGTGGACCATGTATATGTCTCCCATATATTTCCCCTCTCATGTCATTTACATTGTTACTTTCTCTTGTTTGTTTTTTTTTTAATTATGGTCCCCCCAGGTTCTTAAGTGGCCATCTAATACTTAGTTCAGACATACTTCATGCATTTTCAAATGTCTGAACTTCCTCAGTTATGCAATGGAACCATGTGTGTATTGCTCATTTTCTGCATTATGTCTGTTGACAGTATTAATTGTTCATCTGTAATTTTCTTTCTGAACTGCTTGAATAAAAAGTTGACTAAAAAATATATTATATAAAAAAAAAAAAAAAAAAAGTATAATTATATTAAATTCAAAAATAAAGGACTGTTATGCAATGACAAATTGATTATACAACTCATAAACTGAATATTAAATTTGAACAATGGAAGCATATTTAAGTGAAACATGGAATTCATTCTCATTACTGAAAACAGACTTGTCTGTTAACTAAAGATAATGAACAGGCTACTATTCTAAAATACAGGTGCCCAGGGATGCCTGCACATACTTGCAGATGTATTTATCAACAGGCTCTGTAATATTTAAGTGTCATCTGCTCCTTTTGCAAACCAGTAACCAAGTTGATGGATCATAAATAATGTTTATTAAAAAGTAGCAATTGCTCAGCTTACACTAAGGTCTTAGAACACAGCTGGAGAGGTGAGGACAATTTCCACAGGGAGCAGCAGCACGAATGGTAAAAGGCAAAGAGCTGGATAGTGGTGAGGTGGACCGTGACAAGAAATGCAAGCCGCCTGTCAGCCTGTGTGAGGTAGTGTCTGCCTCCTGGGGTGAAAACCGAGCCGCAACAACGGTGGACCGCATACACTGGCACAATGGTACCAGGGGGCTCAAGGAATGACTTGCTAGGCAACAACCACGATGACAGGATGCCGTCAGACAGCAATGAGACCAAACTTCAAACTGCATCCGTGGTATGTCCTCAAGCACACTATGTGGACCCTGTGTGGGGGATTGTAGTGGGTTGGCGTACGCATTTCAGGGCAGCGCCCCTTTGTCAATGTCATCCCATTACAGTGGGTTGGTGGGAGGAATCCTGTATGTGGAGGAATAATACCTTTGCCAGACACCTGGTTTATTTTGGAAGATATATAGGTGACTTATCTGGGATGGTTCCCTGAAGGAGGTTGGGGCCTTCTCCCAGCACTGCAACGATGAACAAATGGGTTTTACCTTCAGCCATGTTTATGATTGGGATACCATGACATTTTCAGATGCGGAGTTAAGTTATCAGCACCACAAAATTATATCCAGCACACACTTCAAACTCACAGCCAGAAATCTCTATCTTCAAATAGCTGCCACCATGCAAAATGGATTTAAAACATTCTGAAGGGGCAAAACACTAGGTTGAGGAGAAACTACTTTTGATACAGACTACACCATTCAAGGAGCCATACTTAAAACCAGATTTTTAGAAAAAGGTTACGAGGAGGACTCAAGCTGTATGTGTAACTGGCCCAGCTTCCAATAGAGATTAAAAAAAAGTGAAACCCTTCCACAATGATCCAAAGTTAATCACCAATTTTCACTATAAGTATAGGCAGATGGAGATTATAATATTGAAATACTGGACCATCCTAACTAAAGACCCTAAATTCAAAATCAGCGATATTGGTTCGATTTTGTTTTGTATACAAAAAAATCTCCCAGTATAAAAAACATCATAACCCCCAGTAAACTTAAGGAGGACAAACCGTACCATCCCCTGGCAAAATGTTTCCAACTCGCAGGGATGTACCAGTGTAAAAAGCCCTGTAAAATGTGATCACACGTGCACGACTGTCAAAAAACATTTACAAACTCTAATGGTAAAGAATATCCCCTTGGTAAATTTTTCACATGTAGCACCAAATTTGTTGTTTATGGTCTCAAGTGCGCTTGAGTCCTCTTATGTGGGTCGCACGATTCACACAGTAAAGACCAAATTTAGGGGGGCCACCAGAAACTGATCCAGGATGAAGATGAGGACCATACTGTCCCTAGACACTTCACTCTCCACCATGGTTGGTCGACTGCTGGCCGCCGAGTCTGGGTTATCGAACAAAATTCCATGTGGTATCCCGTTTGTAGAAAGGTTGCAGAAACGTCATCTACATGAAACATTCTGGATCGTCACAATACTTTGACTCTGAAAGGGCTAAAGGAAGAACTTGGAACAGGTACAGCCCGCTCACACCGATTTTTGTATTGCTACTACATCTGATGTGAACATATTCAGTGATAAGATATTTACGAGAGATAGACCCCTTTTCCCTTATCTCTAGATCCCAAAAAAAAAAAAAAAACCCAAAAAAACAACAAAAAACACAAACAAAAACATTCAAGTAGAAAAAGACTGAAGCTTGACTCGTAAAAAAGGACCACATCTAACAGCCGAGTATTCCAGCCAGAGTGGCTTTGTGCACTGCTACTATTTTTTTAATGATACTAGAATCTGGCTTTAATTTTTAATACAATTCATAGGCAAAAAAAGTAAAAAATATGTTCCTTTACAGTTTGAAAAGTAATCATTTTAAACCTTAGATATAAAGCACATATTTTATTCTGAAAGCAGTGAGGTTTGATCATGGCACCAAGCAGTACAAAGAGGTTAAGTTATTGACAAGAGAAATTAAAGTTTTTTTACTTTCTTCCTATTGTCGTTAAATATTAAAGACATATATGAAAATTTTATCTATGACTGTAAATTGAAACTGCAAATGATGTCACCAAATAAAATAATTGCCTAATGGGTCTAACACGGATGGGTTTGGAGGACTGGTATTCAGGTAAGGGTGGCCATTCAACAGCTCCTTTTTTGAACCTGGTTTTTGGGCAGAAACAAGGTGACCAAAACTAAATTACTTCTCAGAGGTAACACATTTGAGTTTTTACAGCAAAAGGCCAACTTAGCACATAAGCTATTGACATCACAAAGCAACTATTTTACTAAATGCACTACATATCTCATGTTTTTAGTTTGGGGATGCTTTAAGTTGTATAATACACCATGTTTAAGTCATATACTAAATCAATAGTCAATTCTGCCAATTTGTTCTGGCTAACAATTTTTTCTCCCTTTTAGCACATAAGAACAAGCACGTATGAGCACCAGTTTTCCACAAAGTGCAAAGAAACGCCAGCAGAAGGTATGCAGTACATAATATTTTCCTTGTACACTCTTCCAATAACAAACTGCAGATATTCTTGGACTCTAAAGATATAAATGATTAACATCTGCCCTGACCACAAGTGTCAATGCGCCCAGGAAAATGTTGCGGTAAGATGGGATGAACCAAAATGAGTTGCCTAAGCTTATTTAACCTATAACATTCTAGGATTATAGGAAACATTTATATCGTTTTCTATGTAACACGTAATGTAACATATTTTAGGTCTCTTGTAAACACTTCTACTATTTCAACTTTCTCAGTCATTCCTTTTAAGTTCTGGTCACAAACTTCCTTAAGAACATAAAACAACCACATATGCAAATGTTTCAAAAGGATTGACGTTTTAAAATTTACACCAGAACTAAAGTTTTTTTTTATTGAAAATATTAAAATTGTAAGTTTAAGTGGTTGTAAAGGCAGAAGGTTTTTTTATTTTAATACATTCTATGCAGCAAGATAAAAAGCCTTCTGTGTGCAGCAGCCCCCCCTCAGCCCCCTAATACTTACCAGAGCCCATCTCAATCCAGCAATGTTGTACGAGAGATTCGGCAGTCCGGGATTCTTCCTCATTGGCTGAGACAGCAGTGAAGCGCTATTGGCTCCCGCTGCTGTCAAAGTCAGGGAGCCAATGAGGAGAGAGAGGGGGTGGGGCTAGGCCGCTGCTCTATTTCTGAATAGACACACAGAGCTGAAGCTTAGCTCAGGTGTCCCCATAGCAAGCTGCTTGCTGTGGGGGCACTCAACAGGATGAGAACAGGGCTGCTTTGTGCAAAATCATAACATATTTGTTATTTTTAACAAAAAAAATAAAATAAGAGACTTTAGTATCACTTTAAAACTAGTGCATGTATGCCAAAATCCAAAACTGTGCTGTTTGTGGCATTCTCTGTTTTTTTGGCTGCAGTGCAGGCATAGCATCAGGTCCTTAGGCTGGCCATAGATGGCTAATTTTTTTTTTTTTTTTTGAACAGCCAGCGGGATGATCGAAAAAAAAACAGAACAAAAACGGATTCCCATATCCCCACATGTGAGGTAGATGGAAGAATGCTCACTGCTGTGTCATTGTATCCTGACAGACTCCTCTGCTATCAGAATACACTGATCAGTGACTGTCAGTCATTTGACTGACTTCTTATCAGCAGGAACGGCCATAGATGATCGAAATTCACCAGGTCCCTACTGAATTTCAATCCATCTATGGGCAGCTCAAAGCCGAGTTCCACTCGTTTTTCAGGTTATTAAAAGTCAGCAGCTACAAAAAGTATAGCTGCTGACTTTTAATAAACACACACTCTCCTGTCCCACGGTCCAGCGATGCGGCCGCCTGAAGCCTCGTTCCTCTCCCCTATACTGGCATCACTACTGTGGGCACCCGGCTGTGACAGCTTGTGGCTTCACAGCCGGGTGCGCACTGCGCATTTGCAAGCTGTGCTGCTCTATTCTGAATGTCCAAGTAATCTTCTGGGACCTGTGATGTGTCCCAGAAGATTGCAGGGAGGGAGGGAAGAGGAGGAGTCGCCTAGACTGTGCCAGCAGAAGTGGGAGCTGGGTACCTGTCAAAACTAGGTACCCACTCCCCCCCAAAAAATGACATGCCAAATGTGGCACGTCAGGGGGTTGGGACTCCTTATAGCTGGAATTCCACTTTTAGGTGCAACCCCACTTTAAGACCCCTTTCACACCACACCGCACCTTGCGTCGGCGGTAAAACGCCGCTATTTTTAGCGTCGTTTTACCGCCGGATTTGCGGCGTATTTCGGCCGCTAGCGGGGCGCTTTTACCCCCCGCTAGCGGCCGCGAAAGGGTTAAAACCGCCGGCAATACGCCGCGATAGCGGCGTTTTGCCAGCGGCATTACAGCGCTGCCCCATTGATTTCAATGGTCAGCAGCGGTGGAGGAGCGGTAAACACACCGCTCCTTCACCGCCCCAAAGAAGCTGCTGGCAGGACTTTTTTCTGACGTCCTGCCAGCGCACCACTATAGTGTGAAAGCCCTCGGGGCTTTCACACTACACACAATGGTGCAGCTTCTTTAGGGCGTTTTGCAGGCGCTATTTCTAACGCTATAGTGCCTGCAAAATGCCCTGGTGTGAAAGGGGTCTAAGATTCTCTACGACCTCTAGTTTACACTGCATCAATGACTACAATTGGTATTTGAACTAAAACTTCCAAACTAAATTTACTGAAAGCAGAGGTATGTTCTATGACACGTGTCAAGGCCCTTGGGTGAATCCATTTCATGTGGCCCGATCAACCAGGTTTTTTTTTTTCAGCTGGAATGTGGCAGAACTCTGTTCTACCACTTCCGGCTCTCACCTTCCAGTCTCCGATTACCACCGTAAACAAGTGTTTACATTGTTTACAAGGACAGCCCCCAGAGAGGCAGAGCTGCCTCAATTTGGATAGACTTTCTATTCCAAAGACATCTGGAAATGGGACAGGACACAGACCTCTGGCACCCCCAGCCCACTTGCCTTTGTTCAGTACTACAAGGCTTATCCTTGGCATCTTTTTCTGCCATATAAACCTGAATAATATTTTTAATGTATTAAAGTATGCTTGTGGGAGGGGGATAGGAAGCATCTGCATTATACACAATCTTAGGCAAAATTGCCATTTTAAAATATTAATCCTGCCTAATCAGGAAAGATGCAGTTTTTAACTTCTGTTTTTATTTAATTCAGGAGCAGAATAAAATTTCCTTGGTATATTGTCTCTTCAGATGGTGTTATTTTTACTCCCAAGTATTTTAATTCTTTTTCAATCAGCCACAGAACATGTGTAATTAATATGTGTTCGGATTTAAAGGGATGAGGTGGCAACCATAAAGGAGAACCCACCTTAACAATCCATTCAATTTGTAGCAAATCAGGTAGACCCTTGTACTGCATAGCTGATGGGAGAGCTAAAGGAGATTGTACAATGAGAATTTATAGGAAGTGAGTGGAAGGTGGTATTGTAATGAGGGAGGTGTGGTCCAGAGTGGTGAAGACACCCTATTACACCCTCTTCTATGATGCAACAAGGAAGTGAAGGCTTCTCAGAGATGGCCTACAGGAAGAATGCTCAGACAATTTACAAGAAGTGATGGAATATGAAAACCATTTTCAAAATTCAAATAAACTGACAAGATTATAAACCTCCTATGGATAAGGTAAGTAAAAAATAAGCACATTGGGATAGCTGGGCCAGAAATGGCACCAGAAAACACTTTTATTTCTTATGAAAAGTGAAATTCTGCCCAAAAAGGTCAAATTACCCTTTACATCTTGGGATTCTCCCCTATCTGCAGTAAAATGGTACGAATAACCACTGCTGTGCAGAAAAGGTAGCCAGCGGTTGCGATTTGCTCCTTGTGAATTTCAGTACGTGATAATCAGACATTGTAACAGTTATGATCTTGGCAACAACCAAATGCTTGGAAAAAAAAAATACCCTGGTGTAAGAAACACTGGAAACATTTTGATTTCATTCAGCTCTACTTTATGAAATTAAATAAACCCTGTAACTGAAATACGTGTTTGTTATACCCGTCACAGCAGCATTTACTGGTTAAGATTTTATTCTAAATAGATCACACAAGCACTCAATAATAAAGTCCCACTCCCTGTCATTCTTGAGGGCATCATAAAGCTCAACTCCTGGAAGCAACAAATGTCTCTTTCCATATACGACAGTTATGCCAGTCTCTCCTCCTTGCCATCAGCCTACACAGTATGTGATAAATGAAACTTACTTCCAACTACATCCCACAACACCCACACAATGTTAAATGTCAGCTGCATGTGTTTCTCTGCACCTGTGACACACATAAATACCATATATCTAAAAAATAATATGCACATAATTACTTTAACTGTCTATGTTCATTATTTGATGAAAGAATACTTGTTATGTCATGTTATATGGGAACTGAAAAACTGTGAATGCCACACCATTCAAGGACAAAAAGATCATTAAAGCTGTTAACTTTTAGCAGTAATACAATACACTGCCAACGTTTCTTCAATTTCTAGGAAATGTTTGTGTCTGTCTCCAGTGCTAGCAACTTTTTAAACTATGGTTTTTCTTCTGCGGGAGATCCCATCTCGACTTTATTAAATGCTAGCAGATGTATTGCTTCCCATAATTCTGTTGATGTTGTTTTTGTTGGGGCGCTCAGAGACTAAGAGGCAGGGTGTGGAATTCAGTGTGAATTTAAATCTACTTGTAAACATATTTTGTACAAATGTCTTTTCCAAAAATCTTCTGCATTCCATGCATAAAATCATAAATATGGCTTCATGCACATGGCAATACAGGGACATAACAGCATGCAGAACCTGTGCAATCACTTTCCTAGGACCTGCTGCGTACGTCTACCCACGAGATGAATTACACACCAAGAGTGGTGTAAAGCACCCACATGGATGTATGCTCTGAACGTGTATCATCTGCGTTAAGCGCATATGTCCGTTTATGTGCTTTTACAACCCCGGGTGCATAATCACATACAGCTGCATCTTCTTATCCATTACAACAGAGGTAGCCCTGGGTCCCGGGAAAGTGAATATGCACGCTGTGCAGCCCCTGTATGGCCATGTTTATGAGACCTATAAATCATGATTTGCTACATGAAAGCAAATTACTTGACATTTACAAAACTCAAGCTAAAATTAGCCTAGGGTATACTACTTACACGCTGAAAATATAATTAGGCCCAGATGTGTGGATAGGCTACACAAAATATAAACTTAAGGACAACACTTAACTTAAAGTGGACATTAAATCAGGGAAATCAGGGTTTAAACTACAACAGATTTAAATTTGAAGCCGAAATTAATACTGGCGGAGAATCAGAAAACCAACACTCCTGAATGTGTTGAATGAAGAGGAGTCTTTGGCCACTGTAGTAAAAACAGAAGATCGCCCAAGCATGAGCAGTCGGACAGGTACAGTGCCTTGCGGAAGTATTCGGCCCCCTTGAACTTTTCAACCTTTTGCCACATTTCAGGCATCAAACATAAAGATATAAAAATTTTATTTTTTGTGAAGAATCACCAACAAGTGGGACACAATTGTGAAGTGGAACGAAATCTATTGGATTTTTGAAACTTTTTTAACTAATAAAAAAATGAAAAGTGGGGCATGCAAAATTACTTTACTTTAATACTTTGTAGAGCCACCTTTTGCTGGTATTACAGCTGCAAGTCGCTTGGGGTATGTCTCTATCAGTTTTGCACATCGAGAGACTGAAATTCTTGCCCATTCTTCCTTGCAAAACAGCTCGAGCTCAGTGAGGTTGGATGGAGAGTGTTTGTGAACAGCAGTTTTCAGCTCTTTCCACAGATTCTCGATTGGATTCAGGTCTGGACTTTGACTTGGCCATTCTAACACCTGGATACGTTCCTTTGTGAACCATTCCTTTGTAGATTTTGCTGTATGTTTGGGAGCATTGTCTTGTTGGAAGATAAATCTTCGTCCCAGTTTCAGATCTTTTGCAGACTCCAACAGGTTTTCATCCAGAATGGTCCTGTATTTGGCTGCATCCATCTTCCCCTCAATTTTAACCATCTTCCCTGTCCCTGCTGAAGAAAAGCAGGCCCAAACCATGATGCTGCCACCACCATGTTTGACAGTGGGGATGGTGTGTTGAGGGTGATGAGCTGTGTTACGCCAAACATATCGTTTTGCATTGTGGGCAAAAAGTTCGATTTTGGTTTCATCTGACCAGAGCACCTTCTTCCACATGTTTGGTGTGTCTCCCAGGTGGCTTGTGGCAAACTTTAGACGAGACTTTTTATGGATATCTTTGAGAAATGGCTTTCTTCTTGCCACACTTCCATAAAGGCCAGATTTGTGCAGTGTACGACTGATTGTTGTCCTATGGACAGACTCTCCTACCTCAGCTGTAGTTCTCTGCAGTTCATCCAGAATGATCATGGGCCTCTTGGCTGCATCTCTGATCAGTCTTCTTGTCTGAGCTGAAAGTTTAGAGGGACGGCCAGGTCTTGGTAGATTTGCAGTGGTCTGATACTCCTTCCATTTCAAAATGATCGCTTGCACAGTGCTCCTTGGGATGTTTAAAGCTTGGGAAATCTTTTTGTATCCAAATCCGGCTTTAAACTTCTCCACAACAGTATTACGGACCTGTCTGGTGTATTCCTTGGTCTTCATGATGCTCTCTGCGCTTTCAACAGAACCCTGAGACTATCACAGAGCAGGTGCATTTATACAGAGACTTGATTACACACAGGTGGATTCTATTTATCACCATCAGTCATTTAGGACAACGTTGGATCATTCAGAGATCCTCGCTGCACTTCTGGAGTGAGTTTGCTACACTGAAAGTAAAGGGGCCGAATAATTTTGCACGCACCACTTTTCAGTTTTTTATTTGCTAAAAAAGTTTAAAATATCCAATAGATTTCGTTCCACTTCAAAATTGTGTCCCACTTGTTGGTGATTCTTCACAAAAAATGAAAATTTTATATCTTTATGTTTGAAGCCTGAAATGTGGCAAAAGGTTGAAAAGTTCAAGGGGGCCGAATACTTTTGCAAGGCACTGTAAGTATAATATCTCTTCTTTATAGGGAAGCCTTTGTTTTTATTATTATTATTTTTTTTTTATTCTGCATTTAAATTTTCAAGTAGAAGACAATCAGATTGTCAATTACATGTACAGAAAAAAGATAATGGATTCCCAGGGGCTCCATAAAGACAGAACAGGTCTTGTGCACAAGTTAGTTGGATCTTTAACAGCATATACATGTATATTCAAACAAGTATAAAAGTCACGTGGACCAGATATGCAGTACTTATAGCTACAAAATTCTGAAATAAAATGAAATTGTCCTTATGGAGGTACAGCAACCTGTCTCTTCTAGGCAACAGTTTATTACACAGATCAAAAAATGATCGGATCTCTTTGCATAGATATTTGCCAAGATCAGGAAATATCCTGGAATATCATTAACTACTTCAGCCCCGGAAGAATATTTTTTTTCAAATATAAAACTTTATTAAACACCAACTCAGGGAAAAACAAAAGCCCCGCAATACAGCAATCAAAAGGTTAAAATACCTTTTACAGACATCTGTATAAACAGCAGTGATGAAAGTCAGCAAGAGGCGATACAAACATAAGTAGACAGACATCAACCTGTAGAATTTATCATTGCTGAAACCACATTAGTCAGCTCCGTGTATATATGGTGACCGATTGCTGGTATCTCGCCCCGATTTTTCAGTTTTCCTCTCAATTCTAAATTGCCATGGGTAAAAGTAGGTAGGGTGGCCTGCATGGAAGGGTAGAAGGGGGGGGGGTAGGACATGGGGGGGCAGGGTGTGAAACATTAGAGGTGGTAAGGGGAAGGAGGGAGCATGTGGATAGGATGCAGTAGTGGCAGCCAGGGCGAGGGTGGGCTCCTCCTGGTCTACGTTAATTCGGATTGGCATGCATGTTCAAGTCTCCACTCAGGAATTGAAGAGAGAGGTGTCCTCTGCTGAGTAGATAAAAATGTTCCAGCTAGCCCAAGTTGTCAAGTATTTCTCATGATTGTCTTGCGCCGTGAGAACCAGGTCTTCCAGTTTGCTTATTTCCTCCACTTTGCGAAGCCAGTCTGCCACCGTCGGTGGACACTGCTGCTTCCAGCGGGTTGGGATACACGCCTTAGCCGCGTTTAAAAGATGTCGAATTATCGATTTTTTGTAACGTTTCATCGGGATCGTCGATAAGTGAAGTAGAAAGAAGGCCGGTTCATCTGGGACCTCATACGTGGTAAAGGACTGTGTGATACGTCTAACCTCCCTCCAGAAATTTACCAGTTTAGGGCAGGACCAAAAGATGTGCAACACTGAGCCGTCCTCTTCACCGCATCGCCAGCAGCGATCCGAGGTGTCGGGGAAAGCATTTATGTAATCTGGAGGGAGTGAGGTACCAGCGGGACATAATTTTGTAGTTGTTTTCTTGCGTTTAGTGCAGATGGAGGATTTGACTGCGCAGTCTACAATTTTTTGTTGTTGCGATTCCGAGAATTTGCAGTTACGTTCCCTTTCCCATCTCTCTAAGAGCCCAGGAAGAATTTACCCCCTCCTGACAACAGCACTTTTTGTGGTTCGGCACTGCGTCGATTTAACTAACAATTGCGCGGTCATGCAACGTTGTACCCAAACAAAATTGACATCCTTTTTTTCCACAAATAGAGCTTTCTTTTGGTGGTATTTTATCACCTCTGCGGTTTTTATTTTTTGTGCTATAAACATAAAAAAAGCGAGAATTTTGAAAAAATGCATTTTGTTTTACTTTTTGCTATAATAAATATCCCCCAGACAATTTTTTTTCTCAGTTTAGGCAGATATTTATTCTTCAACATATTTTTGGTAAAAAACAAAACAAAAAAACAACAAAACCAATAAGCGTATTATTGTTTTGCACAAAAGTTATAGCAAAATGAGTAAGAGTGATCCCGCGCAAGGAATAAATACCAGCAGAAAAAAGAAAAATTAAATGGAAGAAGAAAGGGGTGTTATGTTTAAATAAAAAAGGGAACTGCTGCCTCTAATAGTTACTTCCACCTAGGTGGAGTAAATGAATAAGAGAAAGATGAAGTAGAGATTGGCGCTGTTAAAAAAAACCTTAGTGGAATAAAAAAAGTCTAAAAATAAATGCCAAAAAAGTGACAATGGTGATAATAATAAGACATATGCAAGTGTAACCTAATGCTCATAAGCTACTCTCCTATATGAGTTTGTATCCCAAAGTGAAAAATGCGACGCTTACACACATTTAAACATATGATTGGTAAACATTAAAAACGTGATAAAAACAATATAATACCACAAACCACTTATGGTGATCTACAAATAAATAAATATTGAATTACTACGAAATGATTAATCGATAGCGATCTAAAAAATATTGCAATTAAATAATCCACAAATAAAGTAATTCCAAAAAGGTAACAGATAAAATTAATGAATAACAAAGTCCATAAAGTGCTCTTGTGCCAGTGAAAAACAACTCTGATCTCATTCACTTTCCAAAAGGTGATCACAGCATGCATGTCTTATCCGTGCTCCTAATGTGATTGCACTCACCGAAAGATTCACCCCCTCCCAGGGTCTGAAGCTTTCACAGTATATGCCACTGTGTAGCACTTTAGAGGCTTTCCCGTCCACAGTAATTTTAAAAAGCTCCTATCATGCATCAAGTGCCATAAATAAAAAAAGAAGAAAGAGGGATCCCAAATAGTGTAGTACTGTTTTGAATTATTTATTTCAAAGAATAGAAAAGGTACTCGCATTTAGTTAAACCAAAAAGAGCCTATAATGCTGACACTAGCGCCTGTGCCCGGAAGTTATGCAGAGACGTGTACTAGCCCCGTCCTATGTATTTCGTCACACTGATGTAATCTGGAGCATGCATACACCCCCACCTCACTTCCTATTTATATGCCATTGTGACCAGCATAATTGCTGCGGCCATTTTGGGTGTGATATTGAAGACTGAAGTCCAAATTTGTGTAGCACACCGCAGCCTTTTTTGATGAGATTTTTAAGAGTGAAAACCATGCCGCGTCGCCATGATTGACAAGATTTTAAGCGTAATTACGGTGGCCATTTTGGGTGTGATATTGAAGACAGAAGTCCAAATGTGTGTAGCGCACAGCGGCCATTACAATCTGATAAAATATTGAGATCTCTGATACCACCAAGACCCACCTTCATTTATAGAAAGGCATCAAGTATCAGAAATAGATTGGTACACAATGCCCTAGACCCACCAAAGCAAATTAAAATATTTAAACACCTCAAAGGCTTCTTTAAATGTGGAAAATGCCTTCCATGAAAGGTTAGCAATAAAACAAACAAAAGAAAGACAAAGACAAAACAAGTTTTACTTCCCTAACAAATGGCTCTAATTACAACATAAAGGAACGCATCACATGTAATAGTATATATAGTATGTAACGTATGTGATTAAGTGACCCTGGCAGAAATATGTTGGTAGGACTACTAGAGAATTACATATAAGAATTCGGGAACACATAAATAACATTAAAAACCACAACAGAGATCCACCATGTATGATTTTTTTTTACGGTATTGACAAAATCAAAAGGACATTGGAGAGGGGATAACAAGAAAGTCAAGGTCTCTCAGAATGAAACCAAATGGATCTTCCAATTAGATGCTCTCCAGCCTGCGGGGCTAAATATTGATGTTTATCTGAATTGTTTTCTAACCAATTTTTAATTCTTTCAATAGTGATGACTTTTTATTATATATATCTATATCGATCATTGAATTATGGGCTTGGTTATATACCAATGATTTTAATTCAGGTTTTACTAGGGTTCCTAAAATCTCCTTATCAATTAATTTTTAACATTTTATTTAATTCATTAAAGTGTTTTTTTTTTTTTAAGAATTATTAGATATATATTTTTACCTATATTCTTTATTTTTATATATTTCCATTTTTTTTATATATTTCCATTTATATTTTTATATTTATTTTATATCAGAATATATTGTGATTTCCTAAATTGTGATGACTAGGGAAAGATAGGGTTAAATAAGTGATTTTAGATTTTTGGTCTGGAATAGCATCTGTGAAAATATAACATTGTGAGCGGCAAGCATTGAAGTAGGAGGACTAGTTTAGTTTTAATCCTAAGCATTATATAATTACCGCGGTGTAATTACTGCAGTGTATTTAGCTTTCGGAAGCTTAAAATTTTGTCAATCATGGTGGCGCGGCATGGTCGTCGGTCTTAAAAATCTCATCAAAAATTACCGCGGTGCGCTAGACGAATTTAGACTTGTCTTCAATATTACATCCAAAAAGGCTGCCGTAATTACGCTTACAAGCTTGTTAATCATGGCGGCGCAGCATGGTCTCCGGTCTTAAAAATCTCATCAAAAATGGCCGCAGTGCGCTACACGAATTTGGACTTCAGTCTTCAATATCACACCCAAAATGGCCACCGCAATTACGCTGTTCACTATGGCATATAACTAGGAAGTGAGGCGGGGGTGTATGCACGCTGCAGATGTCGTCAGTGTGTATACACGCGTAGGGAGGGGCTAGTACACGTCTCTGCATCACTTCCGGGCACAGGCGCTAGTGTCAGCATTATAGGCTCTTTTTGGTTTAACTAAATGTGAGTACCTTTTCTATTCTTTGAAATAAATAATTCAATACAGTACTACACTATTTGGGATCCCTCTCTTTTTTTATGGCACTTGACACATGATGGGAGATTTTTAAAATTACCGTGGACGAAAAAGCTTCTAAAGTGCTACACAGTGGCATATACCATGAAAGCTTCAGACCCTGGGAGGGGGTGAATCTTCCGGTGAGTGCAATCACATTAGGAACACGGATAAAACACAAATGCTGTGATCACCTTTTGGAAAATGAATGAGATCAGCATTGTTTTTCACTGGCATAAGAGCACTTTATGGACTTTGCTATTCATTAATTTTATCTGTTACCCCCCCCCCCCCTCGCAAAAGTTATAGCGTCTACAAAATAGGGGATAGATTTATAGCATTTTTATTATTATTTCTTTACTAGTAATGGCGGCGATCTGCGATTTTTATAATGACTGCGACATTATGGAGGACACATCTGACAATTTTGACACATTTATGGAACCGTTGGCATTAATTTAGCGATCAGTGTGATTAAAAATGCATCGACTACTGTAAAAATGTCACTGGCAGTGAAGGGGTTAACACTAGGGGCGGTGAAGGGGTTAACTGTTCCCTGGGAGGTGATTCTAACTGAAGGGGAGGGACTAACTACAGGAAATGACAGATCGTGGTTCCTAGCAAATAGGAACACACGATCTGTCACTAGAACAGGGTAGCGTGTGTTTACCCTGTTCTGCGTCTCCGGCTCACGATTGCTCGTGGCCAGTGGTCATCGCGACCGTTAGCCACAAACATGCCTGCTATCCAGACCCCACGTATAGTTATGTGGTTTCACGCAGGGGAGCCCTCCTGCCGCAGTAAAACCTTGGCTCTGGTCCAGAAGCAGTTAATATGTAATTGGGTACAAGAAAAAGCTTAGACTTAAAAAAAAACAAAAGTAGTGAAATATTAACCACTAGTGCAAGGGACACGGCCAGTACAGAACTTCCCTGATGCGCGCTCGCGGGAGCGCGCAACGTGGATGTAAACAGGAGGACATCCAGGGACGGCCTCCCGGCAATTGGCGTCCGCTCTGCAGCCATCTTTCAGCTATAGCGCGGACGCCAATTGCCAGGAGGCCGTCCCTGGAAGTCCTCCAGGTTTACTTCCACATTGCACGCTCCCGCGAGCACGCATCAGGGAAGTTCTGTACTGGCCATGTCCCTTGGACACAGCCTGTCACAGATCGTGGTAAATGGCCAATAACAGCGGCCATTTACAGCGCGATCAGCGTGTCCAATGAGAGATGATCTCATATGTAAACATATGAGATCATCTCTCATCACGAATGGCTGCAGCGGCTGTGAGTAGGAAAAAAAAAAACACCGAAAATAAAGTGCTCACAATGTCACTTCCATCTGTCCCCACTGCCACCTGTCCCCAGTGCCACATATAAGTGCCATCTGTCATCAGTGCCACGTATCAGTGCCATCTGTCATCAGTGCCACCTGTCAGTGTCACGTGCCATCAGTGCCACATATTAGTGCCATCTGTCAGTGTCACATGTCATCAGTGCCACATAGTAGTGGCATCTGTCATCAGTGCCATGTCAGTGTCACGTGTCATTGTCCTGGTGCTCCAGGGCCTTCAAAAGTGTAATAGGTAGTCAACAAGTTAGATGTGTAATTTATGCTCCTAGAACACGTGATGGCGCTCCCTGCATGTTGGGCCTCTCTGTGTGGCCAGGCTGTGGAAAAGTCCCACACATGTGGTATCGTAATACTCAGGAGGAGTAGCAGAATTTATTTTGGAGTTTCATTTGTGGTATAAACATGCCATGTGAGAGAAGTAACCTATTACAATGACATTTTTGTGAAAAAAAAAATCTTAATTTTGCAAAGAATTGTGGGAAAAAATGACATCAAAAAGCTCACCATGCCTCTTACTAAATACCTTGGAATGTCTACTTTCGAAAAAGGGGTCATTTGGGGGGGGTATTTGTACTTTTCTGGCTTGTTCGGGTCTCAAGAAATAAGATAGGCCACCAGTACATCAGATGTGATCAATTTTGTATGATTTTCACCACAGCATATAGACTCTCTAACTTTCACAAAGACCAAATAACATCCACTAATTTGGGTTATTTTTACCAAATATATGTAGCAGTATAAATTGTGGCCAAAATTTATGAAGAAAAATTAATTTGCAAAATTGTATCACACAAAGAAAAATTTGTTTTTTTTTCCAAAATTTTCAGTGTCTTTTCATTTATAGCGCAAAAAAAACAAAAAACCCAGAGGTGATCAAATACCACCAAAAGAAAGCTCTATTTGTGTGAAAAAAAAAGACAAAAAAAATAATTTGGGTACAGTGTTAGATGACTGAGTAATTGTCATTCAAATTGTGAGAGCACAAAGCTGAAAATTAGTCTAGTCACGAGGGGGGTTTAAGTGCCCAGTTGTCAAGTGGTTAAGTGAATGTGAGGAAACAAGAAAACGGAGACATAGGAATACAAGGAGAGTTGTAGGATGTAGTAGGGATAGATTGGAATCTGGGTCTTTGCTTGTGAAAAGGGGAGAAAAGGATCAGAGGGGGAGGGCAGAGTGTGTGTGTCACCTCATGACAATCTCTGGAAAGTACTCAGGAGAGTTGTATTTTGCTGTAATTTGGAAATCAAACCAAGTTTCAAACAGTCTATAGCTGGCCTTAACTTGCCAGCTTTTTGTTGCCTTGTCCCAAATTTTGAGACCTATTGCTGCCATCAATTTCAAAATCATCTTATTTTTTCCTTAAAATGGTTCTCAGCATTTGACATGCTTTTATTTTCTCTTGTAAATAACATTTGGGTTTATGAGATTTGTAAACCATTGCATTCTGTTTTTCATGTAGATTTTACACAGCATCCCAACTTTATTGGAATTGGGTTTTAATAAAGTCCTCTCTGGTCTTTGACTTCTCCAACAGAGGTGGGAGCACTGTGGAACATTTTATGTAAGGTCTATGGGACTCTATACCAACAGGCTACTGGTTTGTAACAGGATTCCTGTATTTTGCTTGAGATGGGGGATCTATAAGTAAAGCTAGCCATAAAGGCATCTATTTTTTTCTGATCAGTGTTAAAATAAAAATAAGTGGTGAAAGTGGGCACGGTGGTTGTGTCAGATTAATTTTCCCCTCCCAAGCAGCATATACCCACCTTCCTTTCACTACCCCACTACTGGGTTCAGCCGCCAGGAAGTCTTTTGTTAACTACAGGTTACCAGAGGCTTCAATTACACAGGGCTTGATATTCCTACGTGACAGTGCCAATTCACCCAGCTCTGTCATCATGAGTCAGTCACATGAAAGTAAAAAGTACCAGGCATTTCCTTTTGCTCTCCCCTCTGAACAGATCAACAGGGAACATACCTCCAGTTAATTCACTTCTTGGAGAAATTGCCCCAACCAATAAGATACGGAGAAGATTATAGGCCGCTGGAGCGGCTATGTATGAGAGAAAAACCAAAAAACAACATTGCGTATATATAAAATACTATCAGCTAGAGATGGCCTGGAGGTTCATCCATACATCAAAAAATGGGAAAATGAATTTGGGTCATGATGTAACAAATACACTATTGATAAACTTTTGAAACTAACACATAGTTCTGGAGTAGATATTAAGATGATTGAGATGAACTATAAGTGCCTGGCAAGGTGGTATGCCACACCGGATAAAATAAGCTAATTTCAACTGGAGAAATCCTCTGCGTGTTGGAGAGGGTGTAAGGCAATAGGAACAATGGCTCACTTATGGTGGGGCTGTCCACCTATTAAAAAATATTGGAAGGAGGTTTTACAACTAATAAAGGAAATCACCAACAAAGAAATACCGAAAGACCCTTGGATATGCTTGTTCCATGGAGTAGACGGTTCTGTTAAGCAATATAAAACAGCTATAATTCCTATCCTGCGTAAATGTAGCAAAAAGTATTATACCGAAAAAATGGCAGGAAGTTGAAATTCAGGACTGGATACTTTATATATATGAAATACACAACCTGGAGAGCCTAGATGACAGGGGGGAGGGAAGCAGAAGAAGGAACAGATCGAAAAGATAAACGGGGAATGTGGAAAGTGTTTAACCACTTAAGGACCGCCGCATGTAAATGTACATCGGCACAATGGCACCGACAGGCACAAGCACGTACATGTACGTGCTTGCCTTCCAGCGGGTGGGGGGTCCGATCGGACCCCCTCCCGCTGGCTGCTGCAGTCCGTTTCGCTTCAGGAGCGATCCGGGATGAGGGGATGGCCGTTGGTTTCTGGCCATCCCCTCTGGATCGCTCCTGGCGAATGAGAAGCTTCCCCTGCCTGTTTAGTGTAAACACAGGCAGGGAGGAAGTGATGTCATTCTTCTCGGGGCGGTCTTTTTGACCAGACTGCGAGGAGAACACATAGTAAGTGTGCACCAACACTACACTGACACGTAGGTACACTGTCACCCCCCGATCGCCCCCCAATCACCCCAGCTCCGCCCCCCTCCTAGTCACAGTGTCACTGATTGCAGTGATCATTTATTTACTGATCACTGCATTTAGTGTCAGTTGTGACAGTAAAAAGTGTCAGGGCAGTTAGTGTTAGGTCCAGGGTAGCCCCCTACCCCCCCTAATAAAGGTTTAACCCCCTGATTGCCCCTAGAGTTAACCCTTTCACCCCCTTTTGCCAGTGTCACTAAGCGATCGTTTTTCTGATCGCTGCATTAGGGTCACTGGTGCTGCTAGGTAGCTAGTTATTTTTTTAGGTTCACCGCCAGGTTTTTATAGCATTAGGTACCCCCATATACTACCCAATAAAGGTTTTAACCCTCTGATTGCCCCTAGAGTTAACCCTTTCACCAGCGATCACCGTATAAGTGTCACTGGTGATGCTGGATAGCCAGTTAGTTATTTAGTTTCCCCGTCAGGTTTTTATATAGCGTCCGGGACCCCCATATACTACCTAATAAAGGTTTTAACCCCCTGATTGCCCCCAGGTAACCCTTTCACCCCCTTTTGCCAGTGTCACTAAGCGATCATTTTTCTGATCGCTGCATTAGTGTCACTGGTGCCGCTAGGTAGCTAGTTATTTTTTTATGTTCACCGCCAGGTCTTTATAGCGTTAGGTACCCTCATATACTACCTAAGATTTTAACCCCGATTGCCCCTAGTTAACCCTTTCACCAGTGATCACCGTATAAGTGTTACGGGTGACTCTGGTTAGTTAGTTTGCTTTTTATAGCATCAGGGCACCCACCATTTATTACCCAATAAAGGTTTAACCCCCTGATCACCCGGCGGGTGATATCAATTGGGTTTTAGGGTCAGGGTCTGCGTCGCCCCAGGCAGCGCTAGGTTAGTGCCAGTACCGCTAACACCCACGCACAAAGCATACACCTCCCGTAGTGGTATAGAATCTGAACAGATCAATATCTGATCTGATCAGATCTATACTAGCATCCCCAGCAGTTTAGGGTTCCAAAAAAACGCATTGTTAGCGGGATCAGCCCAGATACCTGCTAGCACCTGCGTTTTGCCCCTCCGCCCAGCCCACCCAAGTGCAGTATCGATAGATCACTGTCACTTACAAAACACTAAACACATAACTGCAGCGTTCGCAGAGTCAGGCCTGATCCCTGCGATCGCTAACAGTTTTTTTTGGTAGCATTTTATATTTAAATCCGGAAGGCAGTGCTTTGTTTTTTGGGTCCCATACGCGGCTAGGCTCCCAAAAAGTCCCCCACATGTGGTATCCCCGTACTCAGGAGAAGCAGCAGAATTTATTTTGGGGTGTAATTTCACTTATGCCCATAGCATGTGTGAGCAATATATCATTTAGTGACAACTTTGTGCAAAAAAAAAATATTAATATTCCTGCAACTTGTGGCAAAATATAAAATACTTCATGGACTCAACATGCCTCTCAGTAAATAGCTTGGGGTGTCTACTTTCCAAAATGGGGTCATTTGGGTGGGTTTTGTGCTATTTTGGCATTTTATGGCCTTCAAAACTGTGATAGTTAGTGAGGAGTGAAATCAAAAATGTGCACCCTTAGAAATCCTGAAGGCAGTGATTGGTTTTCGGGGTGCCGTACGCGGCTAGACTCCCAAAAAGTCCCACATATGTGGTATCCCCGTACTCAGAAGAAGCAGCAGAATATATTTTGAGGTGCAATTCCACAAATAACTATGGCATGTGTGAGCAAAATATCATTTAGTGACAACTTTTTGTAAACTTTTTTTTGTGTCATTATTCAATCACTTGGGACAAAAAAAAATATATATATATTCAATGGGCTCAACATGCTCCTCAGCAATTTCCTTGGGGTGTCTACTTTCCAAAATGGGGTCATTGGGGGGGGGTTGTACTGCCCTGCCATTTTAGCACCTCAAGAAATGAGATAGGCAGTCATAAATTAAAAGCTGTGTAAATTCCAGAAAATGTACTCTAGTTTGTAGACGCTATAACTTTTGCGCAAACCAATAAATATACGCTTATTGACTTTTTTTTTTACTAAAGACATGTGGCTGAATACATTTTGGCCTAAATGTATGACTAAAATTTAGTTTATTCGATTTTTCTTATAACAAAAAGTAGAAAATATCTTTTTTTTTTTTTAATTTTCAGTCTTTTTCCTTTTATATTGTAAAAAATAAATATCGCAGAGGCAATCAAATACCATCAAAAGAAAGCTCTATTTGTGGGAAGAAAAGGACGCAAATTTCGTTTGGGTACAACCCTGCATGATCTCGCAATTACCAGTTAAAGCAGTGCAGTGTGAAATTGTAAAAAGACCTCTGGTCCTTAGGCTGACAATTGGTCCGGGGCTTCAGTGGTTAAAAAAAACGTGGAGATATGTTGATGCAATAACTCAATAAATAGAAGGGGATAAGGTCCGGAAAAGATGACAATGACAGATAAGATAATTGTCTCTGGTGGCCAATGCAAGGTGGGGGGGGGGGGGGGGGGAATAAGGATAATGTTATGTTTATTTTAAGATGTAAGTAAACATGTGTTTTTTTTTTTGAATGATGACATTTCTATAAAATAAAGTAAAAAAAAACAAAAAACAGGGAACTGAAGGAAAGGTAAAAATATGCTGTTGAGAGAAGAAGAATTAAAGAAAACCTGGTGCTTTGACCTGAATGGACAAAGCAGATATGCTTTGTCCAAAACACAGTCATCCTGTCACACAAGCAGTGTGCCAGAATGTAAACTGAGCTGCGCATGTGCAGCTCAATGTACATTCTGCAAAGGATTGCAAACAGGCAGAAGAGTTATTGCATGTCTCTTTTGCAATAAAAAGCATGCCTGTGCGCAATTATTAACTTTAGTTCTGCTTTAAGAGTTTAAAGCAGAACTAAAAACACAAAAGGTTTTTTCATTGTGGACAGGGAGGATTGCTTGTGAATGTCTTGTGATTCAGACTCCCTTGATGGACAGCACAGTCAAGTTCTGTATTACAGAAGCTCACTGGTCTGTCGTCATAGGGGTACGCTAAAGGAATACATGGGACCACATGCGGCTGCTGTCCTTAGAGTTGTAACCAGCCATGTATAAACCAAGAGCAAAGAAGCAGAAAAGGAAAGAAGCACCATCTAAGTGTAGTATCCTGGTTACTATTAAAGTACTAGTTCTTCAGCTATCAACTGACTGCACTGTACAAAGCTGGTGAACTCTGATTAGCTCAGAGTGGAGTGCTGCTGCCCCTTGCTTTCTGTGCAGGACATTACAAGAGGCTGATATCAAGACAGGTTTCAACACCGATGTTAGTTCTAGGTGAAAATAAATTTTGTGCTTTTTTTAAATACGTATATACCTTGATTATATAGCGTTTTTAAAATCAGTTTGGAGTTCAGCTTTAACATAAATATAACTGCAGACAATAGAGTGAATTGTTTGGCACTGGCAACTTATGAGGAAAGAACAGAACAACTTAAATCGATATATACAGAAAATCTAGACTTACCTGTTTATTTGGATGTTTATTTAGTACAGCTAAGGACGCTGAGTAAAACTTGGAACAATCTGCTAGAGCTGTGCAGCAATCATTGTATGTAGAAAGTTTGCTGAAATAGCAACATCAAAAGTTAATGCGAACATCAAAGCTAATTTTATCTATGTTTATATAAGTAATCCATTTTACCTGCAAAACGATTTGTAATTCTGTTCAGTCAGTCTTGCGATTCACAGCGGAAAATTGAGATACTGGCACACAGAGTTTATGTATAGTCCAGCCAGCAGTAATTATTTAAAAATACCAATGATCAGGGTAGAGAGTAATCCATAAAATGTCACTGGTCTGTGGCTGTAGGGGTACACTAAAGGAATACATTGGACCACCTACAGCTGCTGTCCTTAGAGTTGTAACCAGCTCTGTATAAACCAAGAGGAAAGAAGCAGAAAAGGAAGGAGACGCCAGCTAA
Organism: Lithobates pipiens; assembly: GCF_037356315.1. Lineage (NCBI taxonomy): Eukaryota > Metazoa > Chordata > Amphibia > Anura > Ranidae > Lithobates > Lithobates pipiens. The sequence continues at coordinate 294,878,347 of NW_027507758.1, forward strand.
GTGTAGTATCCCAGTTAAAAGTTTTTAATAGCAAAAGTTTAATAACACTCACAAGAGGTGAAATATAAAAGTGCTCATCTGGTATCTGTGGATCCTCCTAAAACTGTCCTGTAGGACCGCTGTCATCTGTTCCAGCTGCTGGGTACAGAGATGGCTGGCTCGGGAGCCTGGAGGAGCCAGAGTAAGACAAGCTAACCAGCATGGAAAACACGGCAGAAGTGACATCACTGGAAGGATAGGAGGTACTAGACGAGAGGAAAAGCTTGTAGCATTTGGCGCCATCTACGGGAAAAGAAGGCTACGTGCTCTGAGAATTTGGCTTCTTCTACAGGCCTGTAGAAGAAGCCAAATGCTCTGAGCACATAGCCTTGCTTCTCCCCTATCCTTCCGGTGACATCATTTCCACCGTGCATTCCACAGTGGTTAGCGTGGCTTCCAGGGGCTCCACCAGGCTCCCAAGCCAACCATCTTTCTGCCCAGCAGCTGGAACCAATGACAGTGGTCCTGCAGGACAGTTTAAGAGGAGCCACATCCACAGACTTTGATACCAGATGAGCACTTTTATATTTCACCTCTTGTGAATGTTATTAAACTGTCGCTATTAAAGCCTTTTAACTGGGATACTACACTTAGCTGGCGCTTCCTTTTCTGCTTCTTTCCTTGTGAACTACAACAGAGTTGTGGCTTTGTAGTATTACACTACACAGCCAGGCTAAACATTTTTTTTTCCTTGTTTAGGTTTGCAAATCATTTTTGTCATTTCTTCACATCCAGCCTGCTTCCTGGACAATAAAACAAGACTACTTATATTTCTCCAATGAGCAGACTAGCTAACAAAAGAGACTGTAAAGCTGAATTACAGAAAGTGCAGAGTCATCTTTCTGACAATGCAGTGCTTCAGAAGTGTGGCAATTACAAAATCATAAATAACAGAATTATGCATCTTTTTGATAGGTAGAACACTTCATATATCTGTATTTCAACTGCATATTTAACCTCGGATTTTATACCTCTGTTACTCCAGAAGTCATATTAAGAGTCATGTTAATTGTTTGCAAGGCATACTTTTAAGTCATGTATTTAGATTCAAGCTTAAAGGAGAAGTATAGTCAAAGCTTGTTTGGCTATACTTCTATTGATAATAGGTTCCTTCTGCCCATACATCACTCAGCCTGTCCAGGCCTAGCTCAGCCTCTCAGCGATCCACCTAGAGCCTGAGGCATCCCTTCCTGCCCCCTTCACAGCTCAGCGCTCCAGTGACCAACAGTGATGGCTTTCTTCTCAGAGGAGGGGGAGAATTGAGCGATCAGTGGTCTTTGAGGGCCCATTTCTCGATTTCGACCCGGTGGATCAATGCTGCATCCACCTAGGTGAGTATTAAAGGTTTTTTTTGTTTTTAATCCTGAACTTCTTTTAAGATCATTCCACTCTATAAATTATACATGTAACATATTTATTTTACTTACAGAAAAACATACACAGATACATTGCTTTTTAAAGAGTAACCATCAACTGCTTGCATTGAAAAGTCTCACGTATGTCCAGTAAAAACACACATATCCTTTAGTTCAAATAGACGCTTACTAGAGAAAGTATTGTTACTAACCTGAGTATCCGTGAAACATTTGTACAGATGTCTTTATCATTAATGTATATCTCCATAAGAATACATAAATCAAGTAAGGAATTGCATGCAAGGAACTTTAGCCTTGACTGTGAAAGATCAGCAAGATTCCGTAATGTTGCAGTCAGCTGTATAAAATATGTATCAATATGTCAACACCATTATAGAAGATAAAACACAATAAGGTTTGCCGATATTGTCTAAGTAATAGAAATCTTTGCTCAAAAAGCATTGTTTGAAAGTGGTAAAATAATATTTGTCTGTCAAAATTCACAAACCATGGGGTTGGATATTTATTTTAATTTTTTTTAACATACATTTGCTGTTTGCTTTTTAAAGAATAAATACATTTGAGGAAGTGTTTGTATTGAAAAGGACAGAAATATTGTTAGTACTGTGATATACTTTGTAGAATTAATATCTGTCCGAGTCGATTCTTAAAGAACATGTACATTAATGTACCCCCAGTAACCTCACATACAGTGGGGTAAAAAAGTATTTAGTCAGCCACCAATTGTGCAAGTTCTCCCACTTAAAAAGATGAGAGGCCTGTAATTGTCATCATAGGTATACCTCAACTATGAGAGACAAAATGTGGAAACAAATCCAGACAGACAATCACATTGTCTGATTTTTGAAAGAATTTATTTGTAAATTATGGTGGAAAATAAGTATTTTGTCAATATCAAAAGTTAATCTCAATAGTTTGTTATAGATCCTTTGTTGGCAATAAAAGAGGTCAAACGTTTTCTGGAAGTCTTCACAAGGTTGTCACACAGTGTTGCTGGTATGTTGGCCCATTCCTCCATACAGATCTCCTCTAGAGTAGTGATGTTTTGGGGCTGTCGCTGGGCAACATGGACTTTCAACTCCCTTCAAAGGTTTTCTATGGGGTTGAGATCTGGAGACTGGCTAGGCCACTCCAGGACCTTGAAATGCTTCTTACGAAGCCACTCCTTCATTGCCCAGGCGGTGTGTTTGGGATCATTGTCATGCTGAAAGACCCAGCCATGTTTCATCTTCAATGCCCTTGCTGATGGGAGGATGTTTGCAGTCAAAATCTCACGATACATGGCCCCATTCATTCTTTCATGTACACGGATCAGTCGTCCTGTTCCCTTTGCAGAGAAACAGCCCCAAAGCATGATGTTGCCACCCCCATGCTTCACAGTAGGTATGGTGTTCTTTGGTTGCATTCTCTCTCCTCCAAACACGACGAGTAGTGTTTCTACCAAACAGTTCTACTTTGGTTTCATCTGACCATATGACATTCTCCCAATCCTCTTCTGGATCATCCAAATGCTCTCTAGCAAACCTTAGATGGGCCCGTACTGGCTTAAGCATGGGGACATGTCTGGCACTGCAGGATCTGAGTCCCTGGCGGCGTAGTGTGTTACTGATGGTAGCCTTTGTTACGTTGGTCCCAGCTCTCTGCAGGTCATTCACTAGGTCCCCCCGTGTAGTTCTGGGATTTTTGCTCACCATTCTTGTGATCATTTTGACCCCACGGGGTGAGATCTTGCATCGAGCCCCAGATTAAGGGAGAGTATCAGTGGTCTTCTATGTCTTCCATTTTCTAATTATTGCTCCCAAAGTTGATTTCTTCACACCAAGCTGCTTGCCAATTGCAGATTCATTCTTCCCAGCCTAGTGCAGATCTACAATTTTGTTTCTGGTGTCCTTCGACAGTTCTTTGGTCTTCACCATAGTGGAGTTTGGAGTGCTACTGTTTGAGGTTGTGGACAGGTGTCTTTTATACTGATAAGAAGTTCAAATGGGTGCCATTAAACAGGTAATGAGTGGAGGACATAGGAGCCTCTTAAAGAAGAAGATACAGATTTGTGAGAGCCAGAAATCTTGCTTGTTTGTAGGTGACCAAATACTAATTTTCCACCATAATTTGCAAATAAATTATTTCACAAATCAGACAATGTGATTGTCTGGATTTGTTTCCACATTTTGTCTCTCATAGTTGAGGTATACCTATGACAACAATTACAGGCCTCTCTCATCTTTTTAAGTGGGAGAACATGCACAATTGGTGGCTGACTAAATACTTTTTTGCCCCACTGTACATAAGGTTACATCATAACTCTTATCTAGTAATTACAGACATTGAGTGGCTTTTCTTTTTATCTAGGTGAAGGACAACATGCTGCTTTTAACAAATTAGAACAGGTAAATTTAAAGTATAACTAGCCAGTGCTTTTCCTTTTGGAAAGGAATAAAACCTCTACCATGTTTCTTGCCACCTGTGTCCCCATTTGCAAAATTGACTTTCACTTCCTGTTTTGTAGACAAACTAAGTAGGTGAGAGAAAATCCTTTTATTGTGAGAAATGCCCAGTTAGATTTGCACTCTACTCCTGTTTTGATGACAACAGAGATTTTGGAATTTTGGCTTTTCCCTGCTTTAAGTCCCAGAGACAATGGCCAAGTAGAAAAAGGTTCTAAAAGAAATACATTGTTAAATATTTTAAAGGATAAGTTCACCTTTGTACAAAAAATAATAAATGCACATATTTTTGCAGGTAAAAAAATATACATTTACTATTTTTCTATTAGGAGCCTGTAGAGCATTTCACCAGCGATCAAGAGATTGCAGATGCCATGCAGGTCTCCTGCACACTGTCCGTATATCTGCTTACCTGTAAACCCCTACGCATAAGCCAATACTCACTGACAGGAAGACTCAATGAATTATCATAGCGTCTTGGTAGTTAATTGAGAACTACAAGCCAATGGTTGCCAAGGCTGTCGGGAATGGTAGTTCCATTCATACACAGAGCTCTGTGTATAAATAACACGCACGTGTGGGCAAAGCCCCACGCAGCCACTTTTTTTTTTTAAAACTGATGGCTAGTATGGGGAACTTCTCCTCCTCGTACTGATGTCATAGGGAAGAAGGGCAGCGAGTAGTGGCTGCCCTTCATGTTCCACCCTAAACTTGGGTTGAACATGTAACGTGTTCCCAAAGGTGAACTTATCCTTTAAATACTACAACTTATTTACTAAAGTAATACCTAAACCTCAATTGAATGTTCAGTTTAAATTAGGTAAAATGAATTCCAAGTTTATCAAAACAGTAGGTGTAAAAAGTCTTAAAGAGGAAGCAAATCTCCCTCTAATGTTTGTACCTTTAGGTAAGCATAGAATAAAGGCTTAACTATAGGTACTGTAAAGATCTCCTAAACTTGCACTGTTTAGGAGATATTTACTGTAGACTGCGCCAACTATGTAATCAGCACATGTTGTGACTGGTGGCTCCAAAACGCATGCGCGGGAATGACGTCACATGGCTCTGGCCAGAGGCTGCAAATCCAGGAGGAGAATAGGCGAAGATGGATGCAGCCTGCAGTGGGGACGACGAGGGCTTAGTTTGCAAGTAAGTGTCCCATAATGTGCTAGTATGCAATGCATACTTTGCAGATAAAAAAAGAAACAGCAGAGTTTACATCTACATTTATTTGTTTTTCTTTATCCACAACCTGACCAGAAAAGCCCGGGTCCAGCCAGCATGCTGCAGAGAAACCCTTGCTCTTTGTGTGGAAGCAGTGAACTCTCTGTATAAATCCAACACGCTTTGTTGAGTCCGACCTAGAGCTCTCCAATGAGCTTTGATGATTGCAAAGGTCTGACTCCTGAGTAGCAATGAGACCACTGCTTCTTTAGTGGCATTTCAGATGGCCATCAGGAAGGGGGTGGGGTCAGCTGTACTGCTCATGCGAACTGTCCCAATGCAGCTAGATGGGGGTGTATGGATGCTGCGGCCATGGTACTTTGCACCCACGGGATTTTTAACTTGGGGTGCAGAGTTTATGGGGCCAATCAGCAGCCACTTGCAACATAAGCAATTGTGGTGCAGTAGTGCAGCATTATAGGGGTTAAAATCAGGCAGAGAGAAGGCGTTATACATTTTTCGCACCGCCTGTCAAATGCCCACTAAAATGCGATTCTACCAAGGATCACTCTTCAGAGGGCACTGCGCACCACAGCAAATCTGAGTGCCAATCTGCATCTGCTGGTATTGAGCACATTTTGTTTTTAAACACCTGGCATATATTTACCACTACAATGGTTTTCATTTTCAGTCAAGTATTCAGATTCCCTTTCAACACAAACTTTCATTTTGAAGAAACCTCCTGCCTGAATCAAGATGTACACTCATATTCATACAAATTAGTTTCCAAAGTTGTGCTTCGTTTCTATATTATATACCAATATAACTACATATAGTATCTCACAAAAGTGAGTACACCCCTCACATTTTTGTAAATATTTTATTATATCTTTTCATGTGACAATACTGAAGAAATTACACTTTGCTACAATGTGAAGTAGTGAGTGTACAGCTTGTATAACAGTGTAAATTTGCTGTTCCTCAAAATAACACACAGCCATTAATGTCTAAACTGCTGGCAACAAAAGTTAGTACACCCCTAATTGAAAATGTCCAAATTGGGCGCAAAGTATCAATATTTTGTGTGGTCACCATTATTTTTCAGCACTGCCTTAACCTTCTTGGGCATGGAGTTCACCAGCACTTCACAGGTTACCACTGAGCCCTCTTCCGCTCCTCCATGACAATATCACAGAGCTGGTGGATGTTAGAGACCTTGTGCTCCTCCACCTTCCGTTTGAGGATGCCCCACAGATACTCAATAGGGTTTAGGTCTGGAGACATGCTTGCCCAGTCCATCACCTTTACCCTCAGCTTCTTTAGCAAGGCAGTGGTCCTCTTGGAGGTGTTTTAGGGGTCAATATGTTGGAATACTGCCCTGCGGCCCAGTCTCCGAAGGGAAGAGATCAGGCTATACCTTAGTATGTCACAGCACATGTTGGCATTCATGGTTCCTTCAATGAACTGTAGCTCCCCAGTGCCAGCAGCGCTCATATAGCCCCAGACCATGACACTCCCACACTATGCTTGACTGTAGGCAAGACACACTTGTCTTTGTACTCCTCATCTGGTTGCTGCCACACGCGATTGACACCATCTGAACCAAATAAGTTTATCTTGGTCTCATAAGACCACAGGGCCTGGTTCCAGTATTCCATGTCCTTAGTCTGCTTGTCTTCAGTAAACTTTGCGGGCTTTCTTGTGCATAATCTTTAGAAGAGGCTTCTTTTTGGGATTGCAGCCATTCAGACCAATTTGAGGCAGTGTGCAGCGTATGGGCGGAGCACCGACACGCTGACCCTCCACCCCTTCATGCTCTGCAGAAATGCTGGCAGCACTCATACGTTTATTTCCTCTGGATAGGACATTGAAGTGTTAAACTGCTGTATGGTCTTGGCCACAGTGCTGCAGCTCACATTCAGGGTCTTGGCAATCTTCTTATAGCGTAGGCCATCTTTATGTAAACCAACAATTCTTTTTTTCAGATCCTCAGAGTTTTGCCATGAGGTGCCATGTTGAACTTCCAGTGACCAGTATGAGAGAGTGAGAGCGATAACACCAAATTTAACACACCTGCTCCCCATTCACACCTGAGACCTAATGAATCACATGACACAGGGGTGGGAAAATGGCTAATTGGGCCCAATGTGGTCATTTTCACTTAGGGGTGTAATCACTTTTGTTGGCAGCGGTTTAGACATTAATGGCTGTGTGTTGAGTTATTTTGAGGGGACAGCAAATTGACACTGTTATACAAGCTGTACACTCTCTACTTTATATTGTAGCAAAGTGTCATTTCTTCAGTGTTGTCACATGAAAACATACAATAAAATACTTACAAATGTGAGGGGTGTACTTTTTTGAGATACTGTATATGTACAGCATATAAGATGAACCTAAACATAGCAATCTGGAGAGCACAAAACTCAAGGTGAGTATTTTAGCAAAGACCATTTATTTTTATTTTTAGATTTGCCTGGTGTTGTAATTTTTGTTTTTGGTAAAGTTAGACTTCTACTAAAATTAATGCAAATGCACTTCTTCAGATTTCTGGGTTTCATTCATAACAGATTATGCCCATAAACCATTATAAATACTTTTTTTTATTTTTTTTTTAAGGTGAGCACATGATACATGTTCTCAGCTGCATAACAGGCTCAGAGAGGTGGGGGTAGAAAACAGCATTACACTGATCTTCCCAGTGAATGGCTGTGCACCGGTCTTGGCAATTAGACAGGTTGAGCTTTAAGCACAGCCTGGAAACTGATCACACTTGGATGGATGTGCTCTCATGCCTAGTGTGGTCAGTTTGAAATAGGAAAGCAGAAGAACTCTCAGGAACACCAAGTATTTCACACAAAGAAGCACTGCAAAGAGAACATGATACGTTTTAACACAAGTACCTAGTACAACAAATACATATTAGGAATATTAAATGTTAAATGTAAAAGAGGTAATATATTCTGCAAATGTAAACCAAGTAAAACTTCAACTCTATTTTCCCTCGCACTGCGAATAGTTTCACCAGTCTCCATTGTGCTTGAAAGTAGATCACGCAGAGTTCTGCAAAGACAAGATTCTACTTTGCATTTACTTTCTGTGGTCTGGTGAACCCCTAAACAGGTAAAACATGGGTTTATTGGGTCATTTGTACAAAGAAAAATACCTCCAATGGCCTTGTCAGAGGTGTATTTTTATTTGCAATTTACAGATCGCCAGCAGCAAAACAAGATAACAATCGTATAATATAGCAAGAGACCATTTCCTTTGCCAGAAAAAAAGGAAAGGCCTACCAAAAATAAACAAGATAAGGAAATAGCTATGAGAAAGAACAGACCTGTACTACCAGATGGCTCATATCAGAAACCATTTCTGGGCTGCTGTTGAAATGGATGATCTGCTTCATTAACTCCAATAGAATTTCCACTGCTTGTTTTCGAAGTAACTCGCTACAGAGAGCTGTATTCCCAGACAGAAATTTGATAGTTCCCAAACAGTAAAGGAAGGCTTCACTGTTAGCCTGGGCATCTTCATTCTGTAGGACCTCTAGTAATACACCTGAGGAAAGCAGAAGATTAGGTATCAAAACCAAGTATGCAAGAAGCTTGTGTAATGACCAGACTCTATATATTACATCTAGCAAGAGAAGGTTTTTTTTTTTTCTTTTAAAGAATATTTGCGTTTTCAATAAACCAAACAGACAAATCAACATGTGATTGAACAGTACATGTTGTATCACTGGAAGGGTAAAGATCAACCTGAAGATGTCTAAGGTGGATGGGGTGGTGGAGGAGGGGTGGGAGTGAACCCAAGCAAAGTTTACATAACCAGAGCGATCAGAGAGCTCAGATCATCTAATAGATGAGCATAAACATAAAAAAAATGACCATATGCTTTAAACATTGAACATAATCCCTATCAGCCTCCTTAAACAATCCACTGTTAGGCCGCGTACACACGGGTGGATTGTCTGCCCAACTAAGTTCGTCAGACAATCCGACAGACAGTCCGTTCAACTTTTGAATGAACGGACTTGACCACACACGATGAGCAGACAGTCCGCCGAAAGCGTGCGCGATGACGTGTACGGCACGTACGACGGGACTAGAAATTCGACGTCCAATAAACTGCAATGCAACCTTCGGCGTGTAAATCCTTTCTGAGCATGCACCATACTTAGTCCGTCCAACTTGCCTACACACGAGCGGACTGTCCGCTGAAACCAAGTTTGGACGGACAAAATTACGGAAATTCCGAAAGACTTAGTCCGTCAGACTGTCCGCTGAAAAAGTCAGCTGAAGCCCACACACGAGCGGATTGTCCGCTGAAACACGGTTCAGCGGACTAAGTTGGGCAGACAATCCGCCCGTGTGTACGCGGCCTTAGTGTGCTAGTGTTGTCTGGACTTAAAATGCAATGAATAGTAGCTACATAGTCTCCAGTCCATAGTTCCATAGTGAAAGGTGCCATAAATGGTTAAGAGAAAGCAAAGATGTGGCCTTGACATCCGTCCTAGAAGGTTATTGTGGTGGATCCGAAAGCTTCCTAGGTGTGCGGTAGATCAGTAAGGCAGAGTCTTACAGATGTTGGTAGCGCTTTGTCAATAAATGAGGACCATTTGTGAGGAAAACAAAATAATTTCCATTGGCTGGAGAAGATCAGGTCCAGTTTCTCTATCCTGAGGAGACTCAGCAGGTCCAATTTCAAATCTTTAATTGTGGGAGGGAAGATGTCCACTTTGAGGATTGCTCTCCTAGCAGCCATGTAGCAGGTAGATAGCCATGCTTTTTGGTATTGTATGATCTTGGCCTGTGACCTAGGCAGGTCTAAGTTAGGATCTTCTAGGGACCCAAATAGTAGGGGGTAAATGTTCTTGTGAGGATGAAGCCCAGTGACTATCGCAGCGAAAAGCTCAACTTGATTCCAGAAGCGTGAGATTAGAGGGCAAGACCAAAGCCTGTGGGGCAGGGAAGGTCTGTGGTCATTAAGGATGAGCTCCGGCTAGTTCACATGCTCCACGTGCAGAGCCCACCAGGAAGTCGGCAAAGCGCTGCGCTAATCACAAGCAGCAAGACATTGCCCGATCTCTGCAGCTGTGCACCGGGGCAATGTCTCACTGCCTGTGAGTAGCGCAGAGCTGTGCCAACTTCCTGGCGGGCTCTGCACGTGGAGCATGCCAACACGCCGGAGCTCATCCTTAGTGGTCATTGCATAAAGGGCAGTTAGAGTGACCTGGATGGCATTTGGAAGTTAGGTGTGGAGTGTATGCTCGGTGAAGGATTTTGTATGGTTGTTCATGCCAAAACTCATTTGCTACAAAAGCATAAGTGCTATTGTAGCCTGCCAAGATGAGTGTTAGTGCCTCTGGAGATTGCAAATCCTTGTTCCAGGAGATGGAAGTGGTGGAGTGGAAGGGTTTTGTAAAGAGTTCAGAGGTTTATATAGAGCAGCGATTTTCTGACGGTGCAGATTCAGGAAAGTGTCCAGCAGTGAAGTTTTGAAGCGTAAGGAGGGCAAATACTGGCTACAAAACTTGTTGCCTGGTGGATGTAAATTAGGTGATGGGAAGGTATCTTGAACAGATATAGAATTTGTGAAGGAGGAAGGGGTTTCCCTGAGGAGGCATCAAATAGTTGAGCAAACCTGGACAGGCCATGTCAAGTCCATGTGGAGAACACTGCATGTTGCTGTGCCTGAGGAAACGGAGGGTGACTGCAAATAGGAAGCTGGCGAGACGTGAGGGGGAAAATTTCAAGTTTTTTCCCCATCTCTCTCCAGGCCACAACTGAGTCCCAAAAAAATAGGATTTTTTTTCTACAGCTTACCTGTAAAATCCTTTTCTTGGCGTACATCACAGGACACAGAGCTGGTTATTATAACTACTTGGGTTATATGCCATCTATAGGTGAATAGACACTGGTAGATCAATCAAACAGGAAGTCCTCCCCTATATAACCCCTCCTACCAAGAAGTACAGTAGTTTTGTAGCAAGCAATAAATTCCCAAAAAAAGGGGAGGGACCTCTATGTCCTGTGATATAAACCAAGAAAGGGATTTTACAGGTAAGCTGTAGAAAAAAATCCCATTTTCTTTAACGTATATTACAGGACACAGAGATGCTTATTATAATAACTACTTGGGACATCCCAAAGTAATATCCTTGAGGGGAGGGAGACACCATCATAGAAACTGCCATCAGAGAAGGACCTACTCTCCCATTTATAATAAGCTGAGGCCAAAGGCAGCATCTTCTACGTTGACATTGACCTGGTAAAAATCCTGTAGATGTATAAACCAAAGACCAAAATGGTGGTCTTGTACACCTGGGCCACTAACACCCAATGATAGATGGCCCAAAATACTCCCCCACACCTGGTAGAAAATCTCTCCCCAGAAAAAAAGAATGGGTTTTTGCCATTTAAACCATAGGTATCACTGATAAACTGCCAGGTCCACTGATAAATTCGACCTGGATGCCGCCTGCCCTTTCTGGGCTCTTCTGACAGCACAAACCAGGATTCCTAACTTGTGCAGACAACTCAAGTAGACCCCAAGTGTCTGAACTACCTAGTAGGTAGCGATCTTTCGCCTGCCGACTGTGGATTAGGAGAAAAAGAAAAGGCAAGACACTGTCCTGATTAAAGTGAAAACTAGAAAGCACTTTAGGCAATAAAAATGGATGAGGACGAAACATCACCTTATGATGCGAGACCAAGAACGACTCCTTGCATGAAAGCCGCCATCTCTGACACTCCACTTAGTGAAGTGATAGCAACCAAAGAAGCCACCTTCCCAGATAAAAGGACCAACAGAATCCCCCGCTTGGTTCAAAAAGTGGCCTCTGCAAGAACAGTCAAGATCAAATTCAAGTCCCAAGGACACAAGAATGGCCAGACAGGCGGGACTGTCCAAGTTACATGCTGTATGAGGTATGAAACAAGGAGTGAGGAACAACGGCATCTGGAAAAAAATGGATAGGGACGAACTCTGACCCTTAACGGTACTTAAGGCCAACTCCTTTCCTCTACCGATTCGAGAAAGAAAAATAAAATCTCCCACTCACATATTTCTGCGGGTGCCACTTCCTGGCTTCACCCCAAGCAAAAAAAATATTTTCAAGTACTGTAATTGAAGCTCCCCGAAACTGGCTTCCAGGGGCTCAACAGTCCGGAGATACAGGACTCAAGACTATCAGGTCCCACTGGTCTGAAAGCGTCCAAGGAGCAACGCCCGCAAGACTCGCTATGTAAGTGTACCAAGCCCTCCTGGGCTTATTTAGCCAACACTAAAATCAGTGTTACCACCTCACGGATTCTTTGCAAAAGATGTGCCAGAATCCGAAACAGGGAAAAAACATCAAATAAGGGAGAACCGGACCTTAAAGTGTTACCAGTACATCTACCCCTATTGGCAGTGGGACTCTTGCCCCGGACACACTTGTTCCAAACTGTTGTGGAACTTGGAATCTAGTAGATTCCCCTGCAGATATTCTATCCCTGGAATATGTATTGGCGATAGAGACCGCACTTGTACTGACCCAGACAGAATGTGGTTGACCTCCCTGAGTCGCATGACCTCTGGTGGTTGATATAAAGGCCTTCAGAGATATTTGTGGATTGAACCTACAGAGAGAATGAACCTCTACCAAGATCAGGAGTAGGGCTGTACGTAGAGAACATGCTTTGACCTAAACACAGCTTCCTCCTGTAGAAATATATCGAAGGAACCCCTGGAATTGACTGCTGAGCAAAGATTTTTGACGCAATCAGTACTGAGGTGTCTTTAGCAAGCCCAGCACTGGGGCTAGATGCTTTGTGAACCCTCTGGAGATGTGGCCAACCCAAAGGGAAGATTCACATAAAAAAACTCCTGGCTTTCCACTGCAATTTCAGAAATCTTTGATGAGCCTGGAAACAAACCGCCACATGAAGACGTGTGTTTACAGGTGATTATGGACCCTGAAATCTACTTCTTTCAGAGAGGTCATCACTGAACAGATCTAGCCTATCTTAAAAAAGAAGGATGTTCAGTGGCTTGAGATCTTAAGCTAGACCTCTCTACCCTGACTCTGTAGCAGACCTAGACAGTGCCAAGAGGTGCACTTAACCTACCAGGTTTCTGCAGGCTAAAGATGGAACAAACCACCTCAGAGACTGCCCTAAGATATTCTGGCGTGAGATACTCCCAAAACACAGCCATCTCAGATGCCTCCCTCACGCAGGTGGGGAAAGCTTACAGCATCTGGTATTCCCAGGCAGTCTCCCATCTATATACTAACCAGGCTTGATCCTGCTTAAGCTTCGATCAATCCGAGATCAGGCATGATCAAGGTGATGCGGCCTCAGTCTGACAAAAAATGAATGCGACAGGAAACACTGCAATGCTAAACACCACAGTGGCTCAGATGCACCCAACACCATTGTTCATCAGGATATGTGGACACAACCAGATTCCTGAACCTGAGAGTGTTGCCCCTGCCTCCCCTGGCTGCCTTTTTTTTCCTAACTTAACTGGTAGAACAGGTAAATAAAGCAGCAACTATATTAGCCAACCTAATATACAGTCCTCCAAGGATGCAGGCCTAAAACAATGTTGGTTTACCTCTCTGCAACCCCTTAGGTCTGCAAGTACCCAGGTATGCAAAAATGCAAGCATAAAATAATTTTTGCCATTTATGTATGCAGTACAAGGCCAATAAGCACACGCACATGTACCTCCAGGCAAACAAGAACATATGCATGTAGTCCCAGGCAAATTAAGAATGTAGTCCTAGGCAAATAAGCACACATTTCTGAGTGGCTCTGTCACGAGTGATGCGCAGTTTCACTGACACAGTTTAACGAAAGCAGGATAACTAAAGCTGGATGAAGATACAACTAGAACTCTGTTCCACTCTGCAAGACGAGAAGCAAACCAGCATTTCTCATTTATTCTGTATCAAGTCAGATTCCCACTCTATCTAGTACGATGCTCCTCATTCTCTTCCTTCTCACATCAGTGTCTTCTATCCTAAAATTCTCCTTACTCTATCCCTCCACTCTACCCTGCAGCATGCACATATCACCTTCATTCCTACCCTCTCCCTACTACTGCACCCATCATCTCCTGCATTTGCTGCATTCATATGCTGGCATAAACTCCAAGGCCACTAGACACATGCGCTCATGCACATCTCACTCCTATCTTGCGTTCCTCACTCTCCTCCTTCTCCTAGTCTCAGGTGACATTTCTCCTAATTCTGGGCCACCATTGTCAAACTGCAAGCCCCATCTCCAATACCCCTCCCCCTCTGGCAACCACCGCAATCCACTTAATTTAGTTTCTATCCCCCTGCTTCCTCAAAGCAGCCCCCCCATCTCATGTACCCTTTGGAATGCCCGCTCCATCTGTAACAAGCTAACATCTGTACATGACCTCTTCATCTCTCATGGCTTTAACATACTCGCCATAACTGAAACCTGGCTTCAAAATTTGGACTCAGCTTCTCCTGCTGCCCTCTCCCATGGTGGTCTCCATTGGACTCACTCCCCCAGATCCAATGGACAGAAAGGAGGTGGAGTCGGATTCCTTCTATCCTTCTATTCCCCACAATACACTTTCCAAGTCCTTCCCATCCCTCCCTCTCTTTCCCTCTCTTCTTTCGAGATGCACTGTATTCGTCTGTTTTCTCCTATTTCTCTGAGAATTGCAGCAATTTATCGGCCTCCTGGACCGGTGTCGCACTTTCTTGATGACTTTTCTGCCTGGCTACCCTACTTTCTCTCCTCTGAAATACCCACCATCATTCTTGGTGACTTTAACATTCCTGTCAACGTTAACAACCCAACTACAGCTAAACTTCGACTTAACCTCATCTTTTGACCTAACCCAATGGACACATACTTCCACTCACTCCAATGGTAATACCCTTGACCTTGTATTCTCCCATCTCTGCAACCCTGGCAACCTCACAAACACCCCCTTTCCTCTCTCTGATCACAACCTCATTAGTTTCACTGTATCTTTGCCTCCAACCACCCACCCTGCCAAGCAGCAAACAATCACTTGTAGAAACCTTTGCCAATTAAGCCTTCTCTTCTCTATTCTGCTACTGACCACCTATATGAAATAATCTCTCCCCTGTCCTGTCCTTACATTGCCATCTCTGTCTACAACAGTTCACTCTCTTCATCACTAGATGCACTTGCTCCTCTAACCACACTCAGGATCAGGCCCCGACCATTACAACCCTGGCAAACTGACAACACTAGAAATCTCAAGAGACATTGCCGTGCTCTTGAACAGCTGTGGCGTAAAACCAAATGCCTCCAAGACTTCACCATATATAGATCTGCCCTTCTAAAATACAATTCCTGCCTCCATGCTGCCAAACAAGCCTACTTTGCATCTCTTATTAATACTTTGTCATCCAATCCCCGTCGGCTCTTCTCAACTTTTAACTATCTGCTTCGTCCCCCACCCCCTCTACCCACTAACTCACTCACTGCCCAAGAGATTGCCAATCACTTCAAAGACAAGATTGATGCAATTCATGAGGACACCTCCGCTGTGCGTACATCTTCCCCACCCAACATACCTGGCCTAATAGCACATTCAACACTCTCCTCTTTTGAATTGGCTACTACTGAAGAGGGTGCAAAACTTTTCTCAGATGCTCACCTAACCAATTGTCCCTTGGACCCTGTTCCCTCACAATTATTAAGGTCACCCTCTAATTCTATCCTATGTTCCCTCACTCACATCTTCATTCTCTCCCTCTCAAGTGGCACCTACCCCTCCCCTCTAAAACATGCGCAGATCACCCCCATACTTAAAAAACCCTCACTGGACCCTACCAACCTGAACAACTTAAGACCTATCTCATTGCTCCCATTCACCTCTAAACTTCTAGAACGCTTAGTCTACAACCGCCTTAGCTCTTACCTCAGTGAAAATAACCTTCTTGACCCATTACAGTCTGGCTTTCGCTCTCAGCACTCCACGGAAACTGCCTTACTAAAACTCACTAACGATCTACTAACTGCTAAAACCAACAGCCAGTACTCCATACTCCTACTACTTGACCTCTCTGCTGCCTTTGATACTGTTGACCACCCGCTCCTTCTCAATAAACTACATTCCCTTGGCCTCCGAGATTCTGCTCTTTCCTGGTTCTCTGCCTATCTATCACAGCGCTCCTTCAGTGTCACCTACAACTCTGTATCCTCCTCTCCATTGCCTCTTTCTGTGGGGGTCCTTCTTGGACCCCTTCTCTTCTCTATTTATACCTCCTCCCTTGGTCACTTGATAACCGCCCACAACTTCCAATACCACTTATACGCCGATGACACCCAAATCTATCTGTCTACTCCTCACCTCACTCATTCAGTCTCCTCTCGCATTACTAACCTGCTAACTGACATATCAGCATGGATGTCGCACCACTTCCTTAAACTAAACCTCTCTAAAACTGAGCTATTAATAATCCCCCCTGCACATGTCCCCCTCCATGACTTTTCCATCAAAAATCAACAATGCAACCATCAGGCCCTCCCCTCACACCAGGGTACTAGGTGTAACCCTAGACTCTGACTTGTCATTTCAGCCTCAAGTCCAATCGTTGTCAAAAGTTTGTAGATTTCACCTCCATAACGTCTCTAAAATTCGCCCCTTTTTAACAAATGAAACTACCAAGCTCCTCATTCACTCCTTTGTTATATCTCGCCTTGACTATTGCAACTCCCTTCTCATTGGCCTGCCTCTCCATAGGCCATCTCCTCTTCAGTCTATCATGAATGCTGCTGCCAGACTTATCCACTTTACCAACCGCTCAGTGTCTGCCAACCCTCTCCTCCAATCCCTACACTGGCTCCCAATCACCCAGCGAATTAAATTCAAAATACTAACCACAACATACAAAGCCATTCACAACTCTGCCCCGAGCTACATCACCAATCTTGTCTCCAAATATCACCCAAATCGTCACCTCCGTTCTTCTCAAGACCTCCTACTCTCAAGCTCTCTCATCTCCTCCTTCCACACTCATCTCCAGGATTTTTCCAGAGCCTCTCCAATCCTCTGGAACTCGCTACCTCCACTGGTCCGGCTATCCCCTACTCTTGCTACCTTCAGGCGATCCCTGAAAACTCATCTATTCAGGGAAGCCTATCACGTCTCAAGCTAATCTCCTACTACTTCCATCAGCTCATTCCCGACAGTTATAACCTTTTGTACCACCTGCCCCACCCTATTAGATTGTAAACTCTTCTGAGCAGGGCCCTCTTAATCCTCTTGTATTTTATTGTATTGTAACTGTATTGTCTCCTTTTTATATTGTAAAGCACTGCGTAAATTGCTGGCGCTATATAAATCCTGAATAATAATAATAATTTATGTAGTCCTAGGCAAATAAGCACATATGAAAGTAGTCCTAGGCAAATAAGCACATATATATGTAGTCCTAGGCAAATAAGCACATATGTATGTAGTCCTAGGCAAATAAGCACATATGTAT